>NC_051863.1:75529435-76189435 GCF_015732765.1 Culex quinquefasciatus
GCCTGAGGGCATATCGCACAAACATTCGTTGGATGCTTTCGAGGCGACAAACAGCGTTGTTGTAGTGCGGGGACCACACTGTCGAGCAGTACTCTAGAGTGGATCGAACCAGCGAGCAGTACAGGGTCTTTAGACAATAAATGTCAGTGAACTTGCGCGTCATGCGGATTACCAATCCTAGTTGTCGGGAGGCTTTGGCGATTATGTATGACAGATGCTGCTTGAAAGTGAGTTGCGTGTCCAAGATGACTCCCAAATCCTTCACGTGAGTGACCCGTTCGACAGAGTATCATTAATACGGTAGTCGAAGGTTACTGGGAAGTGTCTCCGACTGAACGTGATCGCTTGGCATTTTCAGGGTTGAGGATCATGCGGTTCACCTCGCACCAACCAGCAAACCTGTCAAGATCGCGCTGCAATGCTTCGGCGTCGTTCGAGTTGTCAATTCGAGCAAAAGCTTGAGGTCATCCGCGTAAACGAGGCGAGGTCCAGTGACGGTGTAATTAACGTCGTTAAAGTAAAACAGGAATACCACCGGACCGAGGTGGCTTCCTTGCGCGATACCCGATGTGGCTTCGATGATATCGGAAAGTGCGTCTCCGATTCTCACCCTCAGCGAACGTCCCGTTAGATAAGACTTGAACCAGGCCAATAGGCTTTTTCGGAAACCCAATCTCTCAAGCTTAGCAACAGCGATGCGATGGTTAATTTTGTCGAAGGCGGCTGACAGATCTGTGTAGATGGCATCGGTTTGGGAGTGGGCGTCGAAGCTGTTGATGATCGATTCGGTGAAGCAAAGGAGATTGGTTGCTGTTGAGCGCTTCGGAAAGAACCCGTGTTGTTCATCAGCAAGGTCTTGGCGGCAATGCGACAAAACCGGATCAATCACAACCAATTCCAGCAACTTTGAGGTGGCACACAAAGCGGAAATCCCACGGTAGTTCTCCACGTTTGTTCGATCGCCTTTTTTGTGCACTGGAAACATGTAAGCTTGCTTACATGGAAACTTTCCAGAGCTCAACGAAAGACGAAACAGGTGTAAGAGTGGTGCCGATAGGCTGGAGGAACAACGTTTCAGCAGGGTAGACGGTATCCCGTCCGGTCCTGGTGAGCAAGAGTGTTTTAGTTTGGATGCAGCGGCTTGGATGGTACCTTCATCAATCTCGATCGAAGCCAGCAGTTCATCCCGACGTGGAGCGTTTTCTGCGGCGGCTCGGACTTCCTCGTCAGTAATAGGCTCCGCGCAGAATACACCGGCAAACTTCTTCGCGAAAAGCTGGCAAATTTTATCTGCATCATCTCCTTCATCGTCAGCCAACCGCATTGAAGTCGGCAATCCAGATTCTCTACGGCTCTCGTTGACAAATTTCCAGAATTTCTTCGGGTCGGTTTTCAATTTCTTCTGCATTTTGCGCTGGTAGTTTGCAAAGCACCTGCGACTCAATCGTTGATAGCTGTGATTAATCCGAAGATAGTAGTCGCGTAAGTGTACAGATCCGTTGGAAACCTTGAAAGCAGCTCTTTTCTGGGTCTTGAGGTGGCGTAGTTCTTGGGTTTGCCAGGAAGGTGATGGGAGACCACCTTCCGAATCTTCGGCACAAACTGTTCAATCAGTCTTCCCAGAATACATGTGTACGTGTCGACTGCTAAATCGATGTCTACAGGGTCCAGAACGCTGCTCCACTCGATACAACGTAGGGCGCGGGACAAACTCTCGAAGTCGGCGCGCCGGAAGTTGTATCGGACCAGGGCGATCTCTTCTCGGTACTCGGTGCTACAGCTGCCGTCGACCGATATAATGAGAGCCGGATGACGTGCGACTACCTTGGCGAGTGTCACGTACACTAACGAAGCAGAGATCTAGACTCCGACCATCCTCGTTTGTCACGTAGTTGATCTGCTGCAGAGTGCTCGCACTGTAACTGTCGAGAATGTGTGAGTCTATAAACCCACTCGGGAAATCGCCCGCCGGGAGAATCGGTGCGGACTCACATCCGATCCGACCGAGCGTCACACGAGTAAAGAGGACGGGAGCTGGACCTGCTTTGTCAGCTGTCACCGCACCGTTCGTGTGGCTGCGTCCATGCGCTGTCAGTGCATGGCTGCGTCAAGCCCGTCGTACGAGGGCCTATTCGACTCGATTCAATAGAGTGCGCTCACATACATCGCAATAGGGTGTATCACTCCACATCTCTCCTCTTCTCCATAAAAAATATTGTTGAAACAATTGAACTATGAAATGAATGCCACGACTACATAACGGCATTCCTATGCAATCTGCAAAAGTTTTCATCAAAACCATAAAACCAAATCCCCAGTAACCTTCGGATTGCCAACATTGATGAAAGAAAAGAAGGATACGTTAGAATGTCTAACAAGCATATCACTTAATGCATCGAACTAAACTGCAGCCCAATGTTAGTCCATCTTAGCTTTGACTAAATCACCATTTGAAATTAGCTAATTTTCTTTTTCTAAGTAGGGGAACTATACCCTTTCTCAGCCTATTTCTATTATCGGCCTATCAGCACTTTGATCATGAATTACAGCTTTCATGAAGTGTTTTTGACTGTTCCAAAGTAATAAATATCTCAAATAAAAGTGAGCAAGCAACTTTCCATTGTTGATATATCTGAAAATGTTGATTTAATAGCGGAAAACGGCAAAAGTGATGAGAATTGGTCGAACGGCTTAGAGTGATTAAAATGGGCATATTTCCCCTAATGATTGTTATTTTCGTGATTTTCTGTCTATATATCTCTCTCTCTATCTCTCTCTATCTCTCTCTCTCTCTCTCTCTCTCTCTCTCTCTCTCTCTCTCTCTCTCTCTCTCTCTCTCTCTCTCTCTCTCTCTCTCTCTCTCTCTCTCTCTATCTATCTATCTATCTATATATATCTATATATTTCTCTTTCTATCTATCTCTATTTCTATCTATCTCTCTTTCTATCTATCTCTATTTCTATCTATTTCTATCTATCTCTCTTTCTATCTATCTCTCTATCTATCTATCTCTATCTCTCTTTTTCTATCTTGGTTTCTGTAAACCATTCTGGCATATAACCTACTTTATCGCTATTAAATTTTTTAGTTGCTTACATTACACTACCAAATGATTCAAGTCTTATTTTCCACTCTCTTTAATGACCTACATTCTGGCAAACACAGCACTACATACAGAAATTCCTAAAATCCTTAAAACTTTTCAATATTTCTTGCATCTTTTTTATTAACTTAAATTTACCTTAAACAAATCATTATGCATCATCATCTGTTCACAGCTTTGCCACAAAATTCACTACGAGAGCATTCGTGACTATATTTTAATTATTTCCCAAAGCAATCTCAATAACCTACACCTACACCTCTGGCCTTTTGCCCGATTCAAACTTTTCAACCACAGAGAGTCAGTCTGAATCACCATTTTCTAAACTACGGCTAGACAGACTGACCTACCATACATCTAGCGATTTCAGTAACGCAAATCGCAGCATTTGAAGCCATGTTTTCATTGGACCAAACGCGGCCTTCCAGTATATTTACCACGGCGGGCCAATCTGACCCACCGTGCCCAACGCGACAAAATGTTCCAACAATCGCGGCCTTCCAGGCTATTTACCGCGGCGGGCCAATCTGACCCACCGTGCCCAACGCGACAAAATGTTCCTCCAATCGCGGCCTTCCAGGCTATTTCCCACGGCAGGCCCATTTGACCTCCGTGCCCAACGCGACAAAATGTTCCTCCAATCGCGGCCTTCCAGGCTATTTCCCACGGCAGGCCCATTTGATCTCCGTGCCCAACGCGACTCTTTTTTTCTTGGAACAATCGCGGCCTTCCAGGCTATTTACCACGGCGGGCCAATCTGACCCACCGTGCCCAACGCGACAAAATGTTCCTCCAATCGCGGCCTTCCAGGCTATTTCCCACGGCAGGCCCATTTGACCTCCGTGCCCAACGCGACTCTTTTTTCTTGGAACAATCGCGGCCTTCCAGGCTATTTACCACGGCGGGCCAATCTGACCCACCGTGCCCAACGCGACAAAATGTTCCTCCAATCGCGGCCTTCCAGGCTATTTCCCACGGCAGGCCCATTTGACCTCCGTGCCCAACGCGACTCTTTTTTTCTTGGAACAATCGCGGCCTTCCAGGCTATTTACCACGGCGGGCCAATCTGACCCACCGTGCCTAACGCGACAAAATGTTCCTCCAATCGCGGCCTTCCAGGCTATTTCCCACGGCAGGCCCATTTGACCTCCGTGCCCAACGCGACTCTTTTTTTCTTGGAACAATCGCGGCCTTCCAGGCTATTTACCACGGCGGGCCAATCTGACCCACCGTGCCCAACGCGACAAAATGTTCCTCCAATCGCGGCCTTCCAGGCTATTTCCACGGCAGGCCCATTTGACCTCCGTGCCCAACGCGATTCAATCATATTCCTTTCTGTCAAACTCGGTTTCACTTTACTCACCCACCGAGCACTCACACGCTCGCGCTTTTGCTGAATCCCTTTCCTCACTTTAATACTTCCTCCAAAAGAAAAGTCTCTTTTTTTCACCAATCACCAGCACCAAAACAAACAAACAAATCTGCACAAAAAAACACGTCGGCAGGCGATTTCCCGACGGTTCTTAGAAGTTGAAAATAAAATTCCAACTCCGTCACGGTCGCCAATGTGTGAGTCTATAAACCCACTCGGGAAATCGCCCGCCGGGAGAATCGGTGCGGACTCACATCCGATCCGACCGAGCGTCACACGAGTAAAGAGGACGGGAGCTGGACCTGCTTTGTCAGCTGTCACCGCACCGTTCGTGTGGCTGCGTCCATGCGCTGTCAGTGCATGGCTGCGTCAAGCCCGTCGTACGAGGGGCCTATTCGACTCGATTCAATAGAGTGCGCTCACATACATCGCAATAGGGTGTATCACTCCACACAGAGAAGATCATGGGCACAGGAATGGAACTGGGAGCGGTCGGGGTCGGGAAAAAGGAATCCTTTTCGGGAGTGCGTCCAATTCAACTTTGGGAGATTGAAATCACCGACGACAAAAATGTCGTCGATTGGACGGGCTCGTTCCACAATAGATCGCACAGAATCCAGGTGAGCTTTGTACAAGTCTTTGTCGTAAGTGCGGTCCGGTGGGAAGTAAACCGCGCAGAGATACAGCACACGATCCGATAGCTTCAGCGAAACCCATACTTGCTCTACCGTCTTCCAGTTGTCCTGATGAATCCGACGAGGCTTGAAGCTTTTGCGTGCGGCGATGAGAACTCCACCACCCTCAGTTTTCTTGCTGTTATCCGGCCCGCGATTACAACGGAAGGTTTCATATTCAGGTCCGAAGATGTGAGCGGAGAGCGTGTGATCCTTCAGCCAGATCTCCGTCAGCGCAATGAAATCGTAGCATTCCCCTGAACTAGCGTGTAGGTAATCGCTTATAGTACCGTTCATGCCACCGGCGTTTTGATAGTAAAGATGACATTGCTGAGCTGTGGGCGACGAGTGTAAAGCCGGACGGGGTGGCTGGCTGCAGCTGAAAGGTTGGGAAGCATCAGGAGACGGCGATTGGACGGGAAAGCCAAGATACATGCCTGAGAGTGCATGCTGGAAGACCCCTTCTCTTGAGCCGAACACATTGATTATTGATTATATATTTATTATCATTCCAAAGCCCAAGGCTCCAAAAAAGTTGGAACGGTAACTTCAACTCAATGGTTCTCGGGCATAACTCAACCAATCAAGATGATTCTTCTTTTCATTGATTTGTTAGGATGTCTAGATGATTCTAGAACTTTGCAGAACTCAATTTGATCAAATCTGTAATTTTTGCGATCGAAAACATCGTTCCATTTTTTTTTACCTGTAAAAATTGTTTTCGGTCGCAGAAATTACAGATTTGTTCAAATCAATTTCTGCAAAATTTTAGGATCATCTAGACATTCTTACAAATCACTGGAAACAAGAATCGTCCCAATTGGTTGAGTCATTACCCGAGGACGAGCGAGTTGAAGTTATCGTTCCACCTTTTTTGGGAGGCTTGGGCGTCCGTGTAAGTTGGACATGCGTTGGGCGTTCCAGTGTTAATTAGGGTATGCTATCCATTAATGGACCTTTTCCCTATAAATTAACAATTTTAAGCAGATATTTTTCAACTTTTTTTCAATTGGCATATTCAGCATCATTTAAAACAATGTTGACTGACATTACATCGTTCTTTTCGCCAAAATAAGTGTTCACATCTGAAATCAGCCATGGTCACCAGCATTTTCACAACAATACTACTTTTCCTTTTCATGATTAAGTTAAGAGCGAGTTTTTCACCAATGTTTAACAGGTCGTATCGAGGTGCTCCGATTTGGATGAAACTGTCAGCGTTTGTTTATCTATACATGAGATGAACTCATGCCAAATATGAGCCCTCTACGACAAAGGGAAGTGGGGTAAAACGGGCTTTGAAGTTTAAGGTCGAAAAAACATAAAAAATCTTAAAATTGCTCGCATTTCCCTAAAACTTCTTCAATTCCAACTCTCTTAGATGTATTCGAAAGGTCTTTTGAAGCACATCAAAATGAGCCATAGACATCCAGGATTGGTTTCTTTTTCTCATAGCGTTTGAAAATTACTGTTGAAAATTGATTTTTTTAAAACCATAATATCTTCCATAGGTCAAAAGATAGGTAATTTTATGGACTATAAGCCTACGGTATTAACTTTTGGCCAATCGCAGTTTTTCTCATATTTTTTCGATTTTTCTATAACAAACATTTTACAACGTTAGTTTTTGCCGTGTAGGCTTCCATAGCGACATTTTTTTGTCTCAATTTTATTCGGAATCCTCGGACAATTTCACGTAAATTAGAAGTATTGGAGTTGAAATTGGAGTATGGGAAATGATGCACTTTTTTCGCCCAATGGGAAAAAAGTTCAAAAATTTCATATGAGGATAACTTTAATTTTTCCCGACCAAAGATTTTCGTTCGCCCCGCAAATGAACGGGAATGTTCCATACTTTCATATTTATATGACAGTTTTCTTGCTATTTCTCAAAAAATACTACCCCCCTTAAAAAGACCCCGTGATCCATTACATTTTTGACTTATTATTTAACATCAGTAAGTCGAAATAGCGTAAATTTAAAGGACTTTCCTGAAATGGCACTGGGAACTACTCAATTTCGAGCAACAAAAAGGAGGTTCAATATAGGACAACGAAAATCCTTACTATTCCGAAAGTAGATTCCTTTTAATTCAACCTACAAAAATGATGAAAACTGTGTATTTTAGAAAAAGTTTTTCATAAACATACAATAAATGCTTGTTTTTATCAGCTTAATTGCATTTTTTTTTCAATCTTGCTTATAAAAATACATTTTTTTATGTTAAAAGTACCAAAGTTGCTGAAACCGTAAGGTTTAACCGTGAATCAAAACTATAGTTTATTGTACTTAATTGAAATATCAAAATTGATGTTTGAAATTATATTTTATTATTATATGATTGCAAATCAATGACAAAACTTTTTTTTTTAAATAAAAATGCGGTGTATTATCAGCAACTGAAAACAATCCTATTGTTTTGTTTTGGTTAACTATATAACTTATTGATATGAACAGTTTTACATCAAAATGAAGTGCAATCAGCTGACATCAATTTAAAATGAGAATCGTTAAGAATCTTTTTCTGCGTGTTAAGGTTGATTCCACCCAGCTCAAATCAGGGTTTTTTTACATTTTTTTTCTTGCATCTCTATACAGACTTGACCAAATTGGATGAAATTTGAATCCTAATTGAGGCAGGCAGTTAACATCCTAATTAACCGATTGACAATACTCATACCTGTTAAAATTTCTAGCCTCAAAATTTTGTCGCGAGTTCATTTTCTCCTCTAAAGTTTTCGAGAAATGACAATTTGAAACAAAAAAAAATGTGGTGCTCTGGTGCAACCATGGGCGTTAGATCTTTTGAATGTTTGAAAATGTTCGATGTTTAGTATCGTACAAAGTTTTTTTTTGTTTTCTTCAAATCATAAATTTTTTGAAAACTAATGATTGTAAAACAATGATAAATTGAAATTATAAACAGTGATAAATTCATTCATTTACTTATCGTTTAGGTGGGAATTTAAAAAAATCTTTGGAAAACTAAAGAACTAAACTAAACCTTGATTTATACCAACAAAACAAATCATTGAACAGCTAGATTTTTTTTATACTTAGTACAATCAGCTTTCTCCAGCTACCAAGGCCAACAACACTGGCTCACTAGCCTTAATCCAAAGTCTGTCAGAGGCGAGAATGTTCGAACGAACCACGCACACACACACACCCCACACAGCTGATTAAGAAAACGGATTTCGTGCCAAGAACATAGAAAAGCTAGTTGAATGCGGTTTGCAAGGAGCTCTGCGCCCACAACTGTACTGTATGGGAGGTAGGTAGGTACGTGCAGCTGTTTGCACTAATCGCAAGCTGCATAAAGAATGCAAATGCTCTTGGCTGGTGTTTCTCATTTCACTTTCCCAGTTCAGAACCTAAAGCTTGGCCGACCTAGTTATAACCGCACCACACGAGGGGAGGATGGCAAAACTCAGAAAGAAATAACAGTGTTGCGGTAGAGAAGAACTAAATTGGAAACACAAAGAGCATGGAATAAAAGTTCACGTTGAAACTTTTGAATAGTGCGAGGATACAACTGATTTGCGCATCAAGAAGTGGACGGTAACTAGTTGTAACATGTTACCAAGAAGAGTTTTCCTGGAAAAATATTTATTTTCGGCATAGACAAGAAAACATTCGCTCAACATCCCACAGCTCAATCCAGGTGTAGGAGTCGTCTCCCAGGGTCCTGCGTCGGTGGAGTCGCTGGTAGGCAGTTGGACTTACAATCCAAAGGTCGTCGGTTCGAATCCCGGGGTGGATGGGAAGATAAGGTGAAAAAGCGGTTTGCATTACCTTAACAATCAAACTTTCGGACACCTAGTTTCGAGTAGGAATCTCGCAATCGAAAATGCCAAGGCAATGCTGTAGAGCGAATAATTTGATTTGATGTTTTTTAAATTACTTAAGAGTAGTTTAGGTATCATATTTACACTAAACACTATTTCAACCTAAAATAAACCCTGGAATGTGTATTACTTGAAAATCGTGTGAATATTCGAGAAAAAATTAAGTGCTTTTCAATGGCCAATTGAGTGGTCGACTAATCGACTTTTCTTTGTATTTTTTGATTTGGAATAAACTTTATCCATGATAACTTTTTCAACTATTGCGAAATTTTTTGATATTTTCAATAAAAACATTTCGAATTCAAAAATATTAGTTTCAAAAAATTAATGAAAATAAGAAAAATCATCTATTTTTAGACCGTTTCAAAAGTTAATAGGCTTGGTTGAAAAATTTATAATCATTTTGCCTTCCTCACTGAGGTAAGGCTATAATCCTGCTCTAAAAATGAACTTTGTATAAAAACATCGTAGACCCACCTTCATGTATACATATCGACTCAGAATCGAAAACTGAACAAATGTCTGTGTGTATGTGTGTGTGTGTGTATGTATGTATGTGGCCAACAAACTAGCTCATGTTTCTCGGCACTGGCTGAACCGATTTGACCCGAACTTGTTGCATTCGACTTGGTTTAGGGTCCCATAGATCGAGTTTTATACAGATTGACGTTTCAATAAGTAGTTCAAAAGTTATGTATAAAAATGTGTTTTCATATATATCCGGATCTCACTAAAATGTATGTAAACAATGTCAGGATCCAATATCCGACCCATCGTTGGTTAGGTTATCAAAAGACCTTTCCAACGAGTCCAAAACATTGAAGATCTGGCAACCCTGTCTCGAGATATGGCCACTTAAGTGATATTTATGTACTTTTTGGAAGCCGGATCTCACTTTAATGTATGTAAACGATGTTCGGATCCACCATCCGACCCATCGTTGGTTAGGTTATCAAAAGACCTTTCCAACGAGTCCAAAACATTGAAGATCTGGCAACTCTGTCTCGAGATATGGTCACATAAGTGATATTGATGTACTTTTTTGAAGCCGGATCTCACTTAAATGTATGTAAACTATGTCTGAATCCACCATCCAACCCATTGTTGGTTAGGTTATCAAAAGACCTTTCCAACGAGTCCAAAACATTGAAGATCTGGCAACCCTGTCTCGAGATATGGCCACTTAAGTGATATTTATGTACTTTTTTGAAGCCGGATCTCACTTAAATGTATGTAAACTATGTCCGGATCCACCATCCGACCCATCGTTGGTTAGGTTATCAAAAGACCTTTCCAACGAGTCCAAAACATTGAAGATCTGGCAACTCTGTCTCGAGATATGGTCACATAAGTGATATTGATGTACTTTTTTGAAGCCGGATCTCACTTAGATGTATGTAAACTATGTCCGGATCCACCATCCGACCCATCGTTGGTTAGGTTATCAAAAGACCTTTCCAACGAGTCCAAAACATTGAAGATCTGGCAACCCTGTCTCGAGATATGGCCACTTAAGTGATATTTATGTACTTTTTTGAAGCCGGATCTCACTTAAATGTATGTAAACTATGTCCGGATCCACCATCCGACCCATCGTTGGTTAGGTTATCAAAAGACCTTTCCAACGAGTCCAAAACATTGAAGATCTGGCAACTCTGTCTCGAGATATGGTCACATAAGTGATATTGATGTACTTTTTTGAAGCCGGATCTCACTTAGATGTATGTAAACTATGTCCGGATCCACCATCCGACCCATCGTTGGTTAGGTTATCAAAAGACCTTTCCAACGAGTCCAAAACATTGAAGATCTGGCAACCCTGTCTCAAGATATGGCCACTGAAGTGATATTGATGTACTTTTAGGAAGTCGGATCTCACTTAAATGTATGTAAACTATGTCTGGATCCACTATCCGACCCATCGTTGGTTAGGTTATCAAAAGACCTTTCCATCGAGTTCAAAACATAGAAGATCTGGCAACCCTGAATCGAGATGTGGCCACTTAAGTGATATTTATGTTCTTTTTTAATCCAGATCTAAAAAATAGATGAAATTTGTGTACAGCCATTGATGGTAATGAGTGAGGAAGGCTTCAACCACATAGGTGGATTAAGTTAGTTTTTATTGAAACGACCAATAGTGTCCGAGACGATATCACGATATCATTTCGTCATTGTCGTGCTATCTTGTCGCATGTGCATGTTGGGTTATCTACTGATGTTAGCAGGACAGGCTGTCTGTTTAAACTTTGGCTATGGCCCATTTATATTATTTTCAAAATTCCAGAGAATCAAATATGAGAAATTTTCTCAGCATTTTAATTATTTTTTCAGAAGTCATTTCATTACAGGATTTTTTTTTATACATAAAAAAAACCTAAAAATAAATCGAAAATTGATGCCTAATAGTACAATAATTTGAAAACGATACTCTTTATAAAAAAAATAGTTAAGTACCTTGCAATTAAAAATATGATTTTGCTTTAAACAAGAATTTTTATGATTTTATTTTCCAGATTACCGATTTTTTCCAAAAAAAATAATCAAAAATTCATAACTCCTGAACCAGATTTTGCACGTTACGCACATTTCCATTCTAATGATAAAAATCAAATTTTACGAAAAGTCCTAATCTCTTCTCAATTTACAGACTTTCATATATTTACAAACCCATTTTATATGACCAGCACTCAAAATTGTATGTGACTTGTATGGAAAATCTAATGATGCCAAATGACTTAAAGAATGAATGGACAAAGTTTCATTCAAATATAAAAAATTGAAGATCGTGAGAAAATTTACAAAATAGCTCATGAGCTCATAGTCCGTGTTCTACACCCAAAGGAAAAATATATCTCAAAATCTGCAACTGTGGATTTGCTGCAGAAAATTTCATATTTTATAACATTTTTTGCAGCAAGCCCCTAGATCATTTTTGCCCGCGTGTAAACATTTCAGCGATCTGCAGTTCTCACCAACACATATAATGCTGGCCCGTCCCCGAGCAACACTCCAAAGAGAAGCATATGTTGGAGCTCTTTCACTCACTTTTCATCAAGCGTCCATGGCGCGATGGTAGCGTGTCGGATCCATAACCAAGAAGTTAGTGGTTCAATCCTCGTTCTATAAAGGGTTTTTTTTTGTGAAATACAACCAAAAAGCCGTCGGTAATGTCGATAATTGTCGGTAACGGCCAAAAATGTCATACCCCTATATCGCAAAAAATGCATGAGGACAGTTTTCATGCAGATTCTGATATACTTTCATGCCGCCATGCATCACAATCATGCGACTGCAAGTTGGGTGTAGGGGTCAACTTTGTCGAAAAGTGCGAAAAGACTAAAATATATAAATAAAAAAATACAAGAATACGGTTTTTAGTAATTTCAAATTCAATAGAAAAAATAGATTTTTTTAAAGAGTACATATAACTATATTTTACAGTTGATTAAACTTATATTTGTGCAGTTTGATAGAATTATGAGAATTTTCATATCACCATACCAACAAAGCTCCCGGAAAACATCCTTACTGAAACAATGAATGCCCGGAAAAAAACAAAGTTGCCAGAATAATTCATCTAGGGACAATATGCCTCCCGGGATCGCAAAACTGGAAAGAAATCACGAACGCGGTGTGGAGTCTTTGCTTTTTTTATTCAACCAGCACAAGAAATAACTAAGCTGTACTTGTTCCATTTTCATTCATCATCAAAATGTCCTGATTTATTCGTTTGCAGTCGCCAACTTGCACTATTTAAAAGTATTTTGCAAATTTACAATATCTTTTTTACATTCAACAAAATAATTGAGTGAAACTTCTTTCTGAATTTACAATTTCACTTAATAATAAAACTCAAGCAGTTTTTTTCAAAGTGTCTAAGTCCAATTATTTTCAAGAGCATAAAACTCCATTGTGGCAATGCAATGAAGAGCAGAAGCACTTGACTTCTTTCGCACACAGATACATTGAAACATTGGTATAACAGTGCTCTTCTGCTTCTGCTGCTGCAGGTGAATGAAAAAAGCTCATTCATGTGGTCTTGCTTGCCGGTGCCTGCTGCAGTGGAAGAGGTTAGAAAATGTGATGAATTGGCCTAGCGAGAGGCGACAATGCCCCAAAGCACCAGGGGAAGCTCTTGGGTGGAATAAAACATGATTGAAGGCACCGGCAGCGTAAAGCTCGCACAGTTAGTGCGAATGAATTGTGTTTTGCAACAAAATAGCCCGCATTTATGCAACGGCTGGGTTCAGTTCGAATATCAAGCGCTTTTCATCATTTCGGTATTATCACAAACAATTAGATTTAACACTTTTTTACTTTTAAAGCTGTAAATATTTAAGAATTTGTGTCAAACAAGTTTTTTGTTATGTTGTTTAGCCTTCACTGAAACTATGTTGATACTTTTCAATGGCGAAATGAGTAATCTGTAGTCATTTGGTTCATCCGTACAATTTTATTTTTGAGTAATTTCTTTTTTTTTATTTGCGATGAATATTAGTAATGTTGCCCAAGTAACATTTTTTTCTAGGAGTTCTACAAGAGCTCTTCAAGATAGCTACAGCATAGCAGTTTGGACCGCGGTAGGATAAAATTCTCTTCAAAACTTCTTCAGGAGTTTGGAAGAGTATTTGAAGAGAGTTTTATCCTACCGCGGTCCAAACTGCTATGCTGTAGCTATCTTGAAGAGCTCTTGTAGAACTCCTGGAAAAAAAATGTTACTTGGGTGGTATTCTGTCTCAATATCATCTGGTTTTCTGTTTCTGTAATTAATAAAAAAAAGCGGACTGATCGTTCAATATAAGTAATAAAATCTTGTTTTAAGTAATATTTGAATGACCCCGAGATGGTTTTCATATACCTAGGAAAATAATAACACGTAAATCAGAGTTTGTAGAGCATTTGTTCACAGAAAAAAAAATCATGGTTATATTACATCTGGGAAGGGGTACATCTTTTATGTCACGCAGAAAAATATGGCATATTTGAATCAAAAAAACGTTTTGTTGATTTGAAAATCAAATTTTTTGTTGAATCAACGCTAAACGTCAAAGCAGCTTTTTCAAAACAACAAAAGACTTTTGTGGAATCGATAAAATCAAGGTTTGTTTCAACGCAAAATCGGCGTTGATTATATTCAACAAAACTTTTGTTGATTCAAATCTCGTACAGGCTGATTCTACAAAACTTTTTTCTGCGTGGTCAGAAAAAAAGGTGTAATTTTACCTCTGGAAATGTGTAATTTTACCACTTTTCTGGTGTAATGTCACTTTTTCATTCTAAATTGAGGTAAAATTACATCAAAAAAGTGGTAATATTCAACCTTCCAAAATTACAGCTTCCAAATTAACATTATTTTTTTCTGTGTTCGTCACGATAAAAAAAACTTTTTTTGCAATGAAAAATGATGAAATGTCGTTGGAGTAAATATTTCTTGACAAAAAATTGGAAACAAAGTTCATCCAGTTTTTCTTAAGGGGTTACATACATGTAGTAAATCACAAAATTTGGTATTACAGAAAATTCAATTAATCCACTAAAAAGATGATTTTCAATAACTTCTTAAAGTTTCATGAAGATATTTCGTAACTGAGTTAGAGACGATTTAAGTTCAAAATTTTGCCATGTGCAAAGCGAACCTTCCAAACTTTGTGAACGGTTTACTCTAAACACCGAGTTGATTTACGGGTGCCACGATATCTCGATATAGGGTAGACCAAATTGGTTGAAATTTGGAGTGAAGACGCTCAAGATGATGCTATGCTATGAGACGCGGGTTCGATTCCCGCCTTATCCACTGAGCTTCTATCGGATGGTGAAGTAAAACGTCGGTCCCGGTTTCTCCTGTCTCGTCAGAGGCGCTGGAGCAGAAATCCCACGTTAGAGGAAGGCCATGCCCCGGGGGGCGTAGTGCCAATAGTTTCGTTTCGTTTACGCTCAAGATATATCTCGTGTGCATGACGAAGCCCAATTTTGCTTTTTAAAAAAATACAAAAATCAAAAACTTTAAATTTTTACAAGAAAAACATTAAACATATTTTTATCTTTAAAAAAAAAAACTTTTTGAAAAACGGCCTGCGTCATGCACACAGGACCGGTTTAGCGAGTCTTCACCAAAATTTTGAGCCGATTTGGTCAAAGCAGTGTTGAGATATCGTGGCACCCGTTTTAAGAAACAGCTAACTTCAAATAGCTTTATCTCGGCAATGATTCAACCAAATGTCTTCAAACTTTTTTTGGTAATAGATAAACATATATTTTTTAATGCCCTGAAAACAGATTTAAAAAATTTTAAATGTATGCTCATACCAGCCCGGGAGCATGTTGACAGCTCCCATACAAACTGAGCGTACCCCGTTTTGTGGGCCCAGTGGGCCTAAGATGGCGGCCTTCGATATTATCTAGCCAAACTTTTGAAAATGGTGAATATTTTTAATAATGAGCATGAGCATGAGCATGAGAGACCACCCATGGTTGTCCTTCTCCGTTGCTGAACAGAACCGTAATATCCTTTCAGCACTACTGATCATAGGCTTCGACTACCAAGTGGTATTTCCCTTATCAACAGCATGTATGAATGCGCTGAAAAGATAAAACACCATGATTGCTAAAGCTAGATCAGTTGCGAATAGGTAACAGTCATTGGCCACCAACGGCGCCCGCCATGTCAGTTTGTAGATCTCGATTTTAAGGGACGGGAATGTTAGTTAGCGCAGGTTGCTACTAGGGCAGCTGATTTACTCTGTGCTTACACCCCACAAGCGCCAGGAACCTGAAAATTTGTTAGTAGGATAAGGTGTTTGGTCAGGATTCATCATAGAAGATGATGATGCGACCCAAAATCATAGTGTTTGTTGAAAGGTATTATATTTTATTCTCAAGGCAAACAATCGGTTGCTGCGGATGAGACATTTCCCGTTTAACTGTTGTTAAATTTTTAATGAAATGGTTTAATCTTAGACAGCCGGCTGTGGAAAGATATAACCAAATAATATTTATTTATAAAATGAGGTGTTAAACGCAATGCTGCAATGATAGCGTAGTCTGATTTTTAATTATATAATCATTTAGTTCATGAATTTGTTACGGAATAGACGCGACGAACTCAACCATCAAGTGTCTTTCGATCATCTTTCTGTTAGCTAGATAAGGTATTGATTTTCGTTGCCTCTCGAGCTACGATGCTATGGAGAGGGCTTAACACACAAACAACCGACGTCGAGCCCTCCGAGCTACGGAGCTATGGGAAGGTCTTTTCAACACAAAAAAGACTCGCGCACCACACGACGTTCTTGATGAATCAAAATAATTTTGTTACGCGATAAACCTAGCGAACTCGGATCGTTTTTATCGAAAACTATATCACAATTCACGACAAAAATGCGAAACAAAAGGCACACACAAAAAAAAATCACTTTTCACTCCGAATATTTTTTACGACCACGCGCTCCCTTTGTCAATTATGCACTGATGACGCTGCATTTTCAGAGGGTATTCTTCTCCTCGCAGCGCACAATTCACGACAAAAATGCGAAACAAAAGGCTCACACAAAAAAAAAAAAACACTTTCACTCCGAATATTTTTTTACGACCACGCGCTCCCTTTGCCAATTATTCACTGATGACGCTGCATTTTCAGAGGGTATTCTTCTCCTCGCAGCGCACAATTCACGACAAAAATGCGAAACAAAAGGCACACACAAAAAAAAATCACTTTTCACTCCGAATATTTTTTACGACCACGCACTGATGACGCTGCATTTTCAGAGGGTAATCTTCTCCTCGCAGCGCACAATTCACCAATGGTGAATATTTTTAATAATCTCGAATTAGTTTTCAAAAAGCCGTAGAGCCATTGGTAAACAAAGTCCTTTTTACATCGGTATTCGACCTACTTATGAAAAATTAATATCAAAAAAGTTCGAGATTGTTCATCTACATCCTTCAAGTGCCCCAAACTAAAAATAAATGAAATGTTGTCTCATTTTCGAGAAAAATGAAAATTAGTGTGGCTCTTACGGCTTTTTGAAAACTCACCCGAGAAATATAGTTTTTGCCTTGTTTTGGTTTAAAACGACAAAATAAGCATTCTGGAATCATTTTCTTGAAAAACTTGTTTAGAGTTACGCCACGTTCAAATTTTAGTCTAGAACAGTTGAAGTGAGCGTGCCGCAAAAGCCGTCACGTAAAAAAAGTTTCGTATGCAAATTTTGAGTTGCGTATTTGATGGGCGGACTCCGACGAGGCCCACTTGCCATCTGTCGGTGAATACACGCAACTCACCAAAAATGTCATCTTAGGGTCCGGTTGGCTCATACTAACCACTGACATTTTTGTCGAATTACATGTATGTAACCCCTTAAGTTCGCAATAAAAGAGAAGTTGCCAGATCTTCAATGTTTTGGACTCGTTAGAAAGGTGTTTCAATTACCTTTCCAATCATGTATAACATGATGGTATTTAAGTCAATTTCCGGTCATTTATCTAACATCCGGATAAAAACTAAAACAGATTTTATACATAACTTTTGAACTACATATTGAAATTGAAAAATCAATAGGTACGTATGGGACCTTAAACCAAATCGAATGCAACTGATTTGACCAAAATCGGTTCAGCCAGTGCTTAGACAACTTAGTGAGAATTTTGGTCACATACACACTAGGATGTAACAAAAATGACTTTTTGGCGGGCATTCAAGGGTTTGTTTATGTGGGCATACAAAGCCCAAATCCAAAATATGAGCTTAATTGGGCTTTAAATGGGATTTAACCTGTAAAAAAAGTTTTTTACAAAAATAACACTTTTTGAGGCATTTAGGCCACTAAAGCGTTTTTTCTCAACATCACTGGCGTGTATGCCAGATCCTTGCGCATCTTTTGGTATATATTACATTGAAGCTCGGCATTTTTTCGAAAAATCGGCCCGGCAAAAAAGATATGCGTCGCACTTCACGACGCCAGAGACGCCATTTGATTTTGCCGGGGTCGATTTTTCGAAAAAAAAATGCAAAACATTGAAGGTCTGTACCGAGCTTCAGGGTGCTCCAAACTTCAATGTTTTATATACCTGGCCTACACGCCAGTGATGTTGAGAATAAACGCTTCAGTGGCCAAAATGCCTCAAGAAGTGACATTTTTGAAAAAATCTTTTTTTATGGGTTAAATCCCATTTAAAATTCAAATGCAAAGCGCCAGCTCATGTTACGTCCAATCAAGCTCATATTTTGGATTTGGGCTTAGCATGCCCTCCGGAACAAACCCTTGAATGCACGCCAAAAAGTCATTTTTGTTACATCCTAATACACCCACATAACGTCATGATTCGAATTCCCCGACGCTTCGAAACCCGGACACTTCATCTTGTTTTATCAATTATTTGGATATAAGTTCGCATTATGAATGTCAAAACTGTGTTATTTGATGAATTCCAACATCAACTTTCATTTAAAGTTTGTTTGAACGCTGTAGTTAATGCCAAAACAATTAAATACAATAAAATTATAGGTTTACAAAAACTGCGAAACATTTCACTTGAATTATTTCATAGGCGTTCGAAGCACCGGGAAGGCAAAGCAGAAATTAATGGTTTCGATTTCCTTAAATTGTAGCTAATTTTTATGTAAACTATCGATTGTTTTGATGTTAAAAGCTTATTTGAGATCTAAAGAATGCCATTAACTAACATTTCAGTCCAAATTTGTGCGATTCATAAGTAATTTTATCAGTGTCTTTTATCAGTGTCCGGGACTCGAAGCAAAACAAGTCATTTTAATTTTAAAATTCTTATGAAAAATTGTTAGAAAAGACATATTTTGCATGAATTTTCTTGAAACTGACTGTTTATACTACATCCTGATGATATTTCTACATTTCCAACTTATTACATGATTTATTGCCAGCTATAACAAAAATGATATGCTACTAAGTGTCCGGATTTCGAATCATGACGTTACATCCGTTCAGTTTTCGATTCTGAGTCGACAGGTATACATGGAGGTAGGTCTACGAGCTTTCTGTGAAAAGTTTAATTTTAGAGCAGAATTACAGCCTAACCTCAGTGAGGAAGGCAAAATACGAAAATTTCTAAAATTAATATGTCCTTAACCTGATTTTGCATAATTACGCACTATGACTGAGAAGATGTGTGTTTGATCCCTTAAAACATATAAAAAAAACTAACTTAACCCACCTATGTGGTTGGTGCCTTCCTCACTCTTTACTAACTATTGGTGATTCGATGGGTTTGGACACAAATTTCATTTAGTTTTTCTTAAAATCCACCATTAAAAAGTACACAAATATCACTTAAGTGGTCGTAACTCGAAACAGGGTTGCAAGATCTTCAGGACACGATTACCTAATTAACGATGTATAACATGATGGTAATTGAGTCGATTTCCGATCATTTATCCAACATCAGGATAAATACAAAAACACTTTTTTTGTACATGATTTTTGAACTGCATATTGAAACTATATAAAAATCAACAGGTACGTATGGGACCTTAAACAAAATCGAATGCAGCTGGTTTGACCAAAATCGGTTCAGCCAATACTGAGAAACCTCAGTGAGAATTTTGGTCACATTCACACACACATATATATATATTTAGTTTTCGATTCTGAGTCGATAGGTATACATAAAGGTCGGTCTACGAGCTTTCTGTGAAAAGTTAATTTTTTAGAGCAAGATTATAGCCTTACCTACACACAAAAAAATATTTCCGAATGTTACATCATTTATAATATAACACTTTTGCACGTCATTAAACATTTAAAGAGCAATTCCAGCCCAAAACAAGATTTTTTAAGTACATTTTTCTCGACCCTCTCCGATTTCAATGAAACTTTGTAGACATGTTATCCTAGGCATATATAAGCCATTTTTGTGTATATGGAGCCAGTTACACTCGATAATGACATTTGAGATTTTTATTTTAAAAACCGGATTATTTTAAAAACAAGGATTGGGCGTAAGTGTTTTTAATATTTTAGTATTTCGTAATTTAAATATTGCTGTATCTCGAAGCCGTTGCATCGTATCAAAAAGTGGTCAAAGACAAACTTGTAGGAAATTTGACGGGCTTTCCGAAAAAAATACACTGAAAGAAAAAAAATACTCCACTTTTATGAGATTTTTGAATTTTTAAGTTTAAAAGTCAAATGTGAAGGTGAGCCCACGATTTTTTTTTTCGTTCAAAATTTTTGTGAAGATAGCCTAGTATGTTACAAAAAGACTCACGAAAAAAAAAATGTTGAAAAAATAGGTTTTTTGATGGTTTTTGGCAATTTCTATATGACAGACTTGATTTTTCAGTCTCGAAAATATTTTTACCGGAAAGCTCGTCCAATTTCCCATAAGTTTGTCTTTGACCACATTTCAATTGGATGCATGGGCTCCATCCTGCATTTTTCGTGAGTCTTTTTGTAACATATTAGGCTATCTTCAAAAAAATTTTGAACGAAAAAAAAATCGTGGGCTCACCCTCACATTTGACTTTTAAACTTAAAAATCCAAAAATCTCATAAAAGTGGAGTATATTTTTCATTCAGTGTATTTTTTTTTGGAAAGCCCGTCAAATTTCCTACAAGTTTTGATACGATGCAACGGCTTCGAGATAAAGCAATATTTAAATTACGAAATACAAAAATATTAAAAACACTTACGCCCTTCTCAAATGTCATTATCGATTGTAACTGGCTCCATATACACAAAAATGGCTTATATATGCCTAGGATAACATGTCTACAAAGTGTCATTGAAATCGGAGAGGGTCGGGTACAACCGATTCCCTATTTGACATGGAATTGCTCTAAATTTAAATGCAATTTGATGTAAATTTGCAACAAATTATACGTAAAAACATGATTATACTTGTGATTCAACCATTTACGTCGAATCTCAAGTTTACATCAACTGAGTTTACATGTGATTCATGTTTTCCGTGTCGAGTAAATTCACATTTTTTGGGCATCTTAACCTTCAACTTTGCCGAAAACTCTAAATCGATCAGAAAATCCCTTCTCAAGATACAGACCAGCCACCAAAATTGTATTGAAACTTATATTTTTTTGTTCGATGCCACTATCCACTGCGACCAGGAATTAGATCTATTGCGGACTTGCAATTCTATTTATAGAATCACAAAGGCTTCTTCTGTTATTAGGCAGATGGGACACGCACACACGCTATTGTTGAGCGAGCGATCCACTGCCGTAACTTCGCCGCCGAAGAGGTTTGAATGTTTTTTCAATCCTCTTTGGCTCTGCCTTTTCCACTCTGTACTGTCCAAATGTATCGCTAGAACCGAAGTGCACATTTTACGTTTACTTATACCCAGCTAGCCCTTAAGTTCTGGTTTCTGGAAAACTCGTCCCTTCAAAGCACTTTTTGCGATCGGGCCGTGGAGCTCTGTAGGGCAATTATACAGAGAACAGTTGGTCCTTATACATGTGAAGAGTACAGGGGAAAGGATGTGCCAAGCCATGTGGGTTTGAAACCACGATCTTCCGCTCGTAAAGCGAAACCTGTAACCATTAGACCACAGGAGCTCGGCTTTGAAACTTATATGGAAAAACTAATGATACAAAATCACATCTTTTGACAAAGTGAATGGACACAGTTTCATCCAAATAAAAAAAAATACAAAGTAAAGTCAATTTGCGAAATCGTAGAGAACCACTCTTCTTTTATTTTTGGCATTGAAAATTGGACAAATTCCTAGATTCTGAGATAGAGCAAAACAAAGAAATAAAATTAAGAAAAATGAGCTTTTTCTGGAAGTTTTCAAATAAGCCTTCATTTTTGAGCAACTATTTTTCGATTTTCAATTTAAATCTTTTTGATTTTTTCCTATCTTTCGAATTAAAAAATTATAGTGATTGGGTAATATTCAATAAAACTCAACTCATAAAAACTATGTTGAGTGAATATTTTATTGCTAGACTGCTCTTTTTTACAAACAACTACTGAAAACACACATTTTTGGATCGCCGTGAAAGCCAAATGTTTTTTGAATGACATGTGATTTATTGTTTCAATTTTTATGTGAAAAACGGAGGGGAAACCATTGGTCGTTTCTAAAGCTCAATTGGGTACTAAAGCCCTATGTCAATTTATATGTAGAACGGTAAAAAACACGATTAAAAACCATTTTTGATCACTTTTTTTTTCATTTTAATGCAAAAAAAAATGACAATACAACATTTTTTCGATGGATCAACTATAGTCCCCTTGGGACGAGCTGTCAAGTAGGAACTTTTCTGTCAAGAACAGAGTCTCGGCCCGAAACTTCAAACACGAACAAAAGCAGTGAACCGAAGATTGGCAATGACATTTTGGAATTTTGACAGTTTGGAACGCATGAATTACCCCATTATCGGTTTTCTGCACGGGTGATGTGGAAATTGTTGCACATGGCTGAGGTTGGGAATTTTGCAACTTATTTTAATTTATGTTACATTTCAAAATTTAAACTCGAATCTACAGCGAATCGATGTGGAAACTAAAGATACACTAAAGACACGATGGTTTGCTGTGCAATTTTGATCAGAATCGCGATAAAAGAGGTTAATATTGAAAAATAATAATAATGCAAATTCTGGTCTAGAATCTAACCAAATGTTGTTTGTTTTGTAAGACTTAATGTTATTGCACAATAATTATAGATTTTTTTACAAAAAAGTATTTTTTTCGGTTCGTCCACAATCAATCTTATGTTTGTAAACAAACGACGCCATATTGCCAATGTTGTTCGGTAGCTCATATCAGGCCATCGCCGGGGTCAAGAAGGACGACGAGGTTTATTTAACCAAATTGATTTAAAAATCATTGTACTCAGCAAAATAAGCTTTATCGCTGTAAACAATAAAATTAGCAATCTACATATGCTTTATTTTAGGACCCACTGTTAACACAAATGCAACAACTCCAAAAATCATGCTTTGAGCTTTTTTAGAGGGTTACATATTTCCACATATTTTGTAAATGTAATTAAAAATGCGGAGGTTTCAAATAGCTAATCAATGTGATATCAAGGATGTATGTTCGAGTTGTTAGTTTTATGGCATCTAGCATTATTAACTAAACCCTCAATAGGAAGCAGATAAATTGAATACCAGCCGATAAATCATGCTCTGTTTGATTTTAATTATCATCTTCATAAACCTTCTGCCCAGGTGCTGCACACTTTCGCTTTTTATACGACTTCAGCAACCCCCCCCCCCCCCCATCACACACGCATCATTAGCACGAGTGCTCCGTCGTCATTTTGCGCACTGGACTTATTCTTACACAACACACTAAGCTGCCAATCTGGGTCGTGGTGGAGCAGCACTCGCTCACGACTATGAATGATCAACCCCTTCGGATCTATCTAAGAGAGAACCTCTAAAAAGCATTCAATCACAAATGACCAGCGTTAAGAACCGCGGCAAAAATCAGCAATGCTGGCTTAGGGTATAGTACCCTTAAGTTGACCTATTCGATTTTTAAAAATTCTTTTCATCTGAAAAGTTTACCACTAACCCAACCCATAATATTTTAGTTAATTTATTTTAAATGAGTCCAACATAGGCTAAATATCAATTCCTGACCTTGCTGTAAATCTTTGGATGATCATTGGGTCTTGAGACCATTTACTGCACTGTATTTATTCTGAACTGCAATGTATGAGTGGAGAATGCTTCACTTTTGCCGCAGCTACGTTTCTCACCATTCATCAATATCTTGACTGAAATTAGCCATCTCCAACCTGAATCATGACACAGTCAGTGCTATGTGTTTGGCTTTGGTGAATTCACCACAAGAAGGTGGGTCGGACAGGTAACGACTAGAAGTAGTCAAACCAGTTTTTTTCTTCAGAATTGCATATGCGACTAGGACAACAAAAAGTTGAATGACTTTGCTCAAGGCATAGGAAAGTTTTTTGTAATAGATAAAAAAAAACAATGTTTGAAAAGCCAACCTGATATTTTGAATTGAAAACCTGCTAATATTAAACAAGACACAATTGTTTCTGTTGTTTTTTGATCGTCAGGTTTAAATAATTTTTAAAATTCAGTCAATTATCACCCACTTTCAGGTTGTTTGAACTCGTCCAGCTGTTCAACCAACATGGTAATTGGTTCTGTCCATCGCTCAAATTTCCAAAAAGTCACATATCAAAAGTGAAACCAACGTATCAGCCATAACCGATTCGTGCCACGCAGAGATCATTAGCCCTTCTTGCGCCACACCTGAGGCCTACATCTATTTAGCTGTCCCCTGACCGGCTTTAAGCTGAGCTGCTGCTGGGGTGGCAATTTTAGGTTTTTACATAAATGTTTACCTAACTTCGGTCAGTACCGGTTTGAGGGAGAGGGGGTGCACTTTGCGCCACGCCATAGAGATACCGAGAGAGAGATATGAGGTTTTCGAACGCTACTGGAAGGTGCAGATATATGCAGATCTCAATGCTATTGCTAGAGCAAAGAACCACGAGAGGGACAACAACTTGCGAGTGTTACTACTGTTCGAAACCACAAATTTACAGACTAATGTCATAGAAAGTGTGGGGTGGTAGAATAGTAGCTAAAGTCGTCTGTTGAAAATATAACTCGTTTCAAATGTCATATAAAATAGAAAAAAATAACAATACTTAAATCATAACTAAGATTACAAACTGTACGGATTTTTTTCCGTACCATCCGGACCGATTTTTGGTATAATACGGAAGTTTAAGGAATTCAATGATGATAATAACAACTATTTTAAAATTTAATTGCTGCTTCGCTTTGACCATGCTTTCTAAATAGACATTGTTTTAACTAACCAAATAATAGTTTATGTTTTTTAAACATTAACGTCAATTGTTCATTCAATATTCTTTACAAAATAAATTTACGCAATAAAATATCCAAGAGCTTTCAAAAGCTTGTAAAAACCGGTGAAAATCAGATTTTTTTTTGTCGCTTGTGCGCTATCTTGTGACACGTCCTATCTTCTTACAGTAGACGTGTCACAAGATAGCACACAAGTGACGATTTAGAGCTATATTACTCTTAAAAGTTCATAGTTCATGAACTTTAAATCGTTTAACAATTGGCAAACGATTACGATTTATTTTAAAAATGTTTTTAAAACGTAAAAGTAATAAACTTCAAATTTATGAATTTTTTTTTTGCTCGCCGGAGTATAATCTTTTTATGTTCCAAATTCAACTTTTTCCTAAATATTGTTTTAACAGTTTGTTATGCCCAAGGGTCAAACCGGCTAAGTGTACGGATTTTTGCTAAGCAAGAGTTTGTAGCCGTAATCAATTTTTTTTTTCAATTCAATTAGTTTTTATTAGTAAATAATCAATTCACAATTTCGTAATTCTTATAACCTAATAGAGTTTTGGAGTACCTTTCAACTATGATTTGTACTATAGTTCATTTTGATGTAATTGGATATTCTAACAATGGATTTGCCAACAGAAGGAAAAATTATTTTAAAAAAAACCTTCTAAATTTGCTAATGAAAAGGATAGAGATAGAAAAGCTTAAAACTAGATCACAGTTTGTTTTGTCTTTTGACGTCGAAAAACTTCGCTGCACAAGGCAGCTTATCCGTTGTAGATATACTTCATCATAAGCTCACTGAGAGCTTGGAATTGTTCTGCCTTGTTCCGGCAGGCACGAAAGCGCGTGAGCATCTCTCCAGCAAGAGCGAAAAACTCGGGAAGCGTGAAGAGATCATCTCCGGTAACGTCTGCTTGTCCCGGTGAAGTACCGCTCCCAGAAGCGGCTACTCTAGCGTACGAACCTCCCCAACCGGGAGGGAACGCTGGGTTGGTCGATGGAACCGCTCCGCCGCCAGCTGCTGCAGCGTTCGTGCTCGAAGTCTTTGGAGGTTGGCGGGACGCTGGCGCTTTCTTCTTCTTGTCCTGCTCCTCGAGGTACTTTTTCCGCGCGGCACAGCCACGGAAATTCGCCGTGTGGTTTCCACCACAGTTCGCGCACTTGACGCGCGCTTTGTGCTGCTGGGCGTTTTCCCCAGCTGGTCTTTCCGCGGAAGATTGCACCTTTCGGTGAAGTGGGTCTCACCGCACTTAACGCACCGGGGCGGAAGATTACAGTTTCTTGAACCGTGTCCGAATTTTTGACAGCGGTGGCATTGCGCTGCGTCGGTCGGATTCTTCGTGTAGAATCGCCACGTCACGAAGAAGCCGTCCAGTGCTTTGATCTGCCGTAGGTCCTGGATTTTGACCGACCCACGATCGAAGTACAGGAGGTACAATGTGTACGTACCTGTCACCGTTGTCGATTTCGAGAGCACCTTAACCTCTCGAGGCTTAACCTTGACGCCCGACAGGTGTTCTTCCAGGTCGGAGATCGGGCGGTCCGGATATCCCTGAAGGACGATCTTCACTGGGACCTTCTCTGCTGGGTCAAATGTGAAGAATTTGAAGTTTCGCAACTTCAACTTCTTCACTACCAAGTCGAAATTCTGTTTTTTATGCGTAATCACTTGCACAGAAGTTTTGCTAATTTTGAGACAATATTGGAGTCCCTCAAGCAACTCGTCAACATCGTCCGCCAACGTATCCAAAACAAAAATTGGAGGTGGTCGTCGTTCCTTCGGAGAGTTACACTTTTTCTGCTTTCCTTGCTTGCGCGCAAGTTCATCATCGTCATCGTCGTCGCCAGCACTGCTGCTGTCACTGGCGGTGTTGTTTTCTTCTCCACTCAGCATCTCAAATTCGTTGCTGGTGGGAACGTTGGAAGTGGTTGTTGTCGTAGTGCTAGTGGACTGCTGCTGCTGCTGCTGGTCGGAGGTACTTCCGGATGCCCGGGTCGATTGTCTCGTCCGTACTGGGGACTCACGTGGACGGTATGACACGTGTAAAAAAGAAGGATCGGTGACGTCACCGGGCACGCTCCCGTGCGCGATGGCGGTCGATGCGGCGTTGGTATGTTTACCTTTCTGCACTCTGCCGGTAGATGAACTTCGCGGGTTTTTCGAGGCCGCACTCGAACTGCCACGGCCACGGCCGGCCCTTGGCATGCTGGAGCAGCAAACTCGCGGGTAAACACTGTTAATTACGGCGAAAAAATCGAAAAGTTTGAGGAGCTCCGAACAGTTGACTGTTGCTGGCTGGTGTTGCCAGTCCCGATGAAGCCGTAATCATAACATTAAAAAATACTATTAAATAAAACAATCCTAAATTTCAAAACTCCAAAATACCAACTGACTTTACTAATTACAAATTCAAATTCAAATTTTATCCAAATGGTCGCAATGTTTATCTTTGTCCATCGACATCTTATTGCTGTGAAAACAAATTCTCGCCTTTATAAAAACGCTTAAGGGGCTACATACATGTAAAACGGCAAAAATTTCAAAGATTGTTTGAGCACACACTTCAACTTTTATCAAAATTTGTTTTTAGGACATTGAAATACACATTTTCATCTATTAACAAAACAAGTTTGAAGACATTTGGTTGTATCATTAGCGAGATATAGCTATTTGAAGTTAGCAGTTTCAAAAAACGGGTGCCACGATATCTCAACACTGCCTTGACCAAACCGGCTCAAAACTTTGGTGAAGACTCGTTAAACCGGTCCCGTGTGCATGACGAAGGCCGATTTTCAAAAAGTTTATTAAAAAAAAAAGAAAAAAATATTTTTGTGTTTTTAATATAAAAAATCGTCAGTTTTTGATTTTTGTATTTTTTGAAAATTCAAAATTTCAAAATCGGGCTTCGTCATGCACACGGGATATGTCTTGGGAGTCTTCACCCAAAATTTCAGCCAATTTGGTCCGTCCCATCTCGAGATATCGTGGCACCCGTAAATCAACTCGGTGTTTCGAGAAAAACGCTCAGAAAGTTTGACAGTTTGCTTTGCGCATGGCAAAATTCTGAGCTTAAATCGTCTCAACTCAGTTAAATCATGAAATATCTTCATGAAACTTTCAGGAGTGATTGAAATTTATCTTTTGAATGGAATAATTAAGATTTTTCAGCTCGAGTTGTACATTTATCCAACGAGGTTTACCGAGCAGGATAAATACGACGAGTGCTGAAAGTTTTGCAACGAGTTGCTTACAATTTTTTTTGCAATTCCGAAAAAACGCTTCTCGAATGGAATTTTATGTCAAACATTTATGTATTTTAGAGGTGGGCAAAACCGCTCTTTTTAGGAGCCGCTCATTTTCGCTCACTCATGAAAAATAACGGCTCTTTGGAACGGCTCTTTCGTTCTTTTATTTTATTTTGAGATAAAACTCTGCGAAATCTTTTCTATATTAAGATTAAATCGATAAAGTCAAAAAAGAGGGGAAGATTTTTTTTTGCGTTGTATCATGAGCTTTTTAGCAGTTTTTTTTTTTTGTAGAATTTTCCATGTTGACTATTTTAAAACGCTCAAATTTGTAGTCGTAATGTATCTTTACGATCAATTGTGCAATTAAAAGTTTAATTTCTTTAGAATATCATTCGCTTTTGGTGATATTTAAAAAGAAAACTAGGAAACTGTAAACATTGGTTTAAAACTTTTTATTGCACCTAATATTGGCATAAATACTATTTAGAGAATTAAGATATGTATATAGAACGAAAAATGTCGATTCAGCTCTCAGAGTGTCGGGATATAGCCCTTATTTAACTGGTCGTTTTTTGTCCTAAAGTACTTGAAAATGTACACCGTAGGACAATGCTGACAAATTTGGCATTTATTTATAAGCATTGAAAAACTGGAAACTAGATTTCAAATCTTAAAACAAATTTTATGCTGCAATTTGTTGGAAATTCAATGAATAAACATAAAAATATACACTGGTTTGAAAATCATTCCATCTTCGAACGGTGTGGAAATGGTTCTTTGTAAAGAACGAATTTTCAGATAGAACCACGGCTTTTTTTTTGTGAGCCATGGTTCGTTCGCTCTGTTCAGTAAACTGGCTCTTTGAGCGGATCGCTCTTTTTTGCCCACCTCTAGTTTAGACCACTAAGTACATTGTATTTAGTAAATTCACCGTTCAAAACAAAAAAATATTGAAAACTGTTACTTTTCGAGACCAGTGCTGAAAAGTTGAACTCTTAGCTTTAAGAGCTGTTTTCGTTACAAAAGCTTACTCGGTTCTAACCTAAGGACCTAATAAAAATAATTTTATGAAAAAAATATATTGTAGCTAACTTTTTGCTCTTCTTTATTTTGTGCTCTGAAAAAATTGCTTAAAATTGAGTTTTTGACATCATTGAAAAGCATTGTACTGTTGTTCATTGAAAAGTATTGTAGTTTAGGGTTAAATGCATATTACAGTCCAGACTTTTTTTTTCGAAGGCCCCGGAAAAATTTCACTTTGAATAATCAAATCACGATTTTTTCGTTGTCTTGTTTTTGATTGTTGTACTAAAATGTAACCCATGCTCATGAAGTGAAAATATTGTATTTCAATTACGAAAATTTTGGTACCCTAACATGTATAGGTCATCGCTGAAATTTTGATTTTTTCCCGTTTTCGTCATTTTCCCATTTTTGCGCGTGGCGCATCGAAAACCCCAGTTTTTATTTTCAAAAAATCGTACAGCCATCCCTCATATTCAAAACAGTTAACAGATCGGCCAATGTTCAAAAAATCATAGAAAATCGATAATTGAACTTAATAATTCGCTTTTACCTTCATTTGAAAGTTTTTCTTGCGATCTTTCGAATGCTGTATCGAACAACTACAAATTTTAACTTTTATATCAAGTCTTTAAAGAAAAACTTTGACCCTTGAAATCCACAAATTCGGAACACTTTTTTCTTACGGATGTAAACAAACTTTGATTCTATCCAGGAGTACATATTTTCTACAAAATAATGACTTCACACACTGGAAACAATGAAACTTAAGCTTAATAATGGTCTGATAACTTTTTTTGTGAAAATATGTGTTTAATTCGGTGTTCCACAATTGTGGGAGGCACAATAACACCCCACAATTATGGAACACGCAATTTGGAGGCAGTGTTTTGCAGCTCTGAACAAAACAGTCTCGAAATGCAGTTTTTTATTCAAAAAGAACTCCTTTTGCTAGTGAAATAGCAAGAGAATGTTCAAATAAAGGTCCTTAAAAAAAGGGTCGCCAGAAAAGATTCATTTGGCATGCTATTGAAAAATTATCACAAAAGTGTTCCGAATTAGTGGGTGTTCCGAATATGTGGGATGACTGTATCTCAGAGTATTGAAAACATAACTTCACCATTTTTGATATGTCATGTAAAACTTTCCGAGAAATCTGATAAAAATATTTTGAGACATAGGGCCTTTGGTCCCGAGACCTTCAGAACAGCATTTTAAGTTTTCATACGACCTTTTCAAATGTTATGATAGATTTTTGGAACTTTTTACTATTTTTCACAAATAGCCTAACTAATCACCTTTTTTTGCGCCTAAGACAGCTAAAATCGGATGAAATGATGCGGAGATATGTTTTTTTAAAGTGGTTTTTGCGAAAATCGACGAAAATTGCCATTTTTTGGACCACCCTAACACGGCATAAAAATACGGGTCTAATTATTTCAGCGAAGGAACCCCCAGAACAATGTTGAGCCCGATCGGAGAACTTTTGTTCGAATCATTCTTTTTTCGTGGGGAATTGCTGTATATCTGAAATAAAAATTTGAATTAAATTTGATCCACCACCAACAAACAATTTGTCCACGGTTCTTTTTATAGAAATCTTTTCATGAGCTATTCGTAGCAAAATGTTCGGCATAAAATTCTGAACAAAACGTAGTACTAGGTTTCTATCAAACTGTAAAATGTTTACATGTTCCATCACAAAATGTGCCAAGTGCCCAAGGGGTGTAAATACTTTTTTTACATACTGTAAATGTGACCCCAAACATGCTCTAAAGTGATTTAATATTATTGATTCCAAGATGGTGGCCAAAATGGCGGTTTTGACATACTGATAAAATGTATTTGGTGTGCTAAAAGGCAATCAAAACTCACATTTGACTCAAATGGGGTCACAGAACTCAAATATAATGTTTTAAGTAAAAAAAAAAAAAACACACGAAAAAACTTTTTTTTATTGTGATCTGATTATTCGAAATCGTCGGATAATCGAACTTGGGATAATCGAGGCTTCGGATAGTCGAATCTGGACAGTATTGGATTATTTAAATTCAAACATTCGAAACAGATACTTTAAATCAACATTCCATTACAGTACAGTATTTGTTCGGTAACTGGGCTGAGAACGTAGCCCAGTCACCGAATGCTGCTCGCTAACTGGGCTGAACGAAAAATAACGAGGGGAACACCGATGCATAATATTTTCCTGATGAAATATAAAAATAAAAGTTAATCAAATTTATTTACGATGTTTACTTTTCATATGTCTTAAATTGTGACTTGAAATGAAATAAAAGTTTGAAAAAAGTTTTTATTATTTATTGAACATGATTTTGCATCCATTAACCCCTCGGTCATTTCGGTTTGTTTTGGTTTTTTGACGTTTGTCTGCTTTTTAACTGGGCTACGGCCCAGTTATCGAGCGCCCAGTTAAAAAGCAGCCCAGTTAAACAACGCCCAGTTACCGAACAACTACTGTACTACAAATACAAAACCAAATATTTTTATTACCCGGACTGGTTTAACTTTTTCCAACACTTATCAAACTCGATTTCATTAGATCTGGATCATTCATGTTTCATTCATAAATTTGATCCACCACCAACAAACAATTTGTCCACCGAAGACGGTTCGATAAATCGGCACTGAGTGTAGAAATCACATCCGCACGCGACTTTGCGAAAAACAATACAAACAACCTGTTTGCCCACCAAGCTCGCGCGTTCTTTGCGAAGAACTGAGAGAGGTGTACCAACGACGAACACACGTGCTTGCATACTGCATACTAGGGTGGCTCGGCGTTTGAAATAATAATATTTGAAAACGATCTTAATTGTTCTGAACAAACCTAGGTTGCAAAACTTTCCCTAAGAAATTTAGCATTCTGAATAACAACGCGATTGTATTGGTTTTATAATTTTATTGGAAATTTCAAGCAAAACAATGTAAACACTTCGGCTTTGGCCCATTTTCATCGTTTTGCCTGATTTTCGTGAAATGTTAATTCAAAATTTCAAAAATAGTCAAAATTAGGGTTTAAGCAAAATTAATTTAAAGGCTGCACCATGGGAGATGTTTGAAGCCAAAATGAGATTAAAGGAACCACCCTAATTATGCATACTAAAGCAGCAAAAACACAAAACCATAACCGCGCGCGGCTCAGCTTGTCGTCGTCAGAATAGATCGCGAAATACACTCAACCAAAAAAAGCAACAACCCAAACACTCGACAGTCGGTGGTTTTGTGGTTGCCACTTTAGTCTTTGCTCGACTCGCGTTTGGTGCACAAGTCCGTCGGTCGTCGATCCGAAGTCGTCGTCGCGATTTTGTTTCATTCTTGTTTGTGAAAATTCCCACCCTCCTGTGTGAACCTCGCAAGAGAATTGCAGCCGAGAGGAGAGGATCCTTGAAAAAATACTGTAACCGGTCGTGGCGACCTTGATCCGATCATCCATCCCCAAGAACCAGAACAACCGGAACAAGTTCGGGAAAAAAGGTAAATGTCAACTCTGGGGTGCAGTGAAGATCAGTGACATTCTTCGATTATGCTCAATGGGACTTCCGCCTTAAAAAAAGGTCAATAACCAAAATGCATCGAAAATAGACTCTATTTATAGGATGGTGTAATAATAATACATCCTCGGTGAATGGTGAATGCATCTGTCTGTGATGCAAAAAACATAAACCTACTGGATTTGAAACAACCGGTAACATCAAGAGATCGTATCTGTTTAAAAAAATATTCTTACGGAAAACAATTAACTTCAATTCAACTGTTGAAAAATAATATAGATAATTTAGGTGAAACAATGTAATTGGTCACTCACTACTAATGTGAAGATCAACTGAGATCAGGACACAGTCTTTGCTCACGAACTCACATTGGTACAATTGCATTGTTTTGCTTCAATTTCTCACATACCGTCATCGGGGACGAATCGGGACACATGGAGCGAATTGGGACAGTTGTTTTAACTAGGTTCTTTATTGTAATTGTTTTGCGTGATACAGATACAGATCAACTAAATTAGTACATCTTTTTCCTAATTAAAAATCTTCAAACTGTAGTCCCGATTCGTCCCAGTTGACGGTAAGTTGATTTCCTTCCAATCAACCCATAGCAGATAGGTTACAAACAACTTTTCAAAATGGCGAAACCTTGTGTGTAAACAAACAGTCCATCCCACTTGCTCTAGTGACAGCTCAGTTGAGTAAGAAAGGGATAGGCTGCTTGTTTACATCTAGGTTTCGCCCTATTGAATATTTATTACGGAATTATCCTAGATTTCATCTCTCTTCGAGAATGAAAAAACAACATTGAGTACCAGACTATCACATTTTTTGAGCCATTTTAATTTGTGTTGTTCGATTTGCGTGTTTTTTTCTCTTTGCATTCCGTATGTTAAAACTATTGCTCTTGTTATTGTTGAGCAAGTCTCTAACTTATTGGTACCAGCCCGGAATTTAACTTTTCGCATTTTTTCTACGATTTGTAGGTTTTTTCCTTGAATGACTTCGTCCATCGATTCATTATGTCGAAATATGCCATTTTTTAGCATTAGTTTCTCCATAAAAAATTAGGGGGCTGTCCATACAAAAATGGCATACGGAAAAGAATCTCGATTTATTTTTCTTTTTTTTTTCATTTTTGTATATAATTAATGGATCAAAAGACATTTTGGAGTCCTTACAATGCTATAAAAAGTAAGAGAATTTTAAACTTAAGCAATTCTCTAAGAAATCGGTCTTTTTTAAAAAAATATTTTTGTATTTTTTTATCCGGTGCACTTTATTAAAATTTCACTTAAGTACTTTTTGATTGCAAATTTGATTTTACATCGAAAAATGAAGTTGAAATTTTTTGCGACCAATAATTCGATTTTTTTCAGTAGGGACCATCCATAAACCACGTGGACACTTTCTTGGGAATCTCTTACCCCCCCCCCCCCCTCGTGGACAATTGTCCATACAAGAAAAAACTTTTGTATGGATCGTAGACAATCGCCATACCCCCTCCCCTAAAGTTTCCACGTGGTTTATGGATGGTCCCGTATCGATTTAATCGATTAAATCAGTATCGATTAAAAAATCATAATGGTCTTAGCCTGTCAGCTCAAAGGAAAAAAAACTCGTTCAACAATTTTTTGCATAACCTGGAAATTTCTGAAAAGTTGGCTTTTGATGTCCCCTAAAACATATAAAAAAAAATAATAATAATAGTGTTTTTTTTTTTGCAAATCAATTTTTAGTGACAAAAAGTTAAATTAAAAATCACCAAATTTATTTAACCGTGTATCATTTTTTTCATTGTAGTCCATATCCATACCTACAACTGTGCCGAAGACACCAAATCGATCAAAAAAATTCTTCAAAAGTTACTGATTTTTCAATTTCCATACATCATTTTTGTATGGACAGCTGCCAAATTTGTTTGGAAAATTATATGGACAAACTAATGATGCAAAATGGCTTCTGTGGGCATACCGGAGGCACCAAAAAAGTTTCAGTCGGATAAAAAAATACAAATAAAAATCGAATAACCGTAATCTGAGAGAACTTCTCACTTTGTAAATCCCGATTTTTTTGATGAATTTTGAATTTTGACTCAATGAAACATTTAACTTTTTTTTGTGATAGTTGACTGTTTTCCAGAAAAATCACCACTTTCATATTTTTTTGACATTTTTTTCATGTCACGGAGAGTATTCCGTAACACCACTATTCAATAAGTTTTTTTTTTCAAATCTTGGGTGTTTTTTAGAACCTAGATTTTTGTGAATCAGCTGGATTTTCAAAACACGAAATTCCGTGCTGGTACGAAATTTCAATTTTATCGTAAATTTAGTAGTTTTATGCTAATATATTAAAACTTTAGTGAATAAAAAGCTTTCAAAATTATGTTTTGATAAGTCATGAGTAGAGCGCCAAACATTGAACATTACGCCCATTTAAAATGCTAGTCTTGGTTTAAAAATTTTCAAAATATTTTTTTTCATGTATTAACATTGAAAATCGGACCATTAGTTGCTGAGATATGGTCATTAGAAAATCGTGGGTTGTTTTGGTGATTAAGAAAACTTCAATTTTCGTGTTTCTTTTTCTTAAAGCGGCTCTATCTCAGCAACCCGACGTCCAATCTTCAATGTCTCTTTGACAATTTTATAGCAAATTTTCTGAACTTTTCAAAAAAAATATTTTTGGAAATGGTCACTCATGGTCACTATTTTTAAAAATTTAAAAACTGCAAATATTTCGCTAAAATCAAATTTTCGGTGGCTATATCTTGAAAACGGAGCACTTTATCAAAAAATCTGTAAAGTACTTTTCGATTACAAATTCAATTTTGCATTAAAAAATAATGTCAAATTTGTTTTTGCATGAAACTTCGATTTTTTCCAGGAATCACATTGTTTTTCAAAACATCATAACTCGGCGGCAGAATTTTTGACCATGTTTCTGTATGGCTCAAAAGTTGCAGATTTTTGTCCCCCAAAACATATCAAAAAATCTCGAAAATCAAAAAATACGTATTTTGGGAAATTGAGTTTTAGTGAAAAAAAAAGTTGATTAAAAAATCTGCAATTTTTTTCCGTGTATCTTTTTTTTCTCAATAGTCTTCAACAATACCTACAACTTTGCCGAAGACACCAAATTGATCAAAAAATTCACTCAAAAGTTACAGCTGTTTGAATATTTACATACCATTTTTGTATGGACAGCAGCCAAAATTGTATGGAGACTTGTATGGGTGAACCAATGACGCAAAATAGCTTATTTGGTCATAGGGAAGGCCCCCACAAAGTTTGAGCCAAATCAAAAAATACAAAAAAAATCCATTTCCGGTTTTGATAGAGAATTGCTCATTTGCAGATTCAGAAAAAGCAAATGGTTTTTTATAGTTCCTCAAAATAACGTTTCATAGAATTAGTATGAATTAATTGTAACTGAATTCATTAAAAAAAATCAAATTTATTACTTTTCATTTTAAATTTTGACACTATTGCTATAATAAAAAAAACTCCCGGGTCCGGGAATTGTCGGAAAATGGCCAAATTCAACTCTCGATTCCCGGGAAATTGAAAATCTCGAGAATCGTCGCCCTCTTGTCATGAGTTTTATGTAGAATTTCAAAGTTATATAAACCGTTATAATAAGTTAATAGTTATCTTTATCATCAAACCAAATTCGTTCCTGAATTGGTTAAGGATGACTCTTTCGGGTTTGAACACTCTAAAAAAATGGATGATTTATCAACCAATCAAATATTTATTGTCAATATGTCGAAAGGTGTGCAAACTTTTGTTTCCTCATTTTTAAAGTTTTTTTTTATGGAACTTTTATTGAATCATTGCGAGTTTTTTATTTGACAACAGTTTTCTACTGCTAATCAAGTCTACATTGATATAAATGTAGTTTAGTTACGAGTTTCAGTTAAAATTTAACGAAATCGATAATTTAAAGTTTACAGATCGTTTAGCAATTGAACAATTTGATAAAATAATGTATGTGTTTAGATTTTATCTAGTTTGATTCAAGAACATTTATTATAGTTTTGGCTAAAAACACATTAATTCCCTGAATATATACAATACAAAATTGTAAGTGCGGTTTATGACTGTGACTAACACTAACCAACACTAACGAACGTTTAAACCTTGTTGAAATGTTGTTCCTTTCAAAACCTTAGAAACCTACATTAAAGGTTTGGCAAAGAACTTTACTTTTACCAGCTAGAATCGACGTTTCTTCCTCACGTTGGTTCTGCGCCCTTTCATGAAAGAATCTTCCAAGCGTGCAAAGTGAGTCGGTTGTATCAAGCAGCAAACGGTTTAAAGCACGCCGTGGCGGTTTGTTTTGAGTTTACCCCTTTGGCAGAAATAATCACAGTCGTCTGTACGTGTGGATATTTTACCATCTGAGCAATTCTCTACCAAAACCGGAAATGGATTTTATTTGTATTTTTTGATTTGGCTCAAACTTTGTGGGGGCCTTCCCTATGACCAAAGAAGCCATTTTGCATCATTAGTTTGTCCATATAAATTTCCATACAAATTTGGCAGCTGTTCATACAAAATGGTACGTATATATTCGAAAATCTGTAACTTTTGAAGGAATTTTTGATCAATTTGGTGTCTTCGGCAAAGTTGTAGGTATTGTTAAGGACTATTTAGAAAAATAGGTACACGGAAAAAAATTTCCCGATTTTTTATTAACTTTTTCACAAAACTCAAATTCCCAAAATACGTATTTTTGTTTTTCGAGAATTTTGATATGTTTTAGGGGACAAAATCCGCAACTTTTGAGCTATAGAGAAACATGGTCAAAATCTGCCGCCGAGTTATGATTTTTGAAAAACTGGTGATTTTGGAAAAAATCGAAATTTCATGCATAAAATTTTTGACCTCATTTTTAATGCAAAATTGAATTTGCAATCGAAAATTACTTTACAGATTTTTCGATAAAGGGCCCCGTTTTCAAGATATAGCCACCGAAAGTTTGATTTCAGCGAAATATTTGCAGTTTTCAATTTTAAAAATAGTGACCATGAGTGACCATTTCTAAAAATATTTTTTTGAAAAGTTCAGAAAATTTGCTATAAAATTGTCTAAGAGACATTGAAGATTGGACCTCTGGTTGTTGAGATACAGCGGCTAAAAAAAGAAACACGAAAATTGAAGTTTTCTAAGTCTCACCCAAACAGCCCACCATTTTCTAATGACGATATCTCAGCAATTAATGGTTCGATTTTCAATGTTAATACATGAAAAATTCGTGAAATTTTTCGATCTTTTCGAAAAAAATATTTTGAAAAAAATTAAATCAAGACTAACATTTTAAAAGGGCCAAACATTAAATATTATGCCCATTAAAAATGCTTGTATTGATTTAATTTTTTTCAAAATATTTTTTTCGAAAAGATCGGAAAATTTCACGAATGTTTCATGTATTAACATTGAAAATCGGACCATTAATTGCTGAGATATCGTCATTAGAAAATGGTGGGCTGTTTGGGTGAGACTTAGAAAACTTCAATTTTCGTGTTTCTTTTCTTTAAGCCGCTGTATCTCAACAACCAGAGGTCCAATCTTCAATGTCTCTTAGACAATTTTATAGCAAATTTTCTGAACTTTTCAAAAAATATTTTTAGAAATGGTCACTCATGGTCACTATTTTTAAAATTGAAAAACTGCAAATATTTCGCTGAAATCAAACTTTCGGTGGCTATATCTTGAAAACGGGGCCCTTTATCGAAAAATCTGTAAAGTAATTTTCGATTGCAAATTCAATTTTGCATTAAAAAATGAGGTCAAAAAAATTTTATGCATGAAATTTCGATTTTTTCCAAAAATCACCAGTTTTTCAAAAAATCATAACTCGGCGGCAGATTTTTTGACCATGTTTCTCTATAGCTCAAAAGTTGCGGATTTTTGTCCCCTAAAACATATCAAAAATTCTCGAAAAACAAAAAATACGTATTTTGGGAATTTGAGTTTTTGTGAAAAAAAAGTTAATAAAAAAATCGGGAAATTTTTTTTTCCGTGTACCTATTTTTTTCTAAATAGTCCTTAACAATACCTACAACTTTGCCGAAGACACCAAATTGATCAAAAAATTCCTTCAAAAGTTACAGATTTTCGAATATATACGTACCATTTTGTATGAACAGCTGCCAAATTTGTATGGAAATTTATATGGACAAACTAATGATGCAAAATGGCTTCTTTGGTCATAGGGAAGGCCCCCACAAAGTTTGAGCCAAATAAAAAAATACAAAAAATAAAAATGGTCGAAATCGGCCGGTTTTGTAGAGAATTGCTCCATCTGTTTTAAATTCAACCAGTCGTGGCAGATTCTTACATCACAAATCTACAACATTGGCTAAAGAATGTGGAAAACTTTGCAACAAAAACAATTAAATAGATTAGTAAATTAACCAGGGGTTTGAAAAAAATCGATATGGCTGAAGATATTTGGAAAGAAAAGTGTTACCTAGTTAAACTTTTTGAAACTTATTTGTTTTAGCATATATCAATCAATCATAAAATCTTAATTTTGCAATCAAAGATTTTCATTTGATTGGGTTAAGGTTTTCTAGAGGTTTTGCAAAATAAGAAACTCATACATGTATTTTAAATACTGACTGTGTCCTTCAACTTGGATTAAACATTGACCGAAAGGCATTCACTTTTCGTATTTCTACAGTTTTGACAGTATACCTAATTTATAACAACTTGAAATTCTAGCTTGGCCCACCTGTCCGTATTAAATGGGCAAGAATTTCGCATGGGATTCTTCTAATTTGCATATCACAAGGTTCGGCAGTGAATAAAATTCGCCAACTTGGAGAACTTTGCACACTCAACAACTTGACTAACGCAGAATTTGATCATTTTGTGGGTTTGCCAACCGGTTCTTCAGAGTATCGGCATTTTTGCCAGACTCGCGAATATTTAATTGGGATGATTTGAGATATTTATGACCTTTGAAGGCATAGGAACAGCTGGATTTTGTTCTCCAACTTCCCTTTTTTATTCAAATTTATCAGACAAAATCTGCTAAACTTTTATTTAAAAAAAACGCAATGAATTTAAGTTGTTTTTGCATTTTTGAACTCAAGGCTTATATCATTAGGACGCATATGCTGTTTACGTGACATTTATTGAAAATGATAGATTGTAACGTGTAAGCTATTGAAAGACAACACAGCAAAATTGCTCGTAAATACCCCAGCTGCGTAAAGATGCTTTTTAAAGACGTTTAAGATGCCGAACGTATAAAAACATCAATCGAATTGGTGCTGCTGGTGATCGTCTTCGAACGTCGAATTGCCATTTCTGGCACAAACGATCGATAAAAGCACCTGACAAGTGTGAACAGACTGTTTAATGAGCGACGTTTGTACAGTTGGAACAAAATTAAAAAAAAAAAACTGTCAAAAACAATCTTGGGAACAAAATGGCACGGAAAGGCTATCTAATAAAAAGTTGGTTTTAGCAAAATATCCCAATCCACAATTGTTCAAAAGATTATACGCTTAAGATTTAGATTTTGCTTATGTTTTAAAGAAATTAAAAACAATTAAACAAACAACGGTGTGTTTCCTAGAACAAACTTAAGATAAAAAAAAATCAGAAAGTCTGATATTTGGCACCATGAAAAAAAGGGCTCTTTTCCGACATTTTGCGGGGTCCGTCGAAATATTTCGTCGGGGGGTCTAAAGCAATTTTTTTTATTGAAGAACGATTAACACCGCCTACTGAGTTTTTTATGATTCTAATAAAATAATTTCCATAAATTTGATCAAAATTTTATATGAGTTTTATGTTTCAGCAAAATGTTTTCATCCTCAAAAATATCACAGTAGGCGGTGTTCATCGTTTAAATGGGAATTTAATCTAGAAATTTTGGAGAAAGTCACTTTTTATTTTACGAAATTGGGTATATCTCTGCTTTTACTAAACCAAAATTGTTATTTTTTTATGGAAATTGTCTAGAAAATTGTTCTCTGCAATGTGATTGATTCGAAAATGTTTTAAAATAATTTAGAGTCTCTTGAGGCACATTCATAAGTAATTTGATGGATATGAACATGAACCCATCTATTTCCATCGACTTTTCTGATGAAAAATCCTGTAAAATCGAAAAAAATCTTTAAAAAAAAGTTGCTCTAGACCCCCGACGAAATATTTCGCCGGACCCCACAAAATGTCAGGAAAGAGCCCTTCTTTCATGGTGCCAAAAATCAGACTTGCCGAATTTTTCATCTTAAGTTTGTTCTAGGAAACACACCGTGATTTGAGATCATTCATTATTTTCTTGGAGCAGTTTTTTGTGAACTTTGAATGCTCTTTTTTTCTTGATAGGTGAGCAATTCTCTGAGTTTTCGGTCATTCGATTTTTTTTGTATTTTTTAATCCGGCTGAAACTTTTTTGGTGCCTTCGGTATGCCCAAAGAAGCCAACTTGCATCATTAGTTTGTCCATATAATTTTCCATACAAATTTGGCAGCTGTCCATACAAAAATGATATGTGAAAATTCAAAAATCTGTATCTTTTGAAGGAATTTTTTGATCGAGTTGGTGTCTTCGACAAAGTTGTAGGTATGGATATGGACTACACTGAAAAAAATGATACACGGTAAAAAAAATTTTGGTGATTTTTTATTTAACTTTTTGTCACTAAAACTTGATTTGCAAAAAACACTATTTTTATTTTTTTTTATTTTTTTATATGTTTTAGAGGACATAAAATGCCAACTATTCAGAAATTTCCAGAATGGGCAAAAAATCTTTGACCGAGTTATGATTTTTTGAATCAATACTGATTTTTTCAAAAAATCGAAATATCGGTCGCAAAATTTTTTCAACTTCATTTTTCGATGTAAAATCGAATTTGCAATCAAAAAGTACTTTAGTGAATTTTTGATAAAGTGCACAGTATTCAAGTTATAGCCATTTTTAGGTAACTTTTTTGAAAATAGTCGCAGTTTTTGCCTAAGTTATAGCCTTTTTAAGATTTTTTACGTTTTTGAACCTTCAAACTTTGTGTCCCGCTTTGCCCCACTTCCCGTTGACCTAGAGTGCTCATATTTTGGCCAGATGCTAGTTTTATATGTACAAACAACCCCTGAAAATTTCAGGCAAAATGGTGAGGTCGATGCGAGATGGGTATGCTTTGCTCGTGGACTCGCTCTTAATTTTCCTATTATTTTTGAACCACGAAACGACCTTCTTTTTTCTACCAAAAATAACTGAATCGAAATGCAATACTTTTCGATGCAAGAGTAATACTTTTTGCTACAATGGTTGAAAAGTTATACTTTTAATCACTAAAATGAATGCTGAAAAGTTGAACATTTCAACACTTGCATCGAAAAAGAAGCAAAACTTGATTTTATCAGCACTCGTCGTATTTATTATTAAAAAAAAGTACAGATCGTGCTCTTTTTTTGCAAATTGTTGCATAAACTACTATTCTTAAACTCTCTGAGTACTGAATGAAACTTAACTGTTTTCAATAGGGACTTATCGACAGTGTTGGAATTCTCGCGCTCTCGCGAGAAATATTGTTCTCTTACGAGTTTTCCCGAAAGCAACTCGCCGAGTGCCCGTGCACTCCTCTGCTCGTGAACGAGCCATCTCGCGAGCCAGAATTGCCCGCAAGCAAAAAGTAAAACGACTTGCAATGAAAACACAGAACATTTTAGATAATTTTCTCAGCTATTTTAGAATAATTATTTCAGAGATGGATAAAAAACAAGCAAAAAAATTAAAAATTAGATCTAAAAACGTTACTTAATCCACCTTTAGGTAGTTGGTGCCTTCCTCGCATATTTTTATCAAAATATCTGAGATCCGGCCTCGAAAAAAATTAATTAAAAACACTAAAGTACTTATAACTTTTGATAGGGTTGTCAGATCTTCAATCTTTTGGGTTTGTTGGAAAGGGCTTTTCATTACTTATCCAACGATGGGTCGCATGATAGATCCGGACAATTTTTTCATCAAAAAATTTGAGATCCGGCCTCAAAAAAGTGTATAAATAACACTTAAGCGCTCATAACTTGTGATGGAGTAGTCAGATCTCCAATCTTTTGAACGCGTTGGAAAGGTCTTGCAAATACCTTTCTAACAATTTGTAGTATAACGGGTTTTCTTACAAAAACCACCCTTTTTACAATGTTTCAAACTCTAGCCAAGTCGTTTTTTTAGCATAACTTTTGAAGCACTTTTCTAAACTTCAAAATATTAACTAGGGTCTTGTGGGACCTCAAGACGGATCGAATAAGACCAAAACGGTCCGAATCGGTTCAGCCAGTCCGGAGCTAATCGTGTGCATATTTTTCGGTGCACGGACCTACAGACATACACACGCACAGACATTTGTTCAGAATTTGATTCTGAGTCGATAGGTATACGTGAAGGTGGGTCTACGAGGTCAAATACAGAAGTTTATTTTTCGAGTGATTTTATAGCCTTTCCTCATTGAGGTGAGAAAGGCAAAATGGTTTTTACTTTTGAATTGCTAATTCATAAACAGTGTTTCTTTTCTAATTTTTCAAAATTCCTGAGATATTCAATGAAAACCACCTGAAAATTGTTGTAAGTGCGACAACTGACCAAAGGGATTTTAGGTCAGAACGCGTTTGACACACGTCCATGCCCGACTATCGTAAACATTTGTAATTATTACTCAAGACTCCGGGAACCAAATTCAACCAAACAATGCACAGAATGGTCAGCCAACAAAACGTGTTTGTTATTGTTGTCATTGCTTGCTCTATTTTTTGTTTATTCAAGGTCAAACAATGAAACGCGCTCTTTTTGGAACGTCAAAAAGCAACGTGTGACAAGATAGCACAATCAAGTCGAAGTGTAGATAATCAATGGCCGGGTTGCCAAATAAGTTAAGTTTTTTAACTCTTATTTATTCAAAACCAGGATGTTTGACATATTTAAATTTTATTGAATCACCGCAAATTTAAAACAATCCACTTTCAACCTCCACGACTCGTGCAGAAGATACGCCACGGTCATTAATAAACATATTTACGTTAACCTTCTTCAAACATTTGCCCTACGTAATTATCACCTCGCCAATTTAGCTTTTGAATAATTCACGTCAAGTTTTGCTTTTCTTTCACTGTCATTGTGTACAAGAGTGCGAATCGGCCCGTGACGACTAGTTTTGGCGCGCTAAGTTAATAACTTGTCATTGCTACCGTGCATTACAACTAGCAACTACTTGCAGGGGCGTCGTCATTTTCGACGAGGTTCATTTGCTCATCGCAAAGTTCATCATCTAGGGTGGTTTGTTTATAAACAATTAGCAAGTGTAAGGTACACTCACTCGTAACCCACACCTGCGAAGCTGTGGCCGGATGGAAGGCCGACTGGGTAATTTCCAACCTGTCCATGTGACATCCAGATTTGTTACCTTGTTTGAAGGTTACAACCGACTGGTACAATGTAAAGTAAAATTGATTGCTTGAAAAGGTGCATTTGATTAAACAATTAAAATGCGCAGAAAACAATAAAATTTCAATCATATTAAATTCATTGTCTTTTAAAAAATAACCAGCAAATTATTAATAATGCATCACTTTATCATTCTGATGTGCACTCGAGCACTACTTGAGACTTCCAGTTAATTTGTTCTGATGAGTTGAGAGTAACAGTTTATAATTTTGACTTTAAAATGTTTTCTTTAAAAAATCAATTACGTCCCAATAGACAAACATGAATTTAGCTGCACTCCCCCTCATGCATGGGGAGCACTCATTAAATGCCGTGACGATTGAAGAATTGTTTTTGTGTGTAAACTCGCCAAACCGGATTCGTACAGTGTGCCGACTTGTAACGAAAGCACACTGTTTGAAGCATCATCGGCATGAAGAAGCTCACACGCCACATTAATAACTATCGACAGTGCTGGCTTCAAGGTTACAAAAACCGGCATTTTTTTTTCTTTCCATCAACAGCCCCTCTCTAAGATGGGCTTTGGGTCACTGTTTGGTGGTTCACAGTAGGAATTTTCTGTTGAATTATTGATTGGAGAATGTCTTTATATGACTAACTATCGGGAAGTTGACTTGTTTGACATCTCTGACAAGTGTGTGACGAATGTTGGCGCACATCAGAGTTCAACAAAAATGTTTTTTTTTCTTTTGCCGGCATTCAGGAGCTTGTTTCTATGGGAAAACTGTTCTCAAAACTTAAATAAAAGCTTGAACTATAATTGAGGATTGAAAAGTAAAAATCCGGTCACTAATGAGCAGTTCTCTACGGAATCGGTCTTTTTTCTTTAATTTTAAATTTTGTATTTTTTAATCCGACTGAAACTTTTTTGGTGCCTTCGGTGTGCCCAAAGAAGCCATTTTGCATCATTAGTTTGTCCATATAATTTTCCATACAAATTTGGCAGCTGGCCATACAAAATGATATATGAAAATTCAAAAATCTGTATCTTTTGAAGGAATTTTTTGATCGATTTGGTGTCTTCGGCAAAGTTGTAGGTATGGATACGGACTACACTGAAAAAAATGATACACGGTAAAAAAAATGGATATTTTTAATTTAACTTTTTGTTACTAAAACTTGATTTGCAAAAAAACACTATTTTTATTTTTTTTTTTACTTTTTGATATGTTTTAGAGGACATAAAATGCCAACTTTTCTGAAATTTCCAGAATGGGCAAAAAATCTTTGACCGAGTTATAATTTTTGAATCAATACAGATTTTTTCAAAAAACCGAAATATTGGTCGCAAAAAATTTTCAACTTCATTTTTCGATGTAAAATCGAATGCAATCAAAAAGTACTTTAGTGAATTTTCGATAAAGTGCACCGTTTTCAAGTTATAACCATTTTTGGGTAACTTTTTTGGAAATAGTCACAGTTTTTTATTTTTTAAAAATAGTGCCCATGTTTGCTCACTTTAAAAAAAAAATAATTTTGAAAGGCTGAGAAAATTCTCTATATTTTGCTTTGTTGGACTTTGTTGATACGACCCTTAGTTACTGAGATATTGCAATGCAAAGGTAAAAAACGTTACTTAATCCACCCTTAGGTGGTTGGTGCCTTCCTCACATTTAAAAGGTAATGCTATCCAAAATAGGGCGGACCTTTAAGTGTTCTATCAATTTGACTAATTATTCATCTCATTATTATTTCAGGGCACTTATGTGCTTACAACTTATGATAGCGTAGTCAAATCTCCAATTCAATTTGTGCCCGTTGGAAAGGCTTATTAATTATCAATCCAAAGATAGGTCGCATGATATATTTGGACAACGTTTTCATCAAAATACCTGAGATCTGGCCTCCAAAAAGTGTATAAATAACACTTAAGTGCTTATAACTTTTGATAGGGTTGGCAGATCTTTTATGTTTTGAATGCATTGGAAAGGTCTTTCGATTATCTATCCAACGACAGGTCGCATGATAGATCCGGACATCGTTTTCATCAAAATATCTGAGAACCGCCCTCCAAAAAGTGCATAAATATCACTTAAGTGCTTATAACTTTTGATAGGGTTGTCAGATTTTCAATGTTTTGGACGCGTTGGAAAGGTCTTTTGATTACCTGTCCAACGATAGGTCGCATGATAGATCCGGACAACGTTTTCATCATGATATCTGAGATCCGGCTTCCAAAAAGTACATAAATAACACTTAAGTGGTAATAACTTTTGATAGGGTTGTCAGATCTTCAATGTCTAGGACGCGTTGGAAAGGTCTTTTAAATACCTTTCTAAAAATGTATAACATGCCGGGTTTTCTTACAAAAACCATCCTTTTTACAATCTTCCGGACTTTTGTTAAAATCGTTTTTTTAGCATAACTTTTGAAGTACTTAACTAAACTGCATAATTTTTAATACCGACTTATGGGACCCCAAGGCGGATCGAATGACGCCAAAACGGACAAAATCGGTTAAGCCAATGTTGAGATAATCGAGTGACAATTTTTTGATCAACATCCCACCACACACACAGACATTTGCTCAGAATTTGATTCTGAGTCGATAGGTGTACATGAAGGTGGGTCTAGGAGGTCTAATTGATAAGTTCAGTTTTCGAGTGATTTTATAGCCTTTCCTCAGTAAGGTGAGGAAGGCAAAAACATGAAAATTGATGTTTTGCGTAATATTTAATGATTGGCCCGTTTGAAATGTTAGTCTTGATTTTAAATTTTTGAAAATATTTTTTTCGAAAAGATCGGAAAATATCACAAATGTTTCTTGTTTTAACATTGTAAATCGGACCTATAGTTGCTGAGATATCGACATTAGAAAATAGTGGGTTGTACGGGTGAGACTTAGAAAACATCAATTTTCCTGTTTTTTAACCTTTGCATGGCAATATCTCAGCAACTGAGGGTTGTATCAACAAAGTCCGAGATAGCAGAATTTAGAAAATTTTCTCAGCTTTTCAAAAATATTTTTTTCAACAGTGGGCAAACATGTGCACTATTTTTTAAAAATGAAAAACTGTGACTATTTCCAAAAAAGTTACCCAAAAATGGTTATAACTTGAAAACGGTGCACTTTATAAAAAAAATTACTAAAGTACTTTTTGATAGCAAATTTGATTTTACATCGAAAAATGAAGTTTAAAAGTTTTTGCGACCAATATTCGATTTTTTGAAAAAATCTGTATTGAATCAAAAAATCATAACTCGGTCAAAGATTTTTTGCCCATTCTGGAAATTTCAGAAAAGTTGGCATTTTATGTCCTCTAAAACATATCAAAAAATAAAAAAATTAAAACTAGTGTTTTTTTGCAAATCAAATTTTAGTAACAAAAAGTTAAATTAAAAATCTCCAAAAGTTAAATTAAAAATCTCCAATTTTTTAACGTGTTAAAAAATTGGAGATTTTTAATTTAACTTTTTGTTACTAAAATTTGATTTGCAAAAAAACACTAGTTTTAATTTTTTTATTTTTTGATATGTTTTAGAGGACATAAAATGCCAACTTTTCAGAAATTTCCAGGTTGTGCAAAAAATCACTGACCGAGTTATGAATTTTTTAATCAATACTGATTTTTTCAAAAAATCGAAATTTTGGTCGTAAAATTTTCAACTTCATTTTTCGATGTAAAATCAAATTTGCAATCAAAAGTACTTTACTAAAATTTTGATAAAGTGCACCGTTTTCAAGTTATAGCCATATTTAAGTGACTTTTTGAAAATAGTCGCATTTTTCATTTTTAAATTAGTGCACATGTTTGCCCAGTTTTGAAAAAATATTTTTGAAAAGCTGATTCTCTATATTTTGCTTATTCGGACTATGTTGATACGACCTTTAGTTGCTGAGATATTGCAATGCAAAGGTTTAAAAACAGGAAAATTGATGTTTTCTAAGTTTCACCCAAACAACCCACCATTTTCTATCGTCAATATCTCAGCAACTAATGGTCCGATTTTCAATGTTAATATATGAAACAATTGTGAAATTTTCCGATCTTTTCGAAAAAATATTTTGGAATTTTCAAATCAAGACAAACATTTTAAAAGGGCGTAATATTGAATGTTTGGCCTTTGTGAAATGTTAGTCTTGATTTGAAAATTCCAAAATATTTTTTCGAAGAGATCGGAAAATTTCACAAATGTTTCTTATATTAACATTGAAAATCGGACCATTAGTTGCTGAGATATTGACGATAGAAAATGGTGGGTTGTTTGGGTGAAACTTAGAAAACATCAATTTTCCTGTTTTTAAACCTTTGCATTGCAATATCTCAGCAACTAAAGGTCGTATCAACAAAGCCCAAATAAGCAAAATATAGAGAATTTTCTCAGCTTTTCAAAAATATTTTTTTCAAAACTGGGCAAACATGTGCACTAATTTAAAAAAATGAAAAACTGCGACTATTTTCAAAAAAGTCACTTAAATATGGCTATAACTTGAAAACGGTGCACTTTATCAAAATTTCAGTAAAGTACTTTTTGATTGCAAATTTGATTTTACATCGAAAAATGAAGTTGAAAAATTTTTACGACCAAAATTTCGATTTTTTGAAAAAATCAGTATTGATTAAAAAATTCATAACTCGGTCAGTGATTTTTTGCACAACCTGGAAATTTCTGAAAAGTTGGCATTTTATGCCTTCTAAAACATATCAAAAAATAAAAAAATTAAAAATAGTGTTTTTTTGTAAATCAAGTTTTAGTGATAAAAAGTTAAATAAAAAATCACCAAATTTTTTTACCGTGTATTATTTTTTCCAGTGTAGTCCGTATCCATACCTACAACTTTGCCGAAGACACCAAATCGATCAAAAAATTCCTTCAAAAGATACAGATTTTTGAATTTTCATACATCATTTTTGTATGGACAGCTGCCGAATTTGTATGGAAAATTATATGGACAAACTAATGATGCAAAATGGCTTCTTTGGGCATACCGAAGGCACCAAAAAAGTTTCAGTCGGATTAAAAAATACAAAAAAATCGAATGACCGAAATCCTAGAGAACTGCTCACGTGTATCATTTTTTTTTCAGTGTAGTCCGTATCCATACCTACAACTTTGCCGAAGACACCAAATCGATCAAAAAATTCCTTCAAAAGATACAGATTTTTGAATTTTTATACATCATTTTGTATGGCCAGCTGCCAAATTTGTATGGAAAATTATATGGACAAACTAATGATGCAAAATGTGTTTTTTGGGCACACCGAAGGCACCAAAAAAGTTTCAGTCGGATTAAAAAATACAAAAAAAAATCGAAAGACCGAAATCTCAGAAAATTGCTCTAATACGATTAGGTATATCCAGTGCTGTGGAGTCGGAGTCGGTACTTGGAACTCAACATGCACATTTTGTTTATAACTTTGTACAAAAAATTAAAAGTGTCTGAGAATGTTGATCCTTAGGCAAACTATTTTGATATTGTTGCAAATTATCGTTGAACAAATCTCAAGATTTCAGGATAGGACAGGCTTTTCTTGCGATCTTTCGATTGATGTATAGACCGGCTGTACATTTTTACGTTTTATATTAAGTTTTCAAAGAAAAACATTGAGCCTTGATATCCACAAATTCGGGACACTTTTTTCTTACGGATGTAAACAAACTTTGATTCTCTTCAGGAGTAAATATTTTCTACAAAATAATGACTTCACACACTGGAACCAATGAAACTCAAGCTAAGTTATGTTTTATGAATCGTCTGATAACTTTTTTGTGAAAATATCCGTTAAATTCAGGTGTTCCACAATTGTTGAAGGCACAATAACATCCCACAATTATGGAACAGGCAATTTGGAGGCAGTGTTTGCAGCTCTGAATAAAAAAGTCTCGAAATGCAGTTTTTTGTTCAAAAAGAACTACTTTTGCTAGCGAAATAGCAAGAGAATGTCAAAAATAAAGGTCCTAAAAATAGAAACGTCGCCAGCAAAGGTGCATTTGGCATGCTATTGACAAATTAACACAAAAGTGTTCCGAATTTGTGGGTGTTCCGAATATGTGGGATGACTGTACTTCATTTCTGCCTCCGCAGGTAAATAATGTGCTTTAAACCAAGCGTGTACGCGAAATCATTAATTTTTTTTTGCGTGAATCAAAATGTTTAAAATGGCATAACTCAAAAAGTGCACATTTTTGCACTTTGAAATTTGGAGACAATTTAGGGCATGGTTCAAATTTTAAGCTGGAAATTTTCAGATAGCACAAATGCACACAACAAAAGAACTTCATTAACAAAGTTGAATAAAAACTAAATTTTGAATAAAAATCCATTATTTAATATTTTTAGTATTTTTTTTTTTAGTATGTAAGAGCATGTTATGTTCAATTTTATTTCTGAATATATATATTATATAATTATGCAGGAAAAAATACATAATCAGCTACACAGTACAACTATGAAAATAATCATTTTTTTGTCAAACAATGTTTTATCTTTTCATTTTGAACTTTGAAGGTCTGCCATTCAGTAAATTTTGCACTTACAACCTTCAAACTCCGATTTTTTCTTAGTTAGAATGTTTATTTTCGAAAAAAATACCAAAAAATAATTAGAGTGTGTGGGTTATGCCTTCCTCACCTCAATGAGGAAAGGCTATAAAATCACTCGAAAAATGAACTTCATTATTTGACCTCGTAGACCCACCTTTACGTATACATATCGACTCAGAATCAAATTCTGAGCAAATGTCTGTGCGGGTGGTTGGATGTTGATCAAAATAATTGCACTTGATTATCTCGGGACTGGTTGAACCGATTTTGATCGTTTTAGTCTCATTCGATCCGTCTTGGAGTCTCCTAAGTCACAGTTCATAAATTGTAAAGTTTACTTAAGTACTTTAAAAGTTATGCTAAAAAAACGATTTCGGCTAAAGTCCGGAAGATTGTAAAAAGGGTGGTTTTTGTAAGAAACCCCGTCATGCTATACATTTTTAGAAAGGTATTTAAAAGACCTTTCCAACGAGCGCAAAACACTGAAAGTCTGACAACCCTATCAAAAGTAATAAGAACTTAAGTGTCATTTTAGCACTTTTTTGAGGCCGGATCTCAGATATTTTGATAAAAACGTTGTCCGGATCAACCATGCGACCCATCGTTTGATGTGTAATCAATATACCTTTCCAAAGAATGAAAAAGATTGAAAATCTGACTACCCTATCAAAAGTTATAAGCACTTAAGTGTATTTTGTACACTTTTTAGAGGGCGGATTTTGATATTTTGATAAAAATGATGTCCGAATCCATCATGCGACCCATCGTTGGATGGGTAATCAAGAGACCTTTCTAACGAACCCAAATTATTGAAGATCTGACAACCCTATCAAAAGTTCTAAGCACTTAAGTGTTATTTTAGACTTTTTTTGAGACCTTGTATTAACTTTATGAATGTGAGGAAGGCACCAAACACCTTAAGGTGGATTAAGTAACGTTTTTTTGAAAAATTAAAAAAAATATTTGAAGACAACTCATCAAATATGTGTTCAATTTTCAATTTCAAAAAATGAAAGGATCTGGAACCCAGTGCACGATATTTGCATTTATGTACATTAGTTTTTGAATGCACATTTTATTTTACATTAAAAAATTAGGCCGTTGGGCGTCCCAAAGGAAACCTAAAAAATTTGATAGAAATACAACACATAGCAACTAAAAACAATCATTCTGGCTTTTTTCATATTATTGTTAATTTTTATGTGCATTTATCAATTTTTATTGTAATGTAAAAAAAGTACAGCGGATCAAATTGTAGCATTTTGTGATACTTTTTACATCAAAATTTTAAAAATTTGGCATAAGCCGAGGAACAAAAACTAAAAAGAAGGTTTTACCAGCCTTATCGGTGTAAACAATAATATCTGAAATCCAAGCTTACCCAATTTACATTTTTGTTGATTTTAATTTTTACTTAAACATTGAAAATCAAAAATTCTAAATCGGCGTTGTACTATCTTGTCACACGTGCATTTTAGGCCATTTTGTGCAGCTTCTAATGACTCATCTTTAGACTTCCATAGATCCCCAAAATTGAGCAAAGTAAAGGATAAATAAAAACATCATTCGAAATAACGAATAGATTAGAGATAGTTAACCCTCTACAACCTAACCCCGCCTTTAGACGGGCTTCGATCTGGAAAATCACCAAAATTCCATTTTTCGACCAATTTTTGATCATTAAAAAGCATTGGAAAGAAGAACTATTAAAATTTAAGCATATTTTAGGGTTGGAAGTTTGACTTGTTTAATGTGACTTTGCCAATGTTTTTAAAAATGTCATTTTTTAGGGGTCAACTTTGGCTGTGTTTTTTACTAACATTTCCTATATTTTAAGTAAAACTAAGTATGCAGTATTTTTTTTAGTGTGGAGCAGCCGTGGCTGACTGGTTACGATGTTCGCTTTTTAAGCGAATGGTTCTGGGTTCGATTCCCATCTGCTCCCAACATAAATTTGAAATGATGAATATGAACGAAAAATCAAAGTCGCTCGGGGCGGGGTTCGATCTCCCGTCCTTTGGGTTGGTAAGCAAAAATGCTAACCACTAGGTCATGACGACTGAGTATGCTTCGACTGGAATTAGTTACAGAGAGCCAGTTGTGGCGCTATAACCACGGCAAATAGTTTCCAGGGCTATCGTGGAAATATAATGTCCCATCCCAGAGGGTCCCAGAGTACCAAACCTTCTTGACATGGTGTTCCCAACGAATACAACCAAATCTCGGAGCGTATGGTGGTGTGTCCCCACGCTTCTTCCTCCCCTGTCGATTCAGAATTGTGTTGTTGTTCGAACACTCAGTGCTCAAACTCAACCCAATTACGAGTCATCTCTGCGATACGGCTTTACGCAGTAGGCCTGGCCGCTTTAACGCTTGTGATGTGTCAATGCATTCCGATGCAATGGCGCACTACAAATGTTAATAACTGACAAGAAGAGTGCTAGGCGTCATCTAACCTAAGGCACTCTCCAGGATCCCTTCGAAAGATTGGCTGCGCTTGGGTCTGATTAGATTAGATTTAGATTAGTATGCAGCAGGGTTGTTAAAATATCAAAATATCAGCACTCAGCAACTACAATTATCTCGACTGAATATTCATGCCTCAAATACAACTGCTCTTCTCTCTTCATTGAAACTCTCAGCGCCGAACATAGCCGCACACGTTTTCGTGTTTACACACTCGCGATTGACATTTTCCTTTTCTCTCTCATTCTCGCTTCCACGATCATCCTACCGCAACAGCGTTTAACCACAAAAGCCGCCACAAAACCAATTTCGCAAACGCAGTTTGACGGGACGTCATGCGTGGTCGGATCCTAATCGCCATCTCACGTTCTCTCATTGCAGTTTTCGGAGAGATTGAGAGACTCAGCGGTGAGAGCGCATAGTCGAGGAAAAGGGAAGGAGTGATAGAGAGAGAATGACATCGCTGGGAATCACGAGATACAAGAAGAGATCTCACAAGCTATAGTGACGGCCGCTATACTCTCGGATATTTTTGGTGCAGAGATAATCTATTGATAGCTTTTCTATCACTCTTTTACAACACTGGTATGCAGTATTTTTTTAGTGTCCCAGACTATGCCTTTATGCATTTTTTTTTTACAATTTAAATGATACTGGTGCCATTCTATAGCAGAAAATGTGAAAAACAAGTAAAAAAATTAAAAAAATGATTGTAAAAACATGAAAAAAATAGATAGGCAAAATGTAATGATAGGAGGTGGTAGAATAGGCCAAATACTACCAAAAAAAATAATCTAAACAAAATAAATACAAATTAAAATGCTTAAAAAACAAGAAAAACATACAACAAGAGAAGTGCAGTTTTTCGTAAAACAAAAGTTGCTCAAAATGACCTCCTGAATAGGAAAAAAAATTCGAAAAAAAATTTGGGCAGTAGAGGGTTAAGGTGACACTAAATCAACAATACCAAATAAATCAAATGTTTTAAAATTTCACAAAATCTTGAAAAATGTTACGAATATATTTTTTGGGACATTTTCTTCTTTCCGACTTTTTTTAAAGAGGTTTGCTAACAGCAACATTTTCACGACTTGGTTTGCGATGCAGTAACTGTAAAATCAGTTTTAAAGTAATTCTACCAGTGCTTTTTTTTTTCTTATACAAATGGCTTCATTTGGTCAACACTAAACCCTTCAATGTTCGCTCTTTTTCACCAATCCTCACTCGAGACAAATGACGCAAATAACGATGATTTACGCACATCACTTGGTTTAATGGTTCACTGCCTAATTCATCTCTAATTTGCAAAATGTTTAAATTAAGCAATTTGAGTAGCATTAAAAAAGTGCTACTTATTTTTAGCTTCATTTTGAACTTTGATAAGTTTTGAATTTAAACAATATGTTTAAGAATAAAAATTGGAAATATATAATAAAAAAAACAACAGTTAACTTTTTAACAATAAAATTAGCAAAAATTAAATGATTTTTTAATCTTTCACGCTATCTCACCACTAAATGGCCTTTGTATTTGAGGCAACGCGACATCAACCACTCATTAGGTAAATAAATACATGTTTTTTTTTCTTGTGCTGCGAGTGTCCGACCAGCTTGCTGCTGGTTCACCTTCGCGAATTTTGACCAAAATCAAGTCAAGTTTAACAGCAAAAGCATGTCATTATGTGGGGTAGATACCTTGGCAAATTTGCGGGTATGTCTTCCTTGTGAATTTTATGACTCTCTTGAGATTTTTACCTGTTGAAATTTTGGATTGCAAATTGAAGAATCAATTGTTTTAAAACAGATTTGTAAAAACTACATATAAAATTTGAATACATTTCTTTTCCTTCACCCAGACTCTCCACCACAACCCGTGACCATGACCATGGCACACGACCTAGGCTACGATCTGGAGGAAGCCCTAAAGCGGGAAGGACTGAACCGGAATGACCTCGTCGCGCTGCGATCCCCGCCCATCGAGGGCGTTCCGCTGGACATCACCGACCGGCTGCTGACCTGCTTTCTGAGCGCGTGCAACCAAAACATCGACGAAACCCGCAAGGTCATCAAGATCTTCTACGACGCCCGGCGGGACGGCCCCGAGCTGTTCAACGATCGGGACCCGTTCAGCCCGAAGATCCGCCAGTGCTTCCAGAATCAGTGAGTTTTGGGGTTTCTGGAGCGGCGATCTATTGTTTAGATTTAAGATCTAATCTAATTACCTTTCATCTGCAGAGACTACTTTCCACTTCCTCCGACTCCTTCGGGTTATTCCGTGGTGTACCACAGGCTGAGCAGTCCCAAGGCGTCCAACTACTGCTTTGACGAAGCCGTCAAGACGTACTTTATGCTGCTGGAGTCGTGCCTCACCACCGACGGTCCTCGACCCGGGCTCATCTGCCTGTTCGACATGAGCAACGTGGGTCTGACCCACCTGCTGCGCGTCAAGATCAGCACAATCCGCAAGTTCTTCCACTACCTGCAGGACGGGCTTCCGGCCAAGCTGAAAGCCATCCACGTGCTCAACGCGGTGTCCTTCTTCGACAAAGTTCTCTACATCATCAAGCCGTTCATCCACGCAGAGATTCTCAAGATGGTGAGCAATGGTACAATCCTAAACCGAACCAAATTTAATCAACGACCTCCTCAATCCCATTCCAGCTGTTCCTGCACGGTTCGAACGACAGCCTGGAGTCGCTGTACGAGGACTGGATCCCGCGCAGCTGTTTGCCCTCGGATTACGGCGGTGAGCTCAAGTCGGTTGCGGACCTGCACCAGGAGCACATCAAAAAGTTCGAATCGATGCGACCTTACTTCCTGGCCGAGGAACGTCAACGGAACGGAAAGGGTGGCGACGACTCGGCACTGATAGACGGGGCGAGCAAGAAAATGAAATCGTTGGACATAGATTAGCATTTTGAAATTGGTTTCGTTACGCGCGTAGTTGTAGTCGGTGACCTGACGGGTGCGGGTCAGTTTGAGGTGGGAAACAAAATAATCAAAACCTTCTAAGCTAAAACAAACGATGTGATAAATAAATTGGACAGTTCCCCGAAGAACTGATTGTTGCAGAGCACAAAACAAACAAATAACGTACGATGGGTGGTGAGGGGTAATTGTTTAATAAACTGTGACATAATTATTATTTTAAACCTTTCTGTTTTCTTTCATTTCAAATACGGACTTCACTGTTGTGTTGAGTATTTCCAATGCCATCGGTTCTTCTGATTGGTGCCAAATATGGCTTATCAATACATGCCGCGTCGCTCAACTTAGGATACGTTTTTCGGATGATTTTCAATATTTTCCACAGTATCAACAGTATCTTTCGACACCAATGGAGTATTTTCGAAACGATCCTGCCTTCGATTCCTGTGCTTGCAAATTCATGATCATCATACTACGCGATGGCATTTATCCACTGTCTCCGGAGGATTGGGTCCTTTGGGAACCGGTGACTCGAGATACTACCATTATCATCGTGGAGTGATAACAAGCATACCTTCTCCACCGTACAACCCCATTATCCTCGCGATGCACGTTGTGGACTCTCCCGAGTTTTCAGCGTATTGGTGACAGGTTATCATCCACCACGCCTACTAGGCTACCAACATCAATCGGGACTGCTTATTTTTTTCCACCGTGTTTAGTTCTGCTTTGGACTGGCACCAAAGACTCGCGTTTACAATATTTCCAGAACTTCTGAACCTCACGTTGCACTTGCTACCAGTTGTTGAGTCGATTCGTGGGCTGGTTTAAACAGTTCCAAGTCATTTGGGTCGTCAGATATTTGTGTGATGGGGCGAGAATCCATGTAACTCTGGTGAAAATAATTTTAACAACTCGCAATAAGTGCTTTAAGTATTTTTTGAAACGGCATTATGTTAGCGTCTTCGGCTAGCCCTTCTCCATTCCGCACAGACCAACTGTGTAAAGTTAACCGCAAAGATGATTCGTTGTTTGGACCCGTATTTTTTTTTTTCGTCCTCTCTCGGTAGAGTCGCTGGTAGGCAGTTGGACTCACAATCCAAAGGTCGTCAGTTCGCATCCCGGGGTGGATGGAAGTTTTCGATCAAGCCTTCGGACACCTAGTTTCGAGTAGGAATCTCGCAATCGAGAACGCCAAGGCAATGCTGTAGAGCGAATAATGTGGTCCAAAAATTGACCATTTTCGTCGATTTTCGCAAAAAACACATTTTTCAAAAAATCATAACTCCGTGCCATTTCAACACAAATGAAAGCTTATAAGGGTTTTAAGGAAAACCAGTTTTAAGTCTCATAAATTAAGACTAGTATTTGAAAAGGTCGTATGAAAACATAAAATGCTGAAAATATTTTTAATCGGTTTCCTCGGGAAATTTTACGTAATTTATAAAAAATTGTAAAGTTATAATAAGGCCGTTGCAATTATTTTTTAAAATTTAGTTTGCGGTAGTGTAATAGCTCCTTCACTTTTTCGTGTTTGACAGTTTGCCAAACTCGCAGAGGGGGGAGATCGATAGGCGAATCGACGCGCGAGATTCCGCGAGAAATTGCTAGAAGATTCTGGAATTCATTGAAAAAATGTGTCGCGTCGTGGCCTTGGAAGGTGGGCCCTCAGTCGTGTGGTGTTCGTGGGGGAGATCGGTTGGCGAATCGACGCGCGAGATTCCGCGAAAAAGTGCTAGGAGATTCTTGAATTTATTGATAGAAGGCTTCATGTCGTCGTGTATATATTGTCTTTCTGTTGTTGAGCTGATTGTTCGCGGTCCGGACTGAGTAAATTCGTGGAATTCGTTTGTTGCAATTAAATCGTGAGCGAAAACTTTTATGAAATCGATTTAAACAGTTAGTTGTATCAGCACTATTTGAGGTTTACATGATAACGTATAATACGTTGCTAAAAATTTCATTTAGTTTAGAAAGCCTTTCCCATAGCATCGTGGCTCGGATGGCACGCCGACGGTAAGAAGTAAAAAAATACGGGATTGAGTATATAATTAAGTCCTTCTCATAGCGTCGAAGCTCGGAAGGCAACGATTATGTTTCACTTTCTGGTCATATCATCTACCAATAATGAATCCGGATCTATTTTAAATTGTACGTCACCGAATATTGCGTTCATTCAAATTTCATTTCGTTTTGAAAGCCCATCCCAAAGTTGGGGGGTCGGTATTGACATAAAGCAGAGATCTTCAGGGGTTATATTGTCGCCGCGGCACTAAACCGAATTGAGCGAGTTTATCTCTCGCGACGATTTTCTGTCGCGAAATATCTGTCAAGCATGTTTCGAATCAGTGTTAGCTTTTTTGTTTTCATTGCTGGGTTTTGTTTAAGTCGTTGGAAAACATCATGCGATTCTACGTGGTTTTGCAAAGAAATGCGACAATAATGTTTAAATAATTAGTGAACTCAGAACTGTTTTGGCTGCGTCATGTAATTTTCAATTTGTTCTCAGCTTCAGAAGGAGATATAAAATGTCAAGAGTTTTGGTCACAATCTTGGGCTGGGTTGCTATCTGGCCTCAACAAAATTACCGAGTGACCGTTAATCTGGTCCGTTAGCCCATCACGAGTTAGCAATGATAATCCGGTTGCTGATTTGGTGGGCCCCAGAATTTATAAAATTTGTTTTGACAAAGACACCCTTTCGAAAGCCGAATTTGTCGTCATTGTCCTTTTCAGACTAGACTTAATGGCATTATCCATCAAATCCACGCCCATTTAGCGATTTCTAGCAGAACTTTGAGGTCAATTCCTTGATCCATTTCGGCCGCGGCGCTAGTCTCTTCGCAACTCCACTCACGAAATTTCAGTTTGGTGCCGCGGCGAAATTTGGTTTTGGTTTCGAATGTGACATTTGACATACACTCAGAAAAGAAACTACCCAAAATTGCTTCGTGAGATGAAAAAACTCGCGCTGTTATTTCGATTTATTTCCGAAATCACAATACAGTGAGGATGATTAGCTCCCACTACTCATCTGTTGGTTCATTGTGTAACTTCAGCTGATCCGTCAATAACGGAGTTGCAGCTCATTGGCAGTCGACCATGCTCATGCTCATAACAGTTTCCCAAACTCGCAGACTTGTTTACGGCAAAATCGCAAACAAAGCAAAATGTAAATAATTTGATTTCGGAAATAAATCCAAATAACAGCGCGAGTGTTTTTCGTCTCGCAAAGCAATTTTGGGTCGTTTCTTTTTTGAGTGTATCTCAAATGTCACATTCGAAACAAAAAAAAAAATTTCGCCACGACACTAAACTGAAATGTCGCGAGTAGAGTTGGGAAGAGACTAGCGCCGCGACCAAAAAGGATCAAGGAACCGACCTTAAAGTTCTGCTAGGCTAGATTTGATGGACATGAAGTCCAGCCAGGAAAGATGATGACGGCGCTTTCAAAAGAGTGTCCTATCCAGGTTTTTAAGCAAAGATGGCGTTCGAATGGTGACCGTCCCAAATGTCATAATCGCGCAGTAGCACCAACATTAGAAAATAAAATGTGTGTGTCATACATGGAACACTTTTTTCGTAATGTTGGTACCACTGCGTGATTTTGACATTTCGGGCGTTCATCATTCGAACGCCATTTTCGCTTAAAAATCTGGATTAATCCAAATTTTATATATTTGGGTGCCCACCAAATCAGAAACCGGATTGTCATGACTAATTCGTGAACGGACTAACGGACCACATTGACGGTCACTTGGTAATTTTGTTGAAGCCAGATATTTAGCAATCCAGCCCAATATTGAGACCAAAACATGTGATATTCTGTCTCCTTCTAAAGCTTTATTATTTTCCAAGCTGGTAAGTAAGAAAGCACTTAAAGCACTCTAACTTCAGAACTAGTTGTCACACTGATGTTGACATTTTAATCACATTTTTCGACGATTTCAAAGCACGTGGTTTCAAGCATTTGGCAGCTGTCAGTCGTTCCAGTTATCGAATTTGAATTTGTTAATTCGAATGCAGTTCCATCCAGATAAGCGAATTCACTCTGTAATATTTTGGATTGAAATCATTCATTTTTGTTAAACTTTTTTAAACGTGCAAGCTCACAAAACTTTCCAGATTGGCCACCATTACATGACGGCTCTGTTGTCAGTGGACTTATGTGACAGAACAAAAATCAAAACACAAACACGTGAAGGAAACGAAACGATACACAAACTGCGTTGTTTCAGCTGTTTCGTTAAAAGGTGTTGTAAATTTAAGTGAAATTTGTGAATTTTTGAAGTGAGTATGCATTATCTTCATCAGAGACTGCACATTAATTGGACAGAAAGTTTAACTCCATGTTGCTGATTTAATATCTCGCAGATTCCCTTCAAAACAGCTGCAGGATGAGTTCTCGCCGCGGTGACGGCGGCCGCCGGACCCGTGCCCAGAAGCACCAGAATTCGTTCGCGTTCAAGAACGACCTGCACGACAAGCACACGCCGCTGATCAAGCTGATTAGCAACCTGAACGTGTGCGAAGTTTGCGAGCGCTGCAAGGAGCAGATCGAGTGGAAGATCAAGTACCGGAAGTACAAACCGTTGACGCAGCCCAAATCCTGCAACAAGTGCAACGAGCGCAAGGTCAAGCGGGCGTACCACGTCCTGTGCCGGGACTGTGCCCTGGCCAGCCGGTGCTGCGCCAAGTGTTTGGCGCCGGCCGATGAGACGCACATTGTTCCACCGGAACCGACCGACGTCGAGAAGCAGAAGCTGAAGGTAGAGATGGACCATCTGATCAAGTCGCTGCCGGAGCGGAAGCGGCGCACGTTCCTGCGATACATGAACAAAGGCAAGAAGAAGGAAAAGAAGGATTCGGACGGAGAGGATTACGAGGAAGACAAGAAGAAGAAACCGGCCGGAGTTCCGCACACGAGGGCTGAGTTGATGGAAAAGTTCGAGCAGCTGAAGTTGTCCACCGTGGAAGGGGACGTGGATAGTCTGTTCTCGGATGATGACGACGACGACGATGACTATGAAGACCTCAGTGATGAACATTCTTTGGGTTAGGTCGTGGTTAGGTTTATCATAAATTAATGTTGCTTTTTCTTCAAATGGTTGAAATAATGAAAATAATATATTTTTGCCCTTATAAATATTTTTTATTGAATGCCGTGACAAAAAAAGCAAACCTAATAAAAAAAATACAACCAACTTTTTACTCTCAGTTTATTCGCAGCAAAATATATCAATGATCTATTTACACTCATGTTTTTAAAATACATAACTAACTAAAACCTTGTAAACAATCCTACTTTTCATCCTCCGCTACATTCTTCTCTGGCAACGGTTTCGGCGTATCGTGGGACCGTTCCTGCATCAGAATAAGCACGTACATCAGGCCCAGCCCGACCATGGCGTACACGACGTACCCCTGGATCACAGTAGAATTAACCAGCTCGTCCTGGGCGGCCCGTGCCCGGAACTTTTCCTCCGCCTTCTTCTTCCGGTTAAAGCTCGCCCCATAATGGTTCCGAGACCACTCGTCAAAATCGTAAATCGGTGTCCTCCCCGAAGCCGTCGGAACGTGCGTTCGCGTCATGCGCTTCTTGTAGAACCGCGTTTGCGGATCGTCCTCTTCCTCCTCGGCCTCCTTGCTGACCGCGTCCTGCTGGCGCGCGTACTGACGACCTGCGGTGTGCAAAATGCCCTTGTCGTACAGCTTTCTCAGCCGATAATTCCCAAGCACTTCGTACGCCTCGGTGATGGCACGAAACTTTTCCGCCGCCGTGTCGCTGCCCTCGTTCCGGTCCGGATGGTACACCTTTGACAGGTTGTAGTAGGCCTGCTTGATGTCGTTCTGGGTTGCCGCCGGACTAATTCCCAGCGCGTCGTAGTGGGACCTTCGTGCGGCGCCGTACACGCTGATGCACCGCTGGATGATCGGATAGGTCGCTCCGATGCCCAACAGGTCCACATTTTGTTTCGTTTGGTTGAGGACAGCACCTAGTGTGGATGTAAACTTTAGCAAACCCATTCCCCCAGTTTTTGCAATAGGTTTTCGAGATTTTAGGAACGTTTATTCACTCATTTCACAATTTCTTTTAATAAATCAAAACAAAAGTCCAAAATGTCAACAACGGTTATATCATGTTTATGTAATTTGACGTTTGTTTTGATTGTTTTGATTTTTGACAGCCCGTGGATTTTTTTTAACAGGGGTTGGCTGCAAAGTTCGAATTTTTTTTCGCCAACAATTTTTTTTTTGTTCTTATGATTTTATGTAAATATTACCGAAAATTCGTGCTTGCCATTTTATTTGGGCACAACACTTTTTTAGACAAGAGTGTGTCCCTTTCACACCTTATGTAAACTGTCATTCGAGTGAAAGGGATACACTATTGCTTACAGAAGGTATCGAGGTTTTTAAGCGAAGATGGCGTTCGAATGGTGAACGCCCGAAATGTCAAAATCACGCAGTGGTACTAACATTACGGAACAAGTGTCCCATGGCATGACAGCCATATTTTTTTTCTAATGTTGGTGCTACTGCGCGATTTTGACATTTCGGGCGTTCACCATTCGAGCGCCATCTTCGCTTAAAAACCTGGATATGCCCTTTTGAAATGTTAGGCTCCAATTTTCCAAATTATTATCACTGACGAGTGACGTGTTAAAATTCAAAATTGATAAATTCTAAAATGTATAGGCTCATTTCAATATTAGAGAAAGAAATTAAAAAAAAATACGAATATTTATATTTCTTTTAATATTTTTGGAAATTTCAGAGATTTATACATAGGGGTCATTCCATCTGAAGCGGAAAAGCATTTGAAAATTACGCTTTCCGATCCTGATCAAATTTGACAGGGCTGTTGATATCATCAAAACATCACGCAGACAAATATTTTGTAGAATCAGCCTGTATGAGGTTTGATTCAACAAAATATTTTGTTGAATAAGTTACGGAAATTGCTTTCCGTATAATTGATCGACGCCACCAACATCATCAGCACAGCCGACAACAGTTATCCAAACTGCGAACAAAGCATAACTTCGTTTACCTCGCCGCGATTAAAGCAAGTTGCTCGATTAATGCTCAATCAGCAAAACCTCAGTACCTCATGTGTGAGGCTCTGCACACTGAAAGAAACCAACATAGCAAACTCAAGTGTTTTTTCACGTGAGAGTCTCCAAAAATTCACACCATAAGATCACGTGCTTTTCCTTTGACAAGCACATGCTTTCCATGTCATATAGATGTGAAAATCATTTTAAACCAGCTGATCGTTAGCAAAAAGCCTTTCATTCTTATTTCGTATGCTTTTCACTTCAGATTCAAATGAATTTCACATCGATTTGCCCCATTCGATATTTCCTTTGATTTTGTAGTGAAAAACACGTTAGGTTCAAATGTTGTGTGGCAAATGCGTGTGGCAAAAAACTTTCCATAAGTAAGATGGTCACGCACGAGGATGGTGAAGAATTTGCTTTTCGGATAGAAATTACTTCTAACCGAGCTTTTAGCCAACTAGTTCCCTTAGATTATTTTAATATTTGGGCGCAATGGTAGGTAAAATCAAGATAAATAGTTAGGTTGTTTAAAAATAATACAAATATATTTATTTATTTATTTTTTTTTTTTTTCAGAAGATCAGGATCCGGCGGTGACGGTGCTTCTCAAGATTCATCATAGATAACACGGGCGAGCTACGGATCGGCCAGCTGTCGGATCGTGAAGTGTTTGGTACTTGCTGCACTTTTTTTCGGCCAGCTTGAACCCGTTCTCGAACGATCTGACCTTGCCGATTCGCCGTTCCGGCAGGGCGAATTCTTGAATGTCTCGGTGAACGAACTTCACAACGCCGATTTATGTAATTTAAGTATTCTTAAAAATGTTTTTATTTATAAAAATAAATCTTATTTATCATTGAAACCGTGTAATAAAATTGTAAAAATAAGAAAACCCCTTTCATCGTTTTAACACCTGAAAACCACTGGAAACCCAGTCAATTTAGACTACAAAATCATTTAACATTCGTGAGAAAAGCATTGCAAATTCAAAAGCGTTTTCATATGAAGTTAACGTGTTTTGCTTTTGAGTTAACCGCGTCGCGCGATGAGAATTTTCGAAGTGATTTACACATGACATTCACATGCCAAGTCGTATGGGGCAGATTCACTTGTTAAACATGTGATATTGCTGTGTGTCTTTCTTTCAGTGTGGGGGACTTTTCGATTACAATAAAATCAGAACATTTTGGACACACTGAAAAAATCCAACATAGAAAAATCAAATGTTTTTTCACGTGAGTCACTCCAAAAACCAACACGATAACTTCACGTGCTTTTCATTTGAATCTCACGTGCTTTACATATCAAATTAATGTTTAAAACATTCATATCCAGCTGTTCGTTGACAAAAAAGAATTCACTCATTATTCGGATGATGTTCACGTGAGATTCAAATGAATTTCACTTAGATTTGCCCCAATCCGCTTGTCCTTTGGTTTTGAAGAGAATGTCACGTGAGATTGAAATGAATTGCACTTTGATTTGCCCCATTTGACTTTTCCTTTGATTGCGAAGTGAAAAACACGTGAGACTCAAATGTTTTGGGTTTTAATTGCGTATGGTGAAAAAATTTCATTACTAAGATGGCCACGGACGATGATGGTCAAAAATTGCTTCTGGCTGTTTTTGTAAACGAATTTTATCTTTTCTAAAGATTTGTTTGCAAATTTAAACTGAGCATTCAATAAGTTTTCGGTGAGTACAAAAAAGAATACATAGTGAAGGTGCAGAAAATTTGATACTAACTAAGTTTCACATTTTTTTCAGGAAATCAAGTTCCAGCTTCGGCATCGGAATCCACACCTGATCCGGCGAATCGGAAGATCCGCTCTAGTTTCATCCGGCTGGCTATGGAAAACTACGAGAACCAATTATTTCGGGCGGTGCTTCCCGACGTCCGCCAGGAAGTGCTCTCAAGTTCTACGGACGCAGCGCGGAAACGGAATCGCAATCAGACTTTCCGACGCTGCGTAACAGTGACCTTCAGAATCAGTGGAAAAATCTTATGTATTGTATGAGTTTTTACTATTTTGAAAAATAAATTTATTTATGCAAGCAATGTTTAAATAATTAAATTTCAATCCAAAAGAAAATACTAAATATTGAACACACATGAATTCCAATGGAAATCCATTTGAATCGCACTACAATCTCATCACATTTTTATAAGCCAATCATTGGAAATTCATGTGAGATTTCACGTCAGATCAACGTGTTTTTCATTTGGAATGACAGGTTCGTGCCATGATTTGATTTAAGTGCTTTGCTCATGAAATTCACATGTTAAGCCGTATGGGGCAGACTCACGTGTAAAACATGTGATATTGCTGTGTGCCTTTCTTTCAGTGCAGTAGACTAACTAACTAACCACATCGTCGTTATTAATTTCGTGAAATCTCCCCTTCGATCATGGACGTATTATAACTAATATAATCAACAAAATTTTTGCATTGAATCAACTCTCTAATTTTGTTGTTTCAAATCAAGACATTTCGTTGTTTCAAAGCAGCTCTTTTGTTGAATCAACCCCTCGATCAACCCTCACTTTTGTTGACCATAATTTGACAGAAGGCGCATTCAAATCAGAATTTTGTTGAATCAACGTCGGTTTCGTTATGGAAACAACTCACGAATTTTATCAAATTAAAATTAGTCATTGAATTGAATCAACAAAATGTTGAATTGAAATTAAAATTGTATTTTATTGATGTTTGCATTTTTATTTATTGAACATTTCAAATAATTTCCATCTGCTCCTTCAAGTGCTGCAGAAAATTTGGCCCGTGAGACCGTGAGCCATTTCGCTGTTTTTGAACTGCACTTGGTGTCGTTGACACCGCCGCCTCTGAGTGAACCGGATCGTGGTTCTGTTTTCCGCAGAGGTCTGTAAGGATGGAAAAGGCGTTAGAAAGAGACATTTTAGGTAGAATTCTAAGGCGCTTACCAAGCATGTCCCGTCGAAGATTAAGATCTTGGGGAATTCCGATAAATCTGCTAAATTGGATTGGTGGTGACAGTATCACTGTGTTATTTTGACATTTCGGGCATGCACGCCATCTTCGCTTATAAATCTTGATTTTTATTGTTGTCAAATCGACGGTAACATTTCAAAATGCATCATGTACATTTTGACACTTTCTGGGTTATTGCATATTCTAAAAGTACTCCTAATAAGCTACCTCTCCACCAAAAATGAGCAAAAGTTACTTCAGTAAACTCTGTTTAATCATGATTTTAAATAAAGTAACATAAACAATATCTCTGCCATCAGCAGTCCCTGTTTATATAGCCCTGTCAACCTGTCAAACAAAAGACTACATAAACCTCGTGACGAAAACAAGCATCATGAACAAAGCGCCATGTACATTCGGCGAAGAAAAACGAATCATAACAAAGCGTCCCGCTCAATGACAGCAGGGTGATATAGACGTTGGTGATTTCAAAAGAAGTTATTATAAGGCTTTCTAGTTAGAAATTTACCAATATATTCAAAGTATGTTTACATTACAGCTGGACGAATGTTTGTATCAGGTTTCCTATCTCTTTCTAGCAAAAGTTTTTTGTTAGGCGACTTCTAGCTGGTTTTTTTGACTGACCGCTCGATATGTCAGCCAACATACTTCGCAGGGCTGTGACAGCTCGAGCTCGATCATTGTTTGCATCAGGACACTGTGACGAGAAGTTCATCATTTTTGAATTAAATTATTATTTTTTTCACTGGGCCTAGAAAGCCTTATTGAAAATGGATGCTCAACATTCAAATGCGTTTTTCTCAAAACGCATGGTTTGTACATGATGCTTTTTGAAATGTATGCGTCGAAATGTGTACTGTTTTTTTAAATTTTAATATTTACTTTTATTTCTAATAGCGTTAAAAAAAATTTTGATGTTGCACATTATTTTTAAAATTTCCTGCTCTCCTAATAATTTCTGAACAGAAACGATGATTAAATTTTCCATCCCTGTTTACACCATGAATTCGTTGACATCCCTAAACCGACTTTCAAGGCTTTCAAGCATAATCATCTGTCAAGTTTGGGAAACGTCACTCAAAACAAGAACGAAAATAGAAAAATATTTGCCTGGCCTGCGCTGCGAAAAACAAGCAGGAAGAGGAACGTTAATTGTTTATCGAATAGTTCTGGGTGTTGTTGTTGCAGTGGGAAGAAAAAAGTGCTTTCTTTGTTCCGGAACACAAACTTCAGATGTACCAACAGTATTTAAATCAGGCGGTGCGGACGCTGCAGAATCTGTCCTCGGACGAGCTGAAGGATCTGCTGAACGATGACGACAAACTGGACGAACGGGTCGATCAGGCCGTAAGTGCAAAACAAACAAAAAACAATCACGGCTGAGTCATAACTTGAACATGATAACGATTGCAGGTCCAATCGCTGGAATCCGAGAAGGATCTGCTGCTCGGCGAGAACCGCAGCCTGGCCGAGAGCAACCTGGAAAAAGAGCCGAAAGTGATCGAGCTGCGGTCGCGCGTCAACGATCTGTCGGAACAGGGCCGGGCGCTGGCCACGTCCGTTCGCCAAAAGTCAGATGATCTGAGTAAGGGTTTAAAATTGATGATATGTTCAATTTTATTTTAAATTATTGTTCTTTTTCCAGAAACCAAATCGGGCAGCACAAACCCGGACACGGTGCTGGCCCTGCTCCAGACGGCGGCCGCCGAAAGTGAGGAAGAGTCCGAGCAGATCGTCAAGCAGTTTCTCGACAACGAAATCGCCATCGACGTGTACCTGGACAAGTTCATGAGCAGTCGCCGAACCATGCACAGCCGCAAGCTGAAGGCGGAAAAGATGACGGAACTGGTGCGAAACGGGCTCAGTGGCAGCGCCAGCAGTCAACAGCAACCGTTACAGCGTCCTAGCTTTGGCAGTCCTTACCCGCCGCCGCCGGTGCATGCCGGATCCGGGTTCTATCCGCCGATGCCGAATGCCGGAGCGGTGCCGTACCCGCTGGGACCGGTTTCAATGCCGATGCCGGGAATGCCCCAGTGGAATCGACCGCCGTACTAATCGAGGGTTTCTTTAGGGATTTTGCACTCATACAAACACACACGCGCATGCCGAATTGGGTTGGGATGTTTTACGTATTTAAGAGAAGAGAGATTAATGTTTGACGCTGATTTCAAAATTTGCTCGGAAATAAAGTTTATATCACTGAGCTTTTGCGACGCTTTTAAAAGGGATTAATCTGAGAGCCTCCCGTTCTGAGGGTATCTGGCATAGAACACTGCAAATGTTTAGCGGGTGTAGGGTCACTTCGCATAGACTCCCTTGCTCCCATCACGTCACTAAGTTGTCAAACGTAAGGAATTCGGATCATTGGCAACACATCTCTCCGCTTCGTGTTTGCTACAGCCGTAGCATCTTTATACAATAACAAACAACTCGCCCCTCACCTCAAAACCGCCCACTTCGCTTCCGCGCCGTGTACTTGGAGTCGGAGCGCGTGTCGTTGCCCTGCTGCCGCCGCCGCTCTTTCTTCGCCTGGACCCACTCGCGGGACTTTTTAAGCGGCCTCCCGCGGGCATTATTCGCCAGCTCGCGCTTCCGGCTGTACGGAATCTGGCCCGAGTCGGCCTCGGTTCCGAGCGCCGCCGGCAGCTTCACCATCCCGCCCGTCATCAGCACCAGGAAGTACTTCTTCGCCTTGGCCGAGTTGGGATAGTCCACGACGAGACCGCCGTAGAAACCGGCCTTCATCGCTTGGGACGTAATAAGTTCGATTTGGTCGGCGTTTTCCGGATAGAACTGGAACACGGCCCGGGCGTTGCGCGTCTGAAAAGCGAAGAGTTAGTTAGTTTGAACGTTTCCCTCTCGTTAAAATCAACTCACCAAACAGGAAAACAGCGTGCTGAAGAACTGATAGAGTCGCTTCGAGGGCACGTGCGACTTTTTGTCCGCGTTGCACAGCCACTGCAGGGCGGAAATCGAAACCGCCCCGTCGAATGTGCCCGCCTTGAACGGCATGCCCTGGCCCATGTCCCCCAGCACCAGATCCCCCTCGACCTCGCGCTCCACCGCCACGTCCAACATGGCCTTGGCGATGTCGATTCCGATCCAGGCGTGGCCCTGGTCCTCCAGCACGCTTCCCGACAGGCCCGACCCGCAGCCAATGTCCAGGATCATGTGCGGTTCGTCCTCGCCCAGCGCCAGCAGCTCGATGGCCCGCTCGCACATCTGTACCTGGATCTCGATGATTCGGGTGTTGTTTGTGTACTTTTGCGCTTCATCTTCGTTGTAGAACTGCAAGGGTAAACAAGAGTTGAATTTCTCCTCCAGCTGGAAGAATCAAGACCAAAACTTACAATCTCCGGTGGAGCGAGATGCTCCGGGCGACGTGCCATCACAGTTTGATTATTTTAACAAAATCTGTTCGATTAATTAGAAAATTTTACAACTTTGAAATCTAAACTCTTGAAGCACATGGAGCGAGCTGTTTATTTTTCAATCGGCGTTTTGACAGTTTTGCTTCTGATGAGTCGAGGGGTGAAACGATTTGCTTTCGGCACAAAGCAGGATTGTAATAGGTACACGTTTAGATTGGTTCAGGGACATTTTGCATGCAATCAAGGAACTATTCAGTTTTGAATAGAGTTATCTAAACCCAAGCTCACGCACACTAGCACCCCATTTGTTTTGCTGGCGGGTACAAAATTTAACCTCAATCTTTTTCGTGTACGTACACGCAATACATGCGCACGTAGATAACTCTATACAAAGTACACTCAAAATCAGAAGTTTTATCTACCCTTTATCTGTCAACACAAGGTAAACAAACCCTTTTAGAGTGTGATTTCAACCCTATTTCAAGCAAAACATTGTTAAACGACCTAAGTCAAAAGTGTAAACAAACGGGATTTTTGGTGTAAACGGTGTCTTTAGTCCTTATCTATCACTACATATCGAGAAATGCATATAAAACAATGTTATTATGTGAAAAAAAATCATTTTTTGCAAAAGGCCAAAGTTTATTACGTTTTGTTTATTTTCTACTTCCAAATAGACCCTTTGCTGCAAAGGTCCAATGTGGAAACTGAGTTGTTTTGATTTCGAACACGTGATCGTCTCAGGGACAAACACAATGTTGTTCAAAACAAAGATCGAAACGAAGTTTGGCCTTTTGTTTTAAATTATCAAAACTAACGATTTTTAATTAAAATAAGGTTTCTTGTGTATTTCTGGTTAATTCCTACCTCGTCAATACGTGTAACATCCCGATTCTTTTAGATAGCTGCTCATTTAAACGTGTTTTAAACTATTCTATTAGAAAATCACATTCACTTGCACCAAGTCATTAATTGCCGGGTAAATTTCTCCGGTTTGCTATTTCGTGTCGCACTATTCGGTCGTTTCAGGCCAGCTCGTTCCGACGAAACTGCCCAAAGCACTTTGCACTGAAGATACACTTTTCCCCGGTTGAGCCGCTCATGCAATCAAAGCCACCACCCGGTAAAAAGCATTCAGCAGTTCGCCCAAAACAGCCAAGTAATTTTGCGGCATCGATGCTGGTGTCTTAGTCCCCGCCTTTGTGGCCGATTCCGTGATGCCGTCGATGCTACGGACGTAGATTTTGAACGTACTTCACACGATACAATAAGTTCAGCTTGGGCTCCAAAACCGACGAAACATTCTCACTCGTTCCACGACGATTAAAAAGATCGTGGGCCGCTTGCAGCGAAAACATATTGGCAGTGGCACAGCTAAAATTAAGTGAAGAATAATCAAATAACATCGACGAATCTCAAATGATAGAAAATCTTACCGTGGGTTGTCTCCGGGGTAACCATGACAGGAAAATTCGTGCTTTTCGATTATGCACACTTCAATATCGCGATCAGGTATCTATTTCACACAAAAATACCTTAGAACTGGCCGCGAAAAGTGAAAAACAGCTTAAAAAACTAATAAAATTACGTTACTTGCAAAAGTCCAATCAGCAAAGCTGAATCTGTTTTGATTTGGCCTCCCAGACCAATAAACTAAAGAACAACAAAAACAAACTGTCATCGTGTTTGGACCGGGGCCCAAGTGGAAAATGAAACTGCCAATGTTTACAAAGGCGCTAAAACGCAAAGGGCTCAATACGATCGAACACGGGTGAAACTATCGACCGGGGCTAATGTTCTTTTTTAATTCATTTTATCGAAATAAATCAATTTTTCCACCAAATTTAGTTTAAGGATGCATAACTATACCATTTTTACACATATTGTGTAAATTATTTTCGCACTTTGCTTAATTGGTTTGAAATATGAATTGAAAAACTAATCGCAAATTTCTTTCTTGTTTTTCTCAATGTTTTGAAAAATGACAATGGCCGTTTTACAATGTTTTGCTTGATTTCATGTTTTCTGGTGGAACCCTTTGCAAAATTTATGAATTTGAATTTAAGAATTTAAGAATTTAAAAATTTAAGAATTTAAGAATTTAAGAATTTAAGAATTTAAGAATTTAAGAATTTAAGAATTTAAGAATTTAAGAATTTAAGAATTTAAGAATTTAAGAATTTAAGAATTTAAGAATTTAAGAATTTAAATTTAAGAATTTAAATTTAAGAATTTAAGAATTTAAAATTTAAATTTAAGAATTTAAGAATTTAAGAAATTTAAGAATTTAAGAATTTAAATTTAAGAATTTAAAATTTAAGAAATTTAAAATTTAAGAATTTAAATTTAAGAATTTAAAAATTTAAGAATTTAAAATTTAAAATTTAAGAATTTAAGAATTTAAGAATTTAAGAATTTAAAATTTAAAATTTAAGAATTTAAAATTTAAAATTTAAGAATTTAAGAATTTAAGAATTTAAATTTAAATTTAAAATTTAAGAATTTAAGAATTTAAGAATTTAAATTTAAAAGAATTTAAATTTAAGAATTTAAAATTTAAGAATTTAAGAATTTAAGAATTTAAATTTAAAATTTAAGAATTTAAGAATTTAAATTTAAAAAAATTTAAGAATTTAAGAATTTAAGAATTTAAGAATTTAAGAATTTAAGAATTTAGAATTTAAGAATTTAAAGAATTTAAGAATTTAAAATTTAAGAATTTAAGAATTTAAATTTAAGAATTTAAGAATTTAAGAATTTAAATTTAAATTTAAATTTAAGAATTTAAGAATTTAAAATTTAAGAATTTAAGAATTTAAGAATTTAAATTTAAGAATTTAAGAATTTAAAATTTAAAGAATTTAAATTTAAGAATTTAAGAATTTAAGAATTTAAATTTAAGAATTTAAGAATTTAAGAATTTAAGAATTTAAGAATTTAAAATTTAAGAATTTAAGAATTTAAGAATTTAAAATTTAAGAATTTAAGAATTTAAGAATTTAAATTTAAGAATTTAAGAATTTAAATTTAAGAATTTAAGAATTTAAGAATTTAAGAATTTAAAATTTAAGAATTTAAAAATTTAAGAATTTAAAATTTAAGAATTTAAGAATTTAAGAATTTAAGAATTTAAGAATTTAAGAATTTAAAATTTAAAATTTAAGAATTTAAGAATTTGTTTTATTGAATATGGATGATCAAGTATCAACAAAAGCAACGTTTTTCATCGTTTGTTATCATTAGAACATCTTATTTTGCTTTTATATAAAAATGGTAATTGAAAATGGATGCTCAACATTCAAATGCGTTTTTCTCAAAACGCATGGTTTGTACATGATGCTTTTTGAAATGTTGGCATCGATATGTTAATATATAACTCATTCTAGAGTAAGTTCGGTTTTAAAACAGTAAAAATAACTCAGCAATTACTTATTTCAAATAAGCGTGTCCAATCTAGTAATCACCACCATCGGTGCACCCCTCGCCAGAAACGTCAACACAAAATACCGCTATCTTTTCACCGCTGAACAGGGAGTGCATGAATGAAAACAAAAGGTTCGTGAATTTTCCTCCTGCCTGCCGTCGAACGGGAACATCTGTTCGGAAAAAGTTAAAAATAGAGGAGAAAATTAAGTCAAATCAGGTGCAGCAGCCGAGTGACCGCGTGTTGGTTCAGTTTTCTCGAAAGTGCACGTGAAATTCCGTTCGAAAAAAGGGACGTCCGAGACGTCGAGAATTATCGGGCAATTTGGAACCGGATTCCTTCGGGGTTTGTTTACTTCGAACCGGGCTCACCATTTGAGGATTCGAGTTTAATTTAATTTTCTGACGTGGTAAGCATGACTCATATAAGGGTACTATTAAATTTGGGATTTATTCTAAAAACTATCAAAACTGTAGTTAGGAATAAATCAAAACTTCATAGTCAGGTTTTTATTTTTGGAATAATTGAAGAAATAAAATAGTTAATTATTCTACTTTATCTAAAGGTACTAGGCGCCACGGGCTCCCTATGATTATGTTTAAAAAAATTCAAAAGTTTTACATTTTGTTTTTTTTTAATAATTCAATATTTTGATGCCTCTAAAACGCGTTGCGTCGCTTGTTGCTTCCACCCTGTAGACACCTTATGGCCTATCTACAATCACTTAGCTTAGAAAATTTCACTTAGCTTAGGAATTTGAATCAATGGAAATGAAGCCGTAATTGTAGATAGCCCATTACGGGTATACACTTTGAAATTTGTGAAAAAGTTATCAGATGTTTCGGAATTTGCGAAATAGTTAAATCAGTCCAAATTTTGCGGCTTTTACTCGTGTTGGTTCAGAATTCAATTATTTTTAATTCCTCTATTCAAAAATTCTAAAAAAAATAAATTCTATGGTTTTAGGATATTCAATGTTTCCTAATTGTTTCATGATATGAAAATTCAAAACTTACAAAACTACAAAATTTCTAACACATAAATTCACAAACATCTGAAAATCATAAATTCTACTTTTCTAAAATTGTAAAATTCTAAAATTGTAAAATTGTAAAATTCTAAAATTCTAAAATTGTAAAATTCTAAAATTCTAAAATTCTAAAATTCTAAAATTCTAAAATTCTAAAATTCTAAAATTCTAAAATTCTAAAATTCTAAAATTCTAAAATTCTAAAATTTTAAAATTCTAAAATTCTAAAATTCTAAAATTCTAAAATTCCAAAATTCCAAAATTCTAAAATTCTAAAATTCTAAAATTCTAAAATTCTAAAATTCTAAAATTCTAAAATTCTAAAATTCTAAAATTCTAAAATTCTAAAATTCTAAAATTCTAAAATTCTAAAATTCTAAAATTCTAAAATTCTAAAATTCTAAAATTCTAAAATTCTAAAATTCTAAAATTCTAAAATTCTAAAATTCTAAAATTCTAAAATTCTAAAATTCTAAAATTCTAAAATTCTAAAATTCTAAAATTCTAAAATTCTAAAATTCTAAAATTCTAAAATTCTAAAATTCTAAAATTCTAAAATTCTAAAATTCTAAAATTCTTAAATTCTAAAATTCTAAAATTTTAAAATTCTAAAATTCTAAAATTCTAAAATTCTAAAATTCTAAAATTCTAAAATTCTTACTTTTAGTTTCTTTTACTGCTCGTACAACCTCCGGATCATGAGCTGTCTCCAGATGCGTTGCCATCTAACTCGGTCCTGGGCTGCTTCTCTCCAATTCCGCTGCGAAACTCCCACACTTTCTAAAAATTCTAAAATTCTAAAATTCTAAAATTCTAAAATTCTAAAATTCTAAATTTCTAAAATTCTAAAATTCTAAAATTCTAAAATTCCAAAATTCTAAAATTCTAAAATTCTAATATTCTAAAATTCTAAAATTCTAAAATTCTAAAATTCTAAAATTCTAAAATTCTAAAATTCCAAAATTCTAATATTCTAAAATTCTAAAATTCTAGAATTCTTTCTAAAATTATAAAATTCTAAAATTTATAAATTTGTATATTTGTAAATATGTAAACATGTAAATATGTAAATTTTTAAATTTGTGAATTTGTAAATTTGCAAATTTGTAAATTTGTTAATTTGAAAATTTATTAATTTGTAAATTTATAATTTGTAAATTTGTAAATTTATAATTTTGTAAGTTTGTTTATTTGTGAATTTGTGGATTTCTAAATTTTAGAATTCAAAAATCTAAAAAAATGAAATAAATTTCGTCACCCTGAAATTGTGAAATTCTGTTATTCTTAAATTATTAGAATTAGAATTCAAAAATTCAACAAAATTTTAAATTTTAAAACTAAAAAATGTATCAAATTCGAGAATCCTAAAAAAATTAAATTCTAAGATTCAGAAATTCCAAAATTTATAAATTGTAATATTCTAAATTTTAAATTTCAAAAATTTAAAAAAATCCTAAAATTCAAATATTCTAAAATTTGTAAATTTGTATGTTCGTAAATATGTAAACATGTAAATATGTAAATTTTAGATTTGTTAATTTGTTAATTTGTTAATTTGTTAATTTGTAAATTTGTAAATTTGTAGATTTGTAAATTTGTAAATTTTAGAATTGAAAAATCTAAAATATATGAAATTATTTTCGTTACCCTGAAATTGTGAAATTCTGTAATTCTAAAATTATGATTCTAAAATAATAGAATTCAAATATTCAACAAAATTTGAAATTTTAAAATTAAAAAAATGTATCAAATTCGAGAATCCCAAAAAATTTAAATTCTGGAATTCAGAAATTCCAAAATTTATAAATTGTAATATTCCTATTTTTAAATTTCAAAAATTAAAAAAAAATCCTTAAATTCAAAGATTCTCAAATTTATAAATTTTTAGATTTGTAAATATGTAAACATGTAAATATGTAAATTTTTAAATTTGTAAATTTGTTAATTTTAGAATTCAAAAATCTAAAAAAGTGAAATAATTTTCGTTAGAGCTTTAAAACTCTAAAATTAAAACAAATACAGTTTTCTTTTCACCATCCTATCCAAACACCACCCAATCCACCGTGTGCTCGCTCTGCCTGTGGCGCGGCGGTGTTCATTCTCGGGGTTCTAAATTTATCCACGCCACATTTCCCCCTAAACCATAAGCATCAGCAGAGTTTTTCACATTTTCCTCTCTCTTTCGTGATCTTGCAGTGGCCAGAAGCAGCAGCAGCAGCAGCAGCAACAGCATCAGCTCGTCGATCGTCCGCCCAGAACCGACGTGAATTATCGAGAATTTTCTTGGCCGCAAATTGGCTGGCGCAATAGTTTGGAATAAAAGGAAGTGTTTTGGGGGTGCTGCAGGTCAGTTTGAGTTGGAGATTCGCAAGTTGAGTAACACTAATACAAAGTGGTGTTTAAATGGTTTTAGCTGGTACGATGGTGAGTGAAAATGGAGGTCAGAAGCAGCGGGAGCTGGAGGAGGATCCGAACGTGTGCAAGGAGCGCGGGAATGAAGAGTTCAAGAATGGATTTTGGGATGAGGCGCTGGTGTGGTACACGAAGGCGATCAAGAACGGGGAGAAGCACAAGGATTTGCCGGTGTTTTACAAGAATCGTGCGGCGACCTATTTGAAGTTGGAGAATTACACGAAGGCGCTGGACGATTGCACCAAGTCGCTGGAGGGGTGTCCGAACGATCCGAAGGCGCTGTTCCGGCGGTTCCAGGCGCTGGAGGGGCTGGAAAGGTTCGAGGAGTCGTACCGGGATTTGCGGGCGATTCACACCCAGGATCCGAACAATAAGACGATCAAGCCGCACTTGGAGCGGATGCACGCAATCGTCCAGGAAAGGTCGAGGCAGCGGGCGCAAACGTCGAACAAAGTGACTCAGATGTTCCAGATTGCGTTCGATTTGGCGGCTGCGAAGGAGAAACGAGAACAGGCGATGAACAATATTGTGGTGTTGGCTAGGGAAACGGCCGGAGCCGAGGTCATGATGAAGGAAGGACTGGTCCACCAGATCGGGAAGCTGCTGAAGGTGGAGAAGAACAACGACATCGTTACGAATGCGATCCGCGCCATCGATCAGGTCTGCACCAAGAGTGAGGATCGCACCAAAACCGTAATCAAGGAGCTCGGAATTCCGTGGTTCCTGCAGATTCTGGACAGCAACTTGGAGGATCGGGTTTCGGTCGCTCAGCACTGCATGCAGACCGTGCTGAACTCGTGCACCGGCATGGAAAACAAGGACGACTCCAAACCGGTCAAAGAGCTGGTCGAAGGCAACAAGCAACTCATCGATACGCTGTTGACCTGCCTGGTTTACTCCATCACCGAGCGCACCATCACCGGCTTTGCCCGAGACGCCATCATGGAGCTGATCATCCGGAACGTGCACTACAAAACGATCGACTGGGCCGAGCGACTCGTCGAGATGAAGGGCCTGTTCCGCCTCATGGAGGTCTGCTCCGAACTCGAGGAGTACAAGTACGAGAGCGCCATGAACATCACGCCGTCCTCGCGCACCATCGCCACCGTTTGCCTGGCCCGGATCTACGAGAACATGTACTACGATGCGGCCCGGCAGCGGTTCCTCGAGCAGATCGAAGACTTTGTCAAGGACAAACTGCTGACGCCGGACCACGAGTCGAAGGTGCGCGTAACGGTGGCGTTGACTTCGCTGCTGACCGGCCCGCTGGACGTCGGCAACTCGATGCTTTCGAAGGAGGGCGTTCTGCAGATGATCCTGGCGATGGCGCAGTCCGATGTGCTGCTCGAGCAGAAGGTCGCCGTCGAGTGCATCATCGCGGCAGCCTCCAAAAAGGACAAGGCCAAGGGACTCGCGCAGTCGGGCGCGGAAATCCTGAAGAAGTTGTACACCTGCAAGAACGAGGAGATTCGCGTTCGTGCTCTGGTTGGCTTGTGCAAAATGGGCAGCGTTGGCGGACTGGACGCGTCGATTCGTCCTTTTGCGGATGGTTCTACCAAGAAGCTGGCCGAGGCCTGCCGCAAGTTCCTGGTTAAACCGGGCAAGGACAAGGACGTGAGGAAGTTTGCCGCCGAAGGTTTGTCCTATTTGACGCTAGATGCCGACGTGAAGGAAAAGCTGATCGAGGATCGTGCCGCCATCCAAGGGTTGATCGAGCTGGCCAAGACCGGCGACCAATCCGCGTTGTACGGCGTTGTTACAACCCTGGTCAACCTGGTGAATGCTTACGAAAAGCAGGAAATTCTTCCGGAGCTCGTTGAACTAGCCAAGTTCGCCAAACATCACATCCCGGAGGAGCACGAACTGGACGATCCAGATTTCGTGAGCGGGCGCATCATCGTTCTGGCCAACGAAGGCGTCACTTCCGGTTTGGTTGCGCTGTGCAAGACCGAAAGTGAAAACAGCAAGGAGATGATTGCGCGCGTGTTCAACGCCCTGTGCAGCGAACAGGAAGTCCGCGGAAAGGTCGTTCAACAGGGCGGCGCCAAGGTCCTACTGCCGCTCTCACTGAACGGAACGGCCAACGGCAAACGACACGCTGCTCAGGCACTGTCCCGCATCGGAATCACCATCAACCCGGAAGTTGCCTTCCCCGGCCAACGCAATCTAGAAGTCGTACGCCCGTTGCTGAACCAACTCCACCCAGATTGCAACTCCCTCGAAAATTTCGAAGCCCTGATGGCCCTTTGCAATTTGGCCTCCATGAACGAGTCCACCCGGCAGCGCATCATCAAAGAGCAAGGCATCAGCAAGGTCGAGACGTACATGGCCGAAGATCACCTGATGCTTCAGCGTGCCGCCACCCAAGTCATGTGCAACATGGTCCAATCACCCGAAGTCGTCAAAATGCACGAAAAGGAAAACGATCGCGTCAAGTTCCTCGCACTGCTCACCATGGAAGAGGACGAAGAGACCGCCCTCGCCTCGTCCGGTGCCCTGGCCTACCTGACCGCGGTCAGCGAAAAATGCTGCGAGAAAATGTTCTCCCCCAACTCGTGGATGGAAATCTTCCAAACCCTCATCGCGAACCCCTGCCCAGAAGTCCAGTACCGCGGCATGGTCATCGTCCTGAACGTCATCAGCGCCAACAAAACCCTCGCGGAAAGAATCTGCGACACCGAGCTGCTGCGGATGATTTACGGCGCAACGCAGCTGAACGACGAGAAGCGGGCCAAGGCGATCGAAACGGCCCACAAGATCCTCAAGGTCGCCGAAGAGAACCGACTGATTGAGGAGAACAAGGACGCCGATTTGGCGCCGGACGTGTTCAAAGAGCAGAGCGCGACAATCGAGGAGATTGACGAGTAACGAGTTGGTGGGCTCGTGGAGGCGCAGGTTTGACCGTACTGAATGTGCATTAGAGGAAAGACAGCAAGACTGCTTCCGCCGCCGTTTTCTACCGAACAATTTATATTGCGTTAAGAACTTAACTAGCGTTTAAAATATGTACAACTTTTTAATAAAAATTCTCGTTTCAATACCTTACAGACAAAAAAGTTGGTTGTATTTGTTTCTAGAAAGTCCGAAAATCAATCCCTCATTACATGCGAACTTTTTAAAAGTTGTTAGGACGGTTCACGGTTCCTGCTTCGAGCTGATTCTTGGTGCCTTGCAAAATCGGATTTTTCGTTTGTAATTAGACGGACGGACTAAATAGAGGACTGCAAATACTAATCGGGGCTGAGCTGCGTCTGATCTGGTCAGTACTACGGTTCGCTACTCGGTTCCTGCTGGTCAAACTACTCCAACCACGCACTGGATGTTCTGTTTTGTTGTACGCACGTTATGCTAACTAGGTTTGTGCTGTACTAGAGCATAATTTACACCGGCTCACAATTTCTGCTCAGACCTGATAGGACACTAACACACGGTATAAAAGAAAAACTCAAACCTCAAACTTATTTCTGGTATAATATTTCTGACCAGCCCGCATAAAAAGCACCAGCGAGTAGAGGACAGAAGTTGCAATAATGCTAGGAGCTGAGAGAAAAGCTGTCTTTTGAAAAAAAAAAATCTGATCGGTTTTGTGACTTTGGTTTTATGTTAAATACCTGAGCAATTCTCTCAGATTTCGGTCGTTCGATTTTTTTGTATTTTTTAATCTGGCTGAAGAGCGAGTTGTGGCGCTATAACCACGGCAAATAGGGTCCAGGGCATTTGTGGAAATACGATGTCCCATCCTCGAGGGTCCTGGAGCACCAAAACTTCTTAGCATGGTGGCTCCCAACGATTAATTGCCTAAATAAACAGGAACGTGAGCGGGGGATCCCCACGCTTCTTCCTCCCCTGTAGATTCTGAAATGTATTGCTGTTTGAACACTCGTGCTCAAACTCAATCCAATTCAACGAATCATCTTTGCGGTAAACTTAACGCAGTTGGCCTGGCCGCTTTAACGTTTGTGATGTCTCAATGCATTCTAATGCAACGGCGCACTGCAAATGTTGATAATGACAAGAAGATGCTAGGCGTCAATCAACCTAAGGCATTCTCCAGGATGCCCTCGAAAGACTGGCTGCGCTAGGGTTAGATTAGATTAGATTAGATTAGATTTTTTAATCTGGCTGAAATTTTGTTGGTGCCTTCGGTATGCCCAAAGAAGCCATTTTGCATCATTAGTTTTTCCATTAGTTTGGCAGCAGTCCATACAAAAATGATGCATGAAAATTTAAAAAATCTGTATCTTTTGAAGGAACTTTTTGATCGATTTGGTGTCTTCGACAAAGTTGAAGGTATGAATAAGGACTACACTGAAAAAAATGTAATACTGTAAATTGTTTGCCTTTCTTACTAAAGATAGGTATAGGTTTTACTTTATGGCTGGACGTCATTTTCATGTTCGTAAATATGACGATTCAGCATGAATTTTAATCGCAAAAATCGCTAAAAAATTACACTGCATCGATTTTCGACGCTCTATCGATTCATCTTGACAGAACTCGTCTATCTCCAACCCTCGAATTTTGAGAAAATAAATTCCGTGGAGATCGAGTGATGTTCGTGTGTGGTAAAATTTTGCCAAATTTTGTGTCACGTCGTTCTCAGCTCCCCTGAATCCGATTTTGATTCTCCTGAATGCAGATGAAAGCTAGTGTGCTGAACCTGGGCGAGTTGTCGCTCAAATTTCGAAATATCCATCTGTTTTCGGATGTGGACAGACTTTTCAACAAAATACACAGTTTTCAAATGAAAATATGGTCATTTTTTTCATTTTCATATCTTTTATTAATCTCAAAAATTGCATTTTTCGAGCTCTACAACCTCCCAAATTTTCATCGAGATTCATAATTTGGTTCTGGAGTTAGAGCCATTTGATTAACCTACCATGAGAAAAAATCCCTAAAAAAGGGTAAAAGCCCACCTGGTGACCTTCGCCAACATTTTTCGTTTCTAATTTTATACGAAATTTCTTTCTACATTCATAGTACATACCATGAGTGAGCCGACCATGAGTGACCTGATAAATTTTCAGAACGATTTACTTTTTGCCTTTCTTACTAAAGAAAGGCTTCGTCGCCAAGTTGTCAAGTTGAGCTTCAAATACTGGCGCCAGAATGCTGACGCATATATGTTGTGGATCGAGATATACTCGTTTGTAGTTGCTTGTCTACCGATGTTTCCTGCAACATGCAATATGGTTTCTTTTGCTTGTCCGTTTTTGCATAACTGTCCAATGTTTTGTGACATAGGACATTCATTCGGCTACAAACAATGTGTTTCCCGTGTGCTCCTAAAATCGCTTTTAAGTTAGGCTTCAATTTGTCGTGATTTCGTAAGTTTATTCAACAGAGTTCATTGGATTCCAATAGGAGCTTTCTAAGCTTTTCATTGTTTATATCGTTTTCAAAGTTTTCAATGCTCGCGACGCCAGTGGCTATCTATCTAAGGTATCGCGATTGAGTGTGTAGTGGTGCGGTTGTAAAAATAGCTATCGCTGACTTATTCACTTTCGTAGATGCTGAATGGCAAGCTTCCCTGCACTGTGCGGCACACGCGGTTCACTTGTACCTCGGTTTTGCTTTGCGCCTGCTTTGTACGGTTTATGGGCTCGTACCAAAACTAGAACATCAAAACTCGCGTTTGTCATAAACGCTTGTTTGATTAAGAATTTGTACGACTAAACGACTGGCAGTGCGTGGCCGAATGGTTACGCTATCCGCTTTGTAAGCGGATGATTCTAGGTTTGATTCCCATCTGCTCCAACCTTCCATCGGATGAGGAAGTAAAATGTCGGTCCCGGCCTTGGTTGTTAGGCCGTTAAGTCATTCCAGGTGTAGAAGTTGTCTCCATGCCATAAGTACAAACAACACACCAAACCAAACCAAACCTACTCCGGTGGAATCGCTGGCGGCGGTTGGACTCGCAATCCAAAGGTCTACAGTTCAAACACTGGGGTGGAAGGTTCCTTGGAGTAAAAAGAGGTTTGGGTGCTCTCCCCATTCAAGCCTTCGGACTCCTAGGTTCGAGCAGAAACTTTCAATAGAGACCACAAAAGACCCGGGGTCGTTAATGTGCACAGCAAAAAATCCGATGGTAAAATCGCATGCAAAAGCATGCACATCACCTTCGTCAAAAAAGACACCTAATATTACACGCTGCATGTAATTTTTTTGTAAAAACAAAAAAAAGTTGCAACTGACGAGACTCAAACCCAGCACCAACAGTTAGAACTGGCGCCTTAGCCCGCTCGGCCATCAGATCGATGAAAAATGTAAAGGATAAACGTATACATGAGCTTGATATTTCGGTCAAGTAGGTTTCCCTTACTGATGGGATACATATTTCAGGGTGTTATATTACACAGAATTTCATAAAATAATGCAAAATTTATTTTACACCCAGGCCTTTTACACGCAGCTGGATTACTACTTTATTTGTTGTGTGGATGGTTTGATTTTGGATTCGAACACGGGTAGAAATTCATCAGATTTGAGTTTCAATGCTCAACGTTTCCATTAGATTTATGATTTACATTAGATTTAGAATTACGTTGGAGTAATTTCCATGACTTTTTGCTCTTTACATCATATTTCAACATTACATTGAGTGAGTTTACATAAGAAACAGTAATTCCGTGCTGTGAAAATTTACATATTTTTTTCTGTGCATTTTTGTATGTATGGAAGAACTAATCTTCGAAAGAAAAATTACTTAATTTGTAAGTGGTGTCTAAAAACAGTTGTGTCCCGTTGACGTTATTTTTATAGTTTTACTTCTGTGAGGAATGTTAAATAAAAAAGACAGCATACACAGCTAAAAAAGTGGTAATCCAGCTGTGTGTAAAAGGCCTGGGTGTAAAATAAATATTGCATTATTTTATGCAATTTTATGTGATTTTACACCCTGAAATATGTAGCCTATCAGTACGGGAAACCTACTTGACCGAAATGGCAAGCTCATATATGCGTTTATCCTATCAGATTTTCATTGGTCTGATGGCTGAGTGGGCTAAGGCGCCAGTCCTTACTGTTGGTGCTAGGTTTGAATCCCGTCGGTTGCAACTTTTTTTGTTTTTGCAAAAATTGTTCATGCAGTGTGTAATATTAAGTGTTTATTTTGACGAAGGTGATGTGCATGCTTTGGTATGCGATTTTACCATCGGATTTTTTGCTGTGTAGAGTTATCTAAGGCCGATCTCACGCACACGAGCACATCATTTGTTTTGCTGGCCGGTAACAAATTTAACCACAATCATTTTCGTGTACGTACACGCAATACATGCGCACGTAAATAACTCTATTGGTAAAAAGAATATCATATTTATCAACTGAAGCATAACACGTATAACAGTCCACACTTATTTGTGGTTTTAGAGAACAACTGAACTGATTTTTTGGGCAGAAAAATGCCAAACTTCGCTAAATTAACTACCATTATTCGCTGAGTATTGTGCAGGATGATTCATAATTTGCCAAGACTCGGCATTTGTTTCTGCCGAGTGCTAAATGTTCTGATTCCGGCAGAAGTTTGGCAATAATTATGAGTGTGTAAGAAAAAAATCTCAATTCAAAATAAGCTTAGCAGAACTTCAAAATAGTTCCCTTTGATAATTCATCGCTTCAATTCAAAAGTGTTTCTCAATCCTAAAATTTCATCGCCATTTTTTGAGTTCATTCGTTTCGCGCCTTCACGTGGTTAATCACAAAGCACGTGTCCTGTTTCATAACCGCGAGAGAGCAAAGGATGCTTTGAGTGAGGGGAAGTTCAAGGATCACCCGAAGTGAGAAGTGAGCCATCTCACCGTTCACTTCAGCCTTCGTGGCTCTCCCAGAGAGAGGGAGCGAGAGTGAGCAAAAGTGCACTTTTCTCTCCTCTCTCGTTTGGCGGCATTTTCCTGAGAGTGCGAGATCTCCAGAGCGCGAGCAGGGAAATTCGTGAGGACATTCGGCGTGGCGCAAACAATTTTCCCGCGAAGTTATGTCCTTCTACATTCAGATTCAGCTGTACCGGAGGGGAAGCAACGCCAGAGATGCGATGGCAAACTAAAGAGTCTAGGGTAATTTTATTTATGTTTTGCTTTTGTTCGCGACCTCGTGCACTCTGTCGTGACCTAGGTTATAGGTAGGACTGTATGAGATGGTTCTGGGTGGGCGAAACGTGAGGAAAAACCACCAACCAAGTGAATGTGTTATATTTTGCACCCAACAAAAGTAACGATGATTGGTGTTGATTCAAAAAGTTTTGCATATAAATTTTACCTTGGTTCGTTCGGAGGTGAAAAAGTAAGAAAATTTGACTTTTTTATTGTTGTTTATTAGGAGAAATATTGGCAAAAGAATTTATTGCTGTTTGAACACAAAAAATGTACCGTAAACTGAGGTGACATTTATAGGATTTTAATTTGTTTTTGAAATATTTTTCAACTGGTAAGGTTTGTCTCAAGATTATTATTTTTAAACATTTACTGGGCAAGGTTGAAAAAAAATCACTTCAAGCGAAGAACGTGTGGCGGAGACGAATAATTGGGTTAAGTCGTCAACATGCTACTTGGGTAGGCCTCACAATGTCCATGAACAATGTTTGAAAAAAAATCAATGCTGTTTAAAAAAAATAGTTGCGTTAAAAATTCAGGTTTTTTTATAGTTATAGTTTTTCTTGTTAAAATCAGATCTAACATGATCAAATTTTATTTTTACGTCAAATGTACCATCACAAAGGTTGCTAATATAGATTGTAAGAAAAAAAATCAACGTACATATTTAGTTAACTAAGTTCTAAGCTCTTTAACAAACTACATAAAAATTTCAGGTAAAATGGCAAAAAAGTCTGATATTTTAATGAAATTTGTTGAAAATAGTTTTGTTTATAAAATTATCGATTCATATTGCATTTTAAATGGAATTTGATACAAGAATCAAAAGTTGAAAACCTTGAAATAAAATTTATTCTACTGAAAATGCCTACAAATTTGGAGATATTTTTAAATAATGTTTCAAAAACTCATAAGATTTATTATTTACAAACATATTTACTCCTAGAGGAAAATCGTCCAAAGAATCCGAAAATACATTCTGTTTTCCGATTTGAAATCATGTTTATTGAGAAAATCATGACGCTTTGAGAAGATTAAATTAATGTTATGCATGAACATTTTTTTTATTATGTTTAACAAACTCTTTAAAAATTTAAAAAATTTATGAAAAATTCTTCTAGAAGAACTTTGCACACTTCTCTACCACGGTCAGTATGATTCCTAACCATTTCGTTCGTATTTAATTTTTAATCTTCATTTTGCGGAAAAATCTCAACATATCAAAGTCATCCACCATATTCTGAATACCCACAAATTCGGAACACTTTTGTGATAATTTGTCAATAGCATGCCAAATGCATCTTTTCTGTCGAACCTATTTCAGTGGTAAAAGTAGTACTTTTCAAACAAAAACTGCATTTCAAGACGATTTTATTCAGAGCAGCAAAACACTGCCTCCGAATTGCCTGTTCCATAATTGTGGTTTGTTATTGTGCCTTTCACAATTGTGTAACAACTGAATTTAAATGACATTTTCACAAAAAAGTTATCAAACCATTCATAAAACATTACTAAGCTTGAGTTTTATTGGTTTCAGTTAGTGAAGTCATTACTTTATAAAAAATGTGTACTCATGGAGAGAACCAACGTTTGTTTACATCCGTAAGAAAAAAGTGTTCCGAATTTGTGGATTTCAAGGGTCAAAGTTTTTCTTCAAATACTTGATATAAAAGTTAAAATTTGCAGTTGTTTAGTACAGCATTCGAAAGATCGCAAGAAAAGCTTTCAAATGAAGGTAAAAGCGAATCATTAAGTTCAATTATCGATTTGCTATAATTTTTTGAACATTGGCCGATCTGTAAACTGTTCCGAATATGAGGGGTGACCAAGGGGCTGGAAACTCTAATATTACTTAGGAATACTGAGTATACTAACGATATTCCAGTATACTTGTTAGTATACTAACCGAAAAGCAATAAACGGTTAGTATATTAAGATACTCTCAGTATATTGGTAAGTATTAGAATGTAACAAAATCACACTTTTTTGTGGGCATTTCAGGGGATGATCCCCTAGGTGTACTGAGTCAGAATCCCAAATATGAGCCCGATTGGTTGCGACAGGACCTGGCGCTCCGGCTTTAAAGTTTAAATGGGATTTAACCCGTAAAATCGGTGCGTTTTGGTTTTTGCCATTTTTAAGTCCTTCAACGATTTTTGGATTTTTCAAAAACCTCATGAGCTTATAGTTTGAGTTTCAGGGCACAACTTTGCCAAAGACTGTGAAGAGATTTGATAATTAGTACTGCTTGTACAATGATTTGAAAATAAAAAAACTTTTTGCCATTAATTTGTTTGATTTGTATTGGCAACACTTTCTTTGAACGCGCGCATCCAGAGCCAGGTGTCGTAACTATAGCAACGAGAAAACATCCAGCGTACAACGGTCAAAGTTTGACACATGGAAAGAAAATTTGGATGTTTTGCTTATGTTTTCGATGGTGCCGGAGTATTCGATCACCGGTGCTGCTCTTTTAATCTGTCGTAGAGTCCTGTATTCTATTTGGCATTGACTCGCAGGATTTAGTTCTAAACCCACCTGGTCCTGTCATTAACCCGTGTGGATCTTTTTCGTCTCGACCAGTTGTGGTGCTGGGGGACATGTCAGCGAACCTATGCTCGAACATAGTGCAATTGGTGTCTAATGAATTCGCAAAATATCTAGCCAGAGAACTCTGCTGTATGAAAACAGTATTTACTTATGTTGTCAATGCAATACATTAATTTGTTTATGACCGATTTTATTGCCAAATTTCCATAACTCTTTGATTGATTACAAAGCGAGTGGAAACTCTCACTAAAATGCGTGTATCTCGAAATATCTTCCGGAATACGGAATATTCAAAATGCATACAACATCCGTGCGTAATTAAGCGCTTTCAAGACAACCGCGTTAGTTGACACTCGAGCAAGGTTTAGAATCGGTTCTGCCTGGGCATCCAACAGAACCCTGAGAGTCACCGGAGAGCTTCTTGCAGTTCCATAAGAACTTTAGTTCTCAACAATCACAACAACAAAAACAACAACACGACGCTTGGACAAATACATGCCGACGCCCCGTAGCATGCGTTGCACAGTTTGCCGAAAGCGCGCCTCAAAAGTGAGTGTTGCCAGAACATGTTTTACGTTATCAGAAAAACAAGAGAAAAGATTTTGTAAATTCTGTACCATTTTTCAGAGCGTTCAAATCTCTTCGCAGTCTTGGGCAAAGTTGTACCCTGGAACACAAACTATAAGCTCATGAGGTTTTTGAAAAATCCAAAAATCGTTGAAGGACTTAAAAATGGCAAAAACCAAAAAGCACCGATTTTACGGGTTAAATCCCATTTAAACTTTAAAGCCGGAGCGCCAGGTCCTGTCGCAACCAATCGGGCTCATATTTGGGATTCTGACTCAGTACACCTAGGGGATCATCCCCTGAAATGCCCGCAAAAAAGTGTCATTTTGTTACATCCTAGTAAGTATACTGGAAATATGTAAAGGAAATAATAAGTATACTAACATATATTTTGATATACTCGGTAACATAATAATTATAGCTCTAAGAGTTTCCAACCCCTTGGGGGTGACTGTACTTTGTTCGAGAAATCAGGAGGAAATCCAGTTTTTTCGCGAAACTTAACACGTTGCCTTATTTGTGGAAAAAAAAACTTAAAATGCGTTTTTCTCAGCTTTTGTATATGGGACATTTATTAGAACCTGGACAGTGAACATATTTAAACCTCTTTCGGAAAGTCGCGTGTTTTCGCCTTTCTTACAAGTGCCCTTACAAACTGTGTACCAAGTACACGTACGCGACCTCCGGTGGGTTAATTAGAATACGTTTACAAAATACGAATACAAAATACCTAAAAAAAAGTTGCGTCTTTCAATTACAAAAATTTGGTTACCCAAACATGTATAGGTCATCGATGAAATTTTAAAGTTATCGCAGTTTTAGTGAAAAATGTGGCTCTTTTGCCGATTTCGTCATTTCTTCGATTTTGCGCGTGGCGCGTCAAAAAATCCAGTTTTTATTTTTTTAAATCAAAGCAGCTGAAAGCGGTTGAAACGGTACGGAGTTATGATTTTTTGAAAAATGTGTTTTTTCTGCGAGAAAGTTAACGAAAATGGCCGTTTTTGGAACCACCCTAGCACGGTGTTGGTCATCCTAACGATCAAACAAAAAAAATTACGGGTCTAATTATTTCGGCCACGGTGCTCAAAATACCGTTATTATGAAAAAAATATGAAATCCGAGATTTTGAGGTCTACCGATTCCTTACACCATAGCGCACCTCTGCGCAAAAAATGAAAACATTCGCTGATGTAGTTTTCAAGATACAGCCCTTTTAAAATGTTACATCCGATTTTAAATATAAAAACCAAACCAATCTATTTAATTCTAGCATTTCAAAGAATATACAATTCGAGATAATGATGTTTTTTGCTTCAAATGACTGTCAAGTATTTCTAGGCCAAGTTTCAGATGGTTTGCTGATGTAGTTCTCGAGATACAGCCATTTTAAAATGTTATTTCCGACTTTATCTAAGAAAATCTAGAAAAAACCGGTGCAATTTCAGCATTTTAAATAATATGCAATTCGAGATAATGATGAATTTCGTTCCATAAGACTGCCAAGTATCTCTGGGCCAAGTTTCAGAAGGTTTGCTGATGTAGTTCGAGTTCGAGATACAGCCCTTTTTAAATTGTTATTTCCGACTTTTTCCAAGAAAATCTATAAAATCAATACAATTTCAGCATTTTAAAGAATATGCAATTCGAGATAATGATGAATATCACTTCATAAGACTGCCAAGTATTTCTTGACTAAGTTTCAGATGGTTAGCTGGTGTAGTTCTCGAGATACAGCCATTTTAAAACGTTATTTTTTCCGATTTTTTCTAAGAAAATCTAGAAAACCCGGTACAATTTCAGCATTTTAAAGAATATGCAATTCGAGATTATGATGAATTTCGTTCCATAAGACTGCCAAGTATCTCTGGGCCAAATTTCAGAAGGTTTGCTGATGTAGTTCTCGAGATACAGCCATTTTAAAATGTTTTTTCGACTTTCTCTTAGAAAATCTATAAAATCACTACAATTTCAGCATTTTAAAGAATATGCAATTCGAGATAATAATGAATTTTGCTTCATAAGACTGCCAAGTATCTCTGGGCCAAGTTTCAGAAGGTTTGCTGATGTAGTTCTCGAGATACAGCCATTTTAAAATGTTATTTGTTCAAGTTCGATGTTCAAGTTCCTCTCTAATCTTCTTATTCAGAAAGTGTAAATTTTTCCGAGTAGGCCGCGGGTAATCGGCTCCCCTCCCACTAACATTTACACAAAAGATCCTCTGTAATTATTAAGTCAAATGTAATTACAAAAGCCGACTCGGTCCTAACCAGGTCCCAGCACCGAAAAGGACCTAATAAAAATAATTTTATGAAAAAAAGTGTAAATTTTTAATTCCAATAATTATAACTGAAAGAAGCCAAAAAATTTGGTCCACAAATTTACCTTAAAGTATACTTAGCTGTTTCTTCCCAGATATAAAATCTAATTTCTTTGAAATATTTTTTTTTTATTTTATTTTTTTTAAAGGGGAAAGTTTTTTCTCGAGCATAGCAATCCTCAAAGTCTGTTTTTTAGACCCTAAGTTAATTTGGCTGTTTAAAGGTAATTTTCATTTTTGATGTTAATAAGTCATATTGTGTTTCACGTCAACCACAATTTTAAATTCTAGAGATTTTTTTAAAGGGTCCTTAGAGATTTTTTTAAAGGGTCAAAAGCTTAAAGCTTTTGTCTTTTTCGTTCCTTTTCAAAAAAAAAAACTCTAGGATTATATTTTTTAAAGTTGTTTAAGTCGTTATTATCAAATTGCAAAAATCTCGATACAGGGAAATTATATATTATTTGTAAACATGTTAAACTAAAATTTTGAGTCCCAAAAAGCTCAAAAAACGATCTTGTATTTGCAGATTCAGAAAAAAAATCAAAAGGTACATATAGTTCCTCCAAATAATAAGGATACTTAAAATAACGTTTCATAGAATAAGTATGAAAACATTGTAAGTAATTTCATTAAAAAACACAAATTTATTGCTTTTCCTTTTAAATTATTGCCACTATTGGTATAAGGCTAGTCTGCAGATCGGAAGATCAAGGCTTTACGGGTCAAAGGAAGGAGCTTTTGGGGAACTGCATTTGAATTTTTCTTGACCGGTTTCTTCAGTGCCCTCTAAAAAACTCCCGGGTGATTCCCGGCTCAATTCCCGGGAAATTGAAAATCTCGAGAATCGTCACCCTCTAACCGTGACGGCTAGTGCGAAAAAATCTTCTTTATGCTATTTTTGCAAAATTTATTACTTTGTGGAATTTTCTGAGCAAGTGAGTTATTGATTCAATATTTGCTTTGCTTGATGATATATTTCTTAATTAGGTTGGGTATGGGACACTAAACCAAAAATAATGCTTCCAATTCATTTTTTCTTTCTTAAATTGATTTGTTTTAAGAAGGTGGGATTTGCCAAATGTGATTAAATCCCTAATGACACAATTGTTAGGAACCTCACATTGAGCTTTAAGTCTTGCACGCCCGGGTTTCCTCCGAGCTATTATTTACGTAAAGTTCTTTTTTTCAAACGGCTTTGAAAAAACTTCAAAAATCAATCTAAATTAATTAACGCTTGATATGCGAACATAACAGTGCGTCAATCCTAATTATTAACACAAACACGTGCGCGTATCCACATCCAGCTAATCAGCTCGCTGATGTTGCCCTGACTGTCTCCCAATCACGATCTGCCCCGAAACTTTCTGTTTTCTAATTAATGATCTGGTAATTACATTACGCCTCGTGCAACATGACAAGTGTGTGAGTTTGAGGGCTTGAGAGTGGAGTGCGGGGGTGGTGGATCAGAACTCTTTTGTCATTTTGGGCTGGCACTGGATCCACCCAACTCCTCCTTCTCATCCTCCCTTGGCTGAAGACGACGTCGTCCAAGAATGAAAACTTATTTTGGCTCGAACTTACTGTCTTGTGCCAGCCATGGACGACGGAACACATGGGAGAACATGTGGTCCGACGACTATCTCGAGCCAAAGCCGGGCAGCGAGCCAAGAACGATTTTTCTTCTTCTTCTCCACCCACGCCCATGTCATGGTTTTGCGGGTTGGAGATGGTGTGGTGCTTTACCGGATAGGTTGGACCGGTTAATCCCCTTCTTCGGCGTAGCCCCGAGGCTTATAAATACCGAAAGCCAGACCAGACCGAGCTTGGGAGAGCCTCCGAAAGCTTTGCCGGGGCCAATTATTTGATTAATCTTCCATTCCGCCGTGGGCTGTCTTATTTTAATTCCACCCGGGAGCCTTCCGGAAAGCGGAAAAAAACTTTGGTCATTAATCTAATTTCAGGAGGGCAAATCCTTTGTGTTACAAGATCCGCCAAACCGGGGAGGGAACGAACATGTTGAGGCAGGTATCAACCTTGCGACATGGACACACATACACACAGGGAAGCGCGGCAAAGTTAATTGAAATTCCCATCAATCGCGACTCAAACTACTCGCGACGACGGTTGATCTTAATTGTTGTTGAGTTTTGTGTTTTGTCCCGTTTTTCGCCGGAATGAAATTAATTAATTTATAACCCTGTCAATTGGCTGTAATGTGGCTAATAAATTTACAAAGGTGATAAAAAGTTTCGTGACACATTAATTAAGCTTATAAATCTACCGATTGGAGCAATTTGAGCATGTTACATCACATTACTGCCGTTTCCTTGCGTTATGAAGTATACGCCACTGACCTCATTCGGAGATAGTTTTTTTTTATTGATTAGGGAAATGTATCTGTTCTACGCATTGGCAGTGCGTGGCCGAATGGTTACGCTATCCGCTTTGTAAGCGGATGATTCTGGGTTTGATTCCCATCTGCTGCAACCTTCCATCGGATGAGGAAGTAAAATGTCGGTCTGGCCTTGGTTGTTAGGCCGTTAAGTCATTCCAGGTGTAGGAGTCGGCTCCATGCCATAAGTACAAACAACACACCAAACCAAGCCTACTCCGGTGGAATCGCTGGCGGCGGTTGGACTCGCAATCCAAAGGTCGTCAGTTCAAACACTGGGGTGGAAGGTTCCTTGGGGTAAAAAGAAGTTTGGGTGCTCTCCCCATTCAAGCTTTCGGACTCCTAGGTTCGAGCAGAAACTTGCAATAGAGACCACAAAAGACCCGGGGGTCGTTAATGTGGATGGTTTGATTTTTTTTATCTGTTCTAACCATTTACCTATCTAGAGAATATCGTCGCCGTCGTGCTAACTTGTCGCACGAGCATTTTGGGCCAAATTGAGTTTGAAACGCCATTTTATGCCGCTCACAATGCCTCACTTTTTGATATTCACAGATCCTCAAAATTCGATTTCAATCCAGAGATAAAAAACAAAAAACAAAAAACTCCGTGCATTGTTGTCACTTTTCATATGAAAGCAGTTTAAATCTTGTCGTGCTATCTTGGCACAGCCTGAAAATTGATGTAAGTGCGACAATTGGCCAAAGGGATTTCAGGTCAGAACGCGTTTGGCACAAGTACGAGCTCGACTACCGTAAACATTTTTAGTTATATTTTAGGACTCTGGCAACCAAATTCAACAAAACTTCCGAACAATACACAGAATGATCAACCAAACAAAACGTGTTTGTTATTGTTTACATTGCGTGCTCTTGCTTCAATCAATTCTCGATCAATTTCCGAAAATCGAGAGTCTGAATATTGGCCGTTTTTTTCGGGAAATTCGTCCCGGGAGCTCCGACTCATCACCCTCTAATGTACCGAATACCGATATTTTTAATTCAAAGAATATATCTCAGAAGTTAGTTTCGTTTCGTTTCATATCTCAGATATTCATCACATTTCGATTTGTTACGTAAGAAATCTTGAAAAATCATAGAGAATTATTGTCAGCTGTGAGCTCTTCGAACCTTATTTAGGTGAAACGGAAAAGCAGCGCCATATTGACTCCGCGACACGAGTTTTTTGAAGCACCTTTAAGAAAAACGCCGTAACAAACAAAGTTCAGCAGACAGTAAATATAAAGATAGCAATCAATATATCGAGTTCAGCAGTTGATTTCAGTTGAACAGGAGTTTTATGAAAAATTGCGTCCCAAAATCAAACACATTCTGTGTAAAAATGGCGGTCATTTGTCCATATGAGCCACTTAATGGAATGAACGAATGAACACGATTGGTTGTTGTTGTAAGCGCGAGAGGTCTATGCTCTCGCCAAATAGTATTTTATTCTCGTTTCATTTTGGAAGGACTATCCGCTTGGTCTGTAACTTTGGGTGTAGTAAGAAGCCATCCATAAATCAGGTGGACACTTTAGGGGCAAGAATCAAAGGATATTTCAATGTTTGTTTCAATAACTTGAATTTCACTAAAACAGTTAATCGATCAAATTTAAAGGCACATGCGAGGCTGACATTTGGCATAAAATTTGGCTGTCGAAAGCTTGAAACCACGTGTTCGGAAATTGACAAGACAATGTGGTTGAAACATCAACATAAGTTTGTCAACTGGTTTTGACGGTTGAGTGCTTTCGATTTCCAAAATGCTTTATTAATTGGTCAATTCATGAAGAGTAAAATTAAATTTTAAAATTGCAAGACTGTTATTGATGGCAAGACTACTGAGTTTGGGATCCTAAAGTTTACTTTAAAAATTAGTATAATAAAAATCGTTCAGTGAATATTAAGATTTGAAAAAAACTTGGAAAGAACAAATCAGTACATTGTTGAGTTCTTACAAGCTCTTGAAATTAAATAGTCATTGCAGATGTGGGAAACTTTTTTTTTAATGTAGAAAGAAACAGCAAGAAAAAAAACTGAAAACTTGGTATGGTTACCTATTATATTTTTGTATGGAAAAGGGCCGCTGCAAATATTTTTAATAGTTTATGTCGCACCCCCTCCCCCCTACTTTTAACATTGGCTCGAAAAACCTGGGGGCAAAAATGTTAAACAAAAAGAAGTCTTATCAGCTGAAAATAGTTTAAAATACATTTTACTACGTTTACAATCATATTTAGAACGTATGGGACAGTTTATAAATAATTTGCTTTTTTTTGTCCAATTCCGATTAACAAAGTTTTTTTTTTTCGTCAGTGCTTAGATATTTTTAAAACCAATTACTAAATGACTTGTAGGTATAACAAAACACTTTTTTCATCCAAATGTTGATACCATGGCTTGTAATTTCAATGTATATTATTTTTGTTTGGATATGTTACGAAAAACAATCTGAAAAGAATAGACACATGTTTTCAGCTATGAGTTCTTTGGTCCCGAGACCTTAAAATTAGCAAATAAAGTTTTCATTTCTTGGATCAATTTTCAATAAGCTGTAAGAGCCATTTGTAAACAAAGCCTTTTTTGGATCGGTACACGATCTAATTACGAAAAACCAATTCCAAAAATGCTTCAGATTGTTCATCTACACGTGCCCTAAACTAAAAATAAATGAAATTTTGTTTCAATTTGGAGCAAAACAAAAATTAGTGTCGGAGGTCACGGTGGCTCTAACGGTTTTTTGAAACCTCAGCTATGTTTTTAAAATATCTTAGTGTTTTTCGTTAAAAGCTCAACTATTCATCTTTCTTTTCCATTGCGGTAGGCTAAATTTGTTTCAGCCGTTCCGGAGTCGATTTTTTGGAAAAATGTGGTCTTTGCAAAATCGTTCAAAACTTCATGTTGTTGACGACCCTTTTTCGGATAGGGCCACCCTTATCGCCAAACAAAAAGCAGACGGTTCTAATTCTACAGTTTTTTTTAAAGGTCCTATAAGCAATTGTCATTCATATATTTATAGGACCTATCCAAAAAAGAAAAAAAAAACTCTAGAATTGTTTTGACCAAGGAACTCTAATTCTGAATTTACAAAAAAAATGATATAAAAACATAGAGGTTTTCTTCTAAACATCACGAGTTATCGTGATTTTACGAAAAAAAGTTTTGAAAAAGTTGGTCGTCGTCGATCATGGCCGTTCATGGTCACCCGCGACAGACACGGACGACGAAACAAGTAGAAACGCAAAAAGTAACTTTATAAATCATTTTTTTTTGTAATGTTCTACAAATTTGTAGAACATTATTAGCATTAACATTAGCATGAGCAATAAAGGTCGCACAATTCCGGATGGCTGCACAACGCTTATCTTGCTGTTTAACTGTAATTAAACGTATAATAGCACTAGACTCTCATCCTGTTACAATATTCCAACATGGGAGATACCATGTTTTCATCGTTAGATGAGCGTGCAATACTACCCAGTAAGATAAGGGGCTCCTGGCGCAGAGGTCTCTACTTCACCTAATGGTGTTTGTAGGGAGGTTTTGGACTCAATGTTAGTAAATTGAATGTTCGTATTATTTAACACCATCACCACCAAAAAAATCCATCACCACAAAGAACCATGCTAGATTTTAACACAAATACATTACAAAACGAACACGACAATAAAACCTTCATTCCGGCACTGCCTACTGACGCGCAATAATATTCATTAGCACAATGACACCCCACTGAATGCATGACTTGAACATGAATACCAACACAGCACAAAGAGAACACCACACAAATCTATCTCCCCATCACCACTGCTCGCACGATACTCACAAATTTGTAGAACATTATTACACTCTAAAAAATAACCCTGCAAAGTTAGAGAGAACACGAAATTTGAAAATGAAAAAAAAATGTTCTAAATGAAAAAATGACCCTTCTGGATCAACGTAAATTGAAAAAGTACATTAAATTTCCCTTAAAATGACATGTTCCAAAGAATGTTACAGTCGAGTAACGGAAAATGGGAGATTTTTTTAAACTCTTTAAATGTATTTTTCGATGAAAAATACTTTTTTTTCGGAATTCTAAGCACGCCATCAAATCGGACGTCTAATTTTTATTTTACATAAAAGTCCCTTTGACAGAAAAATCTCATCACCGTTTCAGGCAGCAAATTATTGAAAAACACCTTTTTTTCGCTTGTTCAAAAATGAAAGGGTCGTACCTCCCATCCATCACGAGATATCAAAAAAAGGACCTCGGATTCGTGATCAGGGACAAAAGTTACCCCTTAGGACAAAGTTTCACGCAAATCGAAGATGGGTCGGGGCAACTGCTGTGTGAGTTGGCAGAGAATTACCCATATCGAGTTGATATCAAACTGTATTTCCAAATATTTTTTTTTATTTTTAAAAACTTTATCATCCCGGTATGAGAATCGAACTCACAACCTCTGGATTGGAAACTCAGCACGCTGCGTGTCGAAACCCATCCCCTACCGGTCAGTATTCCCAGTGAGCAGATTTACTCTAATTTAATGTGAGTTATAGATGACAAATTGAATAGTTTGGACAGCGTAAATTTCAATTTTTCGAGCCAAACATTTCATTAGGGCACAAAATCAAAACGTAAACATTCGGGATTATTCCACTATTCCATTCATTAGTACACTCCCTACATGCCCTTTAAGGATCAGATTGATAACAAACAATTTCCTATTGAAAAAATCAAAAACACAAAAGGGCTCATAACCATGTTCACTGCAAACCAAAAAAAGAAGTTCAAATGTGCCCTTTTATTTTTCGTTAGGTTCTCGTACTTGAGAAACTTTTTGTGTTACAAAGTGAACTTTTCATACATTCTTAACACTAATTCACTTCAAAAAAAAGTTTGGTTTACTTTTCCCCAAGGATTTCTGCAGAGAAAAACTTCGTCAAAAAGTTCAAGATGGTATGTCAGAGACATAACCGAAAGACATAGGACAAAACAATTTGAATTTGTTTTTGGATTGCTAGTGAAATCTGGAATAAGATTATTTTATTTTGTTTCATAGATTTGTCGGCAAAACTGTCATAAATGTTCTCCCAAGGTGAACCTTCCATGAGGGCACCGGCAACTCCAGGTTGTGGCCACTACGGTCGGAATGTCAATTTTCATGTACAGTATCAAAAACCATGAATTTTGATACCCATATTGCCACAACTAGTATGGTTCTGTAAATGTCCCCTCAGGCCCCGGGGGAACCTTCTTTGAGGGTACCGGCCACTCCAGGTTGTGGCCAATACTGTCGAAATGGCCATTATTATGTTCAGTATAAAAAACCATGAATTTTGATACCCATATTGCCACAACTCGTATGGTTCTGTAAAAGTTCCCCAAGGCCCCGGGGGAACCTACTTCGAGGGTACCGGCCACTCCAGGTTTTTTCCACCACCAATTCGAAATTTTTCAAGAGAACCGCCGCATCATAGTGGCTTCAACGCGGTCCGCTTCGCTCGAATTTCCTCCTTCTGCTGCTGGTGGTTCTTCCTTCTGGTTGCTGGTCCTTTTCTTCTAGTGGTGGGCAAAACCGCTCATTTCTGTGAGCCGCTCATTTTCGTTCGCTAATTCAAATGAGCGGCTCTTTTGAACGGCTCATCCGCTCATTTCGCTCAAAGTCAGAAAATAGACTGGAATGAACTGAAACATGTGCTCAAGATAATTAGATTTTTTTTTTCAAACGACCAATGGAGTGTCCATGAGTGTCACACTTCGTATGATTTTTGTTGATTGATAATTCAAAAATATATGTTTTCATCGCACTTATTCTGAACAGATTGGAGATCGTCCATAAAACATAGAAAACCGTCGATTTACTTTATCCTTTTTTGGAAAGCATTTCAAATATAAACGTTTTATATGAAAAAAAGAAAAACATTGATCTCTGAAATCCACAAATTTCGAAAACTTTTTTCATACAGAAGTAAACAAACTTGAGTTTTTTTTTCAGAAGTGAATATTTTCAACCAAATTATTGCTTTCAATTGTAAAAAGTAAAAAGTAATGAAAAGTTAGCTGAATTATCGTTTTGATAATTATCTTCCCATTATTTTGTGAAACAAAAGAATTAAATTTGGTGCTCATTAACATGCACATTTGAGGTAGCGTTTTGCTGCACTTAATAAATTAGTCTTGAAATGCAGTTTTGCCTTCCTCACTTTACTGAGGAAAGGCTATAAAATCACTCGAAAAACGAACTTTTTAGTTAAACCTCCTAGACCTACCTTCATTTGTACATATCGACTCAGAATCACCAGCTGAGCAAATGTCTGTGTGTTTGGCTGTATGTAGACATGTGTACCAAATCAATGTCACTGGAATATCTTGTCACAGGCTCAACCGATTTTGGCCGGAATGGTTTTAATCGATCCGTCTTAACGTCCCCTACCTTTCTATTTAAATTCATGCAGTTGGATCATGTATTTAAAAAGTTATGTTAAAAAACTGTTTCATATTAAATTGAAATTATGGTAAAAAGGGTGGTTTTTTCATGAAACCCTCACATGTTATATATTTTTAGAAAGCATATGAGAAGACCTTTCTTGTGGATTAAGAATTTCCAAGATCTGACTTACCTATTCAAAATTACAAGCAGTTTAAAAAATGGTCTGAATTTACATAACCTCAAATGGTCCCGTCTGATCGCCACGAAAAAAGCCTTGTAGAGGGATGCCATTTTCCTGAAAGGCGGTGTCTGTATAATCTTGACAAAAAGTCTGTAGGAAGTCTGTTTTTTTACTCGTCATTTATTTTTATTAGGACGTCTTAGGTGCTGCGATCACGTTAGTTGAGATCCATAAACCATGTGGACACTTTAGGGGATTGTAATCACTCTATAAATGAGAGGAAGGCACCAACCACATAAAGGTGGATTAAGTTACGTTTTTTATTTAATAAGAACAACTTTTATTCATGACAGCAAATGAATGATAAAAACAAGCGTCAAAAAAGAAAATCTGAAAAAATGCCTTAATAAATCTATTGAACAATTACCACAAAAGAGTACCAAGTTTGTGTTATGTGCTGTGGGAAATTACATTTTAAATCATAAACGGTCCAATACATGGATTAAAACCGCACTTCATGTACATAACATTTGAGAAATGTATCGATATTTTCATAATGAGATCCTGCAACATCGGGCGACAGTCAGCTGATTCAAAATCACAGGCGCCCCGACACGGGCTAGCAACAAGCATAAAGTCAGCGATCTGACACGCATACAGTTTCCTGAAGTCCCAGCCAGAGGCGCTGTCAATATTGTTTACGTGTGGTTTTTGAAATGGTCGTATGACATAATTACATAAATTTTGTTTCCAAATTATGTTTTTGTTAGTTTTCACTATTTTGGCATATATATGCGAAATAGTTACAAGTATTACCAAATTTTTTCCACATTTAACATTTATTAGATGAATAAATCCAAGTTCTGCTTGACCATTCAAGAAATACAACACAACACACTGAACTAAACTAATCAACTGAATAGCTTAAGTATCCTTGAAACAAAATAAAATTAGTTTGATCCGTTCTGACCTTTCGTTTAAAATTAATTACGCTTTTAGAAAACTTACTGAATTTCAGCCGAAAATGATTTAAACTAGCTGAGCGGCTCTTTTGAACGGCTCATCCGCTCATTTCGCTCAAAGTCAGAAAATAGACTGGAATGAACTGAAACATGTGCTCAAGATAATTAGATTTTTTTTTTCAAACGACCAATGGAGTGTCCATGAGTGTCACACTTCGTATGATTTTTGTTGATTGATAATTCAAAAATATATGTTTTCATCGCACTTATTCTGAACAGATTGGAGATCGTCCATAAAACATAGAAAACCGTCGATTTACTTTATCCTTTTTTGGAAAGCATTTCAAATATAAACGTTTTATATGAAAAAAAGAAAAACATTGATCTCTGAAATCCACAAATTTCGAAAACTTTTTTCATACAGAAGTAAACAAACTTGAGTTTTTTTTTCAGAAGTGAATATTTTCAACCAAATTATTGCTTTCAATTGTAAAAAGTAAAAAGTAATGAAAAGTTAGCTGAATTATCGTTTTGATAATTATCTTCCCATTATTTTGTGAAACAAAGAATTAAATTTAGTGCTCATTAACATGCACATTTGAGGTAGCGTTTTGCTGCACTTAATAAATTAGTCTTGAAATGCAGTTTTGCCTTCCTCACTTTACTGAGGAAAGGCTATAAAATCACTCGAAAAACGAACTTTTTAGTTAAACCTCCTAGACCTACCTTCATTTGTACATATCGACTCAGAATCACCAGCTGAGCAAATGTCTGTGTGTTTGGCTGTATGTAGACATGTGTACCAAATCAATGTCACTGGAATATCTTGTCACAGGCTCAACCGATTTTGGCCGGAATGGTTTTAATCGATCCGTCTTAACGTCCCCTACCTTTCTATTTAAATTCATGCAGTTGGATCATGTATTTAAAAGTTATGTTAAAAAACTGTTTCATATTAAATTGAAATTATGGTAAAAGGGTGGTTTTTCATGAAACCCTCACATGTTATATATTTTTAGAAAGCATATGAAGACCTTTCTTGTGGATTAAGAATTTCCAAGATCTGACTTACCTATTCAAAATTACAAGCAGTTTAAAAAATGGTCTGAATTTACATAACCTCAAATGGTCCCGTCTGATCGCCACGAAAAAAGCCTTGTAGAGGGATGCCATTTTCCTGAAAGGCGGTGTCTGTATAATCTTGACAAAAGTCTGTAGGAAGTCTGTTTTTACTCGTCATTTATTTTTATTAGGACGTCTTAGGTGCTGCGATCACGTTAGTTGAGATCCATAAACCATGTGGACACTTTAGGGGATTGTAATCACTCTATAAATGAGAGGAAGGCACCAACCACATAAAGGTGGATTAAGTTACGTTTTTTATTTAATAAGAACAACTTTTATTCATGACAGCAAATGAATGATAAAAACAAGCGTCAAAAAAGAAAATCTGAAAAAATGCCTTAATAAATCTATTGAACAATTACCACAAAAGAGTACCAAGTTTGTGTTATGTGCTGTGGGAAATTACATTTTAAATCATAAACGGTCCAATACATGGATTAAAACCGCACTTCATGTACATAACATTTGAGAAATGTATCGATATTTTCATAATGAGATCCTGCAACATCGGGCGACAGTCAGCTGATTCAAAATCACAGGCGCCCCGACACGGGCTAGCAACAAGCATAAAGTCAGCGATCTGACACGCATACAGTTTCCTGAAGTCCCAGCCAGAGGCGCTGTCAATATTGTTTACGTGTGGTTTTTGAAATGGTCGTATGACATAATTACATAAATTTTGTTTCCAAATTATGTTTTTGTTAGTTTTCACTATTTTGGCATATATATGCGAAATAGTTACAAGTATTACCAAATTTTTCCACATTTAACATTTATTAGATGAATAAATCCAAGTTCTGCTTGACCATTCAAGAAATACAACACAACACACTGAACTAAACTAATCAACTGAATAGCTTAAGTATCCTTGAAACAAAATAAAATTAGTTTGATCCGTTCTGACCTTTCGTTTAAAATTAATTACGCTTTTAGAAAACTTACTGAATTTCAGCCGAAAATGATTTAAACTAGCTGTAATTTAAAACCAAAGTGCTGATTTGCCAATAATAGGTTCTCGATGGAATTAAATGGTTCCCAAGTTAAAATTTGAGATTTAACCAAGCATTAAACGTAAATCTTTTTAAAGAAAAAATAATTGGGTCCTAAAATGAAGCTTAGATTGCTGATATTATTGTTTACAGCGATAAAGCTTATTTTTCTGAGTACAATGACCCTTTGTACGACCACAAAGAGTTTAAAATGGATTTTTAAATCAATTTTGAAAAATTAACCTCGCGGTCCTTCTTGACAGAAAAGCTCCTACTTGACAGCTCGTTCCAAGGGGACCATAGTTAATCCATCGAAAAAATGTTGTCTTTTCAAAAAATAATTTTGCATTAAATTGAAAAAAAGTGGTCAGAAATGGTTTTTAATCGTGTTTTTTAACGTTGTACATAAAAATTGACATAGGGCTTTAGTACCCAATTGAAAGTTTTTTATTTTTGTAATTTATGTCCAATGCGCATACGACCTTTTCAAACGCCACGCGCTAAAAACTTGGTTCGATCTTGGTTCGATTTTGACTTCACTCGCTTTATATGTGGATGACAGTCGTGACGTAGCCGTGCATAAAGTGCGCCATAATGTTGGAACATGAGGCGACCGGTGAGAACCTAGTTTCCCCTCTTTTCTCCACAGCACCGTCACCACCAGCGCGTGGAAGAACGAACCGAACGTGAGCGAATGAGCGAGAGCGAAATAACGAAAGAGTGAGCGAAAACGACGTCGTTCGACGACGTCGACAACGGCGCGAGCGACGCTTATCAAGCGCTCCGTTCGTTCTTTCCGTTCATTCGCTCTCGTTCGGTTCGTTCTTCGACTCGCTCTTTGATTTGACGGTTCTTTGAAAAGAACCGGTTCACAAAATGAACCGCCGCTCATTTTTTCTGAGCGGTCGCTCATTCGTTCTTTAGCTTGAGCCGGTTCATAAGAACGGTTCGCTCAAAAAAGCCCATCTCTATTTTCTTCTATTGGCCGCTGCTGCTGCTGCTGCTCCGCGCCGGCCCGACGTGCACAGTTCGAGTGCTCGTTCCAAAGTGAGTTGCTTTTGCGGCGCGGTCTCAAATGCATACGCTCGCTCTGATTGGTCATCTGTCCGATTTGTACTGAAAATTACTCATTTTGATTGCATGTTTTAAGTGCTTTAACTATGTTTAGTCAAACTATCTATGTAGTTAAACAATAGCTGAAGTCTTCCTCTTTCGATTGGTGGTCCAACCGTCTGTATTGATTCACAGGGAAAAAAGATATAAGCGTTCAAAATGTCCCCTTTTTTAACGCTTAAAAGTGACGCTTTGGATCGAATTTCTGAACTGGCCCCCCAATATAGTAAGTGGAGACATAGTCCTATGTCAAAAACAATATTTAAAACGGTCCCGCGGCTGCTGTTCAGTACACTTTTGAAGAATTTTTATGTTTCACATACCTTATCTACACTATTTAATCACAAAACTTCACCAATAATCAAAATTTCTACTGAATTACTCATTTTTTTTAACTAAACATCATTCAAAACAACAATCCGGTGACAGCGCTTTAGTGCCTTTCAGCTCTCTTCGAAATTGCATTTAGAAAGGGCCCATTATGAACAACAGTTGGAAAGTTAAAAGGGCCCAATAACGATTTTTTTTTTAAATTATGAGTTTTATTGCGAAAATCAACAAAAATTAAGAAGCATTAAAGCAGAGTTAAGGATAATGATGTGTTTTATCGTATCATCAGTAAAAATAGCATCAGTCAAGCTTATTTTTTAAATAGGAATTGAAACAAGTTGTCCACTTTTTGCAAGCGATTTTCTCGAATCGCGGTTTTTGGTTTTGTGCCCTAATGAAATGTTTGGCTCGATTTTACCATAAAATTAATTCTATTTGGCAACCAAAAGTTTTTGTTTTAACACACTCTTTAAATTAAAGCTTCAAAAAGACTGAAAGATTTAAAATTATACAACCATTGATTCAAACTCAAGCACGACAGCATGGTTGGAGTATTCTCAGAAGGACTCGTGCAATGAATCAACATAGCACCTATAACCGATGCTTTCATAAGCTAAATACTTCCAAGAAAAGCCGGCATCCAATCTGGAGCGTGTTTCAATCAAGATGGTAATTTTCACGGATTTGTACCGTTTCAATAAAATCCGTTAGCCTACAAGTAAATCACGATGGCCCAGCAAACAACAGGAGATGTTTTAATTTTGGTTAAGTTCAAAGAAATTGGAGAAACACAGAGCTCAAGCTGAGAGCTATTTGCAGCGTGATTCTCAGAGTCACCTTTCTTTTTCATTTGTTAAAGATTTCTTTCTGGAATCTCAATTTAATCAATTATGAATCGTGGAAAGTTCCAGAACTCAATTTTATACGTAGATATGCATGTCACACGGTGAACATAAAAGTACTTAAAACAGCGAAAAAATAACCCTCTTCATAAAAGTGTCAGACTCATCTTGAAAAATATTTTCATTTGCATAGTTCACTTCTCCCCACAATCGAGCCGTCATCCACTTCACTTGATTTCGCTTCATTGTTTTTTGCCGTCACCGGTCATCGGACTTTTAATAACATCTTTCCACCCAGGAACGCTAAATGAACGCAAAAAAAATCACGGTTCACATTTGCATCTCATTATTTTTCAATTTGAATTCCTTTCCCCTCCAACTCCACAACCATCACCACCACCACCCGAAAAAATCAATCGATAAATTCCATCCGGCTGTTAATCGAATCCATCGTTTGGTGGAAGATTTCCAAGACTAATTTTTCTGCTCTCCTCTCACTCATCATCTCAGCTGTTCGGCATTTGGCCCGATGGGAGGATCCCTTGAAGTGGCCACAAAGTTTTTTCCTCCTCCTCTCCGCGATTTTCCCGAAAGAGGCCAACGCTGGAGCAGTTTGATTCATTTTCATAACCCTTGTCATCTTATTTTCTTTCGAAGGAATTTTTTTCCTCCTCCTTCCCCTCCTCTCGTGGTCATCACCGTGGTGCCGTCAGCAAAAATGATTGATCCCAAAAGGAGCGTTAAGGAGCTGTCCGCACCGTCGATTCCGTTAATGGGAGATGAATAACTTTGACCGGGGTTTTTTTTCCCCCAGCTTCATATTCGACCACGATGGAAAGTACAACTCTGTGGTCAAGTCAAGACTAGATCAGGTCAAGAGTTTTACTTTTTGGGTGGTGAAGCGGAGAAAAAAAAAGTTTCTTTCGTTTTCACTTTACTTGATTGATGACTTGGGACGTGTTAGTTTTATTTATTCATATGTAAGGGAAGAAGGGATTTAAGTGTTTCATGAATGGAATTGGGATGTTATTTTTACACTTTGGGGGCCTGGCAGTTGATTGATTTGTTATACTTTAGCAGTTTTATTCTAATTTATGTTTATTACGAGCGTTCTGCAATTAGGTTGTAAATTATTTCAGATGTAAACAAGTAAAAACAACTACGGCTGATAGGGTCCTAAAGTTTTAGGCTCATTTTCATGTACAATTACACTGACCTACAAAAAATATATACAAAAAATGACTGCACGGGTTCAATGCGAGGGGAAGCATGAACTTTTCACTCCCCAGCATCACATGCACTTTGATTTTTTTTAATATTTAGACTGGGCTGGATAAAACATTGCTCGAACTGAAAAAATGTTCCCAGAATGACAAGTACCGTCACCAGGGGTGACATTTCAGCATTTTTGTATGACCCAATCTCACCCCCAGACCCAATGTCGCCCCTGATGACGGAACAACTACAATTTTTCCTGATTCTTTCAAGTCATAGAGTCAAATGGATTATTTTAGGGCTACTGATTACTCACGACAATTAAAAACGTAGTTTTACGGTATGTCAACCACAAAACGTCTGAATTTCACGGCACCCTGTAAACTATTTCAGAAATGAAAAAATGTGTCATTTCAACACTTTCATGTCAAGCATGGGCACTAGGGTGGGTACGTTTTTCAAAAAGTTCTCGGATCAAGTTTTAATATGGTTCCCCTTGTAGGGCATGCCCATAGGGACTTTCATGCCAAATATCAGCTCATTTGGTTGTTAACTGGCTACGCGCATCAGGGTTAAAATTTACATGGGAATTCCTATGGGAAATTGAAACTTTTTGTTCAAACGCTCCTACAGGTCTGGGAAAATCACGCGCCAACTTCTGGTATGGTCAGGCCTATGGGGAATGGTCTGGAGAACACTTTTCCCGAAGAGAGCATATGGATGCGTTGTCCCTAGACCTGGCGCATCGGCAATCAATCCGATGTCTCCGGAATCAACGGTTTTCCCTCAAAAAGCATCAAATTTTCCTTAGCATGCTATGAAAGCTCGATGAACACCGCGACGCCATTTGTCAGGCAGCTACCACGTGGGTGTGAAACGGCTGGAATATTTAATTGCAAACCTTCTTTTAACTAGAAAATGATCATTTCGAGTAATCCTGATATTATTTAGTCGAATTCAAAATCTTTTGCATAGCAAATTTGTATTTTTTTGCAAATATTTCAACCACGTGGTAGCTGCCTGATGAATGGCGTCGCGGTGTTCATCGAGCTTTCATAGCATGCTAAGGAAAATTTGATGCTTTTTGAGGGAAAACCGTTGATTCCGGAGACATCGGATTGATTGCCGATGCGCCAGGTCTAGGGACAACGAATTCATATGCTCTCTTGGGGAAAAGTGTTCTCCAGACCATTCCCCATAGGCCTGACCATACCAGAAGTTGGCGCGTGATTTTCCCAGACCTGTAGGAGCGTTTTGAACAAAAAGTTTCAATTTCCCATAGGAATTCCCATGTAAATTTTAACCCTGATGCGCGTAGCCAGTTAACAACCAAATGAGCTGATATTTGGCATGAAAGTCCCTATGGGCATGCCCTACAAGGGGAACCATATTAAAACTTGATCCGAGAACTTTTTGAAAAACGTACCCACCCTAATGGGCACCCCTTTTGGCCCTCCGGGCCAGATTTGATTTTGCTGAAACAGTGGTGGGCCGGAACTAATGTTTAATTTTTTTTTATTAAATTTATGTTATTAGGTTGTTTCAAGTAAACAAATAAAAAAACTAGGGTTGCAAATATGATTTATATATATCTTGATTTTAAGAAAGAAAAATTAAGATAACATTTACAGATGTGTTTTTTGATTTATTTTTAATTTGTTTTGGTTTAAATTATATTATAATAGTTTTTGTCAATTGAAGTTAAATACTCTGATATAATTGACTAAAAAAACATTTAAATTGCAAGCTTTTTTAAAGTTTGAAAAATCAACGAGGCAAGATAAAATTTATTGAAAAGAAATTTGGACTCAAGTCTTCTTTACGAAAATAAAAACAATTTTTGCGTTGTTGTTGTTGTTGTTGATGATTTTTGCTCTCTGATTTCTTGACTTATTTTAAGACATGTTTTATTTTTTTAAATATTTGCAGCAATTTTTATTTTCAATATGATTAATTTGTCATTTAAGGCTTTTTTCAATCAAAACCTTATCACTGAAAGTTGTTCTGAAAAAATACATTGTTTTTGCGGTTCTATCCCATTCCCCAGAATGCCATTCGCCAGAATGACCCATTCCCCAGAATTCAATTCCCCAGAATCTTACTCCCCAGAATGAGTTATCACAAGCCAACAGTGTTTTCCGATCTTTAAAGAAGGGAAAATTCAACTTTAAAGGGGAAAATTCATCTTTCGTCAGCAATCATCACAAGTTAAGAGCGTTTTCCTTTCTTTAAAGAAGGGAACATTTAACTTTTGTCAGCAGTTATCACAATAAAGGCGAAATCTACATACTTCACACTTTAAAACTGATCATTTTTTGAAATAAAGTACGTATTCATAATAAAAATAAAACTTTTCTGGGGAATGGATCATTCTGGGGAATGAGTTTCTGGGGAATGGACCATTCTGGGGAATAGATTTCTGGGGAATGGCATTCTGGGGAATGGGATAAAACCATTTTTGCTTATTCGTTTATGAAAAATCTATTTTGATCAAAATCCTCAAAATAGTTATAATTTAATTAAAAAAACAGCAAAAACTTAAAAAAAAAACTTAGTATTTCTTTGCAATCTTTTTGCAAAGATGATAAGAATTAAATTCGAACACAAAGAATGTTTAAATGTAAAATAAAATCATTAAAAAAAAAACAAAGGACAAAATCAAACAAAACGTTAAATTAGCAACATTTTATGTCAAAAATTTTATCTAAATATTTGATCTGAACATTTTTTTTTAAATTTTGACATACATTTATTTATTGAGTATTTCATGAACAGCCTCAAGGGCCATTCATAAAACTATTTTGAAAAGCGATCGCGGGCCGGATAAAATGGCTTCACGGGCCAGATCCGGCTGGACGTTGGGCAGGCCTGATGTAAAGTTATAGTACTCCAAAATTTGGAACAGATTATTTTGTACACAAGCTTGAGTGTAGTAGAAAAATCATGATGACATTTGAACAATGGAATTTTTAGTTTTCCCTTCTACAAATTAAGTTTTATAAACAATTAGTGAGAATAATACTAATTTAATTTAAAGTTTTTTTTTCCATCGGCCCTGGTCGAGGTCGAAGGAGAAATGCTTTGTACATCATGACAGTTATGATTGATATGTTACAATGAATTCATGGGCATATTATTACTCAAGGTTTTACGTCTCTTCCAAACTGTGGTCTCAAAAATCTTAATTTTGAAAAGTCCTAAAGTTGTATCAATGAGTCATTATATAATAAATTCAAAAATAAACGTTATACAATTTACATCGTTGCTCTCGTGCTAACTTGTCGTAAGTCGATTTTGGGCCAAATTGAGTTACGGACGCCATTTTGTGCAGCTCACCTTTTGACCTTCACAGATCTCAAAGAATTGATTTCAGTCCTAATATATTCAATAAAACGTTACTTAATCCACCTTTAGGTGGTTGGTGCCTTCCTCACATTCATAAAGTCAATTCATTCAGTAAAAATAGCAACATTCCCCCTTAACATGTTCAACAAATCAACTTTATTACTCATTTCTTTTGATAGGGTTCGCTGACCTTCAATATTTCTGGCTCATCGGCAAGATCTGATAAAAAACTATTCAACGATAGTTCGCATGGAAGATTCAGACAATATTTCTATCACAATATCTGAGATCCGGCCTCCAAAAAGTGTATAAATAACACTTAAGTGCTAATAACTTTTGATAGGGTTGTCAGATCCACGATGGCTCATTGGAAAGGTCTTTTTAATACCTTTCTGAAAATGTATAACATGATAGGTTTTCTTGCAAAAACCACCCTTTATACAATCTTCCGGACATTCGCCAAAATCGTTTTTTTAGCATAACTTTTGAAGCACTTAACTAAACTTGCTGATTTTATGGGCTATGGCTATGGGTCCCCAAGACGGATCGAATGAGACTAGTACGGTCAAAATCCGTTAATCCAATCCGGAGATAATCGAGTGACAATTTTTTTGTCCACCCACCTACACACATCCACACAGACATTTGCTCAGGACATGATTTTGAGTCGATATGTATACGTGAAGGTGGGTCTACGAGGTCAAATCAAAAAGTTCATTTTTCGAGTGATTTTATAGCCTTTCCTCAGTAAGGTGAGGAAGGCAAAAACCGAAAAAAAACTCCGTGCATTTTTAAGTCAATTTTCATATGAAAGAAGTTTCAATCTTGTCGTGCTATCTTGACACAGCCTGAAAATTGATGTAAGTGCGACAATTGGCCAAAGGGATTTCAGGTCAGATCGCGTTTGATACAGGTACGAGCTAGACTTAACATTAAAACGCTTTTTTCTCGGAACGTCAGAAAGCAACGTACGACATGATAGCACGACAGCGTTAATATTCTTAATAGTTTTCTATCGATTGTACAATTTAACATGTTATTTTACCCTCATATTGTTTCAGAGTAAAAAATAATGTGTAGTTGGCAAAAAACTACAACAATTGCATTTGCCAAATTGAAAATACAGGTTAATAAGCCTAAATCTTGACACAACTGAAATATCTTAAAATTTATCATTGTTGTAATTAACACAAAACAAATCGGTCTGCTTTACTTTTTTGCATCAAAAAGCAGCTTTCCTTGCCCCTTTTCGATTTGTATGAAACTTTGTCCTAAATGGGATTTTTTGTCATTTTTCATATCTAGTGACGGAGGGGCGGTACGATCCCTTCCATTTTTGAAAATTCGAAAAAAGACGTGTTTTTCATTCATTTGCAGCTTGAAATCGACGCTTGTCGCACTCGCCATTTAGACGTTCCGAGAAAACGCGTTTTAATGTTTGACCTTGAATAAACAAAAAGTTGGTTGCTGGAGTCCCGAAATATAATTACAAATGTTTATGGTAGTCTAACTTGTACGTGCGTCAAACGCGTTCTGACCTGAAATCCCTTTGGCCAGTTAGCGCACATACATTTATTTTCAGGCAGTGACAAGATAGCACGACATGATTGAAACTTCTTTCATATGTAGAGTGACAGCCATGCACGGAGTTTTTTTCGGTAGATTGAAATCGAATTTTGGAGATCTGTGAAGGTCAAAAGGTGAGGCATTGTTAGCTGCACAAAATGGCGTTCTTAACTTAATTTGGCCCTCGTGCGACAAGTTAGCACGACGGCGACGAAATGGAGATGGTTTGGACATTTGGTGTCAAAACGACGCACGATTTGATGGCGTCAGAATTCCGTAAAAACATATTTGTCATCGAAAACAAATACAAAAATAGTTAAAAAAGTTCAACCGTGTTTCGTTACTTGACTGCAATTTTTTTTGGGACAAGTCATTTAATGTTCTTTTTGAATCTGCAATAACTCAAAAGGATATTTTTTCATTTAGAATAATATTTTTAATTTTGATTTTTAAAAAAATCTTAATTTGCGCAAATTTTAATATTAATTCATTGGTTTTGAAATAATTAAAGGCAATCGTAAAATAACTTTGATGAAATTTCTTGAAATTTTCCTAATTTCACGGCATTTTATGAGATTGGTCAAATTTAACGGACCAAGGTATATTACTGATTACGCAAAATCCGCGAAATTTGCGATAAAACAGTTTAGAGCTAATTGGATCATTTGGAATTTAACTTCATAAATCATAAAGTATAAGTTATAACAGCAGATCACATATCTCTGCTTTCACCCATTTTAGGTTGTTGTAATGACATTATTCCTATTAAAATGTTCCATGTGAACTATACTCAGTTTCAATTCAAGAGTTTTATTTTAATTCCGACTTTTAAATTACTCTTCACAACATAAAAGCTAGTTGGCCATTCATTCATCATTTTCACAAGTAAGCGGCACTGGCCCATGTAAATGCGCTCCTTAACGCCACCTGCATGAGTGACCCACTTCACTGGCAAAGAGCCTCGTCGTAACGTCGTCAGCAAAACAACTTTTGCACACTTTGCTCAACTTAACTTGTAGTGCATATCTCTTCTCTATCCTTCTCTAACGTGCAATAGCTGTCCCTCTCAGCATTCCTTTCATCTATTTCCCAACGTCCGCCTGTTTATTTTTCATTATCAGACCAAAAAATTATGTACTCGAGTTTTTCTTTTCTGGCACTTTTCTTCCTCAACATTCCAAGAAAGAATCGCTCCTAGTGTTTAGGCCAGGAACTCCAAACAAAAACAACAACTACAACGACGGCGACGACGGGTAATGGCATGTAGTAGAAGTGTGGTGTGCGGAAAACTGGCACGAAGAAACCGGAAATGGGACGAACATCCCACCTACTACCACCGCCAGAGTTGTGTTGTTTTCGAGTTTGCTGACTGAGTTTGTAGGGCTTGAGTGGCGATGCGACGGAGGTTCCAACGACGGCGCTGGGCTCTCTTCAGTGTTGATATTGTTCGAGGTTGTTTGGCATAAACCCACCAACTCTCGCGGCCAGGCCATCCATTTTCCCCGGTTCGGTTGGCGTGAGACACCGTGGAAAAGTACCGAGATTTGTTTCTTGGCAGTTCTTTGCGGATGCTAATTTTGATTGAAGTTTTAATGGACTTTGTAAAGGTTTTTGGCATTTTTCTGTCAATACAAGATATTTCCGTAACTCTTCCTGCATGCTTTTATTTTATTTTTAGGCCTTATTGCCTTTATAAATATATGTTTGGTCCATACATCGAAGCCTCTGTGCTCTCTTGTACTAAGCTTGCTGGGATTCCTATTTAGAATAGAATGTTTGTTTTACTTTGTTCACTTTTTTATATATAAAATGTATATAAATTATCAAATCAAACCATCCACTTGAATGGGGAGAGCACTTAAACCTCTTTCTACCCGAAGGAACCTTTCACCTCAGGGTTCGAACTGACGACCTATGGATTGCGAGTCCAACCGCCGCCAGCGATTCTACAGGAGTAGACTTGGTTGAGTATGTTGTTTGTCTTTATGGTAAGGAGACGACACCCACACCTGGATTGACTTACAAAGGCCAAAGGCCGGGACCGACACTTCACTTCACCCTATCTTTAAACAAGTTTTTAAAGAAAATGATTCCAGAATGCTTATTTGGTCGTTTTAAACCAAAACAAGGCAACAACTTTATTAAATTAAACTATTCGCCATTTTCAAAAATGTGGCTAGATAATATCGAAGGCCGCCATCTTAGGCCCACTGGGCCCACAAAACGGGGTACGCTCAGTTTGAATGGGAGCTGTCAACATGCTCCCGGGCTGGACCCAACACTCGCGACGCTGCAGCAGAATCCACCTCTTGTCATTGCTTCGGCAGTGGCACGATTTCGTCGCTGTCATCGGCGAACCAAGACAGCACACACACTAGTCAACTCCCTCTCACCCTCTCCCTCCCACGATCGGCAACTCCACCAAACAAAATCGCATGAAAACACTTAAAACCGCAATATCCGAGAAAACTTCACTTTTCCCAAATAGCCCATCACTCATTCCACTGATTGTACCCATTTCACGGCCACAAAAACGACAAATGCAATGAAAAATCCTTCTAACTTAACGCGGCGATGCACAACACGACCGAAGCCAAGATGGCTACTTCCCGAACCCGGAATCGAATAAAATATAATTTAACCCTAAAATGGCAAAATCCTCATCACATGCCCTCGTGTCCTGGTGCAAACAATTATCGAGCTGTTGAAACCATGATATTTTGGATTGATTTCGGATAAAACAGGAACAGGACAACACAATTAGTGTACATACTTACTTGTCCTTTTTCAAACTGCCGTTCCGAATGGCTCCAGTTGGTAGTAGAGCAATTCTCTACGATATCGATCTTTTTTATGAATTTTAATTTTTATATTTTTTTATCCGGCTGAAACTTTTTTGGTGCTTTCGGTATGCCCATAGAAGCCATTTTGCATCATTAGTTCGTTCATATAATTGTCCATACAAATTTGGCAGCTGTCTATACAAAAAGCCGGGACCGTGGTGTAGGGGTAAGCGTGGTTGCCTCTCACCCAGTCGGCCTGGGTTTGATCCCAGAAGGTCCCGGTGGCAAATTTTGAGACGAGATTTGTCTGATCACGCCTTCCGTCGGACAGGGAAATAAATGTTGGCCCCGGTCTAACCTAGAGGTTAGGTCGTTAGCTCAGTCTAGTTGTTAGTTAGTCGTCTCCCTGGGTCCTGCCTCGGTGGACAGTTGGACTCACAATCCAAAGGTTGTCAGTTCGAATCCCGGGGTGGATGGAAGCTTAGGTGTAAAAAGAGGTTTGCAATTGCCTCAACAAGTTTCGAGTAGGAATCTCGTAATCGAGAACGCCAAGGCAATGCTGTAGAGCGAATAATTTGATTTGATTTTTTTCTATACAAAAATGATATGTGGAAATTCAAAAATCTGTATCTTTTGAATGATTTTTTTGATCGATTTCGTGTCTTTGGCAAAGTTGTAGGTATGGATATGGACTACACTGAAAAAAAAAATGATACACGGTAAAAAATTGTGGTGATTTCTTATTAAACTTTTTGTCACTCAAACTTGATTTACAAAAAACAAAAACACTATTTTTAATTTTTGCCTTTCTTACTAAAGAAAGGTATAGGTTTTACTTTAAGGCTGGACGTCATTTTCATCTTCGTAAATATGTCGATTCAGCATGAATTTTCTTCGGAAAAATCGTCAAAAAATCACACTGCATCGATTTTAGACGCTCTATCGATTCACCTTGACAGAACTCGCCTATCTCCAACCCTTGAATTTTGAGAAAATAAATTCCGTGGAGTTCGAGTGATGTCCGTGTGTGGTAAATTTTTTGCCAAATTTTGTGTCGCGTAATCCTCGGCTCCCCTATTTTCGATTTTGATTGTTCCAAGTGCATTTGAAAGCTGGTGTGCTGAACAAGGGTCATTTTGAGACCGAATTTTGAAATATCCATCTGTTTTCGGATGCGGCCAGACTTTTCAATAAAATACACAGTTTTCAAATGAAACAACCTCCTCTACAACCTCCTAAATTTTCATCCAGATCCATAATCTGGTTCTGGAGTTAGAGCCGTTTGATTGACCTACCAAAAGAAAAAAAATCCCTAAAAAAAGGTAAAAGCCCACCTGGTGACCTTTGTCAACACTTTTCATTTCCGATTTTATCCGAAATTTCTTTCTACATTCATGGTACAGACCATGAGTGAGCATCTGAAACAAATTTGAAATCTATCAGCAATCCGGATCAATTTTTAGAACGATTTACTTTTTGCCTTTCTTACTAAAGAAAGGTATAGGTTTTACTTTAAGGCTGGACGTCATTTTCATCTTCGTAAATATGTCGATTCAGCATGAATTTTCTTCGGAAAAATCGTCAAAAAATCACACTGCATCGATTTTAGACGCATCGTCGCCAAGTTGTCAAGTTGAGCTTCTAATGCTGGCGCGTACTGCTGGCGCGTCTTGTTATTGGGATCCAATATGCTCTGGTATGTGTTGGGTGCCCTATCGATTTTCATTTGCTACTATAGATATCGTATATTTTTCGGCTCTTTAGTATTATCAGAGATGAGACCATTATGCGATTTAAATTCTGTCATTTATTTTTGTTGTGTGGTGGTCTAGAGGTTTGTGTCCTAACTAATATTTTATCTAGATCAGAGGCAGTAGATTTAAATCTTGAGAAACATTGAGGTGAATTTGAAAGAGCTTTAAGAGAGTGGGGATTTTTTTTAGAAAGTGGGGATCTTCTTCGAAAGTTCTTGGCTTGTTTCTTGTTGTTGGGTGAAAAAGGAAAGCTTTGATCGCAAGCGAGCGAGGGTGAGAACTTTCCTTTCCTTTCTTCTCTACACTCGCGCTCACCGCACACGGCGCCTTGTGCTAAAGAGGCGATGGTGTAGAGGTATTGTGGTTTTTGAAATAAATCGAAATAACACCGCAAGTGTTTTTCATCTCGAGAAGCAAATTTCTGTTGTTTCTTTTCTGAGTGTACCTTAAATGTCACACGCGAAACCTAAACAAAATTTCGCTGCGGCACCAAAATGAAATGTCGCCAGTTGAGCTGCGGCAAGACTCGCGCCGCGACTTACACGAAGTACGGAATCGATCACGAAGATCGATCGGAAATCATTCTGTGAGCGTGGATTCGATCAACCGGATGGACCATTTCATGATGTCTAGCTTGGAGAGGACAATTACGACGCTTTTTATTTTCAAATTGATGGCTAGGTCTTCCCATTTTGATTCTATAGAGCTTATTCAATCGGCACCCGCAACATCCCACATCAGCAAAACTCTCCCGGTGCGAGGTCACAACGGACCAGATTGAGGTCCCTCGACAATGAGGCCACTTATTTTTGTTTTATTCAGACGGAAATCCATCCGTAATCAGCAACTTAACCAAGACTTATTCCATTCTGGGTCTTTTTCTGAAGCTGAAAACTGACTGAACTTCATAAATTACCCCAAATGAAACAGCTTGACAGATATTTCGTGACAGAAAATCGTCGCGAGAGTTAAACTTGCTCAATTCGGTTTAGTGCCGCGGCGACAATATAACTTCAAGCGTTGTGTTGTTGTTTTTTTTTCGTTGCCAACTAGTGCTTCTTCTCGCTCGCGGGCAAAAAATCGCTGGCAACAGTGTCTGCGGCACATTCTGAAATGCCGCGTGGCGTGTACCATTGAAAAAACGGACAATACCATCACACAAAAGGGCTCGTACCGAAGCTAAAAAACCAAAACCGCGGTGTGCGTTGTCACTGGCGCATGGGAAGCTTGCTATGATCGCGTTTGTCATAAACGCTTGTTTGATTACAAACTTATATTTTATTGTACGATTGAAAATATTCTTTTGGTGAAAATTGCGTTTTTTATTTCCTTTGGAAATCATATCAATAATAATACATTGCTTTCATCATAAGACTTTCTTTTGTGCTGACGTTATAAATAAACAAAGTCGATGTTATGAATTGAAAAAAGTTCTACCATTGTTATATTCTTTAGTAAGAAAGGCTCTATCTCACCCCAGGTGGGATTAAATCGGGTTTTTTATATGTTTTAGGGGACATAAAATGCCAACTTTTCAGAAATTTTCAGGTTGTAATAAAAATCTTTGACCGAGTTATGAATTTTTGAATCACTACGGATTTTTTCAAAAAATCTAAATATTGGTTGCAAAAAATTTTAAACTTCATTTTTAGATGTAAAATCGAATTTGCAATCAAAAAGTACTTTAGTGGAATATTGATAAAGTTCACCGTTTTCAAGTTATTGTCATCTTTAGGTAACTTTTTTGAAAATATTAGCAGTTTATTTTTTTAAATAAGTACGCATGTTTGCCCACTTCCGAAAAAATATTTTTGAAAAAGCTGAGAAAATTTTCTATATTTTACTTTCTTGAACTTTGTTGATACGACTCTTAGTTGCTGAGATATTGCCATGCAAAGATTAAAAAACAGGAAAATCTCACACAAACAGCCCACCATTTTTTAACGTCGATATCTCAGCAACTTATGGTCCGATTTACAATGTCAAAATATGAAACATTCGTGAAATTTTCCGATCTTTTCGAAAACAATATTTTCAATATTTCTAAATCAAGACTAACATTTCACAAGGACCAAACATTCAATATTATGACCTTTTGAAATGTTGGTCTTAATTTATTTTTTTTGAAAATATTGTTTTCGAAAAGATCGGAAAATTTCACTTTTTTTCAAAAGTGGGCAAACATGTGCACTAATTTAAAAAAAATGAAACTGCAAATATTTTCAAAAAAATTACCCAAAAATGGCAATAACTTGTAAACTGTGAACTTAATCAAAATTTCACTAAAGTACTTTTTGATTGCAAATTTGATTTTACATCGTAAAATGAAGTTTTTTGCAACCATATTTCGATTTTTGAAAAAAATCAGTATTGATTCAAAAATTCATAACCCGGTCAAAGATATTTTGCACAACCTGAAATTTTTAGAAAAGTTGCCATTTTATGTCCCCTAAAACATATAAAAAAAATAAAAAAATAAAATAAAAATAGTGTTTTTTTGTAAACCAAGTTTGGGTGACAAAAAGTTAAACAAAAAATCATCAAAATTTTTTTTGCCTTGTATCATTATTTTTCAGTGTAGTCCATATCCATACCTACAACTTTGCCGAAAACACCAAATCGATCAAAAAAATCCTGCAAAAGATACAGATTTTTTAATTTTCATACATCATTTTTGCATGGACTGCTGCCAAATTTGTATGGAAAAGTTTCAAAACTGCAATAATACAAAGGTCATAGAATTATTTTTTTTTCATTTGAAAATATCGTGTTATTTGTTGTTACTTTGCTGGGTTATTTTCCATTATTTGTACCAAAGTTGACAATTATAATTTTGATGTAGTAACATGAGGGGTTTGCTAAGAACATCACGAGTTATTACGATTTTACACAAAAAAAATGTTTGAATAAGTTAGTGGTTTTTGATCATGACCGTTCGACAATAAATTTCCAATCAATCCTCATTTCTGACTGTGATTTTTTGAAAAACACACATTTTTTCGAACGTTCGAAGGAAGAGGGGTCGGGGCAACTTTTTCAGAATTTGTTGATTTCAGTTGGCAAGTAATGACTCACGTGCAATTACTTCTCTCGACATATAAACACAACAATTTTGTCACTTGGTAACATTTGTACAATTCATTTCAATTTGTTTTGCTGTGCCTCACGGTCTGGGACCACACGGTCCCAGAGGGGTCCACGAGAGGGGTTTGCAAAACTGCGCGCAAATTCCTACCCGCGCTCATCCAAATCCTCAAAAAATAAAATCGTACAACTTTCTTCGTCCTTCTTCAGTTTCTTTTTTTCCTCTCTCTCTCTCTCAAAGCTCCTACTTTTTCTTTCCGAGGCTAGTGAATGGCGTTTATTAAACAATAAATAATAAAAGTTTTTCGCCGTTTTTCGGGGGCCACATTTTACGGTTCTGACTCCGTCGAGCCAACAACATCTCGGGACTGGTACGGAGGGCAACGAGGCTAGTTTTCGAGATCTTGGCTGATGGTTTCGTTTCAGGCTGCCCTGCCCGCCTAACCCTCTTATCCTGAAGCTCCCCGGGCGAAGATTGCATGCCTTAATTCCTAGCCCCGGCACTCTGCTGGCTGTCGTGGGAAGAAGCTGAAGCAAAGTCATAAATATTGCACCGTACATCTGATTAATTGTAGGGGTTTGGAATATTCTTTCTTTTTTTTTTTGCTTGCTCTTCTAAACCCGCATCAACCGAGCGTGCCGTTTTTCCTGCTGACGCGGCCGACGTGGTTGGCAATTATTGGATATTTTCATTTTTTCTGCTCTGTCGGATGGAAGTTGCCTTTTTTTTGGGCGAGAGGATGTACGAGCGAAGAACAAAGTGATTTTAGAGAAATCCTCTTAAATTTATTAACAGCAGTTTTGAGGGAAAAACTGCGGCAGCGAGGGTTGAAGGAATTTTTAATTTTTTTATTTCATTTAAGCATATTCAGCAGAATCAATTTTTATGCAAACCTTTTTTGATGTGTAGGCTAAACTGTGATTTGGGTAACTTTAATGTTTAAGTGTCTAGAAGTATTTTTTCGATAACATATACGCTTTTTTTTCGGAATTCTGAGTACACCATCAAATTGGGCGTACATAAAAGTCGCTGCAAATTATTGAAAAACATGTTTTTTTTAATGTTCAAAAATAGAAGGGGTCGTATCGCCTCTCCGTCACGTGATATCGATTCGTGATCAGGTACATGGCGTGGCTGGAACAAAATATTATTTACCGAGATACCCTACCGGAATCAGAATCTGTATAAATCAAAATACCGTAATCTGGGGTGAATCGGGACTACGGTCTGAATAGGGACAGCAGTTTTTAGAGCACTTAAAGCTTTTAAATTTGGAAATGGATGTACACATTTTGTTGGCCTGAGTCTGTTCTAACCGAAACCAACCAGAAAAATCAAAATATTGTGCTCCAGCATGGTTAAAACTGCTGTCCCAATTCGCCCCATGTGTCCCGATTGACCCCAGTTTACGGTACTCTATCTGTGAAAAGTGCACTTTTAAATTTTTTAAGGTTTTAGTACGAATTTTCTATTGACTAGGCTGTATAGGTGGATCGATCTTTAAAAAATATTTATTTAACAGATTTGCAGCAAAAACTCTTACCTTAAAAATCCTTTGAAAATTTTGTTAATCCGTTTTGATTTTCAAAAGATATTCCACTCAGAAGACATACATTTTTAGGCGAACTTCGTTTGACCATTATCCTCTGGGACCTAAAAAAAATATTCTCGTATGTTTGGCAGGTTAAGCACTCGCTCCTAACTCCATCCAATTTGCTGATTTTCACTATTCAAACAACTAATTTTGCAAAACTGGGAGCGGCCGTGACTGACTGGTTACGGTGTTCGCTTTGTAAGCGAATGGTCCTGGGTTCGATTCCCATCTGCTCCCAACGAGAAAGTATAGGAAATATAAATCTTGAAACTCTGAACATGAACGAAAAATCAAAGTCGCTCCAGTCGGGGTTCGATCCCCCGTACTTTGGATTGGTAAGCAAAAATGCTAACCACTAGGCCATCGCGACTTGGTGAGCTATAACTGGAATTAGGAATACTGTTACTACCAACTATATACGCGCTGGGTCCTTGTCCATTTGACAAGGGTTCGGAAGTTCTAAATAACGTTTGAACCCGATTGGTGCAAACGTTCTTCAGGGCGGGGCTTGTCGATAAAGCTGAAGTACCTCGCGCTCGGCTAGCCAGCGTAGAAATGGGTCACCGAAGCTCGGCAGAGCTAACACCTTCAAATGCCTATGCGAGTTATTTGCATGTATATAATGTAGATCTAAAAATACATGGAAACAACTCAATTTGTAAGAAGCGACCGCGTGGTCCCGTTTGGTTGGTTGCACACACACACACACACACACACACACACACACACACACACACACACACACACACACACACACACACACACAACTAATTTTGCAAAACTTTTGATAAAAACTTGCTTGCTCACTTCTTATTGAGCTATTTATCACTCGATTTCAGATGAAAACGCTTTTAATTAGCATTAATTGAATGTCAAAGTACTGACCTGCCAACATTAGAGGCACGCTGGAATTAGTTGCTGTTCCCCTAGTATGTCACTCAAAAACAGCCGAATTATAGTTGTGTTAAAATTTGAATAACGTTTGACTAAATGATTCACTGCATTCGATATCTTTTGCCACCTCTCAAAGGCTTGTTCGGAAAAAATCGAAAATGTGTAGCCACCTTGGCTATTAGCAGGATTGCCATTTTTTGACCACCCTATGATCACCACAATCGCGAAAAAAAATTGCCTGAACTCCAAAGCCAAATCGAAGTACTTTTGATTACGATCCCTACTGGTTTGACGGAGAGTAGACGTAGAGGGCCTCGGATGGGGCCTTCTATCGGATGGGGAAGTAAAACGTCGGTCCATTTGTGTAAAAGAGGTTTTGGGGGAGACTCACCACACATAACCTTCGGACGCCTAGAAATGTGCAGAAACTTGCAACAGAGACCAAAAAAGACCCGGGAGTCGTTAAAGTGGATTGTTTTGTTTTTTTTTTTGGTTTGACGTGGAATCGCTGGTGGTTGCTAGTCGGTAAAACATTAGAGCTACTTAAAAATGCCTGATTATTTGCCTTTATGTGTAATTTTCAATTACTTTACTGCTCAACAAATCGATGTTTTTTGTTGTTTCCTTCTTCTGAGTTATTTTTAAAGATTACAATAAACATAACATGTTTACGAGCTTTGGAGTTCCAGTGTTGAATAATCATTTTGCCAATCTTGTGATTTGTCTTATAATTTACCATTTGACTTGGTTAGCTCTTACCTCCAATCCAGAACAAAACTCCCTCTGACCATCTCAGCAGTGCAAAAATATCTCAACAACCGAGCTCTGATTCTGACGGTTCGGGGTGACCGTAAGCTTTTGACCAAAATTCACAGCGGGTACGTACCCTGGTCCGGTGCACTCAAATCCAATTTTCTTTGAGAAATGAACCGTTGTACACTAACCAACATCTCTCGACCATCAAGCCTTGGGTCCTAGTTCTAGTACGGTGCGATGTGGAAGGTATCTGTTTCAAAGTGAAAGGAAGTAACTTTATAATCTGGGCGTCATAAAATCTGAATGCTCTGGTTTGCTGTTTCTGAAATTTATTCCAGCTGAGATATGCAAATATCGGTTTACATTTTAGTGGTTTCTCATGCACACACACACAAGGCCACATGGCCAATATGCCAGAGAGTTCGTGTGGAATGTGTTTGTGTTCCATATCTCTGCACAAGAAGTGATTCGGGACACCACACCGCATGCACATACCACCCTAGAGCAGCAACAGTATCGCCTCTGCCATGGGCTGGACGGACAGGGCAGTCAAGGTATGAACAGCAAGCATTCCTTCTAATGTTTTCTGCAAAATGCAGCCCAGAACTCTTCTCTTCTCGAGCAGCATCACCTCCAGGGGAAAGCCATCCCTCCCATGTGATGTGTCTGAGATATGACAAAAATTAAACTTTTACAATTTTGCATTCATATTCCATCCCTGGCTGAGCCCTGGAAGGGGCCTTCTTCAGGGGTTGTTGATTTGGCTCCGGATCGCCAGGATTTCGCACCGTAGTTGGATTTATGTCCCGTTGGGTGGATCGAAGCAACAACACGTGCAGGCAGGTGCACCCGGAGAACCAACCGCCACATCGGACGGCCGACAGAGAGATGCATGAAATTCTACGACAACCGCAGGTCGTGTATGGCCCGACACCATCGTCGAGGGCTTCGTGTTGTCCAGATTACCCCGGGACTGCAACATGAGAGGAAGCTTCGAGGCCACCGCCGGGGAATGTGAGTGTGTGTCTCCCGGCAGGATCAAATCAGCGACAGCATCCAAACTATGCCTTGCTCATGTTATAGGGAAGGCGGCTTAGAGTTCTATGGTTTTGGTACTGGTTGGGTGTTTTCACTCCTGTTGTGTATGTGACAATTTTTCGTCACCATCATTTTTGAAATGTTTTCTATTATTAGCCCCGATAGAACAGGGTTGAAGCTTTATATCAAAATAAGACCTTGAAAATTGATGTAAGTGCGACAACAATCCAAAGGAGTTTCAGGTCAGAACGCGTTTGACACACGTACATGCCCGATTACTTTAAACATTTCAAATTATATCTCCAGACTCCGACAACCAATTTCAACCAAACCACGAGATAATGTTATTGTTTACATTTTTCGTTCTAGTTTTTGTTTACACACATGGTTACACATTAAAACGCGTTTTTCTCGGAACGTCTAAAAGCGACGTACGACAAGATTTTTTTTAAAGATGCAACTTGCGAACATTTTTTATGAAGAAATAGTTAGAAAAGCCTGTACTATGTAGTATGATGATTTATTTAGATTTTAAATGAATTTTGTCACTGGGTTGGCACCCATCGATTTTCACAAAAACGAAATTTTTCTAAAAATCATAATTTCTCGTCGTTTAAACTTATTTCAGCGGACTTGGACGTAAATAAAAGGCGATTAGATGGACTTTAAATAAGTTAATGTTTCGTGACTCAAAAATCAAAGCTATTTTTTGAAAAGGTCTTTTGTGTCTGCAATTATTCCTATCTGATTCCTCGGAAAATGTTACATCAAGGATAGATTTTTGGTTTTCAACTTTCAAGGATTTTTCATCAACATTTTATAATGAGCTTACTTTGTGCATTTTATTTCTATTAATACAGCAATTCCCCACGAAAATAGCTTGATTCGAAAAAAAAGTTCTCCGATCGGGCTCAACTTTTTTCTGGGGGATCCTTGGCCGAAATAATTAGACCCGTATTTTTTTATTTGGCTATTAGGGAGACCTACGCCGTGTTAGGGTGGTTCGAAAATTCATCGATTTTCGCAAAAACCACTTTTTTCAAAAAATCATATCCCCGCGCCGTTTCATCCGATTTTAGCTGTCTTAGACGCAAAAGAAAGGTAATTAGTTTGGCTATTTGGGAAAAATAGTAAGAAGTTTCAAAAATCTAGCTTAACATTTGAAAAGGTCGTATGAAAACTTAAAATGCTGTTTGAGGGTTTCGGGACCAAAGAGGTCTGAAAATATTTTTATCGGATTCCTCGGAAAATTTCACAAGACATATCAAAAAATGGTGAAGTTATGTTTTCGATACTCTGAGATACGATTTTTTGAAAATAAAAACTGGATTTTTCGAAGCGCTACGCGCAAGTGTGGGAAAATGACGAAAACGGGAAAAAACGACTTTTTTCACTAAAACTGCAATAACTTTAAAATTTCAGCGATGACCTATAGATGGTATGGTACCAAAAGTTGCGTCTTTTAATTACGAAAATTTTGGTTCACTAATATGTATAGGTCATCGCTGAAATTTTAAAGTAATCGCAGTTTTAATGAAAAAAAAGTCGATTTTTTCTCGTTTTCGTCATTTTCTCATTTTTGCGCGTGGCGTGTCGAAAAACCCCACTTTTTATTTAAAAAAACGTATCTCAGAGTATCGAAAACATAACTTCACCATTTTTTGATATGTTATGTGAAATTTTCCGAGGAATCCGATAAAAATATTTTCAGACTCTTTGGTCCCGAGACCTTCAAAACAGTATTTTAAGTTTTCATACCACCTTTTCAAATGTTAAGCTAGATTTTTGAAACTTCTTACTATTTTTTCCCAAATAGCCAAACTAATCACCTTTCTATTGCGTCTAGGACAGCTAAAATCGGATGAAACGGCGCGGAGATATGATTTTTTGAAAAAAGTGGTTTTTGCGAAAATCGACGAAAATTGCCATTTTTCGAACCACCCTAACACGGCGTAGGTCACCCTAATGGCCAAACAAAAAAATACGGGTCTAATTATTTCGGCCAAAGATCCCATAGAAAAAAATTGAGCTCGATCGGAGAACTTTTTTTCGAATCATGCTGTTTTCGTGGGGAATTGCTCCGACCTTTACAGCCGCAGTTATTCAACTATCGCATTGTAGATGCACTTGGCGGAAACAATGAGACAGAACAATTTGTCAATCAAAGAAAATAAAAAAACATCATGTACTTCTGTGTGACTTGCCGCGAAAATAAAAAATAGCAGACTTGAAAGTTCAATTAACAAAAGATATCCTTAAAAGCATTTTGTTTCAATCTTATAATTATTCCAAATAGCTTCATACACACCAAAAAATAATCGTGTAATTTTCTGTCTAAACGATGCACATAACTGGAGCGTCATCTTTGACGCAAAATTACATCAGATTAGAAAATTACACGACCAATTTATGCGCATTGAATTTTACACGAGAGAACTTACGTTGATGTAAAATTCAAATTCACTTAATATCACTGGATGCTCGTGGCTTTTGGAGAGTTTTGGCTGGTGTTTCTAGGTTAGGAAATAAAAAAAAATATCTTCGACGTTTAAATAAACATATTTATTCAGCTCAATTACATTTTATGTTTATTTGATTACTTTTCACTTGCACATATACCACAGTATTTTCCGACATCATGTGACTTCGAGTTATCGTCTAGAACAGGTTCCACCTTGGGCACGAACAGCCGTTGTGTGAGTGTGCTGGTTCGGTTCTGTCGGGAGTCCGAAATCAACGGCGAACATTTTTCAATATTTTGGTCCGGAACTCAATATTTCGGCGGATTCCGATAGCACTCACTTTTCTTCTTGGAAAACTTTTCAATTCACCACACTACGAGTCGCACACACTTGAATCCGTGCCGTTTTTGCTCCAGATGCGGCCACCGAAACATCTTCGTCGGATTCATTTTCCGTGGCGTGCTTGAATGGACAGCCACTTGAGAAAGGTGGCTGGTCGATGCTTGTAGCGAAGTTTCGGAAGGCGGTTCCGGACCAAGCTTTCTAAGGATTTCCGCAATGTACTGCAGCATTCTGGAGACAGGAAAAAATTAATATGCTTACTTATGAACGAAATTCAGATCAATCTCAATCACCTTGAAACTAGCAAACAGACTCCGGATTCTGCTTGAGCACCGGAACTGGCAAATGGCTTTCGGGAACCGGACATCAAAGTCTCCACCTTTTGACAAATTTGCACGGTTCTAAGAAACACAAAACTGCCAAAAGATTGTGAAGAGTTCCACCTTAGCAGCAAAATAGAACTTCCACTCGACTGTTGTGATCGCACAGTGTAAGATGGCTGACTTTGACAGTCGTACACGCAGCGATGCGGAGCAGCCAAAATGGGTGAAATTCTATACGAGCTGATGTAAAATTATGTAACGTGATTGAATATTCAGACAAATTATATGCTCCATTTATGTGCATCATACGAGACTTAAAATTACATTTAACGAATGCTAATATTCAGTAACTTCGACCATATGATCACGGATTTGATTTTTGCTATTTTGTTTGGTGATTACGTCTGGTAAGATGTAAAATTCAGTAGATTTTTATGATACGTTCTTTGATTTTCTGTCAATATTTCAATTACGTCTAGTGTAATTTTCATATTTTTTTAGTGTGTATCATTAGTTAAAACATAATAAATGTGCCAACAATTTCTTTTTTTTATGTTTTGGAACATTTTCAAAGATTATGTATAGTTTAGCAATTAAATAAAATTGTTTCATTGTTACCCACAGGCTCGAAAAACTGGTGAACAATGAGACAACCCTGGATTCTGGGTATATTGTTACATTTGGTCAAAAATAAAAAGGAAGGACATTTTAGTGCAAAATATGCCCTAAAAATATTTTTAAAAATATTAAGAAGCATTTGTTTTGGTGTTAATGCCAACCTACTAACGAAAATGTTTTTTTACTGCATTTAACTTTTATACTTAAGAATCGATTTTTTGAAATAACTTTCTTAGGGAGCGTCCATAACCAGAAGGGTTTCCAGCAGACACAACTTCCCCTAAATATGAGCCTGATTGGTCGCAACTACTATTTTGGAGGGTCATTTTATCACTGTTCCCCATGACGTTTCTTTGATGCGTATTCTACCCTATTCAAAAATGACAAGAGTCAGGAAAAACAACTCGACGCTTCGTGCTAAACACTGCGATGTTTTCATGAAAATGTACTTTTCAATTATTAAAAAAAATATTTTGAGCAAAAATCGACAAATTGATCATTTTTCGGACTACCCTAACACGGCGTAGGTCTTACTTAATGGCAAAAAAATCAAATAAAAAAAGTCTTCGGCTAAAGATCTCTTAATCCAGTTCTGTTTCGTTGGGAATTGATATAAAGTCAATTTCCTACGATTAAAAATGTCAAAAACGCTTTTACTTCTTACATCGAGCTAACGGAATAAACAAAATTGAAACGTGTTAGATTCTCTATCGTATCGCATAGAAGGAGGACAATGAGTTTTTTTTCTACTCACTTTAAGTGATGCTTGAAGAATGCATAAACACTTAAAGTTAAAGTTGTCTCTAGAAACTCATAATGACGAAAATTCTTGTTGGATTTGTTTGGTCTTTTTGTCATTCAGAGTTAAACTACACACCTGCGTTCAGATGCAACTTTCCTTGAATTTTGCCACTTTTCGAATCTTCTTTTTCCTCGGCCATGCCTTCTTGTGTCAGTTATGGTGATGAAATCGCCAGAAACTTGCTATAAGTCGCATCAGGAGAACTTGTTTTTGCATACCCAACCCAAACCCACCATGTCAAACAGAAGACAGAGCGGCAAGTGGTTCCGCAATTTGCACCCAAGTCGGTTGGTTGGTTGGTTGGGTTGTTGTGCTGCAACGTGCAGCATCCCGTCAGATGTGGGCCACAGACACCATGCACACATTCACTTTTGCTGAGGAGTAACACGAGTTGACAGAGGGAAAATTTAATATATTTCATTTCATACGTCTCATAATTTACCAAATAAAATATTTTATTTTATGTGAAAGCTGCAGGAACAATTTGCATCCAAAAAGAACCCAGGCAGGAGGACCACCGTAGAGAAAGCAACTTGATCCGGTTCCTATGCTAGTTGAAATGACGAGAGCTGCCATGATGAGATGCCACCCAACTACGACGAGGACGACCTTCCCACGCCATGGATGGACCACCACCGGAGAAGCTGGCTGCCACAGGCCCTATCTCATCTTTGAAATGAGAAGAAACGACAGATGCTGATGCGTGGTATTCCGGGCCAACCGGCCACCCCCGAAATGAGGTTATGTGGCAGAAGAACTGACTTTGCGGTTCCAGATATGACTGTGCGGTTACAATTTAATCCTTTTCCGTTACACCTCTCCCGTTCGGCCCTCTCGGAAAGCTAGGGGTTGGTTAGGCTAGGTTGGGATCTGGCCGAGGGTGCGATAGTACGGCCGCCAACGCTCCGGATCTGGGGAACTGTGCAAGTCGGACAGCGGTTTGGAACGAAAAATAGCGAGTGCTGGGGTTACTAGGGATTCGATGTAAAACAATTAGATCAACAGGATAAGAATCAAATGTGCTCCGTTAAATTTTTTCTCAAATATTGTTTTGCTGCAGACGCTTGGTACTTTATATTTTATTGTATTTTTTGCAAGTGGATGGGACTTTGTCCATGCCTTTCCCGTATCAAAACAAGTCATTATGCATTATAAGTTTTTTTCATACAAGTGTCTTTACAATTTCGAGAGCTGCGCCTACAAATTAGCATATGAATGTTCGAAAATTTATTACATTCGAGACATTGCTCGTTATGTCGTAAATATCATATCAGCAATTCCCCACGAAAACAGCATGGAAAAAAACAAAAGTGCTCGGATCGGGCTCAAAAATTTTCTGGGGGTTCCCTGCCCAAAATAATTAGACCCGTATTTTTTTGTTTGGCCATTAAGGTGACCTACGTCGTGTTAGGGTGGTTCGAAAAATTGTCATTTTCGTCGATTTTCGCAAAAACCACTTTTTTCAAAAAATCATAACTTCGCTCCATTTTAACCGATTTCAATTGTCTTATACGCAAATGATGGTGATAAGTTGGACTTTCAAAGAAAAATAGTAACAAGTTTCAAAAATCTTGCCTAACATATGAAAAGGGCGTATGAAACTTTGAAATGCCGTTTTGAAGGTGTCTGGACCAAAGAGCCTATGTCTGGAAATATTTTCATCGGATTCCCCGGACATTTTTACATAACATACTAAAAAAGGGGAGGAGTTCATTAACAGGATTCCGAGATATGATTTTTTGAAAATAAAATCCGTGTTTTTCGACGCGCCGCGCACTAAAACCGGAAAATGACGAAATCGGCAAAAAAAAAACATTTTTTTTTCACTAAAACTGCGATAACATTAAAATTTCAGTGATGACCTATACATGTCTGGGTACCAACATTTTCGTAATTAAAAGACGCAACTGCGAAAACTCACAGAAATTCATTAAAATTACATGCTGATCATTGAAAGAACTGCGCCCATTGAAAATAATATGCTTAAATGAAAAAAATAGGCGAAAACTTACTAAAATGTATTTAAATTTTATTATTTTTCGAAAAACTTTTTTGTTTTCATAGCAACTTAACCTTTTTGGACATGCACTACCTTGTTTCTGCTTGAAAATAAACAAAAAAATGCAAATACTATCCAAAATTGATTTTTCATACAAATAAATAATTAAGTTTGTACAAGATAAGTACAAGATCCATATAGAAGAAATTAAATTATCTTTACTTTTGGTAGTAATAAGTGAAAACAATCGTCAATGGCTACAATTCGTTATGTGCATAAAATTTAAGCTTCCAAAATATTTTAAGTATTTCTCTCTTTGCGTTATGCTCAAACACTATGAATTTTTAATGGTGGTATAAGAGTGAGATAAAACTTGAAGAAAATTAGTATGTCTTTTTTTGTTGTTTGCCATTTATTTCGTTTGATCAAATTTGTGTCCTTTTTATAGTTTTTTTCACGACTTTCCCATTTCGGCGAAACGTCCCAATCGGCGAAATGACAGTTACTACTCCGTTATTCACCCGGACATCCAACCAACGGTGCCAGATTATTTTATCGGAAATCTATATTTTCTTAAAAATAAATCTGTATTTTATCTGTATCATGTCGAATTCGAAGCCATAGGAGACATTTTCAAATTTTTAACAGCAGATTTAAGCTTTTTAATCTTATTAAAACATTATTCTATCACTAAATTGTTGAAATTTTTGAATTTAATCATTTTAAAAACTCTGTATACAGATTTTTATGATTTTAGGTATTGAAAAATCTGTTGAATACAGATTTATCGGGCATGGCTGCCAATAGCTCCAATTGGACCACTGATGTTTTTTTTATTTTTTTCTTCTTTTTGATTGCCGAGTATTTCGGGAATTAAAAAAAAAACATAGTCGACACAGTGAAATCGAATTTTGGGGTTCTGTGTAGGTCAAAAGGTGAGGCATTGTGAGTTGCTTAAAATGGTGTACTTAACTCAACAAAATCGACGTACGACAAGTTAGCACGACAGCGACGACTTGGCAAATTTAAAATGCCCCTATCAATCATGGCGCCGGCCTCAACTATTGATAAGATCACGGGGAAGTGGATAGGAATGTCAGTCTGATACTTACGTGGTAGAGACCGCTAAATTTCCGGCCAAATATCACATGAGTTTAGAGGGGTAAGTGAGATGGGTATGAGGTCAGGATGGTAAGCGGCAATGTGTTATCGAATAAATTCGAATAATGTAACCGGCGGCTTGCCTTACAATCTACGATGATAAAGGAATTACTGATTTTTTCACTGCCAGCGAGAAAAAAGGACGCCAAAAACACGAAAACTCCTGAAGAGCAACCGTGTGGCCCTGCTGACCGCGATTGACTTATTAAAAAAAAACTATATTAAAAATCACTACATAAATGGGGAAGGTTATGTCGGCCCTTAGAGGTTAAGTGGTTAAGGTCAATTTCGGCGTAGGAGTCGTCTCCCTCGTATAGCTAAAAAAGAGTTATCCAATCAAGCCTACTTCAGTAGGCAGGTTGGCAGTTGGACTCGCAATCCAAAGGTTGACGGTTCAAATTTGACATAACTACATGTACAAATTTGTGTCTAAAACCCAGCGCATATACAATTCTATATCTGTTGGTTTGGGTCAACTCCCTATTCGAGTACATAAAAATTGTCCCCACTCTCCCCTACCGACCCTAAGACCCGTTGATAGACTGCAATCAGAAGGCGAGCGAGCGGCGAGCAGAGAGTGTTTGCAAAATTATGGCTTCATGGTCACAAGTTTCCAGCACCAGCTAGGCAGGTGTGGAAACTGACAGGGGGAGGAAATGTACCAATTTTGGCGAACGACGGGGGAAAATTGCCCGAGGTGGTTTTTGTGGCGAGGGGGCAAATTTATATACACGTACATTTCGGGACGATTTCTGGCAGCCCCAACACTCTCTCGAACTCAATCCTGGCTTGGGAGGGGGTCACTCGGAGGGGAGCTGGGTGGTATGAATAGATATTTGATGGGCGATGAAATTATCATACCACCACCCACCCAAACAGCCCCAGACAGATGGTGGAGTGCAAATTGGCAATTGCAGTTGCTTCTTCCTGTTTCTGGTCTTCAGCTAATCCCCCAGTCCCCACCCACGGTGAAAGCTTCTTGGCCACAATTTAGTTTATTTATGGTGAAATCAGAGGTTTCATGCCAGGGCGCACAAATCGGAAATCGATCATCGGTTACTTGCAGCAGCAGCAGCTCGACGACGATCCAACAGAAACCAGCAGAACCAGGTCGGAACCATCACCAGAGGACTGACGACGACGACGATGACGATTTGGACTTTGGACCTGGCACTGGCAACGTGGAACCAGATGATGATTGGATGCGGATTGTACTGTGCTGTTGCAGTCCTGGTGAAATGAAGCTAATTTTGAATAAACGTTTGCACTTGCAGTTTAGTTACTCGGAATTGGATGCAATTTGTTAGCGGCAGTGATTTTCGATAGATGCCGCGCTGGATGGATAGGTAATGGAATTGATTGTGGCTTTTGGGTTGTGCATCTGCATTTCACAGAAATGTAGGTACCGATGAAATATCTGGTTGCTTACGGGAGAATTTACTGCTTCATTCCCTTGGAATGAAAAAATATCGCAAAAGCTCAAATTTGCCCCCATAACAAAAATCCTTCTTAAAAATGATATTGTTCGCTCAACAGAATGGTTTACCAGTGATGTTTAGAGAAAATTCTGTCCCACCTAAAACTTGAAATAAAATTTGCACTGACCTTAATAAAAACGAAGTTTTATCAAAATCATTGAGGGTTTCTTACTTGGCTCAACGTGACCCAATTCAATAGTTTATAAAATAACTGTATAAATTTGCTAAAGATTCTAACAAATTGTAATTCTGCAATTAAATTATATTGAAAAAAAATTCTTTAATGTTTCATGAACTATAAAAACAAAAATATAAAATATAAAATAATTATGTATGCACTAAATATCATTGCACCCATTTCGGGCACAAACTTGGCAACATTAAAAGTTTGCTGCCGAGGCCACCGGAGGATATCGCCTGGCAGAGAAAAAGAAAGTATCCCAAAAACGTGCGTTTTCCGCCCGGCACGTACTTGCCACTGGTCAAACCCGTTGCAGCGAAACGAGTGCCGAGATGGGGACCGTCTTCAAACAAACTTTTGCTGGGTGCTCCGCTCCAAAGTGCACTCGTAATCTGGGCACAACTTTCGAAGCAGGAATTCCCTCTTCGCATTTGCATGAACGAAAGAAGTGCTCGTTTTCTACTCTTACCCTGCTACCCCTCGCCACCCGTGGGAGAGCGCGAATATAGCTGTATAAATAGCAAACCGACAAGTAAAGTATTGAGGAGTGAATTAAATTTTTGCATTGCCACCCTGGGGAGTGCTGGAAGAAAGCAGCAACACCAAGAAAACAGAGAAAAAGAACGCGAAAAGCGTTTTCCTGGGTTTTCCCCACTGATCCGATTTGTCCCACAGTCCCGGCTTTCATCGCGGTTGAGCACACTTGTTCACAAATATGGCTATATCAAATAAAAAAAATGGAAATATTTCACTATCGAAAAAATATGTCTAATTTGCTTTTCCATTTTCGTTTTAAATTGAATTTTTCACCAAGTTGTGATAACATGTATTTTTTATTCTGTTTTTTGAGCCCTCTACGACAAAGGGAAGTGGGGTAAAACGGGTTTTGAAGTTTAGGGTCGAAAAAACATAAATTTTTTTGAAATTGCTCGCATTTGCGTAAAATTTCATCAATTCCAATTCTCTTATCTCAACTTACGTGAAATTGTCCCAGGATTCCGAATATGACAAAATTGAGACCAAAAAGTGCCGTCTTCTTGGCCTACAGGGCAAAAACTAACGTTGTAAAATGTTTGTTCTAGAAAAATCGAAAAACTATGAGAAAAACTGCGATTGGCCAAAAAGTTAATACCGTAGGCTTATAGTCCGTGAAATTACCTATCTTTTGACCTATAGGAGTATGGGTGTTGAAGGCTGTTGCAAAAAGTTATTAAGGTCTTAAAAAATCCATTTTTAACAGTAATTTGAAAAAGCTATGCGCTATGCGAGCATTTTTAAGATTTTTTTGTATGATTTTTCGACCTCAAACATCAAAGCCCGTTTTACCCCACTTTCCTTTGTCGTAGAGGGCTCATATTTGGCATGAGTTCATCTTATGCATAGACAAACAAACGCTGAAAGTTTCATCCAAATCGAAACCTCCGAGCAAAGTAAGCGCTTATCCAAATTGATTTTTTTCCAAGGCCTTTGGATAGATAGTCTGGAGCTGGATTGTAGTTGGGATTTCTAGGAAAAATAGTTTGAAGTTTCAAAAATCTAGTCTAACATTTGAAAAAGTCGTAGAAATATTGCTTAATTTAACGTAACACACTCGAAATGGAACACGAAAGAGTTAATTTACAGGATTCAGAGATATGATATTTGAACATAAAAACTGAGTATTCGACACGCCGCATAAAATTGTGCAATAACCCCAACTTTCCGGGGTACCGTCATCTGGGGTGAATCGAGAGTACAGTCTGAATAGGGACAGCAGGTTTCAAAGCGTTTAAAAGTTTAAAATTTGGAAATCGATGCACTATTTGTGTAAAACTGGTTAAACTGTGTCCATTCTATCCAAAACCAATAAAAATATACAAATATTGTACAGTAACGAGGCTAAAACAGCTGTCCCAATTCGCCAGATGTGTCCCGATTTACCCCAGATGACGGTACTATTTTGTGTGATTCTAGATAACTTTTGCAAAACAACCAAGCATCATAGTTTTTTTCTATGTACATATGAATCGACGTAACACCTTATAATGTGGCCCTCTTAAACCTTGCGGTTTCATCAACGGATCCACAGGCGTGTATCGTTCTTTTTGCGACAAGACTCCGCCTCCCGGGTCTCCTAAGTGTGAAGGTATGGGCACGGGGAGAAGGCACCGAATACCTATATTTACACATAGAATTTTTGCGTCCGCCCCGGGATTCGAACCAGCGACCTCTGGATTGTGAGTCCAGTGCGCGGTCCGATTGATCCACACAGGCACACACAACTATGTACATAGGACTTTTTGAAAATTAAGCTAGAATTGAAACACGGAGCTTATGTTGTTGAAAAGCAACAAGTCTTTAATATTTCTCAAACAATAATCAAAAATAAATTAAAATCACACCAAAATATTTACACATGCAAAAAGCTTGACACTTTTTAACATTTGCATTAATTTTTTTTGTTCGAAATTTCGGGTGAAAAATTTCAAAGTTTTCGTCAATTGAAAAATTAAAGGTTACAGGTAAACATCAATTGAAACATACAAAAAGCAACTCTCTACGAAATCGGCCGATTTCAACCATTTTTATTTTTTGTATTTTTTTTTATTTGGCTCAAACTTTGTGGGGGCCTTCCATATGACCAAATAAGCTATTTTGCGTCATTGGTTTACCCATACAAGTCTCCATACAATTTTGGCTGCTGTCCATACAAAAATGGTACGTAAATATTCAAACAGCAATAACTTTTGAGTGAATTTTCTGATCAATTTGGTGTCTTGGGCAAAGTTGTAGGTATTGTAGAGTACTAGTGAGAAAAAATATGTAGGGTAGCGTAGTCATCAATGAGACTCTTTTGGTTTTCAACTTTCAATGATTTTTGTATTTATTTCATCTGCATTTTTTAATAAGCTTTTTGTTACATTTTCTTTCTATTAAGGATTCCTAGCATTGGCCAAAATATGAGATCGATCTGATGTGTACATGCAGAGTTATTCAACTGTCTCATTGTAGACGCACTTGGCAGGAACAATGAGACAGGTGGGGAACAATGAGACACTCTACGAAAATCAATACTTTTCTAATAAAACTTCATGTTTTTGTATTGTTTCATTGCAGGTGACTTATCTTGAACATTTTAAAGCAATTTTGCCAACATGAAACTTTAATTAACAAAAGTTATACTAAAAATTAAATAAATTTAGTAAAATCCATTTATTTATACCTAATAACTTTATATTTTTGGCTAAATGAAGTCAAAACTCAATTAATATGCCAAAAATCACTTCCAATTCATGTTTTGAAGGATTTCCCTAGATTTTGAAAAGTTTCATAAAGAAAAATCAAAATGTCTCATTGTTACCCGTGGGCTGAAAAGAGTGGGAACAATGAGACAGCCCTGGATTCTGGGTATATTCTTAATTTTGGTCAAATCTAATGAAAGGCCATTGTAGCCCAACTCATGTCCTATGAAATGACGAAAGAAATTTGGAGAAATATGAGTTTGTGTGTTATTGGCAGCCTATGAGCGAACTGGAGCGGCCGTGGCTAACTGGTTTCGGTGTTCGCTTTGTAAGCGAATGGTTCTGGGTTCGATGCCCATCTGCTCCCAACGAGAAAGTTAAGAACACATAAATTTGAAATGAATATTGGCAGCCTATGAGCGAACATGTAATTTTCAGTCATAATTTACTTTTACACCCCAAATTCAAAAATGTATGAATAACTTTGCAAGGGAGCGTCCATAACCAAAGCCACTATTATGGCAGACGTGTAATCAGTAGACACACCTTTCCCCAAAATATGAACTAAAACTAAATTTCCCAAAATACGTATTTTTTGTTTTCGAGATTTTTTGATATGTTTTAGAGGACAAAAATCTGCAACTTATGAGCCAAAGAGAAACATGATCAAAAAATCTGCCGCCGAGTTATGAATTTTTGAGAAAACATTTTTGGAAAAAATCTAAGTTTCATGCAAAAACAAGTTTGACATTATGTTTTAATTCAAAATTGAATTTGCAATCGAAAAGTACTGTACAGATTTTTTGATAAAGGGCTCCGTTTTCAAGATATAGCCACCGAAAGTTTGATTTTAGAGAAATATTTGCAGTTTTTCAATTTTTAAAAATAGTGACCATAAGTGACCATTTCTAAAAATATTTTTTTGAGAAGTTCAGAAAATTTGCTATAAAATTGTCTAAGAGACATTGAAGATTGGACCTCGGGTTGCTGATCTATCTCACGCTTTAAGAAAAAGAAACACGAAAATTGAAGTTTCTTAATCTCACCAAAATAACCCGCCATTTTCTAATGACGATCTCAGCAACTAATGGTTCGCTTATCAATTTTCATGCATGAAACATTCGTGAAATTTTCCGATCTTTTCAAAAAAATATATTTTGAAATTTTTTAAATCAAGACTAACATTTTAAAAGGGCCAAACATTGAATATTACGCCCAAAAAAATCTCTTTTTTGAAATCGATGCGATTGTCGTTTTTTCAAATGGATTTAACGAGTGGTTGAGTCACATCAGACCAAGCTGATTTTAATATAGAATCGCATAAACTTGTTGTGGAAGATATGAGTCACAGTCACTTTTAAGTTTAACTATTTTTATTGACAATTTATCTTTAATTTGGTGACGACGACGATCATCGTCAACTCAGTGAAACATCAACATCTCTTATTTTGCAACTTTTTGACCACCTGCTCATCCTCCACAGTGCCTCGCCTCCACATGCTGCTGGAAAAGCCAAGACGAAGTATAATTGTTGAAAACTTGAACGTTAATACAGTTAACTATATCGTCGTTCCCGAGGACGTGCTGCAGTGCTCTATATCTGTCCTGCTTGCGCACACATCTACCACCTCGTTTTCCCTCAACTCTTTTCCTTCGCAGTTAAAACTTTCCCTTTTCCGGTTCTCCAACTTCCGCCGCTCTTCTTATTTTCTCTCCATCGACCAACAACAACAACGACAGCAACGTGCGCTCTGGATCCTTTCATCAACTTTGCAGGGGGCGAACACGCTCAACTGAAGCTGAAAATATTTTCGCTTCGAAACTAAGAGAAACAAAATATAGAGAGAAAAAAGTTGGTTGTTGGGAAGGAAAAACGTGTAAGAAGCACTACACGCGAAAGGAAGAAGAGCAAACAAACCAACCGAATCTGTTTGATGCAGTTTTGCGCTGGAAATGAGAGGAAAATGCACTTTTTGTGCAATCATTTTAATGGTGATGCTTGAAAAGGTCATGAAACAGTTACGTAGTTGTGAGTTGTGGTGGAAATTGAATGTATTTTTTTTTCTTTGAAAACTACGCAAATTGATGAGTGAAACGTTACTAAGTCGTGCCCTTTGCAAATGTTATGCTCCATCTTTTGTTTGCCGCTTACGACCACTGACTGAAATTGGCTGCTTTCCCATTGACATCATTATCATTGGATCGCACAAACAAGCTCACATACATCCATACACTGCACAATTCAACTCGGAGAGGAAATTAAGGCGAAACAACAAAAAAAAACGAACCCGATTTTGCGAATTGCAAGAGAACAGCTTTGGTTTCACTCACTTCACTAGAATGCAACCTTTATGGCGATTGCTGTAATGGTTTCGAGCGAAAGTACTTTGTGTATGTCTGTCTGTCTGTGTGTGTGTCTGTATGTGTTTCTTCAATTATGTGCAATTATTTCGTACTGTTATGCGCCATTCGCCTCGTTGCTTAATCAACGCTTATTTGACGTTATCAGACCCACTTTATTGGGAGAATTGTTTTTTTGTACGCGTTCGTTTTTTGAATGAACTGTCGAACTTCAATTATTGTTTTTCCTTGATTTTACCAGTTTTAATTAACGTTCAACAGCTTATATGGATTCTGGTTAATGGTGCCTTTACAATACATAGCATAAATGAAAGCATCCAATTAGACCAGTTTATGTTTCTTTTGTGTTTTTAGCACTTTAAATTTCAAGCCAGATGTCATATGCATTTGGTCAACTCTAATATAAAGGGTTGAACAAAGACGAACAGACAGATTTTTTTGTTTAAATTCATCAATCAACATTTTGAATAACAAACACCCAACCCAACGCAGCGAATTTAGTTAATCAATTTGACGAATAACATTTAAAAAAAATGCAAAATATGCTGATGATTTTTTCTTTAATTTATATTTATTCAGATTTTTTTCATGTACATTCGTTCAGTTAAAATAATATTGAGCGTCCAATCACAATCGGTGACTTTTCACCTCAATTATAAATACTAGCAACTTTCATTTATTCATGAAATATTATAGCTTTCGCTATTCAGTGATTTCAAATGTAGAAGGTCCTTCATTTACAAAAGGGAAAAGGGATACCTTAAAACTAACTTATAAACTATATAAAGAGCGGATCAATGCAGCTGAAGACTGCAATGATTTTTGTCGAAATGCATCAATTATCTTATTGGACATAACATTCAAAGTGTCAACTTCGGCTAATTGATGAAGTTCACTGGTGCTGAACCAGGGAGGAAGTTTCAGAATCATTTTCAGAATTTTGTTCGGAATCCTCTGAAGTTTTTTCTTTCTGGTTAAGCAACAGCTTGTCCAGATCGGCACAGCATAACGCATGGTAGGTCTGAAAGTTTATTCTTGAGACAAATCTAGAATTATTGTTTTTAAGTGGATACAAACATTTAATATATTTGTTACATTTAACCTGTATACTTTCAATGTGATCCTTGTAAGTAAGGTTTTTGTCAAAAGCAAGTCCAAGATATTTCACTTGATCCTCCCACTTTAAATTTACCTCATTCATCTTTATAATGTGATGACTTTTTGGTTTAAGAAAATCAGCCCTTGGTTTGTGAGGGAAAATAATAAGTTGAGTTTTTGCAGCATTTGGACTAATTTTCCATTCTTTCAAATAAGAATTGAAAATATCCAAGCTTTTTTGTAATCTTCTTGTGATGACACGAAGGCTTCTGCCTTTGGCGGAGATGCTTGTGTCATCAGCAAAAAGTGATTTCTGACATCCTGGGGGCAAATCAGGCAAGTCAGAAGTAAAAATATTGTATAAAATTGGACCCAAAATGCTTCCTTGAGGGACGTCAGCACGTACAGGTAGTTGATCAGATTTGCTGCTCTGATAATATACCTGCAGAGTACGATCCGTCAAATAATTTTGAATAATTTTCACGATATAAACCGGAAAATTAAACCTTTTCAATTTTGCAATCAAACCTTTATGCCAAACACTATCAAATGCTTTTTCTATGTCTAGAAGAGCAGCGCCAGTAGAATAGCCCTCAGATTTGTTGCTCCGAATTAAATTTGAAACTCTCAACAACTGATGAGTAGTTGAATGCCCAAGGTGAAATCTAAATTGCTCATCAGCGAAAATTTAATTTTCATTAATGTGCGTCATCATTCTATTAAGAATTATCTTTTCGAATAATTTTCTAATAGATGAAAGCAAACTAATAGGCCGATAGCTCGAAGCTTCAGCAGGATTTTTGTCCGGTTTCAAAATCGGAATTACTTTGGCATTTTTCCAACTCTTGGGAAAATATGCCAAATCAAAACAATTGTTGAAAATTTTGACCAAGCTACTCAAAGTTGCTTCTGGTAATTTTTTAATTAAAATGTGAAAAAATGCCATCCTCACCAGGGGCTTTCACATTTTCAAATTTTGTGATAATAGATTTTATTTCATTCAGATCCGTATTAAAAACTTCATCTGATGAAAATTCTTGTTCAACAATATTCTGAAATTCTATTGAAATTTGATCTTCGATAGGACTCAAAACATCCAAGTTGAAATTATGAGCACTCTCAAACTGCTGAGAAAGTTTTTGAGCTTTTTCTCCATTAGTTAATTAATTCAAATAACCTTTAAATATAGTTATAACTCTACCTACAATATCCAGCCTTAATTGGTTCCTCTGGAATGTTAATCCATTACCGATTGATCCATACAGGTACGAAAATGATTCTAGTTGATAGGTGTCGTAAATCGTTGATGAGCTTAAATAAAATTATCAATTTCATTGGGGTTTAACCCTGTTTTACAGTGCATACAAGTCAACGTAACGCCCACAAGGGCGCTTTACAAAAATTGTCACGCTGCTGTCACCTTTCACCCACTGGCCGTTTTGAAATGTGTTCGCGTGAAACATGCGCGCTAAGCCGCTTCCTCGTGACATATTTGTGCTTGGGATTTACTGTTGCACACGGGTTACACACGCTGTTACAGCGTCGCCAACACCAACTACAAATCCTTCATAAAATATCTTTGCAAATGCTCGCAGTGCCATAGCTACATGCGTTACAAACACACAGACACACACACCAACACGAACGACTTTGCCGAAAACCGTGTTCTCGGGGAGGTGGTTTTTCGGGATGGCCCCGGCCGTGTCGGTGGCCGGATGGTTGCCACGCGGGTGCCACTTTGCCTTTGATTTACAGTCTTCGATGTTTGCGCAAATTTTATGCGAATAGTGCAATAAATCTCGCCCTCTCATAGTTTGCAATAACAGTCGGTTCGAATGACACACGAACCTACCGACAGGGACGCACACACTTACCATTTATTAGCAGTAGCGGAGTGATTTAAAAAAATCATTTATTTTATTTTGATGATTTTAGCAAAATTGTTTACATAATTTGTGGACCACTTTTGTGCAACGGAGAGGAATTCGCGGGATTTCCAGAAAAAAATATGTCCCGTTTCTCGGGAAATTTGTAACATTTTCTAAAATTTTTGGAACTTTCTTTTGAAAATGCTCTGAAATAATAATAAATGAACAAACTCAACATGATTTTGTTCAATTAAATGTATTGTTTGGTTTATATATAATTAATCAGATTATCAGAAATTATGATATCAGATTTTTTTCTGATAATATTAATTTTTGAAGCAACTGGGAATAGATCTGACATAATGAGTATTAAATTATTACAATTAGGTAAGCTTTTAACAGATTGATGTTATTTTATTAAAACAATATTAACTCCATACCTCCAAATTTAAAAGGAGATTTTTTACATTTTTGTTTACAATGATCAAATGAGATGAAAAGGGACCATCCATAAACCACGTGGACACTTTCGGGGGTGTAAGCGATTGTCCACGCTCCATACAAAAAGATTTTTTTTGTATGGACAATTGTCCACGAAGGGGGGGGGGGGTTGAGATTCCCAAAAAAGTGTCCACGTGGTTTATGGATGGTCCCAAATCGAATTTGTGCAAAAAGTATTAATTCAATTGGTTAAATACCTAGTACTAAAGAAATTACAATTTGAAGAAATAGAATTATGGAGCACTGGTGCAAGAACAGGTGTTAGAGGGTTAAATGTGAAAAAATAGAAGACTTTTTGTGAAATGATGTTAATTTATCGTATTATTTAAATAGTGTTGCATAATAATACAAAAAATCACTGAAAAATTACTTTCTATTGTTTGTTCTTAAAAAATGCAAAAAAAAAATCAATGCTTGTTTCGAATATTTGAAAACATTGGGTTGTTTGGAGTAAAACCAACACTAAAGAGCTACCATTTGTTCAAGAGCTGAAACCAGTATTTGTCATGAAAAACATAATTTCTGTTTGTTATTTTCTCATTTCAATAAACTGGTCACAGAGGCAAGTTTAAAATCCTCATCCAAAAATACCAAAATACATTTTATTGTAGTTGAATGATGTTTTACATGCAGTTAAGCTGTTAATTGATCTTCACACTAATTTTAACCATTAATGTTGATGTCCTATACAATTATGTTGCATAATTTTATTGACTGAAAATTTCCCGTTTCCCGAGAAATTTATAACCCAGGGAAATTGGACGCTCTGGTACATTTCACTGAAAGTCGATTGAACAGTTCGTCAAAATTTCTGTTCTTTAAAAATCACAGGGATTGCTTGCATTAATTGTTGGCTGGAATAACATCATTTTTTTGCAACGGATTTGTAATCCACCCCGTCTTTTTTGTATTCACCAAAAAACCTGAATGACACTTATATCGAAATTGCCTTTTTCAAATTCATTAAAAAAATTGTAGTTTTACATTCTTTCAAACATGAGCAGTTTGTTGGACTATTTTAGAGTTGATTATATTTATTTATGGATGTTTTGCATCTTTTGAAAATGACCAGCTCTTTGAAAATAGATTGGATTTCCAAAAAATATTCAGATAAATAATCTTTCTAATTTTTTTTCATAATTGTTCATGTTTTAAAGATTTTTTTTTAAATGTTTTTTGGCTACTCTTGCAAAAATTGCAAAAACATTCAAAAATTTATTTAATTCAATTACATAAATTTCAAAATTGTTGTGAAAACCCAATTAATTTTCCTGTTCGAAAGAATGCGAAAACTCTTTATTTGTAGCAATTGATTTTCTAAACCTGGCTTATGTTTGAAATAATATAAAATCAAAAAAAATATGTTTTTTCAAATCAAAATATTTTAAAGACCTGTCATGATTGAAAATAATTCCAAATCGAACAGATTTATTTTCTATTTCCTAGAAAGGAAAAACATCTTTTTAATTGTCAAATGAATTGGTAATGTTTAAAAAAAATCAGCATTTTTTTTTGCTGAGAATCCAATTTTCAAAGAACTGGTCGTGTTGAAAAAAATGCAAACTCTCGCCTTAAAATACAATGAACTGATCTTCAGTTGTGTGCTATCTTGTGACAACGACCATTTAGTACTTTTCGAGAAAATCGATTTTTAAAGTTTGTTGGTTAATAATTTCAAAACTATGAATGATAGAGGCAAACTTTTTGAAGCAATCGGTTCTTATACTATCGCTTAACAAACGCTTCAAGTTTCAACTAATTTGGTTTCACCAGTTAAAAGATACAGTAAATAATGTAAACAAAAATCTGAAGAGCACGTGTCACAAGTGTGTTTCGAAAGTAAAATTGTACTACGTGTCACAAGTGTGCACAGAATTCCCATACAAACTAAAATAAGCTCAAATCAATGGTTTAATCGACTTAATCAGTATATTTTTATAAACAAAAGGTTGCATTGCCTTTAGAAAGTATGCGTGTACATAAATTTGTGAAAAACAAGAAAAAAATTCCACATTTTCCAACATCATGTATGACGTGTCACAAGTGCGCACAATCATTTTGATGATAAATTGGTCTATGTCACAAGTGTGTATTGCGATATCCGGGAAACGGAAGCGAGTTTCCAAAATTGGGTTAAAGCATCTTGTAGTGTTTGTTTAGTATAGCAAAACATCATCATTAACTCATTTTCGACCAAAATGGTCTATGTCACAAGATAGCACACAGCTGACGTGATCATGTTTGAAAGAGTCTACAAAAAGAGACAGTATTAAATTTGGAAAAACAATGCATTTTTAATGTCTTGTTTTAGATAAAGTAAAAAACCAACCGATTTTTTTTTCAAATAAAAAAAAACTATCCGCAATTCTGTTGTGAAGCTAATTGCTTTTCCTGTCATTCTCGCATGATGAAAAAACCTACTTTTCTCTACTGAAAATAAAGGTATCAAAAAGTATAACTTTTCGATACAAGTTTTGAAAAGTTCTCCTTTTCAGCAGAAATGGGTGCACTGCACTTGTATCGAAATTGTATCGAATTGACTAAAAATTCCATTCAATTTGTTTTATTCGGAATTGCAAAAAAATGATGTATAGAACTAGTTGTTAAACTTGATTTTATCAGCACTCGTCGTATTTTCGTCGTACTCTCCATTACAATTTTTAAGCGTGGCAATCAATTTTCATTTTTATTCAAAAAATAGTTCAACTTCCTTGTACTTAAATTAGAAAAAAAAACTTGTGTGTCAACCTAAACAACTTTATATCATTGTTTGTTCAGTGAAAACTTCATAAATGAGTCAAAAAATATGATGACCGATTCTTAGGCTCCTTTTCAAAAAAATCCCAAGTTTTTTTTCAGCATTTTAGCTGTAGTGGCAAAATAAAAGAAGAAACCCCCCAATGTTATTACATATTTGGAAAGATAATTGATTTTCCTACAAAGAAATATCATGCAGAATGAACCATATAGTATCTGTGCCTTCCCTGAAATAAAAATGTAGCGAGACGGGACAATATCGTAAAACTGGACTTTTAAAAGGCACACTACAAAAATCGCTACAGTTTTGCCAGTTTGATTTTTAAAAACTTTTGCTCTTCTACACATTATCACAAATTAAAAAAACGAATCTTTTGCTCCTTGAACTGAAAGAATTGGTTGAAATTTGAGTTTTTGCCAGCCATTTATTTTCGTGACGGGACAACGAAAGGAGTAGATTTATGAAAAAAATTCTCTCCCGTTCAATGGCTTGCAGACCACATTTGGTCAATATTCTTGGCTTTTAAGGTATGAAAACGCATTTAAAGTACATTGCAATTATTGCATCCTAATAAAAATGATTTTTTTTCATATTAAAAATCACATTGAAAATTGAAAAATGTGACATTTTGGTGTAGCTTCGCTAAGAATCGGTCTGATCAACTTATATTAAAGATAATTCAAAAAGTTTAAGAGATGTTTCATGAACAACTAATTCATTAAAATACATTAGAACAAAAAAAAAACAAAATCCACAAAAAATGTTTTTCTTTTTGCGAGGATCCTAGAGAAAATGTATTTTTTTAATCTTTTAATTACTTTTACATCCAAGACTCAAACTTTTAAGAATAACTTTGGAAGTCCATAAAGAAACAAATCGCAAACTGCATTTTCAAAAATCATAAAACTTTGCACGAAATGAGTCTTGTTTATTGAACTCATGTTACAATTTATTTCGATCGCCTTACTACACGCCAGTGCCTCACATGCAATACGTGTATTGTAACTTCGCACAAAAGAAGACGCATTTTGAGCGTTGTCGCCGTCGTCGTTTGCACCCATACAAGAACGTAAAGCACATATAACCACCATCTCGTGGGGAAAAAGGGGGATGCTTTATTTCGCGCAACAAAAGAAATTCATAAAACACATCCTGCGCCGTTGGTTGGTCGTAAGAACTGGTGCTGGTGTTGGGATGGTTGGGACCTAGAAAGGGTGCATATTGGGAAAAGCTGCGTTTTGTTTGTGAGCCAGGCTTAGAGTCGGTTCAATGCAAAACCGTTGCACGCGTTGCAGTGTGCAAGGAAAGATGAGCCCGCACGATATTCTGCTCCATTTGTTTCCAAAGCCGTGAACAGCACAAAACCACATCCCGGGGGAGGAAAATCCTGTGATCTTCTCGTGGAAAACAGGATGCTCTATTTCCGTGCAGCGCAGGATCGCGTGAACGAAGGATGATTATTTTTATGCCAACAACTAGAGTGGTTCAAATTTGACTTATAGTCTTCCGTTACATGGCTTAATTTTATAGGTGTACATGAGCTCGATTGATGTTATTTTTTTAATTTATATTTATTCAGATTTTCTTTTTCATTCAGTTAAAATATTATTGAGTGTCCAATCACAATCGATGACTTTTCACCTCAATTATAAATACTAGCAATTTTCATTTATTCATGAAATATTGTAGCTTTCGCTATTCAGTGACTTCAAATGTAGGAGATTCTACAAGTACAAAAGGGAAAAGGGATACCTTAAAACTAACTTATAAACTATATAAAGAGCGGATCAATGCAGCTGAAGACTGCAATGATTTTTGTCGAAATGCATCAATTATCTTATTGGACATAACATCCAAAGTGTCAACTTTGGCTAATTGATGAAGTTCACTGGTGCTGAATCAGGGAGGAAGTTGCAGAATCATTTTCAGAATTTTGTTCTGAATCCTCTGAAGTTTTTTCTTCCTGGTTAAGCAACAGCTTGTCCAGATCGGCACAGCATAAAGCATGGCAGGTATGAACATTTGTTTATAAATCAACAGTTTATTCTTGAGACAAATTCTAGAATTCCTGTTTTTAAGTGGATACAAACATTTAATATATTTGTTACATTTAACCTGGATACTTTCAATGTGATCCTTGTAAGTAAGGTTTTTGTCAAAAGCAAGTCCAAGATATTTCACTTGATCCTCCCACTTTAAATTTACCTAATTCATCTTTATAATGTGATGACTTTTTGGTTTAAGAAAATCAGCCCTTGGTTTGTGAGGGAAAATAATAAGTTGAGTTTTTGCAGCATTTGGAGTAATTTTCCATTCTTTCAAATAAGAATTGAAAATATCCAAGCTTTTTTGTAATCTTCTTGTGATGACACGAAGGCTTCTACCCTTGGCGGATATGCTTGTATCATCAGCAAAAAGTGATTTCTGACATCCTGGGGGTAAATCAGGCAAGTCAGAAGTAAAAATGTTGTATAAAATGGGACCCATGATGCTACCTTGAGGGACGCCAGCATAACATACCTGCAGAGTACGATCCGTCAAATAATTTTGAATAATTTTCACGATATAAATCGGAAAATTAAACCTTTTCAATTTCGTAATCAAACCTTTATGCCAAACACTGTCAAATGCTTTTTCTATGTCTAGAAGAGCAGCGCCAGTAGAACAGCCCTCAGATTTGTTGCTTCGAATCAAATTTGAAACTCTCAACAACTGATGAGTAGTTTAATGTCCAAGGCGAAATCCAAACTGCTCATCTGCGAAAATTGAATTTAATGTGCGTCATCATTCTATTAAGAATTATTCTTTCGAATAATTTACTAATAGATGAAAGCAAACTAATCGGCCGATAGCTTGAAGCTTCGGCAGTATTTTTGTCCGGTTTCAAAATCGGAATAGCTCGATTGATGTTGTTGTTGATTTTATTAGGAGAACTTTAACCCTACGGATCATTCGCTCTTGAAGCTCGATTAAACCTCGAGAATTTCAAGCCAAGTACTTTTGTATACGATGTTGTATTAAAAAAGTAATTTTTCAATTATTGACATTTTAAGCATATAAGCTTATAAGCTATTTTCGAGGATTTTTTTAATTGTAATGCCTTTTTTGCATCTGAATGTTTCAAGTTTCGATAAGATTCGATAACAGTGAAATTAAGCTTTGAAAAGAAGCTGTTTGGGCCTTGGACTGGATCGACGGAACGCGAGATCCCGGAGGAAAAGAAAGACGACCGTTAATAAACTAAACTAAACTAATGTTTATTTACGTCCGTTCCGTTCGAGTCGTGAACAACAACACGTGATTTGCCTGCTGTGCGCGAACTATCAAAATGCGCAGGGTATCCAAATCGCCAGATAGGAGAATTGCTTTAAGCCACCGGAACAGTAGCTCAAAACTTATGTATACAAATGTATCTGGTCGCTAGATAAATGGCTAGAAATCATATTGAATATCATTATATTATGTATCGTTTGATATGTAATCGAAAGACCTTTAAAAAGAGTCTAAAATGTTGAAGATCTGGCAACTCTGTCAGTACTTTTTGAGACTAAATCTTAATTGAAGTTGGTTAAATACTTAAAATTTTATAATCCGGATGAAAATTAATTTTGTATCTTAAGTTTGATTAGGAGTGAGGAAGGCAAGTTAGTTTATGCATTTTAAAATACTTCTTGAAAGAAAATCACTCTAAAAATATGTTTGAAACGCTGAGAGTTATTAATTAATTTTCTCCCTGGAATTTGGAGAATCGGGTAATTCGTTTCTGAGTCAAAAGAAAAATAAGATTAATCTTTGTGAACAACACATGAGCATGAGCATGAGCATGAGAGACCCATGGTTGCCCCTCCGTTACTGAACAGAACCGTAATATCCCTTCAGCACTTTCGATCATAGGCTTCGACGATCTAGTGGTGTTTCCCTTATCAACAGCATGTGTGAATACGCCGAATAGATAAAACACCATGATTGCCAAAACTAGATCAGTTGCGAATAGGTAACAGTCATTGGCCACCAGCGGCGCCCACCATGTCAGTTTGTAGATCTCTAGTTTAAGGGACGGGAATGTTAGTTAGCGCAGGTTGCTACTAAAGCTGCTGGTTTGCCCTGTGCTTACACCCTACGGGCGCCAGGAACCTGAAAATGTGTTAGTAGGATAGGGTGTTTGGTCAGGATTCATCATAGTAGATGATGATGCGACCCAAAATCATAGTGTTTGTTGAAAGGCATTATATTTTATTCTCAAGGCAAGCAATCGGATGCTGCGGACGAGACATTTCCCGTTTATCGGTTGTGAAATTTGAAATGAACTGGTTTAATCTTAGACAGCCGGCTGTGGAAAGATAGACCCCCGATCATTTGTAATTAAAGAATGAAGAATTTAACAGTCTGACTTTTAAATTGAGGACTTTTGAGAAAAAATAGGTACACGGAAAAAAATGGCAGATTTTTTAAGCACCCTTTTTTCTCAAAAACTCAATTTCTTAAAACACGTATTTTTAATTTTCGAGATTTTTTGATATGTTTTAGGGGACAAAAACCGGCAACTTTTGAGCTATAGAGAAACACGGTCAAAATATCTGCCCCCGAGATATGATTTTTGGAAAAATATCGAAATTTCAAGCAAAAACAAATTCGACTTAATTTTTCGAAAATATCGGAAAATTTTACGAATGTTGCATGTTTTAACATTGAAAATCGGATCATTACTTGATGAAATATCGACATAAGAAAATGGTGGGTTGTTTTGGTGAGACTTAGAAAACTTAAATTTTCGAGTTTCTTTTTCTTAAAGCGGCTGTATCTCAGCAACCCAAGGTCCTATCTTCAATGTCTCTTAGACAATTGTATTGCAAATTTTCTGAACACCTAAAAACATTATTTTTTTTCATAAAATTATTTTTATTAGGTCCTTTTCGGTACTGGGATCTGGTTAGAGCAGCAGGATCTTGTGTGTAAATGTTAGTGGGAGGGGAGCCGATACAATTTTTTTAGAAATGGTCACTCATGGACACTATTTTTAAAAATCGAAAAACTGCAAATAGTTCGCTAAAATCAAACTTTCGGTGGCTTTATCTTGAAAACAGAGCCCTTTATCAAAAAACCTGTTTGGTACTTTTTGATTGGAGATTGAATTTTACATAAAAAAATAAAGTCAAATTTGGTTTTGCATAAAATTTAGATTTTTTTTTCATAAATCACTATTTTTCAAAAATTCATAACTCGGTGGCAGATATTTTGACCATGTTTCTCTATGGCTCAAAAGTTGCGGGTTTTTGTCCTCTAAAACATATCAAAAAATCTCGAAAATCAAAAAATATGTACCATTTTTGTATGGACAGCAGCCAAAATTGTATGGAGACTTGTATGGGTGAGCCAATGACACAACATAGGTTCTTTGGTCATAGGGAAGTGCCCCACAAAGTTTGAGCCAAATCAAAAATACAAAAAATAAAAATGGTCGAAATCGGCCGATTTCGTAGAGAGTTGCTCATATTTAGACCCAACTGCCTGTCTTTCTAAGGACCATACGTGTCTACTGACTAACATTCCTATCCTTCTCAATGATCTCTGAGAAATATTACAGTTTAAATTGCTTCAATGAATGGAGAAGATTTCCAGCGATGATTGAGTAATATGTTATTAGGAAAATCGAGAATGGGTATTAAATTTAATCAAGGCATCTTGAGAAGCGCATATTATTGGTTGATTCAGCAGTTCACGTAATCAACTTGGATGAAGTCTGTAATATTCCTGAATGTTCATACCCGGTTTGCGGTGTAGCTTTTTGATGACTGGCACTTTGGCACAGCACTACGGAATCGACCACAAGTCCGGTCTGAACGACTAACCCACCAACGTTTAACTCCGACTTGATCGTACGGATCCCAACTGACCTTCCCAAAGGGGGCGATGGAGATAACCCCTTCTGTCTATGGTAATAATGTTACCTTTAACGAGAAGGGGGAATGGTTCTAAGCTCACCTGTCAGGGTTGGATTCTGCTCTAGCGAAAGGCAACGACGCTGATGGATTTTAATTAACATGTAAACTAGAACGTGATGGAAGTGTTTTGTGGTTTTCTTCACGTCACGTCAGGTACACTCAGCTCGTCTCTCTCTGTGGTGAGTGGGTGTGTGTAAATTGCATACGTGCGTGTGTGTGGGTGTGGGGGTGTGATATGGTGTGCACCAGTGCTGCTATCGTCATCTGCCATCCCATCTCAGGTTTGTGGTAGCCCAGGTGAAATCAAACTTGGAAATTTAGGAAGCACACTTTGCATGTTTACGATATCTACCTCACGATGGATGCAAGCAGGGTCACAAGACACACTTTTTACTCGGTGTGACAGGAAAATTTACGCAAAACTGTTCCGACTTGGGGAAGAAGTTGATGGTACATAATTTACCTTAATTTACATTTTAATTTAGTGTCCTTTGCGTTCCGGAAGATAGATACTGATAGTTACCATTCTCCTTTCAAAAATGCAGAAAGTTTTCATACTCAGACTCTTTGTAATGCACCAGAGGTGTATCGATTTCCATCAGGTAAAATCACAAACTGATACCAACCAAACCAGCCCCGTACCAATTACCTACCGTAGCAATTAATGTGAATAAATCAACGAAATTATGCATGCGACACATAAATTATGCACCATTTGATTCCTTTCGCACGTACTATATATGGGAAATTAAAATTTATGTTAATATGACAGACGCATTGAGTGATTAAAGTGAAATTAAAACATACATTCAGCACCAGTAACTCGCCCCCTTTACATTCCAAAGCTCCAAAGCTGGAGTGAAAATGAATCACGGCGAGAAAGTAGCGTGTCATTCCACGTGGCGACACGAGTAAGGGGGGGGGGGAATGCTCATCGCGTATTAATTGATAATGGGGGTTTCGACGATCACCAACCAAGTCACCGATGAAAATTTGTGATGAGTTTTACCACGTTACGGTGGAAATGGTAAATGAGCAATTCTGACTAAAAGTGTCACAGCAGCATGCATGCGAAGTTTAAATCAAAGCGCTTAAAATAAACATTATTGTTTCAATTTCAAATTCAATGCATGTTTTTGAAAAGAGCATAATATTTATTAATATATTTAAATTTTCGAAGTATTTTTTTAATGCGATCAGAAAATTAAACAAATGTTTAAATCTTTAACATTGGAAATTAAATACAAGATTTTAGCATTAACAAATCATCGATGGCGTTCTATCTTATCGCACGTGCATTTCGGGATAAATTGAGCAAATAACGCAATTTTGTGTGGCTCTCAATGCCTTACCTTCACAGATCCCCGAAATTCGTTTTCAATTCTGAGATATTCAACAAAACCGAAAAACTCCGTACATTGTTGTTACACTTCATATGGAAGAAGTTTCAATTTTGTCGTGCTATCTACACACGATTTTGGGAACTCTTTTTTATCCGTGTGGACACAACCTGAAAATTGCTGCAAGTGCGACAACTGGCCAATGGAATTACTGGTCAGAACGTGTTTGACACAAGTACGAGCTCGACTAACGTAAACAATTAATTTCGGGAGTCCCGAGTTATAATTTTGTAATCATAACTCGGGACTCATGCTACCAAACTTCGGGACAATGCACAGAATGTTGTTGTTGTTGTTAATTAATTTATTTCCGGCAGCTTTAACCCCTCGGTCATTTGCTGCCCATCGTTTTTGTTAATTCATGGTCAAACATTAAAAAGCGTTGTCCTCGCAACGACAAGATAGCACGACAACGATGTTTGAGTGAAACTTAGAAAATCTCGATTTTCCTGTTTTAGTTTCTGTTATCGGCTGTATCTCAGAAATCAGAGGTCAAATCTTCCAGGATCCTTAGAGAAATTTATAGGACTTTTGAGAAATTTATAGGATTTATAGGACAAATCCATAAGGGTTTACAGTCACACAAAGTTGAGTTTTGGAAGGTTGAATTTTTTTTTAATTTAATATTACCTCTTTTTGAATGATATTACCTAAAAAATGTGTGAAGCTGTGAACCTGATAAATATTCCAGAAACTGATGAAAATTCATCAATTCCTGATCATTAATCATTTTTTCACACAAAATCTGTCACCATTTTCTGATGAATATTTTTTTCTGTGTATAGGATCTTTAAAATTTATAGGATTTATAAGATACATAAAAATATTTAAAAAGCACGTACTTTTGAAATCAAAATTTATTTTCTAAATGATAAAATGACCTCGCTAGGTTATTGCAGGTATAAAAAGTACATAAATGTTCTCATAGGATGGCGTGTTTTACGATTTTTGCAGCGATTTTAAAACTATTTTCAAACTTCTTGGATGAAAAATACGTTGTCTTTGGAATGTTGAGTACGCCATCGAATTCAATCGTCCATTACCCAATTTTGCACAGAAATTCTATCACACCAAATTTCTATCTCTTAACGACTTCGAGCTACAAATCACGGAAAACGTGTCTTAGTTAAAAATCCAGAAAAATAGAAAAGGTCGTACCGCCTCAACGACTATCATGAGATATTGAAAAATGTACGTCAAATCAGTGATCAGGGACCACAATTACCCATTAGAGCAAAATTTACGCAAATCGGAGAGGGGTTGGGGCAACTTTTTCCGATTTCGTGTGAGTTGGCAGCGAATGCCCCAAAATGCTTTGAACAGTTTGAATAATTTTAATAGATAGAGAGAGCAGACAAAAATAAAATAACAATTTGCATAAGCGTTCAGTTTTACCTAAAAGTGGCTTTAAAATGAGTTTTGTACATATATACGATTACAAATAAAAATATCTTGTCAGAAACATGTTTTTCATGTAATTAGGAGTGTCTCCTATCAATTCTTTTCCACCACCAAGTTCATTCTGAAAAAAAAACTCGCACAAAAAACTTAATAAAACAATTTTTGGAATCAACTTTTCGCCGATCAATCATTTATTTTTTTGAAAATGCGATAATTTGAGTCTTTTGACGTGAAAACTCCAAAAGTGTAATTGACTTGTTACTCTTTTCAAACATTATTTTAAATGTTGGATGTCGATCATTGCTAAAATTTGCATGCTTTTGTGCTCACACATCCTTTACTCAACTTCCCGCCAATTAACTCTGTTTTTTCGACACTGGTTAACTTCAAACACAATTCACCAATCTCGAAAATAAGCATATAAATTGCCCCCGGAACAAACGAAAACAACAACAACAACAATACGAGCGGTGCATAATTTACCCCACAGCGTGGAAAGCTCGCATAATTCACTGCCCACCTGAATTGAGTGGGGGTTGGTAACATGGCATTTACGTGAATCCCTTCAATCCTGAAGTACGATGGGCTTCGATTCCGCTTCCGGCGGTGCTGGGCCCCGGCCACCGGACACGTGTGCATCAAACGATGGGGTATTTAATTTGTTTGCACTCATCCACATCAGATATGTCGCCTTTGATTGTGTAAACAGATAAATCGGATTACGTCGGTTGTTTCGGGTCACAACAATTACCGTCATGGCATAAATCCTTCCAGATTTCAGTCACATCCACCCCCCCCCACCCTAAAACCCCTTCTTCTCGGCGTTGAAACAGGACGCAAAATAATCCCATTAGCATCATCTGGCTAATTACACTCGCAAAAATATAAATTTAACTTCATTAGGTGCCTGCCCGCGATGATCTCCAGGAGGGAATTTCCGCTGTTGAGTTTTAAGTGGAGAACGATCGCGAAAAAAGGTCCCGAAAAAGGAAACTTTTTCCGCGACAAGAGACGGTGCTTGTTGCTACATATGGCGCACGGAAAGTGTGCTCACACAAGCACAGACACACACACACACAAATACACACGTGCGGGAAGGAAAAACGCGCGCGCGGAAAAACCTTAACACTAACACGCGTTGATCCGCTTTTATAATAAATAAACGAAGCTTTAAACCAACACATCTCCCCCCGGCTGCGGCTGCCACAAGTTGGTTTGGGTGTCGAAGGGGGTGGAGTTTATGCCGCGCCGCGTTCGTCAGTGTCACTGTGCGGTCGGAATGTGGGTGTGAAATGGTGGCTAAAAGTTGTAAATTAGAAATGAACTATTCTAGTTTTTTTTTCTGAATATGCACTGGAACAAGTTAACGGTCCATGACCACCGGAGATGTTCCTGAATTTACGGGGCCGTGTTAAAAGTTAAAATGAGACTTTCACTTTATCAGGATCAGGAGCATAAAAATCCGTTGAAAATCCGCATATGGCCATATCCGTAAAAAAATATCCTAATCAGGTTCCTGATATGGTCAATTCTCGATTTCAAGCGGAATTCGTTTGCGACGGCTCTTGAATATGCTTTTCGGATATATTATTTGAAGAATATTGACTTCTTGCTACTGTCGGAACCTCCCAGGAGATCCCCCAGGGAACAGTCGTCTGACATGTGGCGTCGTGGTTTTCACCAAGCTGTCATAACATTCTAAGGACATTGCGATGCTTTTGAAGGGTGAATCGTTGATTCTGGAGACACCGGACATCGATCCAATGCGCACCTTGGGACTGAATGGACAAGTTCAATTCCTTCTGGAATGTATTCATTGGACCATCTCCTAATTCATGTTGTTGTTTCCATGTCAATTTCAACTTGCTGGGGACAGGCCAATTAACCAAATACGCTAATATTTGGCTTGAGAGTCCCAATGAGTATCCTCTACAAGGGGATCCTCGGTTTGCCGTAATATGAGAACTTTTTTGTTTGGTTGAAATACCTTAATTACCACAGAAAATACAGCAAAAGCTGGTTAAAATCATGATGGTGATATCTTGATTAAATTGAGTTTCTCCACCGTTGAGAAATTCTCCCCTGAAAGGGAATGCCATTCAGAGGGGGGAATGTTGATCAATTGTGATCTAGTACAATTAATCAACCAAAATACAAATAAATATAATCCTATGCCAGTAAACGTGTATGAAAACCCTAAATTCGTAATTAACCATTTCTTTGAAACATTCATGTTGAATTTTCACATTCTCAAACACGAGAAGTTATTCCTTTTTTCGTGTCTTGGATGTTTTCTTCAAAAACGAGTAGGGTAGAGGAACCAGTTTTTGCCCTGCTCCAGTTTTCGACAACCTACTGGATTTATTCTGTATTTAACTAACTTAAACCATTTTTTTTGAATTTATTATGCAGGTTAACATATTCATTCATTTCCAGCTCTTATTGAAACTTTCCTAGTGAATTTATATTGTTTATTAAGATTTTATAAGCATTAAAAAGAAAGCATTATTGTAGCCGCCATATTTTTGTCAATTACGGCTACAGCGGGTAATAATGATAATGAGGAAAAAAAAACTCATTTTGTCCGAAAATAATGTATATGAATAATTCATAGCTTCACTATATGTCTGAATTTCATAAAAATCTAATGATTTACCTGTTTTAAAAGTTCACTAAAGGTTATTTCAATTAAATAAAGTGGGCGATTTCTGGGGTCATGAAAAAACATGAGATCCAATTTTCGCCCAAGGCGAAATCTAGTATTGTCTTTTCAGATTTTATCTAGAACCAGTTTTCGTTTACCATAAAAACTTATCTTATCGCAGCGAAATGTGCTAGAAATATATTTGGATCATTCCAGATTATTTTTAAAGGTTAATTAGTCATATTTTTTTATTTCATTCATTAGGGTGTTTTGGTAAAAACATCAGTTCAAAAAATTACCTAAACATAGATATGGGACACCTAGTTCAAACGTGGTAGGAGTGTACTGGTACAAAGGAGAACAAATTGAGTGAAGGAGGGAAAAGTAGTTATACAATATCCTTCAAAATAGCACATGGAGCTTATTGTAACTGTGTGCCCTTATCTTGGATGAATAGGGACACATGAATTCTATCAGGAATTTTGATTTAGTCATATTTGTTTTACGAGTGAGAACATGTTTTGGTTTTAAATCGATCGTAGCAACCGGTGCTGACGGTTGGAAAAGTTTTTCACTCCGCGTCATTTTTGCCATTTTTTTTCGTTTATATACATTCTTTTCAGGATTTTTCAGGATTGTTTATGCTGAAAGGGAATATTGTTTCTAATTGTCCCTGTCGAAGTGAATTTTGTTGAAAATTCAATAAATCGTTCGGAACTGCCAAGGATCAGGAACACGAAAAGCAAGTGGAAGGGCTTAACCAAGCTGGAGGAGGCCGTTACCTGAGCGGAACTGATCGCCATCAAATCAATAGGAGGATATGGCGGATGCCTTTTTAAGAGATTGTGGTTGAGTCTATTCAATCATCCTGGATGTGCAATTTGAACCAGCGAAACATCCAAAAATATTTGTTGGGAGTTGCCATATTCGGTGCTAAAGGAACGCTTCCACTTCATCCGACCGGCCTGTGTCCTGTCAAGATCCTGGGGTCAGACTATCGGGACCTTGCTGTGTTTTTGAAGATTTGCTGTTTCTTGGTGAGAGCCTTCCATCATTATTTGATTATATTCCCCTATATTATAATACTATAAATTAAATTAACCCTCCTCCCCTTTTCCCACTTTTCCATTCCCCAATCCCGATTTTTCAACCACAATTTTTGCATTTCTTCTTCCCCCGTAAAAATATAATAATTTACCAATTTACACTTACACACCACACCTAACTGATTCGGAGCGTTTGGTACGGTATGTACACGCATCCTTCCTCCCCTGATTATTCTGTGAAATGTGATCCGTTTACAGAATCTGTATCTGCGGTCAATGCAACGCAGTAGGCCTGGCCGCTTTAATTTTTGCTATGCATTTTCGGGGGTAACTCGGATGTACTGAAATTATTAATATTGACAAGAAAGGACTCGGGGCGTAATCTAACCGCAAGTTCTTCCAGGATGCTTTCTTCGAACTGGCTGTGCTTGTGTTCGTTTAGATTAGATTAGAGTGAGAACATGTTTTGGTTTTAGTTAGAATAGACAGAGAACCTCAAAAAAAATTCATTTCATTTGTTTTTTTTTAAATTTTTGTCGTTGGCGAAATCTGGTTCCAAGGGTGGGTGAAATATGGATTTAGGGGGCGAAAGTGGACACTTCAGAGCACTTTATTAAAACTCAAAATTTCAACAAAAATGAACATGTAAATGATAAAAACCTAGTGGAAACTTCAAATCAAATAGTTTATCAACGTTCTACAACAGGGGTGCCCAACCTTTTGGCCTTGCGGGCCAGATTTGATTTTTCTGAAGTTGAGTCGGGCCGGAAGTATTGTTTGAAAATGTAAGCAATTTTTCTCATAAAATTATTGAAATCATTTTTGAAGTAAGCAAATAAAAAAAAGCGTTGCAAATATGATTCATAAATTTTGATTTTAAGAAAGAAATACAAAATAACTTTCATAGGTTGGTGTTGATTTATTGATTTTTGTTTTAAATTTGTTTAAGCATTATACAAAAAAAAAATTTGTTTGGAAATTGTCTACGAGGGGGGAGGAGGGGTCTAAGATTTCTGAAAAGAGTCCAAGTGGTTTATGGATGGTCCCTTAGGCACATTTAATTAAGAAAAAACTATATTTTTTTTTATCAAAGTTGTTGTACAGAAAATAAACTTTTTTAATGCCGTAGAAAAATGTTTTTAAACTTGCCTCGGTAATCAGTTTGTGCGAATACGATTATGATTACCATTTAATATTTAAAAAAAACGTTACTTAATCCACCCTTAGGTGGTTGGTGCCTTCCTCTCATTCAAAGGGTAATGCTATCGAAAATAGACACGCTCGTGGGAAGGTCTTTAAATTACCTATCCAAAGATAGGTCGCATGATATATTTGGAATACGTTTTCATCTAAATATCTGAGAACTAGCCTCCAAAAAGTGTATAAATAACTCTTAAGTGCTTATAACTTTTGATAGGGTTGTCAGATCTTCAACGTTTTGGACGCGTTGGAAAGGTCTTTTGATTACCTGTTCAACGACGGGTTGCATGATAGATCCGGACAACGTTTTCATTGTGATATCTGAGATCCGGCTTCCAAAAAGTGCATAATTAACACTTAATTGCTAATAACTTTTGATAGGGTTGTCAGATCTTCAATGTATTGGTCGCGTTGGAAAGGTCTTTTAAATACCTTTCTAAAAATGTATAACATGCTGGGGTTTCTTACAAAAACCACCCTTTTTACAATCTTCCGGACTTTAGTCAAAATCGTTTTTTTAGCATAACTTTTGAAGTACTTTACTAAACTTCATAATTTTAAATAGGGACTTATGGGACCCCAAGACAAATCGAATGAGACCAAAACGGACCAAATCGGTTAAGCCAGTGCTGAGATAATCGAGTGCATATTTTTTGGTGCACAGACCCACATCCCTACACACACACACACAGACATTTGCTCAGAATTCGATTCTGAGTCGATAGGTATACATGAAAGTGGGTCTAGGAGGTCTAATTGAGAAGTTCAGTTTTCGAGTGATTTTATAGCCTTTCCTCAGTAAGGTGAGGAAGGCAAAATACAATTAATTCTTCTACAAATCTTACTTGTTTCAGCTCTTTAAAAAATAGAAAAGCGCTGAATATACGACACGTTTAAGCTCAAAATTATTCACACTTTTTAAATAGATTTTAGCTGTCTTGGTCGCAAATGAACCAGACATATTTTGAAAATCAAATTTTGAAATAAATCGTGACGATGCAACGCCGTTATTTATTGTTTTTATTTTGTTTGGAAATATGTATCAATTTTTAGCAAATCTGGTACATATTTCGTAGCATTTTTCGAGTGATTTTATTAGGGTCATTTCATTTATGGTATGATTTGTGTCACATGGTTTTTATTTTAATACAAAAATTCGGTGTAAATTGTTTATATGAGCATGAGCATGGTTGACTGCCAAATGAATAGCCCCTTTGTTATTGACGGATCAGCTGAAATTAAAAATGCATCAAAAATGATTCAAACACTGATCATTTCCATGAAGCCTGCAGTTCATCTAAGGTAGCCTCCCAAACTACGATGCTAGGACTTCATTAATATAAACCCGTCGCCGAGCCATCCAAGCTGCGATGTTGTGGGAAGGTCTTTTTTTATTAACACACAAAAACAATAGAGCACAGCTATTTCAATACTTAATACATGTACTTTTTTTTTATCTTGTCACACCTTGTAAGTGCAGCGAAGGAAATTTAGACAGGAACGTTTTGTCATATCTGGATGCTCGACTTCATTTTTGATTGTTACTCGGGGCACATTATTATTTTTGGTTTATTCTAATCTGTTCTCTTTATTCAAGGTCAAACACGTTTTCCTCTGAACTTCATCAAGTGACACATAAATATAGAACTAGCATGACGGAATTACACAATGAGGTTGCAGCCAAAATCTGCTTAACACATATAAATACCATCAAAAATATGATTGACCACCAGCAGAAAACAGCCCATAGTGCTGCCTGAATAGGTCGCCAGAGGAGGGTGGTTATATTTGGTCGTACAATATGTGGCGCTATAAATATAGCACCATTCAAGCCGCACCAAACCAAACCAAACCAACCAACGACGCATCGTAGAGCCACTACCAACTGGGTGTAGCAACAGCATCAGACACACGATGGTAAAGGGTATTATAGTCGAGGAGCATCACCCAAAAAACACAAAAACATCACGCAACAGAAGCAGCAAAGGCAGTGACGAACGCAACACTCTGCCAGCACTGGAAGCTGTTTGGAGGAAGGTCCCATCGGCGAATGACGCCACCCTCAAACCCCACCATGAAAACCACTACTCCCACTGCTTCTTTGAGATTGTCTGTAGCAGTAGTTGCATGCATTCAACTCAGAGGTTCACAAACATGCAGGTTTTTTTTTCGCTCAAGTTTACCTTCGAATCGATGGACGATGTTCATTTATCTGATGATCTCCACTACGAGCACCCCCAAACCATGATCGATCATGGCAAAAACTTTGATTTAGTGGGTGTAGTTTTTAGTTTGAGGAAAAGTCCTTTTTGAAAAATGACCGCGATAGTCGGGATTGGTAACGATTCTGCATGGAGAGTTTTTTCGAGCTACAGAGATTTACTGGTACAGAGATTGGGGGTAGAAACTGGGTTGATTTTATCAGAGCATAGCACAGATTGAGCTACGCGCCATGTTCGCGAATCGTGATGCGCCAAATTGGTTGTGTGTGATTAGAGGACTATTGAAATGGGAATTGGAACTGTATCTAGTTTGGATGAAATCTGACATATATTAGTAAACTCCGACGGTAATATGACTCTTACTACATATTTTTCTGGTTATTTTATAGTAAAAAAAAAGCCTATTTGGGTAATTCTCCGCCAACTCACACAGCAGTTGCTCCGACCCCGCTTCGATTTGCGTGAAACTTTGTCCTAAGGGTTAACTTTTGTCCCTGATCACGAATCCCAGGTCCTTTTTTTGATATCTCGTGACGGAGGGGCGATACGACCCCTTCCATTTTTGAACAAGCGAAAAAAGAGGTGTTTTTCAATAATTTGCTGCCTGAAACGGTAATGAGATAGAAATTTGGTATCAAAGAGCCTTACCCGGCAAACTTCGTCCTGCCCTTTTTTGGTTGTTGCTATTTCAGCCTCCTGTGATCAAAATTTGATTTTGCGTAACTTTCTCCATACAATTTGCCGATGCTCCGGAATCGATTCCAGAGTGGCCAAAGTGTCAATAAGTTAACGTATAAACCTTCCTTGGGCTTATAGGAACCCAACAAAACAAAGAGCACCTCGCTCCGACGTTCCGTGTTGAATTGATTCGCGTTCGAACAAAACCGTCGAAATTTTGTATATATATAGATTAGACGCCCGATTTGATAGAGTTCTCAGAATTCCGGAAAAAACGTATTTTTCATAAAAAAAACGCTAAAAAAGTTTTATAAACTCTGCCATTTTCCGTTAGTCGACTGTAAACAATTTTGCAGTGTTGGTATTATCGCGCTCTCGCGAGAAAATTTTCTCTCTCTCGAGTTCTCGCCGCGAGTCTCGAGCTGCCGAGAGAAACTCACCGATTGCCCGTGCTCTCCTCCGCTTGCGAACGGACTTTCTCGCGAGCCAGAATTGCCCGTTCGCGAGAAGTCGAACGTGTTAGAAACGAACAAACCACAACACAGCGATTGAAGTCACACCTCTATACCATCGCCTGGTTCGTATTCATAAGCCTGATAAACAAATTGTTAGCTTGGGGCGAACGGCTAGCACGAGGCGCTCGCGAGCGCTCGCGGCGAGAGCGAGAACGCGAACGAAAATGCGAGCGCGAGCGAGAAGAGAAAAGTACTACAAGTTCTCTCGCTCGTTCGCGAGCGAGAAATGCTTTCATTCTTCTCGCTCGAATTCCAACAATGCAATTTTGGAACATGTCATTTTATGGGAAATTTAATGTACTTTACGAATCTACATTTGTCATCATTCCCTGGTGAACATTACCATCATCTTTTCTGTGTGAAAATGTTCAATTTTACTCTCTTTCTTGATTGACATTAAGTGAACGCAGAACATAACTTCAAGTATTCATTTGAAAACCACTGGCAGACTTTAGTTTCACAGTCTCCCCTAAGAGACACATTCACACAACCAACGCGCGCACACATACACACACACTCGCACGCAGGCTGGTGCGAGGTGGCGAAAAAGCTCATATCTAATTTAGTTCACTGTGATGTGAAAACGATGGAGAAAATTATAATCGTATTAAAATTAAATTTTCATATTTATCTTCCCGGCTTCTAGGCGAATAGTGTCTGCCAGCGCGAGAGCGGCTTCGCCGCTGCTGCTCCTGCTGGTGGTGACGGGGATGAAGGAGTAATAAAACGCAGCAGTTGACGAATTGCATCCTGTGTGCAGCAATCCTCTATGGCTGTCAGTGGCTTTATGAAGCAGTTTGTCATCAGTAAGACACCTTCCGGGGTTATGTGTTAGATTCTTTTTTCATAAAAGTTGGTTAAATTAACGTGAGTTTTGAATATTTTTCCTCTCTCTTCAGTTCATTGTATTTTTGTATTTTTGTATTTTTGTATTTTTGTATTTTTGTATTTTTGTATTTTTGTATTTTTGTATTTTTGTATTTTTGTATTTTTGTATTTTTGTATTTTTGTATTTTTGTATTTTTGTATTTTTGTATTTTTGTATTTTTGTATTTTTGTATTTTTGTATTTTTGTATTTTTGTATTTTTGTATTTTTGTATTTTTGTATTTTTGTATTTTTGTATTTTTGTATTTTTGTATTTTTGTATTTTTGTATTTTTGTATTTTTGTAATATCTTTCCGAGAAACGTTACAAAAATTTCTTAAATTTAATTTTATGAGAGCATAACCAGTTTTGTTCCCACGAAAATGACTCAACTTCCCCCCCGGAAATGAAAAGGTCAGCATTTCCCAATTATCTCAGAAAATGATTACATTTTCCAGCAAAGGAACTTAGTTGGCACCCAATTAAACCATTACCCTGTGTTGCATCTTTCGCAGTCTTGAATAGATTATCCCATCGCTGTCAGCTATGGTTAATCTGTAAGCTTTTTTTTTGCTATCTTGATAAGCTCGTCGGAAAATCTCTCTGTTTTGTTCGCCATTTTTTCTTTCTTGAAACCCTTTTTCTTCATGCTTCCGTGGCATCCATAAAGCATGACATTCCACGGTACCTTTTGCTGGTCAGACTGGGCCTGGGCCGGACCCGACCTCATTTATTAATTTGCAACCTATTTTAACTTACCTTTGGGGGGGTTGAACGAGCGAGCGTCTTCCGGTCCGGACCCATTTCTTGTAACGCTTTTGTGAGTGTGGCCTCGTTTTTTTGCTCGTTGAGGTTTGACGATATTTTTTCTTTGCAACATTTTTGTTATGCAAACCGGCAAGCTTGGTGGAATAAAGCAGAGCTCATTAAAAAAGTTTTGATGTATTTTTTTGTTCGCAGAGTTTCCCCGTGCTAGTTGTTCCGAGAATCCTGTTTAAATTTGAAACAGAAAGTTTCTATTATATTACGGTGGGTCAAGATTGTGGGGTTCCGATGGTTGGTGGAATTTTTTTTTGCTACTGAATCGTTTTACAATTTGATTAAGGGAATGGTTGGTAATCTCACTGACAATTTTGAAAAAACATAATCAAATTATTGTTCTTTTTTGATCAAAACTAAAAGCTCAACATTTGCTTATGAATTCTATGACATCATTCCAAAAAACCAAGCGCCTCCATTGAATCTCTCTTTCCAAAAACAAATTTATGGAGGCACTTGATTTAAAAGAATGGTTTTATAGCATTGAAATTGAGGCATTTTTTGCCCAGAAATGAACAAAAATGCCTGCTTACGCACCTCACCTTACTCACCGGTAAGGCTATAAAATCATTCGAAAAGTGAACTTCTTAATTCGACCTCCCAGACCCACAATCATGTATACATGTCGACTCGGAATCAAATTCTAGGCAAATGTATGTGTGTGACTGGAAGTGATTATGTGCACCGTAAAATTTTCTTTAGGTTATTTCAAAGAATGCAATGCAAATCCCGATTTTCTTTAAAAAAATTATGAAGCATGTGAAATTTTCATATTTTTTAAATTTTTGTTAGAAGTTGTATATTTTGAATGTATACAATGTTCAAGTATTTTACTGACTGTTCAATCAAATTTATATTGCAGAATTTGTTTTATATTTTGCAAAGTATATAAAAACTATGAATCTTCTTGATAACATCGGATGACAAAATCGCAACAACGCACCCACGAACGCAGCGTAGGATCCCCGAATCCGATGAGTTCGATCTAATTGTTAGAATAACCCGATTACCACACAATCGAACAGGATCGTCACCGCGGCACACTCAATTAATTTCAGCAATCAACGTTTCGGCCGACGCAGCGCCCGATGTCGGGCTCACGTCGCGTGGCTCTTTTCAATATCGCCGCGGCACAACACGAAAACTAATTGTTTATATTGGTGGCGTATGTGCACCAGCAGCAGCAGGCTGTGTCCGTTGTTGAATATCTGTAATTAGATCAAACCGCCGGGAAATGAACAAAACTTTCGCCCGTTTTGCAGCACCATTTAGAAACATCGGGCGGAACACATCGGTGCCACGCGTGGGTGGATTGCGGGTTCTATTGTCGTTTTTTGGCCTCCAGGGGGGAAAGGGCCAAATCCCGGGGGTGCGGTACACATCCAGGAAAATCGGGTGGCAGCCCATACACACACCCCGAATGTCGAGGAATCCAATTAATTCTATTTGTAAAATTTGAAACAGAAAAGTTTTTTGATTAGGTTTTAATTGTTTTCGGAGTTCGGAGTTTCTGGCCGGACCGACCCAAGGGGGCACACAAAGCCATGAGCCCAACTGGCTGATGACCCCCATGTATGGCCGGAGTGCTGGAAACATCGGTTCTTGCCTTAGAGTGATATTCCAGACTTGATATGGCTTGCGTAAATTGGAGTCTTTCCAGGATTTTCCAACATGAGGTTTCTGATAAAATCAGAATTTGATTGCTTTGATATTTGCTGCAAAATTAACAATTTTGTTCAATCTTTTTCAGTTTAATGAAGGTTTTTCTGAGAAGAAATTCTTGCCTTTAGTTTTGAGACATAACTGCAATGCGAAAGTAATACCTTGGCAATATCGGTAAATATTTTACCATAGTTTCTGAGGAATTTCATAAAACACTATAATTGAGTCGATTTTGGACAGTGCAGGAGCGCGCAAGCCTTGCAGGATTATTCGTGTTTTGGGGGTCTTTTTTCAGTGATTAGTGTTTTAATTAAGATTACATAAATTGTGTTGTGATTTTAAAGGCCCTTGCTATATCATCATCGAAGGCACGGCGTCGGGTAAATTGAGCATTATTTTTTTAATTAACTCGTTAAATTTTTACGGTGAAATAGTCATTTCTACAGAATCGTTCTTCAAAAGACACGCTGACATTTAGGATAGACCATTAGTGCGCTTGCCACGGTGACGCTCAGACTCGTTTTTGCATTTCCATCTCTCCAATTTCTTTGTATCGCTGTTAAGATTAGATTGTGAGTAGCGGGACCCCGCGGTTACTCTGCATCGTGTTTTTCGGAGCCTTTTATGATATTTTATTTTTCATAAGTCCTTCTTTTATCATCGTTGATCGGAAGGCACACCACCGGTTTAGTACGTATATGTTAGTGTTTTAATTTCATCACAATCGTTTACGCGGTGTCCTCTTTTCTTTTCGTTAAATTTTATTGATCGCAATAATTTATTCCAACTGGCACTTTTAGTATTGCTTATTAAACTATCCATTCTATGAAGAGTAGAGCGTCTTTAAAATTTGCTCGCGTTATAGTAAAAATATACTGATAAGTCCAGCCCATAGCACTACTGCTCGGTTGGCACGCGTTCAATTAATTTTTTTTTAAATAATTAATTATGTATGTTTTTGCAGCCGGCTGCCTAAGTTTTAAAAATTTCAACCGATAAACATTTGCTTATGGTCACATCACCTACCACAGCGAATCCTGACCTCATGCCCATCTTTCTAAACCCTCAAAACTAATGTGATACATTGTCGAGTCGCTGCCGATTTAGCCGTCTCCATCACTCAAGTATCGGCTAACATTCCCATGCACTTCCCCGTGTCTCACCACTGGTCGTGGCCGGCGTCGGTATTGATCAGCATGATAGGGACACTTGAAAGTTGCGAAGTGGTGATGATTGGTTCCTACTCTTCATCTGTGGTCCACGGAGCAATTTTTGGAGGTCCTGGTCAATAACGAAGTAGCATCTACGGGTAGACACCAATGCTATGCTATGCTAATTTCATAAAACACTATAGGGTTATTCTCTACCAACTCACACGAAATCGGGAAAAGTTGACCCGACCCCTCTTCGATTTGCGTAAAACTTTGTCCTAAGGGGTAACTTTTGTCCCTGATCACGTCTCCGAGGTCCGTTTTTGCCTTCCTCACTTTACTGAGGAAAGGCTATAAAATCACTCGAAAAATGAACTTCTCAATTAGACCTCCTAGACCCACCTTCATGTATACTAGGGTGGTCCAAATCCGGACTTTTTTGGGGCTACCCCCTGAAATCAAAGATTGACCCATCACTAGGCTAAATTCCAAATTTGAGCTCATTCTGACCACGGGAACCCCTCCCTCCAATCGCTTAAAGTTTGTATGGGAAAAATCGTCAAAATGTATGGAGAAAAGCAACTGTTTTACTTTTTTACCTGTGGAAGGCGCCATAATTATCCGATTCTTACCATTTCTCAAAAGTAGATCCTTCATTAAATTTAGAACAACTTTCCCGAAGACACCATATTTTTAGGATTTTTTCCCGCGAAGTTATAAGCGCCCAAAACTGACCCTTTTTGCGCGGCCAGCTGTAAGGGGCTACCTAACAACGATGTTTATTTCCAATTCGTACTCGCACGTGCTCTCTCTCAGGTTCAAACTCTCTCACGAGCTTGCTCGCCTGCCTGCCTGCCTGTTTGCCTACAAGCGCGCGTTGTTTCTCTGCTTGGACTTTTGTCGTCGTCGTCGTCGTTTTCGTTTGTCAACCGCTGCGCTGCGTTTCTGGCATGTTTATTATAATTTTCAACTTAAATAGCAGGATTGTTTTGAGATATATTTGACATATGAATTCTTAAATTATGTCAAAAATAAATAAAACTGCGCTGAAAAAAAAGTTTAAAGAAAAGACAGCTTAGGCTCAATTAAAAAAATACAGCAAATGTCATGAGAACAGGGTTTGTTTGTTTTTCCAAGCATTACACGCAGTTTTTCGTATATGCTAATGAAACATGATAATGATTCAATTATTTAAAAAAAAATCTTCAGGTAATACAAATGTTGTTCGTTTAGGTAGTTTGCTTTAACAAAAATATACTTTAGTACAAATCAGAACAAATCAAGGCAATTTTACAATTATTGCTGCAAATTTTCATTCATACTCTCTAAAATAATTTGTTTATTCTTCCTGGAAATTTCTTTCTGTGTTCTTAGACCACCTGCAACAAATATTGCAACTGTTTACCATTTTTTTGTCAGTTTACCTGTAAATTTTTCGATTCAGGAAACATCTCTTTCTGCACAATCGTTTACTACCTTCAGATCTTGCAGTTGCGGCCTTCCTTTAAGTACTCATTTGGATTCAGTTTTTAAAAAATTTAAAGAAAATTCCTTCCTTTTTATCTAAAAAAAACTGCATGGTATTTCTTGTAACAAAAGCAGATAAATTAAAATCCAAAACGTTTGCAATTAGGTTTGGATCAGAACCAAGGTTGAAAAAATTCACTTCGAGCGAATAACGATCGCCTGATGAAAGGTCCTCTGAGTATGCGATTCATGGATGAACTAATTCATCAAATTTGTATTCTCTCTCACACGCTTATAATATGATATCTATTGTTGATCACATATTACATTAAATTTTATATCTCAAAACAAACCTGGTATTTTAGTTCAAAATTTTAATAAACATGCAGGAACACAGCGCAGCGGACGGCAAACGAAAACGACGACGACGACAAAAGTCCAAGCAGAGAAACAACGCGCGCTTGTAGGCAAACAGGCAGGCAGGCAGGCGAGCAAGCTCGTGAGAGAGTTTGAACCTGAGAGAGAGCACGTGTGTGTACGAATTGGAAATAAACATCGTTGTTAGGTAGCCCCTTACAGCTGGCCGCGCAAAAAGGGTCAGTTTTGGGCGCTAATAACTTCGCGGGAAAAAATCCTAAAAATATGGTGTCTTCGGGAAAGTTGTTCTAAATTTAATGAAGGATCTACTTTTGAGAAATGGTAAGAATCGGATAATTATGGCGCCTTCCACAGGTAAAAAAGTAAAACAGTTGCTTTTCTCCATACATTTTGACGATTTTTCCCATACAAACTTTAAGCGATTGGAGAGAGGGGTTCCCGTGGTCAGAATGAGCTCAAATTTAGAATTTAGCCTAGTGATGGGTCAATCTTTGATTTCAGGGGGTAGCCCCAAAAAAGTCCGGATTTGGACCACCCTAATGTATACCTATCGACTCAGAATCAAATTCTGAGCAAATGTCTGTGTGTGTGGTGGGATGTTTATCAAAAAATTGTCACTCGATTATCTTGACATTGGCTGAACCGATTTTGTCCGTTTTGGCGTCATTCGGTCTGTCTTGAGGTCCCATAAGTCGCTATTAAAAATTATGCAGTTTAGTAAAGTACTTCAAAAGTTATGCTAAAAAAACAATTTTGACAAAAGTCCGGAAGATTGTAAAAAGGGTGGTTTTTGTAAGAAAACCCGTCATGCTATACATTTTCAGAAAGGTATTTAAAAGACCTTTCCAACGCGCCCAAGACATTGAAGATCTGACAAATCTATCGAAAGTTATAAGCACTTAAGTGTTATTTATACGCTTTTTATAGGCCGGATCTCAGATATGTTGATGAAATCGTTGTCCGGATCTCTCATGCAACCTATCGTTGGATATGTATTCAAAAGACCTTTCTAACGCGTCCAAAACATTGAAGATCTGACAACCCTATCAAAAGTTATAAGTACTTAAGTGTTATTTACGCACTTTTCGCATTTTGGATAGCACTCTTTAAATGTGAGGAAGGCGCCAACCACCTAAGGGTGGATTAAGTAACGTTTTATATCTCGTGTCGGAGGGGCGGTACGGCCCCTTTCATTTTTGAACATGCGAAAAAAGAGGTGTTTTCCAATAATTTGCTGCCTGAAACGATGATGAGATACACAGTAAAAAATTATGTAAATTTGGAAGGTTGAATATTACCTCTTTTATGATGTAATTTTACCTCAATTTAGACTGAAAAAGTGGCATTACACCAGAAAAGTGGTAAAATTACTCATTTCCAGAGGTAAAATTACACCTTTTTTCAGACATAAAAGATGTACCCCTTCCCAGATGTAATATTACCATGATTTTTTTTTCTGTTTAGAAAAAAAAAACACGCGATTTGATGGCGTACTCAGAATTCTGAAAAAAAACATATTTTTCATCGAAAAAAACACTAAAAAAGTTTTAAAAACTGTGTCATTTTCCGTTACTCGGCTGTATAAAATTTTGGTGCATGTCATTTTATGGGAAATTCAATGTACTTTTCGAATCTTTATTGACTCAGAAGGGTCTTTTTTCATTTAGAACGAAATTTTTCATTATAGAATTTCGTGCTTTTTCTAACTTTGCGGGGCTATTTTTTAGAGTGTAACAATGTTCTGCAAAGTTGTACAGCAGACAATTACAAAACTTTTAATATATAAACATAAGGGGTTTGCTTATAAACATCTCGAGTTATCGTGATTTTACGAAAAAAAAGTTTTGAAAAAGTTACTCTTTGAGTTTCTCTTTGTTTCGTCGTCCGTGTCTGTCGCGGGTGACCATGAACGGCAATGATCAACGACGACGTTTTCGCTTAGTTTTTTACCTATGGAGGGCGCTAGGCGCCATCCATAAAGTATGCCACGCTAAAATCGCCCAAAATTATCAATTCTTGGAAATATGATCTTCATTAAATTTGGAAAAACTTTCCTTATCTCAAAACTTTTAATTTTCACAGTAAAAAAATCTTCCTTAAAATACCAAAACTAGTTGTGTACAGGGAAGTCGCTGAAAAAATAGCAGTTGTTTAAGATTTCAAAATGCTGTACCCTGACACAAAGTATTAGATATTAAATTTTGATTGCAAACGGTTTTCAAGAAAAGAGAAATTAGAGTATTCAACAATTTCATTTAAAACAGTTTAGTTTAACATTTGTCATTAGTGCGCCCGTCCCAGGAATTCCCGGGACAAAAATCTCGGGATTTTTCCAAAACCGGGAATTCCCGAATCCCGGGATTTTTGATAATTTGTCCCGGGAATTCCCGAAATTTAAAAAAAAAAAACAAATTATGGCCTGGAAATATTTGTTTTTGTAGAAATTCATTAATACTTGAATACATATTAATCGATATGAATTTAAAAGAATTAATGGGGACCATAAACTTCATGCTTCCCCTCAAGTTGAGCCTGCGCAGAAATTTTGTAGGTCGGTGTAATTCCAAAAAAAATGTAAAATGTTGAATTTGAAAATTAAATTAACGGTGCACATCAACCAGAGCTTCTGCATTCAGATTTTTGTTACAGACATTTTAGTATCTTCATAACTACGGAAATCGAAATATTTTCGATTTACAAATAAATTGATTTTTTTTTTGTAAAATTTGTAAAATGTCTTACAAGAATCCCACACTTGGACTTTATAGGCAAGACCTACACCACCTGCTGGCTTAATTTTAAAACGATACATTTTTGCTAATTTTCCCATACAAACATCAACGATCAATAGCGACCCCTAAATGCTAACAAATTTGGCACCCTAGTGTTCACTGAGTTAGAGTGTCATTTCCCAAGATTTTTGTCAATTTAGAATAGTTCAATGCAATTTGGAATATTTTAAGAGAACCAACCGGGGCTTAATTCTTTGTCTAGTATTGAACACGAATCTATGTTTCCAACAATATATACAATCCAATCCCATCCAATCGCAACGCTGTGTTTGTGTGTCGCTCAGCGTGTATGTGTGCACCACTTTGCATGTGTGTGTGTGTGTACGAGTCACAATGTGTGCTTTATTTGCGGGGTTCGCTCCGGCAGTCAAACTGCTACAAAAGCACTCGCTCGCAGTCATTATCGGGATTCGGGGTTTCCAGCAAGGAGGGATGAGGAACTGAGGACGGGGACACTGCGAAAACGGCGTGCAAACAACCAACGACGACGCGCCCTGGCCACGGCCCCGGCAGAAAAGGGCCAACAATTTTCGGAGGGAGAGCACTTTTCCAACTGGAATTGCAAACAAGTTTAATTGGAAGGAAAATGAAAAACTTGCTGCAATTAACAGACGATTTACCAGCTAGTCAACAATAATGCATCATTACATCGAATTAAGGGAGGAATTAAAAAAAACTAGCATAATTTTCGGGATAATCGAGTTAAAAATAAATTTGCAATATTCCGGTGAGGTGGTCTCTTGGGCACAGAAGCGCACCCCGGTTCCGGAGACGGAACTCATTTAGGGATGCCTCTGCCGCAAATTCATTTTTCGGTGCGTGGTCAATGTCGGTGTATCAATGTTGGGAAACTGCATGCATAATTAACGATGCATATAAATCACTTTTATTTGCATACTATTGGAAGCGGCAATTTAAAGCACGTCTGGAAAAAACTGAACGAACTTTCCCAGAAAGTATGTTAACGAATGCACTCATTGCAAACTATAAGCTATACCTTTAAATTAAAAAAAAAAGCTTGTGTTGGAGCTTTCGGTTCAATTGAGAGTGACTATGGGCTGGATAGATTTTTACAGAACTTGAAATATTTATCAAGTCGTCGCCATCGTGCTAACTTGTCGTACGTGCATTTTGGGCCAAATTGAGTTAAGAACGCCATTTTGTGCAGCTCACAATGCCTCATCTTTTGACCTTCACAGATCCCCAAAATTCGATTTCAATCCTGAGATATTCAATGAAAACCAAAAAAGCTCCGAAAATTTTTGTCACTCTACATATAAAAGATGTTTCAATCCTGTCGTGCTATCTTGTCACTCCATGAAAATTGATGTAAGTGCGACAAAAGGCCAAAGGGATTTCAGGCCAGGAAAGTCAGGATGCGTTTGTCGCACGTACAAGCTAGACTACCGTAAACATTTTTAATTATAACTCGGGACTCCAGCAACCAACTTCAACCAAACTTCGGGACAATGCACAGAATGGTCAGCTAAACAAAACGTGTTTGTTATTGTTTACATTGCGTGCTTTCGTTTTTGTTTATTCAAGGTCAAACATTAAAACGCGTTTTTCTCGGAACGTAAAAATGGCGGGTGCGACATGATAGCACGACGACGTCGAAGTGCAATTCTAGCTTAAAAAACTAACTTAATCCACCTATGTGGTTGATGCCTTCCTCACTTTTTACCAACAATGGGTAATATGAGTGGTTTGGACACATATTTACGCTTTTTTTTATTCCAGAAAAAAACGTACACACATATAACTTAAGTAATCAAAACTCGAGACAAGGTTGCCAGATCTTCAATGTTTTGGACTCGTTGGAAAGGTTTTTCGATTACCTAACCAACGATGGGTCGGATGATGGATCCGGACATCGTTTACATGCATTTAAGTGAGATCCGGCTTCAAAAAAGTACATAAATATCACTTAAGTGGTCACAACTCGAGACAGGGTTGCCAGATCTTCGATGTTGTGGACTCGTTGGAAAGGTCTTTTGATTACCTAACCAACGATGGGTCGGATTATGGATCCGGACATCGTTTACATGCATTTAAGTAAGATCCGGATTCAAAAAAGTACATAAATATCACTTAAGTGGTCATAACTCGAGACAGGGTTGCCAGATATTCAATTATGTGGACTCGTTGGAAAGGTCTCTTGATTGCCTAACCAACGATGGGTCGGATGATGGATCCGGACATCGTTTACATGCATTTAAGTAAGATCCGGCTTCAAAAAAGTAAATAAATATCACTTAAGTGGTCATAACTCGAGACAGGGTTGCCAGATCTTCAATTATGTTGACTCGTTGGAAAGGTCTCTCGATTACCTAACCAATGATGGGTCGGATGATGGATCCGGACATCGTTTACATGCATTTAAGTGAGATCCGGCTTCAAAAAAGTACATAAATATCACTTAAGTGGTCACAACTCGAGACAGGGTTGCCAGATCTTCGATGTTGTGGACTCGTTGGAAAGGTCTTTTGATTACCTAACCAACGATGGGTCGGATTATGGATCCGGACATCGTTTACATGCATTTAAGTAAGATCCGGCTTCAAAAAAGTAAATAAATATCACTTAAGTGGTCATAACTCGAGACAGGGTTGCCAGATCTTCAATTATGTGGACTCGTTGGAAAGGTCTCTCGATTACCTAACCAATGATGGGTCGGATGATGGATCCGGACATCGTTTACATGCATTTAAGTGAGATCCGGCTTCAAAAAAGTACATAAATATCACTTAAGTGGTCACAACTCGAGGCAGGGTTGCCAGATCTTCGATGTTGTGGACTCGTTGGAAAGGTCTTTTGATTACCTAACCAACGATGGGTCGGATTATGGATCCGGACATCGTTTACATACATTTAAGTAAGATCCGGCTTCAAAAAAGTACATAAATATCACTTAAGTGGTCATAACTCGAGACAGGGTTGCCAGATCTTCAATTATGTGGACTCGTTGGAAAGGTCTCTCGATTGCCTAACCAACGATGGGTCGGATGATGGATCCGGACATCGTTTACATACATTCAAGTGAGATCCGGCTTCAAAAAAGTACATAAATATCACTTAAGTGGTCATAACTCGAGACAGGGTTGCCAGATGTTCGATGTTGTGGACTCGTTGGAAAGGTCTCTCGATTACCTAACCAACGATGGGTCGGATGATGGATCCGGACATCGTTTACATGCATATAATTGAGATCCGGATATATGTGAAAATACATTTTTATACATAACTTTTGAACTACTAATCGAAACTTCAAACAATTCAATAGCGATGTATGGGACCCTGAACCAAGTCGAATGCAACTGGTTCGATCAAAATCGGTTCAGCCAGTGCTGAGAAAACTTGGCAAGATTTTTGAACACATACATACATACACACACACACACATACACACACACAGACATTTGTTCAGTTTTCGATTCTGAGTCGATAGATATACATGAATATAGGTCTACGAGCTGTATTTCAAAAGTTCATTTTTCGAGCAGGATTATAGCCTTACCTCAGTGAGGAAGGCAAAACTAACTTAATCCACCTATGTGGTTGATGCCTTCCTCACTTTTTACCAACAATGGGTAATATGCGTGGTTTGGACAAATATTTCAGCTATTTTTTTAGATCTAGAAAAATACTGGACTCGTTGGAAAGGTCTTTCAATTACCTAACCAACGATGGGTCGGATGTTGGATCCGAACATCGTTTACATACATTTAAGTGAGATCCGGCTTCAAAAAAGTACATAAATATCTCTTAAGTGGTCATAACTCAAGACAGGGTTGCCAGATCTTCAATGTTGTGGACTCGTTGGAAAGGTCTTTCAATTAACTAACCAACGATGGGTTGGATGATGGATCCGGACATCGTTTACATACATTTAAGTGAGATCCGGCTTCAAAAAAGTACATAAATATCACTTAAGTGGTCATAACTCGAGACAGGGTTGCCAGATCTTTAATGTTGTGGACTCTTTGGAAAGGTCTTTCAATTACCTAATCAACGGTGGGTCGGATGATGGATCCGGACATCGTTTACATACATTAAAATGAGATCCGGCTTCATAAAAGTACATAAATATCACTTAAGTGGTCATAACTCGAGGCAGGGTTGCCAGATCTTCAATATTTTGGACTCGTTGTAAAGGTCTCTCAATTACCTAATCAATGATGGGTCGGATGATGGATCCGGACATCGTGTACATACATTTAAGTGAGATCCGGCATCAAAAAAGTACATAAATATCACTTAAGTGGTCATAACTCGAGACAGGGTTGCCAGATCTTCAATGTTGTGGACTCTTTGGAAAGGTCTTTCAATTACCTAACCAACGATGGTTTGGAAGATGGATCCGGACATCGTTTACATACATTTAATTAAGATTCGGCTTCAAAAAAGTACATAAATATCACTTAAGTGGTCATAACTCGAGACAGGGTTGCCAAATCTTCAATGTTGTGGACTCGTTGGAAAGGTCTTGCAATTACCTGACCAACGATGGGTCGGATTATGGATCCGGACATCGTTTACATACATTTAAGTGAGATCCGGCTTCAAAAAAGTACATAAATATCACTTAAGTGGTCATAACTCGAGACAGGGTTGCCAGATCTTCAATGTTGTGGACTCTTTGGAAAGGTCTTCTAATTACCTAACCAACGATGGGTTGGATGATGGATCCGGACATCGTTTACATACATTTAAGTGAGATCCGGCTTCAAAAAAGTACATAAATATCACTTAAGTGGTCATAACTCGAGACAGGGTTGCCAGATCTTCAATGTTGTGGACTATTTGGAAAGGTCTTTCAATTACCTAACCAACGATGGGTTGGAAGATGGATCCGGACATCGTTTACATACATTTAATTGAGATCCGGCTTCAAAAAAGTACATAAATATCACTTAAGTGGTCATAACTCGAGACAGGGTTGCCAGATCTTCAATGTTGTGGACTCGTTGGAAAGGTCTTTCAATAACCTTACCAATGATGGGTCGGATAATGGATCCGGACATCGTTTACATACATTTAAGTGAGATCCGGCTTCAAAAAAGTACATAAATATCACTTAAGTGGTCATAACTCGAGACAGGGTTGCCAGATCTTCAATGTTGTGGACTATTTGGAAAGGTCTTGCAATTACCTAACCAACGATGGGTTGGAAGATGGATCCGGACATCGTTTACATACATTTAAGTGAGATCCGGCTTCAAAAAAGTACATAAATATCACTTAAGTGGTCATAACTCGAGACAGGGTTGCCAGATCTTCAATGTTGTGGACTATTTGGAAAGGTCTTTCAATAACCTAACCAACGATGGGTTGGAAGATGGATCCGGACATCGTTTACATGCATTTAAGTGAGATCCGGCTTCAAAAAAGTACATAAATATCACTTAAGTGGTCATAACTCGAGACAGGGTTGCCAGATCTTCAATGTTGTGGACTCGTTGGATAGGTCTTTCAATTACCTAACCAACGATGGGTCGGATGATGGATCCGGACATCGTTTACATGCATTAAAATGAGATCCGGATATATGTGAAAACACATTTTTATACATAACTTTTGAACTAGTTATCGAAACTTCAAACAATTCAATAGCGATGTATGGGACCCTAAACCAAGTCGATTGCAACTAGTTTGATCAAAATCGGTTCAGCCAGTGCTGAGAAAACTCAGTGAGAATTTTAGTCACATACATACATACACACACACATACACACACACATACACACACACATACACACACACATACACACACACAGACATTTGTTCAGTTTTCGATTCTGAGTCGATATGTATACATGAAGGTGGGTCTTTACTGTTTTCATGTTATAGCTACTTTGTAGGATATATTTTTTGATTCTTTTCGTTTTTTTCATTTTAAAAATACTTCTTGTATGAAAACTTAGAAAATTTCTTACAAAAGTCGGTCTGGAAATTGAAATCGGGCTATTATTTTCTAAGTTACAACCTCACAAAGAATTTCGAAACGATGAAAACGAGTTTTTCAAAGTGTAACCTAATAAGCTGTAATTTTCAACTGACGATACAGTCATGCCCCGGTTTTGCACGCCACGGCTTTGCACTGCCGTGGTTATGCAGCAATTCCTCACGAAAACAGCATGATTCGAAATAAAAAGTTCTCCGATCGGGCTCCAAATTTTTCCGGGGGTTCCTTGGCCAAAAAAATTAGACCCGTATTTTTTTGGTCCAAAAAATGGCAATTTTCGTCGATTTTGCAAAAAATGACATTTAAAAAAAAATCATTACTCCGGACCATTTCAACCGATTTTTGCTGTCTTGAGCGCAAAAGAATGGTGATTAGTTTGGCTATTTGAGAAAAATAGGAAGAAGTTTCAAAAATCTAGACTATATGGGAGATCATGGCTATAATTCTATGAAAAATCATCCAGACTTCAGAAAATAATAGTGTTTGAGAATCGGGATGATTTCAGCTATCCATTGCAATTATAATTACATATCTTTTTCAAAAAAAAAAGTATTTTTCCTGTATTTTGAAAATGCCAACTAGATAAAATACTCAAAATTATGGTTATTGCTAGGGTTAGTGAAATTTCAGGATTTCGCGGACAGCGTGAAATCCGTGAAATTTGGCTTTTTCCGCGAAATCCCGTGAAATTTTACGTTTGTGTGAAACTGTAACTATTTTTCTCAAAATGATTAATCAAACTCAAATAAGAATAAAAATAATCTTATAAAATACTGTAGAAATAAGCCAATGAATACCCTGGTTAAATTACTAAAATAGGGTTAGTGATTTTTGACGATTCCGAAGACGGCGTAACGTGAAGTTCATCAATTTTCTCAAATATTTTTGCCTTCCTCACTGAGGTAAGGCTATAATCCTGCTCTAAAAATGAACTTTTTATTAAAAGCTCAAAGACCCACCTTCATGTATACATATCGACTCAGAATCGAAAACTGAACAAATGTCTGTGTGTGTGTATGTGTGTGTGTATGTATGTATGTGACCAAAATTCTCACTGAGTTTTCTCAGCACTGGCTGAACCGATTTTGACCAAACCAGTTGCATTCGACTTGGTTTAGGGTCCCATACATCGCTATTGAATTGTTTGAAATTTCGATAACTAGTTAAAAAGTTATGTATAAAAATGTGTTTTCACATATATCCGGATCCCATTTATATGCATGTAAACGATGTCCTGATCCATCATCCGAAACATCGTTGGTTAGGTATTTGAAAGACCTTTCCAACGAGTCCACAACATTGAAGATCTAGCAACCCTGCCTCGAGTTATGACCACTTAAGTGATATTTATGTACCTTTTTGAAGCCGGATCTCACTGAATTGTATATAAACGATGTCCGGATCCACTTTCCGACCCATCGTTGATTAGGTATTTGAAAGACCTTTCCAACGAGTCCACAACATTGAAGATCTGGCAACCCTGTCTCGAGTTATGACCACTTAAGTGATATTTATGTACTTTTTTGAAGCCGGATCTCACTTAAATGTATGTAAACGATGTCCGGATCCATCTTCCAACCCATCGTTGGTTAGGTAATTGCAAGACCTTTCCAAATAGTCCACAACATTGAAGATCTGGCAACCCTGTCTCGAGTTATGACCACTTAAGTGATATTTATGTACTTTTTGAAGCCGGATCTCACTTAAATGTATGTAAACGATGTCCGGATCCATTATCCGACCCATCATTGGTAAGGTTATTGAAAGACCTTTCCAACGAGTCCACAACATTGAAGATCTGGCAACCCTGTCTCGAGTTATGACCACTTAAGTGATATTTATGTACTTTTTTGAAGCCGGATCTCAATTAAATGTATGTAAACGATGTCCGGATCCATCTTCCAACCCATCGTTGGTTAGGTAATTGAAAGACCTTTCCAAATAGTCCACAACATTGAAGATCTGGCAACCCTGTCTCGAGTTATGACCACTTAAGTGATATTTATGTACTTTTTTGAAGCCGGATCTCACTTAAATGTATGTAAACGATGTCCGGATCCATCATCCAACCCATCGTTGGTTAGGTAATTAGAAGACCTTTCCAAAGAGTCCACAACATTGAAGATCTGGCAACCCTGTCTCGAGTTATGACCACTTAAGTGATATTTATGTACTTTTTTGAAGCCGGATCTCACTTAAATGTATGTAAACGATGTCCGGATCCATAATCCGACCCATCGTTGGTCAGGTAATTGCAAGACCTTTCCAACGAGTCCACAACATTGAAGATTTGGCAACCCTGTCTCGAGTTATGACCACTTAAGTGATATTTATGTACTTTTTTGAAGCCGAATCTTAATTAAATGTATGTAAACGATGTCCGGATCCATCTTCCAAACCATCGTTGGTTAGGTAATTGAAAGACCTTTCCAAAGAGTCCACAACATTGAAGATCTGGCAACCCTGTCTCGAGTTATGACCACTTAAGTGATATTTATGTACTTTTTTGATGCCGGATCTCACTTAAATGTATGTACACGATGTCCGGATCCATCATCCGACCCATCATTGATTAGGTAATTGAGAGACCTTTACAACGAGTCCAAAATATTGAAGATCTGGCAACCCTGCCTCGAGTTATGACCACTTAAGTGATATTTATGTACTTTTATGAAGCCGGATCTCATTTTAATGTATGTAAACGATGTCCGGATCCATCATCCGACCCACCGTTGATTAGGTAATTGAAAGACCTTTCCAAAGAGTCCACAACATTAAAGATCTGGCAACCCTGTCTCGAGTTATGACCACTTAAGTGATATTTATGTACTTTTTTGAAGCCGGATCTCACTTAAATGTATGTAAACGATGTCCGGATCCATCATCCAACCCATCGTTGGTTAGTTAATTGAAAGACCTTTCCAACGAGTCCACAACATTGAAGATCTGGCAACCCTGTCTTGAGTTATGACCACTTAAGAGATATTTATGTACTTTTTTGAAGCCGGATCTCACTTAAATGTATGTAAACGATGTTCGGATCCAACATCCGACCCATCGTTGGTTAGGTAATTGAAAGACCTTTCCAACGAGTCCAGTATTTTTCTAGATCTAAAAAAATAGCTGAAATATTTGTCCAAACCACGCATATTACCCATTGTTGGTAAAAAGTGAGGAAGGCATCAACCACATAGGTGGATTAAGTTAGTTTTTTTTTAAAATAACAACATAATAAATATTTCACCCATACAGACTATTTAAGTATATTTTATTAGTTTACAATTGAAATGCTTGATATTAACCATTTGAAGAATTGTTCATTTTTTTTATTTTTTTCATAAACTAACTAAGGCTAGTAATTTGTAATTTATTGGAAACGATAGCTTGTTAGTATAACACTTCTTATCAGATTGAGGAAAAACGTTGAGATGGTTACTTTAGGTTAGTTTAGTAATATTTTCATTCGTTATTTTATTGGAAAGGTATAGTTTCATAAGAAATTAAAAGAATCATGCTTTGTTTTATTCAAATTAAAATAAGGGGCATTTTTTTTCTTTGAAATCAATTTTTAAGAACTTTTCTGATTTTTCTGAGTCCTGTTAAATTTTAACGATATTTGATTATTTGGGTGTATAATTCCCGTAAAAGTTTAAAAAAATACCACTTTTTTTCATTTTGATTTTTTTTTCAATTCAGTTCGGATTTATTGGTGAATAATCAAGAAACAATCAGTTCTCTTGCAATTCATAACAGAGTTTTGGAGTTCATTTCAGCTGTGTGTTACATCATAATCCATTTTGGAACAATTATTTCTATAACTAAAGCACTCACAAGAGCAAGAAAAATAAAAACAAGTACTAAAAATTTCATTTTGAATAAAAAATTTAATATTATTTTTAATATGCTAAATGTCGCAAAAATTCAAATTTTTGAACTTATTTGCTGGCTGGACAAGATTGTTGAATCTTGCTTTGATATGAAATTCCGTAAAATGAAGCAAATTTGCGAAAACTTTTTAGCTTTATCAGCCAAATATTAAAAACAAAACAGTTCAATAAATGAGAATACGCATGCCATACATTTTGTTTAAAAATATATATAGAGCCCATCCATAAACCAGGTAGAATCTTTTTGGAAAATTAGGAATTTTTTTTTGTGTCAGGTTCAAATTTATTCAAATTGTTTTTAGCTTTTTGAAATAATATATAATGAAGCATAAAAACCAGTTTCTGTGATTTAAACATAAGATTTTCAGAGTGATTTTAACATTTTTCAAATTCCGCGAAATTTGCGTGAAATTTGGTGTTTTGAAATTTAGGTCCGCGGTAGGTGTGAAAAGATGTGACGAAGGGGGGAGGGGGGTTTTGCGAGACTGTGACGTCACGCCAGGCTTCTTTTATCAATGCATAAAATCAATTCGAACTGTGCACAATTAAATGTAGAGCTTTTTCTATATTTTTGCTTACTTTTATTTAGAAGTATCACAGTACAATACAGTTAAAATTTTATTTTTTATTCAGCTTGAACTTTTTTTTTGCAAATTCTGACTCCATACAAACAAATACTTTGAAAGCAAAGTGTTCATAAAAAAACTGAAATGGTTTGAACTTATTAGATACAAAGCTGTGAAAAGCAGTTTTCAAGATTTTTTAATACTTGGATGTTATGACAGGTATTCTTATTTTTATAGAGTACAAAAATGTTTTTTTTATACCGTAATATTAATTTTACAAAAAATGAATAATTGAGTGTATTTTATTAGACAACCGTTTATACAAATTAAAATTGGCCAAAATTCTATACCCACTACGCAAAAAAAAATATTAACAAAAATACTCAGTTTTATGAAAATTTTGTATACTCTACAAAAAATGTCCAAGCCACGTAGCCCAGTGGTAACGCTTCCGCCTCGTAAGCGGTAAAATCGATTGCTTAGTAAAAGGGAAGGTAGTGTATCGTCACAAACTGGACCTTATCACGACACCTTAGGGACACCTGGGAATGTTAACATTAACCTTAACATGTTAACATTAAGTTGAGAATGAAACTGCCACTGAATCCGCTTTGTAAATGCCGGCCCCGTTACTCTTCAAGGGTGTTTACCTCAGGAACTGGGAAAGATTCACCTTTTTTTTACTTCAAAAAATATATTATTACAATCGAAATGTTTGAAAAACATCCAATCATTTGATACAAAGAAAAAAATGATGGTAATATTCATCAGAAAATGGTGACAGATTTTGTGTTCAAAAATAGTGTAATATTACATCAGGAATTGGTGCATTATCATCAGTTTCTGATGAATATTCATTTTTTCAAAAAAATGGGTAAACAAACCAAATTTTCAACATTCAAAAAAAAATATTTTTGCTGTGTATTTATATTGAGCATGAGCATGAGAGACCACCCATGGTTGTCCTTCTCCGTTGCTGAACAGGACCGTAATATCCTATCAATACAACTGACCATACGCTTAAACGATCTTATGGTGTTTCCCTTATCAACAGCATGTATGAATGCGTTTAAATTATTTTTGCTGTGTATTTATTAGGGTGGGTACGTTTTTCAAAAAGTTCTCCGATCAAGTTTTAGTATGGTTCCCCTTGTAGGGCATGCCCATAGGGACTTTCATGCCAAATATCAGCTCATTTGGTTGTAAACTGGCTGCGCGCATCAGGGTTAAAGTTTACATGGGAATTACTATGGGAAATTGAACTTTTGTTCAAACGCTCCTACAGGTCTGGGAAAATCACGCGCCAACTTCTGGTATGGTCAGGCCTATAGGGAATGGTCTGGAGAACACTTTTCCCGAAGAGAGCATATGGATTCGTTGTCCCTAGACCTGGCGCATCGGCATACAATCCGATGTCTCCGGAATCAACGGTTTTCCCTCAAAAAGCAACAAATTTTCCTTAGCATGCTATGAAAGCTCGATGAACACCGCGACGCCATACGTCAGGCAGCTACCACGTGGGTGAGAAATGGCTGGAATATTCAGTGCAATCCTTCTGTTAACTAGAAAATGATAATTTCGAGTAATCCTGATATTATTTAGTCGAATTCAGAATCTTTGCATAGCAAATTTGTATTTTTTGCGAATATTTCAACCACGTGGTAGCTGCCTGACGTATGGCGTCGCGGTGTTCATCGAGCTTTCATAGCATGCTAAGGAAAATTTGTTGCTTTTTGAGGGAAAACCGTTGATTCCGGAGACATCGGATTGTTTGCCGATGCGCCAGGTCTAGGGACAACGAATCCATATGCTCTCTTCGGGAAAAGTGTTCTCCAGACCATTCCCTATAGGCCTGACCATACCAGAAGTTGGCGCGTGATTTTCCCAGACCTGTAGGAGCGTTTGAACAAAAAGTTCCAATTTCCCATAGTAATTCACATGTAAACTTTAACCCTGATGCGCGCAGCCAGTTTACAACCAAATGAGCTGATATTTGGCATGAAAGTCCCTATGGGCATGCCCTACAAGGAGAATCATACTAAAACTTGATCGGAGAACTTTTTGAAAAACGTACCCACCCTAGTATTTATATTGTAAAAAAATAAAATTTTGAGGAATTTTCCAAAAATTAAAAAAAATGTGTTATATTCTTCGAAATGTTTGAATTATTCTCGAATATCAAATGAATTATATTGCAAAAACAAAAGTTTTGATATTATTTTCGAGAAAAAAATGCACTTTTGAAATAATTATAATTGCAATTGATAGCTGACCTCATCCCGATTCTAAAACACTATATTTTTTAGAAGCTGAGATGATTTTTCATAACATTATAGCCAATATGTAGCTCAAATCTCATATGCTCTGTGCTTAGTAAAGCACGCCTCGGTTTTGCATCCCCCATATGCGGTGCTAAACAGAGGCATGACTGTATCTTCGAAACTATTGGTCCGATTATCAATGTTAACAAATGAAACTTTTGTCAATTTTTCTGACCATCTTAATAAATAAAATAAATGAAATTTTAAAATCAATCATTGTTTTTGGGAAAGGTCTGCAGTTAGAAAATTTCTAATTACATCATTGAGACCAAAAAATATAATCTTGAAATATTTTTGTTTTTAAGATCCGGAAAAAAAATTATCAAAACTGTAACTCGGACCAATAGTTTCAGAGACGTCATCATATAGACCCATTAGGATGGCTCGAGATGATCGATTTTTCAGAACATGTTCTTATCGATTCGAATTCCCCGAAATTTGAAAGCAATTGGTTGCATCCACACTTTGCGCACTGCATTTCAATTATGTATGGGAATTAGTTTGGAAAAACCCTCATTTTACGTTTAGATTTTTATCATTTTTAATTTTCATACCAACACAATAGCGTTAAAATTGAGAAAATTCTCTTAAACTTTACCGAAGAAAATAAGAAAGTGATTTCCGAGCAAAAAAACCCGTTTTAGACCAGTTTTGAACACGCTGTATCCTTTGACAGGAGCAAGTTCGCACAATACTTTCTTCGGGAAAATTTAGAGAATTTTCTCAATTTTAATGGCAATTTGAAGGCAGTTTTTTTTGTTGCTTGTGGAGAATTAGTTTTGAACTTCATTATGTTGTACAGTTAGAACTACTTTTACTGATGAAATAGCCAGAAAATATCCAATAAAAGATCCTGAGAATAGTATGTTCGAAAGAAAAGTTGCATTTTGCATCCTATTGACAAATTACCACAAAAAAATAATCTGAGTTGTAGGTAGTTGATTCCTAAAAATATCATTTATTTGAATAAAAATATGTACTTATAAGTCTCGAGGGAACATCTCTACTTCAACCCCGCATTCATCCTCGGTGTGACTTTACGATTTCGCACTGTCTTTCGCCTGCCAACGGCATCACCCGCACGGTGTAACATCATCACCGTCGCCTATCCGGTTCAACCTTGTTGGATGATGATGCCTTCGCTTAGGAGGGTTGACTGGAGGGTTGAAAGATGAGCCTCAGGGTTACAATTTGAGATCGAACCTAGCAAGGGGAGTTGCTTGCTTCGAAATTGGTGCCAACCCTGAGCTGGCCTCAACGCGTTGCACCATGATGGCTAGAGCTGGAGGTGCCGGTAACAAGGACACCACTCCAGACACCAGCGAGCGACCACCGACCAACCGACGACGAATGGCAAACACGGTTCCTGGTCCCGGTCCCGGCTACAACACCATCAGCAACAGCATCAGCTACAGCAACAAGAACAGTGCCGGCAAAATTACGCCACATAACAAGGAGAAAGCAATAATGAAAGTTAAGATTGTGGCAAGGATAAAATCTCGCGGCAACTCTCGGAGCCCTCGAGCAAGGTTGGCTGGCCGTGTGCTTTCTATTTTCCACTTCCGGTCGGGCCAAGCGCAACAAGAATGGTTTTTCCCTTCCACCTTCTCTTTGGGTGAGTTTTTCTTTTGCACTGTCGCTTTCCCCTTGGTTTTTGTGCCTTCTCTCCGTAATCTCTAGGCAAACTGCACCGTAGTCGAGCGGAGAGAAATTGCTCCTGAGTGAAGAAGAAAATAATTAATTAATGTTTACTGTATGATGGAGCAAGTTTCACACTAATTAAATCTATTTTCTGCTCGTCTTATTTCCGGGCGCACACAAAAAGAGTGATTTTGCGCTAGTCGCAAAAAAAAGAACTGACGAGACGCAAAGCGGGGAAATGCAACAAGTATGAATTATCGTTTACAGATATCTTCGAGGAGATTTCTGTAACGAGATTTGTTGTCTTGACCTTCTTTTCAGAGCATAATTAAAGCATGAATAGTATTCGTACTTATTTTGTACGCCATGCTAAAAAAAGCAAAAAGTAACCCTGTTCTCTTTATCACGCAGACTTGATACATTCTTAGAATCGATGAATAATAGAATTCTACAGTCCAATATCAAAGATCAATAAGACTACCGTAAACTGGGGTCAATCAGGACACATGGGGCGAATTGGGACAGCAGTTTTAACCATGTTGGAGCACAATATTTTGATTTTTCTGGTCGGTTTCGGTTAGAACAGACTCAGGCCAACAAAATGTGTACATTCATTTCCAAATTAAAAAGCTTTAAGTGCTCTATAAACTGCTGTCCCTATTCAGTTCCATACATTGATTAATTGCAATATTAGGACAAATTATGGAGGAAAATAAACATGCAGCATGCTGAACTTATATTGAAATACAAAAATAGTCTAATTCCTCTTTTTTTTTGTTTTTTGATTTTTTTTTGTATTCGTGTTTTTTTTTGTTTTTCTTTTTTTTATTTTTTTGTTTTTTTTTTTGGAATAGAATAATTGCTGAAAATAAAAACATGATAATATTTAAATATTGAAAATATTTAAGAAACCGTCACTGGGGTGAGATTGGATCAAAGTGATTTTTTACGGATTTTACCATTTCTCAGGTTCTTCTCAATGAAACTGAATTCTGTTAAAAGGGTTATATAGGGGACATCTTAAGATGATTTCGCTGAAAAATTCTCGTTCCTAGAACAAATCCTGTTATTTTGGCAGCTGTCTAAAGTTGAGGTACGTTTTTGGCCAAAAATGACCTCTCGAAAAATCATTTTTCTAATATTTTTGTTGGAAGTGCTCGAAAACTACCCAAATGTTTGAAAATCTCCACTTCAAACATTGTATCATGTCAATACGATTCCCTCGAACCAGAAACACTGTTGAATTACTTGTTCTTACCATATCGTTGTATTTGAGCATCATGACGGAACTAGGGATAATCTACCCATTTGACATGGGCCAAGAAATTGTATATTTCCCTTAGCCTTTGAAGCCTTTAAGACGCACATAAGATTTTCTTCCACAATTTGACAAAGACGGATAGGAAGAAAAATGCTTTTAAATTTTTAAATTTTCAATAACATTTTGACAAAAAAAAAATATTTGTAAACAATTATTATAATTTGATTAAATGTAGCCGCCAACAATATTTTGTTATTTTTAATCCGTATCATACAATTATTTTCTAAATATTTTTTTTTCTTCATTTTCGCCAAGTTTATTCGCAAGTACCCAATACAACAAAATTTTATTGCTGGATAATATTCACAATTCATGTAAGTTACAAAATCTACATTCCCGATTTAGAAGAAAATTGCTCATCATTCGGTCCTTATTCCAACTTGAAAATTTTCACTATTGAACAATATTTGAATTTACTGAGTTTAAGATTTAGACATTAGAGAAAACAAATTTTCCAAAGGTCCACAATAAGGGAGCTATCGAATGTCCTTTGCCATTGCCATAGAGTTTCTTAACATTTTTTTTTTTTCAAAAAATAGATAACCTCAGGAATTTATAGTCATTTTTTTCTAAAATAGATAACCTTAGGAATTTATAGTCCATGTTTCAAGGAACGACTATGACAAAGACTATGAAGAGATTCGTTGACTTTAAAGATTGTCGAATTTCAACATTTGATGGCCTATATGTTGGATATGTTGGAAATGTATTAGATATAAGAGACGTCTAAAACACGCAAATTCATAAGGCTTCATCCATAAAGTACGTCACGCTAAAGTCAGCCAAAATTTACCCGCTCCCCCCCCCCCTTTGTCACGCTTTTCCTATACCCCCTCCCCCCATAGAGCGTGACATATTTTATGGATGACGCCTTAATCGTAAGATTAAAATTCTCAGAAATATTGAATATTATAATGAAGTTAGTTATATAAAACTCTATGGTTTGAGAATCGTATCTTCCACGGGACAACCATGACATAATAAATAAATTGATAATGATGATGACGTAAACGAAAGAATCTCCCACGTCCATCAGCCTGCTCTCAATCAACTTTGCCTAAAATTACAATCTTGCTTGCTCCACGCTGCACTTAATTTGCTCACCCTCTATCCAAATGATGGATGGCTTCACCGCAATTTAAAGTCCTCACCGTGCGATATCCGTTCGGCACCCACCTCACCAAATCGATTGCCAAAGTTTTCTGCATGATTGCGGCCGAAAGTGAGTCTATTGAGTGGCCAAATCAATCAATCAAGCAGATTATGTGTAATATGTAGCCGATTAGGTTTCGATCTTTGCTTCTTGCTCCACTTGCTCACCCAAGGTCTAAGGACCTTTCGAGAGCTTCTTCATCCACTGACGAAAGTGAAGTATGGTACACGTGTGCGTTTGTGAGCGTTCATCTTTGCCCGAAGAAAGAGATCTTTCTAACCTCCGTTCAAACGGTTTTCGGGTTTTACGACGAAATCGGGGTGGAGGAGGGTCCTTCTATTTAACCTTTCGCTCTTGTTATGAAGTCTATTTCAACACACGTCGTTTCAAGGAGGTCCTCCCGAGACGAAGACGTTGGCCAGATGAAACCCAACTTTCGTGTGTACCCTTGTTGGCCGACGACGACGGCGGGGGTTTCAGCATCCTAACAATGCATCACGATTTGTGCAAGCTTGATAAAAGATTCGAACCCTTTTCGTCTGGAGGAGTCGGCACCGACCATGGGCGAGACTTTTGAAGGCAAAAGAGGCTGTCAGGAAGCCAAGTCGTTTTCATGTGGAGCTGGCTTCTATTTCATATCTTTTGCTTAAGCCGGCGTTTTAGAGTTCACAAAAAAAAAAGGTTTGAGGAAAACAATAATTAATTTAGTAAGTGAGTATAAGGGTGAATATAAACCAAATTTTCCAAATTCTCCTTCGCCCGATATTGATGAAAACGTTTTTTTTTTACTTTTTGCCTTCCTCACCTTACTGAGGAAAGGCTATAAAATCACTCGAAAAATGAACTGCTTAATTCGACCTTTAGACCCACCTTCACGTATATCTATCGACTCAGAATCATATTCTGAGCAAATGTCTGTGTGGATGTGTGTAGGTGGGTGGACAAAAAAATTGTCACTCGATTATCTCCGGACTGGATGAACGGATTTTGACCGTATTGGTCTCATTCGATCCGTCTTGGGGTCCCATAGGTCTCTATTTAAAATCAGCAAGTTTAGTTCAGTACTTCAAAAGTTATGCTAAAAAAACAATTTTGGCATATGTTCGGAAGATTGTACAAAGGGTGGTTTTTGCAAGAAACCCTATCATGTTATACATTTTCAGAAAGTTATTAAAAAGACCTTTCATATGAGCACAAAACATTGAAGATCTGACAACCCTATCAAAAGTTATAAGCACATAGGTGTTATTTATACACTTTTTGGTGGCTGGATCTCAGATATTTCAGTAAAAATGATGTCCGGGTCCATCATGCGACCCATCGTTAGTTAGATAATCAAAAGACCTTTCAAATGAGCCTAAAAAATCCAGGATCTAACAACCCTATCAAAAGTTATTAGCACTTAAGTGTTATTTATACACTTTTTGGAGGCCGGATCTCAGATATTTCAGTGAAAATTATGTCCGGGTCCATCATGCGACCCATTGTTAGTTAGATCAATTGAGATATTGTGGTAAAAATATTGTCTGAATCTTCCATGTGAACTTTCGTTGGATAGGTTTTTTTTTATAAGACCTTGCCGATGAGCCAGAAAATTGAAGGTATGCGAACTTTATCAAAAGAAATCAGTAATAAAATTGATTTGTTAAACATGTTAAGGGAATGTTGCTATTTTTACTGAATTATGAATGTGAGGAAGGCACCAACCACCTAAAGGTGGATTAAGTATTTTACTTTAGGCTTGCCAGACCTTCGATATTTTTACCTCATTAAAAAAACATTTTTTAAAGAAAATTGGAATTTGCAATCGAAAGGTACTTTTGATATACACAGAAAAAATGATGGTAATATTCATCAGGAAATGGTGACAGATTTTATGGCAAAAAATGATTAATTTTACCCCAGAAAATGATGAATTTTCAGCAGTTTTTGATGAATATTCATCAAAAACTGATGAAAATTCATTATTTTCTGGGGTAAAATTAATCATCTTTTTTGCCACGAAATCTGTCGCCATTTTCTGATGAATATTACCATCATTTTTTTTTCAATGTTAAGTTACTGGACAAAATCCAAAAGTTTTCACTTTGAATCCCGAAGTGAAAAGGGATAGACTATTTATGCCTTTGATCGCTTTGAGGCATTAGATTTTTTGATTTGATATTATCTAAAAAATTGTAAATGTTAAAAATATTATTTAAACTTTTTTGTACTTTCTTTATCTTTTCATGATGCATTTTTTGTTCACCTGCTCCTTAAAAAATCCTTTAAGAGTGTTTGCAAGTTGTCTCCATCCATCCTGCCTCTTAAAAAAGCGTCTCGTAATAAGAGATTCTGAGCAGCTCAAACAAGCACACATACTAGGCTACTAATCACTTATGCATTCACTTGTTTTGCGTTCGCATCCTTCATTTAGCTGCCATTTTTCTTGAACATCTCGTGTGGCGTCATAAAAATTCAAATTACAATCCCTATCCGTAACGCAACCACCATAGGGGGTGGAAGCAAACTATCCTGTCTCGCACGGATGCGAATGTTTGTCCCCCAACGATGGGGACCCCGTTCTGGGACCAAGACTGCCAACGGAGCATCCGTACCGTTAACCGTCCTTCTGGTGGTGGTAAAGGAGTCTTACGAGGGAGTGGCAATCCCTCGAAGGCACTTTATTTAAAACGAACATGATGAATAGCTATTACTGCAAATATTTTTCACAAACAAGTATTTTCTCATCATCTTTCCACGCAACCACCAACATCCAGCTCAATCTCTCAGCTCTCAACTTAACCGAGTTCGCGCGTCGTGATCCGGCAAAAAGGGAGGGAGATTTCCGTTGCAATGTAAGCGTTCACTGGGGTTGTGAAAAAGGTTCAGCACCTCCGGCTGACGCATTCTTTGACCGACCGTTGCACAGTGGGCTGAGCAACAATCGTAAGCATCTAAACAAAATTCTAGCCCAACATTTACTAGCATGAGGAATTCTTTCAAATTTTCGAATCCGGTGGAATTTTGTTGAGATTGGTATTCCTACAATTATTGCATTTTTTCACAGCTTTTATTTTTCATAATAATTGAAATTACATGCAAGAATTTCAACACTTCAATGAAAAAACCATTGATGCATTTTACACCCGTATTAGTTGATATGCAATTATCAATTTAAAAAAAATAAGATGTGACGATTTTGTGGCAGGAAAAACCTTTTTGCGATTATGTACAACGATTTTTTTTTTAGAATAACACAAACATGCTCTAAAAATGATTCTAAATGCAGGGGAATGCATTTTAAATTGATTTCAGTTGATTGCACTAAAGTTACCATTGAAAATTTGAACATTTTTCAAAAAATAAGGCATAAATTATGCAATTGAAAATTGTTATTTTTTTAAAAATAATTCTAGCACTGTAACTAGAATTTTACCCGTACTTTTCTTTAGCATTTTTGACAACATGAATCCAAGAAACTAGGCAACCCTAGAGGCAACCAGTTGTTGTTTATTTACATTTCCAGTCGCAGTTTCCACCGAACAATACTTTCGCAATCAAAAATTGCGATCGGCTCGTTTTGATCATTTTTAAGGCAATTTTAAATTTCACAAGTCTCAATAATGCGATCGATAGAAAAAATGCAGTGCGAAGTTCAAGTTAGTGGGAATTGCGCATTTAAAAGAAAATTCTGATTTTAAGCTTTTTAACAATCAGTTCTTTTTTCTTGTTTAAAAATAAAGCTGTATAAAAATTATGTACTTTTTGCAAGGTCTTACTTTCCGTTCATCAATTGCAGTTAAAAAAGGTTAAAAAACCAATACTTCTGTTAATCTTGAATCCAGTCAAACTAAAAATGTTTTCTGTCCCTAATTAGCCACAATTTTAAACTTTATTAGAAATTATTTCATCAAGTTTTACATAAGAGCACAAAATAACTGAAGTCAAAAAATGCATTATTTATAGTTCAAATTCAAATTTAAGTGTTAATGAAGAAAGGACAAAAATGCCAATTCTTTTTTTCTCCAATTTTTTATTAGGTCCTATTTGGTGCTACTTAAATTTTCATTTAGCTTATAGTAATTACAGAGGGTCTTTAGGGTCAAGGGTTAGTGGAGGGAGCTTGAATTTTGGATGGGATGTCGATTTTTTCACATCATTATTTGTGTCACTTTTGAATCATCACAAAATATACCGCAATTCCATTTGAAAAGAGCCTAAACCGAAAAAGAAGTTCTCCGATCGGGCTCAAAAATTTTCTGGGGGTTCCTTGGTCAAAATAAAAACACCCTTATTTTTTTTTTTTGGCCATTAAGGTGACCTACATCGTGCTAGGGTGGTTCGAAAAATGGAAATTTTCGTCATTTTTCGCAAAACCACTTTTTTCAAAAAATCATATCATTTCATCCGATTTTAGCTGTCTTAGACGCAAAAGAAAAATAGACAAATAGTAAGACGTTTCAAAAATCTAGCTAAACATTAAAAAAAGTCGTATGAAAACTTAAAATGGCGTTTTGACCGTGGGTGGACCAAAGAGCCTATGTTTGAAAATAATTTTATCGGATTCCTCGGAAAATTTCACATATTATATAACAAAATTGGCGATGTCGAACCGTACGTTTCCGAGATATGGCTTTTTGAAAATAAAACGTTACTTAATCCACCTTTAGGCGGTTGGTGACTTTCTCACATTCATAAAGTCAGTAAATTCAGTAAAAATAGCAACATGTTTAGCAAATCAACTTGATTACTCATTTCTTTTGATAGGGTTCACAGACCTTAAATATTTCTGGCTCATCGGCAAGGTCTGATAAAAAACCTATCCAACGATAGTTCGCATGGATGATTCAGGCAATATTTCTATCACAATATTTGAAATCCGGCCTCCAAAAAGTGTATAAATAACACTTAAGTGCTAATAACTTTTGATAGGGTTGTCAGATCTTAAATGTTTTAGACTCATTGGAAAGGTCTTTTTAATACCTTTCTGAAAATGTATAATATGATAGGTTTTCTTGCAAAAACTACCCTTTTTACAATCTTCCGGACATTTGCCAAAAGCGTTTTTTTAGCATAACTTTTGAAGTACTTAACTAAACTTGCTGATTTTAAATAGAGACCTATGGGACCCCAAGACGTATCGAATGAGACTAATACGGTCAAAATCCGTTCATTCAGTCTGGAGATAATTGAGTGACAATTTTTTTGTCCACCCACCTACACACATCCACACAGACATTTGCTCAGAACATGATTCTGAGTCGATATGTATACGTGAAGGTGGGTCTACGAGGTCAAATTAATAAGTTCAGGTGAGGAAGGCAAAACTGAGTTTTTTGACGCGCCACGCGCAAAAACAGGAAAATGACGAAATCGGCAAAAAATCAACCTTTTTCGCTAAAACTGCGATACCTTATGAATTTTAGCGATGACCTATACATGTTAGGGTACCAAATTTTTTTGAAAATAAAATACGCAACTTTATGTGAAATTTTCCGAGGAATCTGATAAAAATATTTTCAGACATAGGCTCTTTGGTCCAGACTCGGTCAACTCAGGCCAACTAAGGGAGCGTTCTTTTATTACGTAACGCTGTTGGGGGGAGGGGGGGGAGGCCGTGTTACGTTCCATACAAAATTTTTAAAATTTGTATGGAAATTTTGTTACGAGGGGGGAGGGGATCTAAAAATACGATTTTTTGCGTTGCGTAATTAAAGAACGCTTCCTAATGACCTTTCTTTTACATGGGGGGTGTAGAAGCGAGTTAGGAGATAAATTTGTAAACCCTTTGAAACCCTTATTCCCCTTGCCCTAGCTGTACCTTCTCGCATCAGATATCGGTTGTGATCTCCCGTTCTGATTTGCAGAATCTCACTCCGCGAGTGTCGTAGCTCTGCTGGACCTCGCTAGAAAGAGTGTCTCGCCGGTCAGCCGTAGTAGTTTTACTGTAGGACTTCACAGTCTAGAAATAAACCGTCACCAAGTGACCCTCGCGTTTAAATAAACGTTAAGTGTTTTAGTTCGCGTGAATAAACCGTGTTTTAATTTGTAAAATTGCGAGTTTATGTGTAGTGTCCGAAAACCTGATAAACTGACGCGCGAACAGTGGGCTGAACTTGGTTCTGCTGTTTCGAGCCACCCCATTTCCGATAGAATCACCCTATCGTGAAACTCTAATTATTTTGACCAAGGAACTCTCATTTCAAATTTGAGCAAAATCAAAGGCTTCTTAAAAAATGGAATTCTTTGCGGACGATTCCAATGAAATAATTGTAACTTTCGAGCTTCATAGAATCATTTATTTTGTTAAATTGTTTTTTTTTTCTCATATTTAAAAAAATCTTCCACTATTCACTAAACACTCCGTGCGGTTGGTTGGAGGAACGTTGCCCAAACTGTCATGAGTTGAGTTGAGTGACGGCCCGAGCGCGGCCTGAGGACGGAGGAAAAACTATGCCAAGGCGAGAAGTATGGAAATCTTTTCGCCAGTTGGTGATCCAGATTTATGCACGTTCCTTGATTGTCGCAAATTCTTCGCTCTGGCATTCGAGCAAATTGAATTTAAAGTGCGCTTGGGGTTGGTGGTTGGATGCTGCAAGCCCTGATGTTGGTGCTAGAGAGGAAATGCCAAGTGGTGGCGTTGAATGGAACATGGTCAGAAATTGATTTTCGCAAACTTGGTACAGGCTGGGAAGCTGTGCGGCTGATGTTTGTGAAACTTGAGAAATGTACCGTGTGGTTGGACTCTTTTGAAACTTTTTGTTTCAGCTGAGCGTCACGATTGAAAACTGGAGGACGTTATCGGCATCGGCAAGTTTTAATGCCGAACAGCATTACAGTAATCAACGGTTCGATATGCTTTGCGCAATTGGTAAAAAACGTTAAACTCAATTTGATAGTGATAAATCGCTTTATTCATTTCTCACTTTTCGAATGTTACAATTAAGTCTGTGATTTCCAATTGATCTCAATTGCATTCTGTGAGTAACTATCAGGCAAATCTTCAGTAGAAGCTTTGATGTTTCCGAAAAAGTGACAGCTTTTCACAAAACTCGGAATGTTCTCACATGTCGAGAGAAAAGGTAAATCTATGATGGAAATAACAGCATTCCACCCATGGACCCAATTGAATGTCTCTAGCTGCTTAGAAGGTGAAGGGACAACGTCAACGAACTGCCCGGGCCCAAGTTGGCCATCTCCCAATGATGGTTATCGTGTCTCCCGGACTCGGGTTTTCCCCCGACACGGCGACGATGGGACAAAATAGGAAAACGAGTATAATCCTGTTTTGAAACGACGAGAAGCAACATTCTTTCACATCATTAACTCAATTTACTAAGGGGATGACACGCTTCAAGTTGGGAGATGGAAAAAAAGTGTGAAAAACTGTGCGGAGAATAAAAGATCCTCACCGGGGTATGGTGAACCGACCGACCAGGGGCTCGGAGGCGATAGATGACAGCCGTAGCATCAGATTTCCAAAGATCTTGGTGTCTCAGCGGGTGCAGTGCAGTGTCGTCGTCGCTTCTCTGAACCCTGAAAATGATGTGTGTCTACCAGTTGAGTTGGCGGCGGTGGAACAGTTCTCTAGAGGAACATAGAAAATTTAAAAAATATCTTAAATATGCTGCCCTATTTTGTACCTCGATATTTAAACTATTTGAAATTCAGATCATCTAAGCCGTGCTGGAAAGATGAACTTTTCAGAACTATTATTCTTGACGATGAAATGTATGCCGTTTCGTCATTTGAAAATGACAAAATAGTAAGAAATTTGATGACGGAATAGCTTCTGTTAAAAATTTAATTTTCATAAAAAATTATCTAAAATTATTTGTTTCGTAAATCTAGATCTTTGCATGGCCTTATCTAAGAACACAAGGGTCGACAATCAGGTTCAACGATATTGTGAAAAAAAAGAAAAACATTAAGGAGGATTTTCAAATCATTTCTTTCACAAAAAAAGTTTTTTTTCTAATGTTTTTTTAACCATAAAAATCGCTCTCTCGTTTAAAACTAAAAACTAACTTAATCCACCTTGTGGTTGATGTCTTCCTCACTTTTTACCAACATTTGGTGATATGATGGGTTTTGACACAAATTGCATCTTTTTCTCGATAAAAAAACACAAATATCACTTAAGCGGTCATAACTTAAGACAGGGTTGACTCATTGGAAAGACTCATTACCTAACCAAAGATGGGTCAGATGATGGATCCGGACATAGCTTAGGCAACCCTCTGGAAGTCGCGTGTTGTCGCCTTTCTTACAAGTGCCCTTGAGCAATTCTCTACCAAAACCGGAAATGGATTTTATTTGTATTTTTTTATTTGGCTCAAATTTTGTTGGGGCCTTCCCTATGACCAAATATGCTATTTTGTGTCATTGGTTCACCCATACAAGTCTCCATACAATTTTGGCAGTTGTCCATACAAAAATGGTATGTAAATATTCAAACAGCTGTAACTTTTGAGTGAATTTTCTGATCAATTTGGTGTCTTCGGCTAAGTTGTAGGTATTGTTGAGGACTTTTGAGAAAAAAATAGGTACACGGAAAAAAAACTTTGGAGATTTTTTTATCACCTTTTTTTTTTACTAAAACTCAATTTCCCAAAATACGTATTTTTTGATTTTCGAGATTTTTTTACATGTTTTAAGGGACAAAAATCCGCAACTTTTGAGCCATAGAGAAACATGGTCAAAAAATCTGCCGCCATGTTATGAATTTTTGAAAAAATAGTGATTTTTGGAAAAAATCGAAGTTTTATGCAAAAACAAGTTTGACATTACTTTTCAATGCAAAATTGAATTTGCAATCGAAAAGTACTTTACAGATTTTTTGATTAAGGGCTCCGTTTTCAAGATATAGCCAACGAAAGTTTGTTTTTAGCGAAATATTTGCAGTTTTTCAATTTGTAAAAATGGTGACCATGAGTGACCATTTTTAAAAATATTTTTTTGTAAAGTTCAGAAAATTTGCTATAAAATTGTCTAAGAGACATTGAAGATTGGACCTCTGGTTGTTGAAATACAGCGGCTTAAAGAAAAAGAAACACGAAAATTGAAGTTTTCTAAGTCTCACCCAATCAGCCCACCATTTTCTAATGACGATATCTTAGCAATTAATGGTCCGATTTTCAATGTTATTGCATGAAACATTCGTAAAATTTTCCGATCTTTTCGAAAAAAATATTTTGAAAATTTTTAAATCAAGACTAGCATTTTAAATGGGCGTAATATTCAATATTTGGCCCTTAGAATAGGTGGGTTGTTTTGGTGAGATTTAGAAAACTTAAATTTTCGTGTTTCTTTTTCTTAAAGCGGCTCTATCTCAGCAACCCGAGGTCCAATCTTCAATGTCTCTTAGACAATTTTATAGCAAATTTTCTGAACTTTAAAAAAAAATATTATTAGAAACTATTTCACTATTTTTCAATTCAATTCAATTCAATTAGTTTTTATTAGTAAATAATCAATTCACAATTTCGTAATTCTTATAACCTAATAGAGTTTTGGAGTACCTTTCAACTATGATTTGTACTTTAGTTCATTAAAATGCAATTGGATATTCTAACAATGGATTTGTCAACAGAAGGAAAAAATATTTTTAAAAAAACCTTCGAAATTTGCTAAGGAAAAGGATAGAAATAGAAAAGCTTAAAACTAGATCACAGTTTGTTTTGTCTTTTGACGTCGAAAAACTTCGCTGCACACGGCAGCTTATCCGTTGTAGATGTACTTCATCATCAGCTCACTAAGAGCTTGGAATTGTTCTGCCTTGTTCCGGCAGGCACGAAAGCGCGTGAGCATCTCTCCAGCAAGAGCGAAAGGTCATCTCCGGTAACGTCTGCTTGTCCCGGTGAAGTACCGCTCCCAGAAGCGGCTACTCTAGCGTACGAACCTCCCCAACCGGGAGGGAACGCTGGGTTGGTCGATGGAACCGCTCCGCCGCCAGCTGCTGCAGCGTTCGTGCTCGAAGTCTTTGGAGGTTGGCGGGAAGCTGGCGCTTTCCCCCAGCTGGTCTTTCCGCGGAAGATTGCACCTTTCGGTAAAGTGGGTCTCACCGCACTTTACGCACCGGGGTGGAAGATTACAATTTCTAGAACCGTGTCCGAATTTTTGACAGCGGTGGCATTGCGCTGCGTCGGTCGGATTCTTCGTGTAGAATCGCCACGTCACGAAGAAGCCGTCCAGTGCTTTGATCCGCCGTAGGTCCTGGATTTTGACGGACCCGCGATCGAAGTACAATAGGTACAAGGTGTACGTACCTGTCACCGTTGTCGATTTCGAGAGCACCTTTATTTCTCGAGGCTTAACCTTGACGCCCGTCAGGTGTTCTTCCAGGTCGGAGATCGGGCGGTCCGGATATCCCTGAAGGACGATCTTCACTGGGACCTTCTCTGCAGGATCAAATGTGAAGGATTTGAAGTTTCGCAACTTCAACTTCTTCACCACCAGGTCGAAATTCTGTTTATTGTGCGTAATAACTTGCACTGAAGTTTTACTAATTTTCAGACAATATTGGAGTCCCTCAAGCAACTCGTCAATATCGTCTGCCAACGTTTCCAAAACAAAAATTGGAGGTGGACGTCGTTCCTTCGGAGAGTTGCGTTTTTTTTTCTTTTCTTGCTTGCGCGCAAGTTCATCATAGTCATCGTCGTCGCTAGCACTACTGCTGTCACTGGCGGTGTTGTTTTCTTCTCCACTCAGCATCTCAAATTCGTTGCTGGTGGGAACGTTGGAAGTGGTTGTTGTCGTAGTGCTGGTGGACTGCTGCTGCTGCTGCTGGCCGGAAGTGCTTCCGGATGCCCGGGTCGATTGTCTCGTCCGTACTGGGGACTCACGTGGGCGGTATGACACGTGTAAAAACGATGGATCGGTGACGTCACTGGGCACGCTCCCGTGCGCGATGGCGGTCGATGCGGCGTTGGTGTGTTTACCTTTCTGCACTCTGCCGGTCGATGAACTTCGCGGGTTTTTCGAGGCCGCACTCGAACTGCCACGGCCACGGCTGGCCCTTGGCATGCTGGAGCAGCAAACTCGCGGGTAAACACTGTTAATTACGGCGAAAAAATCGAAAAGTTTGAGGAGCTCCGAACAGTTGACTGTTGCTGGCTGGTGTTGCCAGTCCCGATTTTCACTATTTTTAAAAATTGAAAAACTGCAAATATTTCGCTAAAATCAAACTTTCGGTGGCTATATCTTGAAAACGGAGCCCTTTATCAAAAAATCTGTAAAGTACTTTTCGATTGCAAATTCAATTTTGCATTAGAAAGTAATGTCAATTTTGTTTTTGCATAAAACTTCGATTTTTTCCAAAAATCACTATTTTTTCAAAAATTCATAACTCGGCGGCAGATTTTTTGACCATGTTTCTCTATGGCTCAAAAGTTGCGGATTTTTGTCCCTTAAAACATATCAAAAAATCTAGAAAATCAAAAAATACGTATTTTGGGAAATTGAGTTTTAGTGAAAAAAAAGTTTTTTTTCTGTGTACCTATTTTTTTCTCAAAAGTCCTCAACAATACCTACAACTTTGCCGAAGACACCAAATTGATCAGAAAATTCACTCAAAGGTTACAGCAGTTTGAATATTAACAAACCATTTTTATATGGACAGCAGCCAATATTGTATGGAGACTTGTATGGGTGAACCAATGACGCAAAATAGCTTATTTGGTCATAGGGAAGGCTCCCACAAAGTTTGAGTCAAATAAAAAAATATAAAAAATAAAAATGGTCGAAATCGGCCGATTTCGTAGAGAGTTGCTCACCTTACAAACTGTGTACAAAGTACTCGAACGTGACTGCCGGTGGGTTAAAAAAGTACATAAATATCACTTCAGTTGTCATATCTCGAGACAGGGTTGCCAGATCTTCAATATTTTGGACTCATTGGAAAGGTTTCGATTGCCTAACCAACGATGGGTCCGATAATGGATCCGGACATAGTCTTTTGATAACCTATCTATCGACAAGTCACATGATAGATCCGGACAACGTTTTCATTGAAATATATGAGATCCGGCCCTAAAAAAGTTCATAAATAACACTTAAGTGCTTATAACTTATAACTTTTGAAGTACTTAACTAAACTTTATAATTTTCAAAAGTGACTTATAGGACCCCAAGATGGATCTAATGAGACCAAAACGGTCAAAATCGGTTCAGCCAGTGCCGAGATAATCCAGTGCATTTTTTTTATTAACATCCCACCAAACACAACGACATTTGCCCAGAATTTGATTCTGAGTCGATATGTACACGTGAAGGTGGGTCTAGGTGATCAAATGAAGAATTTTGTTTTTCGAGTGATTTTATAGCCTTTCCTCAGTAAGGTGAGGTTGGCAAAATCTTTAAAACTTGTTATTGAAAAGCTAATGTAAGCTGTTCTTAGTGTTAAATTGTTCAAACAATCCGATATGATGCAGCCGTTTTACGGTTCGAACTCTTTTTCTTTGAGGAAAAAAAAAGAAAAAAGTGACAAGTGATAATGCACTGAAACCCCGTTAGTTTGACACCCTCTTTAAATAGAGCTTACACTTTCTACCAAATGTTTTGTTTGATAGTAAGATTCCCATGTAAAAAGTAACAATTCGCCACTTTTAAGTTTGACTTTGTTTGACAGGGTACAAAGTACCAAACGGAAAAGTGACCAACCACCGGGGGTCGAATGTATTACATCATTTTATAAGTGATATTAAACCGTCAAATTTTACCTTCTCGAGATTAACACAGTTTATACCAAAACTTATCTAAACTTATATTTGCAAATATTTTTTATTTCAGTGTAATATTGCTACACAAAGGAATAAGTATTTTTTCCAACATTTTCCATCAAATTTTCCATAAATGTTCATAAAAAATGGATTAACGGAATAAATTTAATTTGATTGTTTCCTGACACAACCAATAATTTCTTCCAACGTAAATTTCAAAACATTGCAATGTAATGGAATACACAATACATATTTGTGTACCTACATTGAAATTGCAGCACATACTATTTGGATTTTAAAAGTTCGTTAAGAATTATTAACCTACCGGCAGTCGCATACGTGTACTTTGTACACACTTTGTAAGAGCACTTGTAAGAAAGGCGAAAACAAACGATTTCCCGAAGGTTACTATACTAGTATCTATCGAAAATATGATGATATCTGTCGAAAATATGATAAAAATTAACACGTTTCTTTTTTCATAACATCAGTTTAAAAAAAACACATTGCATAAAAAATCACCACTGCGTTCTTAAAGAATTCCACAGCCACTAGTACACTTCAACGCTTCGCTGCGTTACTTTCTTTTAGAAGAGCTGGAAGGTTGTTTTCTTGCCGGATGTCACAGCTTGGTCCTGTTTTTCCACTCACTTCGGTTTGTCTCTCGCTGTTTCTCTCTCTCTCTCTCTTTCACACTTCCTGGACGTCTTTTCCGGTTCCTTTCCCGCATCCCCTGCGTCACGGTGTTGATACCAGTTGATGATGGGTCGCATTCTTTTGTATGAATCTATCTCTGTGTCTCTCTATCCGGGAGACACTTTTGAAAAGGGCTAAACGAATAGACGGCAGTAGTTGGTTAAGTTGATTTTTTTTTGTAAAGTTCGATGCCAATTTATCCTCGGAAAATATTGTTGAAACTTGAAGCAGTTTGAAAAATTTCGTAACAATTTCAAGATTTCATGACGATGCATTTCATTTCCCGCAAAGTGCGATCCGTTACCACATCCGCCCGAAAGGTGTGTGGGTGGAAGGAAGAGTGGATTTTACAAGATCGTGTTTGTATGAGTGTGTGTGTGTGTGTGTGAACATTTTGTTTGCGAGTGTTTGAAGAGCAACTTTATCTTCTTCTTCTTCTGCATCTGGTAAGAAATTGCATCTCAGTTCGCGCGCGTCGAAAAGATTCCCATTACGGCCCCCATCATTGCTTGCATTGGGGGCGGCTTATCAGAAGAGTAAGCTCGCGTTGGCACTAATGCAATCTGTGTACTGTTTGTGAATGTGTGTGGTTGGTTGAGGATTTCATCAGGATCAGTCTTCTTCTATCCCTATGTAACATTAGGAAATTGAAAATGGAGCGGTTTTGGGCAGTGAATGAAATATTTGTTTGAAGATTTGATGACAATCTTCAACCTTGGAAATTCAAATATGTAGTTTTTAAGTAATTCTTAAAGTTGGAAGATCTGGTGTTCCTATTTCAAGATACAGCTTTAAATTTAGGATAGAGTAGATATCAATGAGACACTTTTACCTTTTAACATTCATTTCGTTTTTTATCGATGCATTAGCATTTTGTAATTGCTCTACCATACGAAAATTATAGGCTGGTTTTAGAAATTTTGATGTTTGGGTCCCATCAGGCCTGAAAGGGGGAAAACTGTCGATGACCAAAAATACTTAAAATGTTCTTTTTGACTAGTTGTACATAGGTCTGGATGGGATCAAAAAATGCACAATAATTTTAGGGGTTTTAAAATGGAAACAATTATTAACTGATATATTTCAGGAACTATTTTTTTTATTTTTATGAGCTTAATTTACACTAGTCCCCAATTTATTGGCAGACTTGATGAGTCTGCGAACTGTAGAGAAGCGAGTCAGAAGTGCGTCCCTCACACACAAAAAAAAGTGCTAAAAAGTGCAAAAAATGCCTCACGGCAAGAAAAAGAGGCGGTTCTCACTAGCAGCATCGGCAGGTTTGAAGAAGCTAAAGAATGCCGAAGCGCTACCTGCAAAGCCAGGCAGTTTGAGCAAGGACGCTCAAAAATTGTCTGGAAACCAGTTCGCTACCCTCCCTGTGGACGTGAGTGAGAAGGAAGAATTTGAACGACGGGAAATGTTGCCACCCATTTTTGTGAAAACATCGTCATCGGATTCGGTGCGAAAGTGGCAGACCGGATTTATCAAATCTGGTGCTTTACGAGCATCCATTCGATTGTGTGCTGATGGACTCAAAATTCTGCTACCTACCAGAAAGGATTACAACTACGTCGGGATTCCTTGAACAACACAAAGATCGAATACTACAGCCATGACGATCCAGGTAAACGCCCCATGAAACAGGTCCTCCAGGTGAGTGTGCTGAAAGAAGAGCTCAAATCTCTTAAGTTGAACGTGATCAAAGTCTTCAAGATGACGAGACACAACAAGGACATCAAGTATCGTGATCAATCAGGTACATCATTTCGAGAAAGGATCGACAACGCCGTCTGAGCTGAAAGCAGCACGGAGAAAAAAGCGTTCCGAAAATCGTGAACAAATGTGCATGTTTTTGCGTAAAATATTTGTTCATGTAATCGTGAACTCGTGCACGATTGTATGAACAAAAAACTACGTTTTCATGAACAGAAATGATAAAAATCATGAACTTAAGTTCACGATTGTAAAGAAGCGTTACGTTACGTTTTTAAACATAATAATCTTACTATTGTGCAGGTTGTACAGCCATTTAAATATGGGGTTCTCTAAAAAAAATAAAGGCAAATCCCTAAGCCGCCGTCACAGTGAGTAACGGCTTCTTACCAAAATTATTAGTTAAAAACTGCCCACTACGGCTGTTCGATATGCTTAAAACTTTCAACACACAATCCAGAAAACTAAACATTTTTTATTAGCTCCAAATCATTTTTTCACATTTAAAAAGAGTTCTTTAAATCGTGAACACATTCCCACGTTGTTCCCTGAAATCGTGAACAGTGTTCATGATTTCGATAACAAGCTAAGCGTTATGCTGCTGGCGTTACGATTTTTCGTGAACACCTGTTCACGATTTGCTTTTTGTTCATGGAAATTGTTCATGGTACGTTTTCGTACCGTGGAATATCACCTTGTTCCAGATTTCGTGGCACATTGTTCACGATTTTCGGAACGCTTTTTTCTCCGTGAGTTCGGGCAATTTTCAACCTGCGGAGGTGAGCACAAAACTCAAGCTTGCAACACAATCAACAAGAACATCGAAGCGAAATGCTTCAATTGCGGCGGCGACCATTCGACCAAGAATCGAAGCTGCCCAAAACGGACTGAGTTTGTAAAAATTCGGCAGCAAGCGACGACAAGGCACCAACCAAATCGTCGCAAAACACCACCAACTTTCACGGACGTAGATTTTCCTGCTTTGGCGTCACCAGGAGCGGGATCTGCTCGAGTGGTTCCAAATCTGCAGCCATTGCCGTTGAATCAGCGGCAAAAAGTTGCAGAGAATACAACACATCCAGGCTTCAGTCAGCAACCGAGGGAAAACCAACCAGCATCAACAGATGAAAGCAGTAATGACCTGTTTTCACTACAAGAACTTTTGAACATTTTCATCGAGATGACAACAACACTGCGTGGTTGCAAAACTCGTGCAGAACAAGTGAGAACGCTTGGAGGATTTATCTTAAAATACTGTTCGTAGTTTACTCGTTCTAATGATTTTTTAAGTTAGGATGAGTTGGTAAAGTGATTTTTTTTTTTGTTTTTTTCTTTTTACCTAAATGTATTCGATTCAATGCAAAAATGTAAAACAATTTGAAGTAAAAAAATATATGTGAACAGTTAATAATAAAACGAAAAATATAACAAAGATGAAAAGCATTTAGCCATACCACTTAGAATGTAAATGAAATGTAATTATTATAAGAAAGTTCAATAAAGACATATTCAATTTAAAAAAAAAATTGACAGACTTGATTTGGGCACGAACATTTATAACTTATTTTTTTGTGGTATTTTTTGGATGGTGCAAATCTAGTACCGACATGAGTTTTGAAAAAAATGTGGTCTTTGGAAAATAATTTCTTTATCTTTTTTTTCTTAAAAGAATTGTCATTCAAAATGACAAAAATCAGTTCTTGATACAAAATCAAATATGCAATAAGACATGTGCTCTTGTGTGTGTGTTTTTTTTTCGAAAATTGTTCATGCATTTCAAAAATACGTTTTAAAGAATAGGACCCCTGCAAACAAAAGTTGCAAAAATCTAAGAAAAATATTTACAAATTTCCATTTTGACATCGCTTGTTATCCTTTTCACGGTGTATTTTTCCGAGAACATTAAGATAAAAAATTCGGCAAGTGTGATATTTGGCACCATGAAAGAATGGGTCTTTCCACACATTTGGCGGGGTCCGGTGAAATATTTCGTCGGGGGTCTAGAGCAACTTTTTTTGAACAATTTTTTTTCGATTTCATAGGATTTCATGGATGGTCTTGTGGCGCGGTGGTTAGCGGCTTCGGCTTCCGATCCATAAGTTGCTATGGGGCGCGGGTTCGATTCCCGTCTTATCCTCCTGGCCTTCTATCGGATGGGGAAGTAAAACGTCGGTCCAATTGCGTAAAAGAAGATTTGGGTGACTCACCACACAAAACCTTCGGACGCCTAGAAATGAGCTGAAACTTGCAGCAGAGACCACAAAAGGCCCGGGGGTCGTTAAAGTGGATTGTTTTGCTTTTTTTTAGATGTTTCTTCAGAAAAGTCGATGGAAATCGATGGGTTCATGTTCATATCCATCAAATTCAAATAAAAGGTTTCCAACCCAAATTAACCAGATTTCTAGCTTTCTTTGAAATATCCCCAAAATCTAAGCTGGAAACCTCAAAACGAACGAATAAAAATCGTTTCTTTGTACAATTTGTCATGAAAATACAGCTACAGATTGCCCAGATACGAATTCGAGCTGAAAACATTGCTAAACTTAGAGTATTTAATTTAAAAGCTGTAATAAATAGCTTAGATTTCCAATTTAATTTTTCTAATCAATTGCCATATAACACTATGACATTTTAAAACATTTTCGAATCAATTACATTATAGAGAACAGTTTTCTGAACATTTTCCATAAAAAAGTATCAATTTTGGTTCTATATAAGTAGAGATGTACCCAATTTTCCAAAATAAAAGTGACTTTCTTCAAAAGTCCTGGATTTAATTCTCATTGAAACGATGAACACTGCCTACTAAGATTTTTTAAGGATATAAACATTTTGCTGAAACATAAAACTTATGTACAATTTTGATGCAATTTATAGAAATTATTTTATTAGAATTATAAAAAAAAACTCAGTAGGCGGCGTTCATCGTTTGAATGGGAATTAAATTCTGAAATTTTGGAGAAAGTCACTTTTTATTTTACGAAATTGTGTATATCTCTGCTTATTTTGAACCAAATTTGATACTTTTTCATGGAAATTGTTCAGAAAACTGTTCTCTACAATTTGATTGATTCGAAAATGTTTTAAAATATTTAAGTGTTGTATGGCAGAGGATTGAAAAAAAAATGTTGGGAACCTTTTGGGCAATAAATAGCTTTTAAATGAAATACTCTAAGTTTAGCAATGTTTTGAGCTCGAATTTTTATCCGGGCAATCTGTTGCTGTATTTTCATGACAAATTGTACAAAGAAACGATTTTTATCCGGTCGTTTTGATTTTTTGGATATTTAAAAAAAAGCTAAAAATCTGGTAAACTTGAGATGGAAACTTTTTCATTTTGGTCAAATGTGTTATTTAGAGTCTCTTACAAATTTTATGGATATGAACATGAACTCATCGATTTCCATCAACTTTTCTGAAGAAAAATCCTATGAAAAAAAAGTTGCTCTAGACCCCCCGACGAAATATTTCGCCGGACCCCGCAAATGAGCCCTTCTTTCATGGTGCCAAATATCAGACTTGCCGATTTTTTTTATCTTAACTTTGTTCTAGGAAACACACCGCGTTTTCAATGTTGAGATACATCCTTATAATATTAATTTTTTAGCGATTTTTTCTCAGTATAGTGTGTTCCAATTTCCCGGGGTAACAAAAATCTCGAGAAACAGGAAATTTAATCGAATTTCCTGGAGTATCTCAGGAAATTCAAAATTTATTGAAAATTGTTCTAACCTAACTTTATAGAATGTATCGCAACGAAATTGTATTTGACATTTAGGTTAAATTATTTGTTAACATCAATTAATGGCTTGAATGCTTGGGGAAAATCATATAATTATAAGGAAATAAAAGATTCTCATGTTATGGACAGTTCTCAAATCGTTTTATGAATACAGCAATTCCCCGCGAAAACAGCATGAAAAAAAACAAAAGTACTCGGATCGGGCTCAAATTGCAATTTTTGTCGATTTTCGCAAAAACCACTTTTTTCGAAAAATTATTACTCCTCCCCATTTCAACCGATTTCAATAGTCTTATACGCAAATGAAAGGTTATAAAAATCTAGCCTAACATATGAAAAGGGCGTATGAAACTTTAAAATGCCGTTTTGACGGTATCAGGATTAAAGCGCCTATGTCTGGAAATATTTTTATCTGATTTCCCGGATATTTTTAGTTAACATATAAAAAAATGGGAAGAGATCATTAACAGGATTCTGAGATATGATTTTTTGAAAATAAATTTCGTGTTTTTTGACGCGCCGCGCGCAAAAAGGGGAAATCAGCTTTATTTTGGACTGGGGAAAATATATTTTACGACAAATCCCGGATTTTTTTCTCGGGACGGGAAATTGGACGCTCTAGTGTCAACTAATCAGCTCTAATTTCTCAACTCGTGATTTCTCGGAAACTATTGGTTCGATTCTCAATGTTAAAATGAGAAACATTTGTGAAATAATTTGATTTTTTTTTCGATAAAGTATAAATGTTTTGAAAGAGCTAAAAAAAAATTCAAAAAAAAAATTGACTTATGCTAAAAACCACGGCTGCTTTGCTTCTGCTTTTGAAGTTAACATTTAACCACAGTTTATTTTAGAATATGTTGATTCCAGAAGTTGCTCTTCATTTTCTAATGGAAACTCATAACAAATTTTGCAAGCAAACATTGCCGGCAAGTAAAAGCTTTTCTCTATTAAAGAGGGAAGCGATATTTAAAGTTGGAGGTATCAGTACTGACCATTTATTTGAGCTCAAGACCTTTTTACAATTGAGCTATCATGGATACCATCAAAGAGATTAATTAGTTTTTGAATATGAGTCACACACAATATTCAAGGGAGAGCATGTATATCTTGATGGATGTAAATAACCCTGAAAAATCAAAAGAAATGTCGATTCATGAATGAAACTCATTTCAAGAAAGGTTCCTCAGAATTCTCTTTAATTGCCACAAATGCATGTATCGATACGTAATCTAATAATAAGAAAAGACCTTATGCCGCAAAAGTGCTACACTTCTAATAAGGATAAGCTTTTATCGATACAGTAAAAGCTTTCAGTAACAAACCCGGTTGAAGTATGGCAGGCAGGGGAGAGAAAAAAAAACTTTTCTTCCGGCACAGAATCGTAATTCTGTGTGTGTGTGTGAATGAATCAGTGTGCAAGTTACCGTTTCCACAACCCAGAGCAATGCTTGCTGTTAAGTCCGGATGCATTGCAAGGAACTCCGGAACGGAAATACCCCAGGACGATGCATGGGCGATATCTACAGATGCATTTGCCGCCGTATTACACTCGCTTAAGGGTGTTCGACACACTTAAGCTGGCTGTATCATAGTTACATCGTCGGCGAAGCAGCAGATTGTTGGACGCGGTATTTTTCTCAGCTATCCGTCGCTGTGACGACGCAGAATTTTTCAAGTGCGTGGGAGATTTATCTACTGTATTTCTGAGTTGAAGTACTTCAATAACAAAATTAAGATATTTCAGGAAAATAATAAATCTTTGACCATTTTAATTAAAAAATCAGATTCAGAATCCATCGTTTATATCTGCTTTAAGGTATGTAATCTCCAGACATAACCTTGAAGTTGGCTTACTCATTATCGAAAAAAAATCTCCTTTCCAAAACACACCGACTTCCTCTCGTTCTCTTCAGGAACCATCCCTAAAAGGGACAGTCTGAGCTGGCTGGGGCCCATCGAACAGACGAACATCGATAACAATCTTCTCGATGAATGGCGCTGAATCCCCGTAAACGAAATGTTTTCCGGGGGCTCAAAAAAAGAGGAGAGCGATTCGTTAAACTTTTCTTCCGCGCGCGCGTTAAATTTCTGCTGCACTGATTTTCCTCCTCGGTTCGTACGGTTTTTCCACGGCAGGGTGTTCCGGTGCCCCATTATCCCTCCCGGCAACACATTTCCCCAGCAATTTCCCCCCTTTTATGGTACGGATTATGAACTATCCATTTGTGTATTAAACAGAAGCAGATTCCGCAGCCACGAAACGAGACTTTTTAATCTTATATATGATAAGTTCCAAAATTTCTATTTAAATTCACATAAAAATAAAAAAAAATGTAAACTTATTAACCTGTTGTTGGTTTGTGCCATTCGCTCATTTATACAGTATTTTCTTCTGAAATTGAAATTTTCCGATTTCAAAAAACTGCAGATTTCTAGTCAAGAAAAAACAGACACCGCCTTTGAAGAAAATGGCATCCCTTTACACGGTTCTTACGTGGCTGTTTTGCCTCACTGAGGTAAGGCTATAATCCTGCTCTAAAAATGAACTTTCTATTAAAAGCTCCTAGACCCACCTTCATGTATACATATCTACTCAGAATCTAAAACTGAACAAATGTCTGTGTGTGTATGTGTGTGTGTATGTATGTATGTGACCAAAATTCTCACTGAGTTTTCTCAGCACTGGCTAAACCGATTTTGATCGAACCAGTTGCATTCGACTTGGTTTAGGGTCCCATACATCGCTATTGAATTGTTTGAAGTTTCGATAAGTAGTTCAAAAGTTATGTATAAAAATGTGTTTTCACAAATAACCGGATCTCAATTATATGCATGTAAACGATGTCCGGATCCGTCATCCGACCCATCGTTGATTAGGTAATCGAAAGGCCTTTCCAATGAGTCCAAAACATTGCAGATCTGGCAACCCTGTCTCGAGTTATGACCACTTAAGTGGAATTCATGTACTTTTTTGAAGCCGGATCTCACTTAAATGTTAGTAAACTATGTCCGGATCCATCATCCGACCCATCGTTGGTTAGGTAATTGAAATGCCTTTCCAATGAGTCCAAGACATTGAAGATCTGGCAACCCTGTCTCGAGTTATGGCCACATAAGTTATACGTTGTGTTCTTTTTTTCCGGATCTAAAAAAATGATTAAACCACTCATATACCCATTCTTTCACTGAGGCAAGGCTATAAAATCACTCAAAAATTGAACTTTTTAAATAAGCCTCCCAGATATACCTTTACGTATACATATCGACTCAGAATCAAATTCTGAGCAAATGTCTGTGCGTGTGGATGGACGTAGAATTTTTTTTCTCACTCACTTTTCTCGGAACTCGCTCGACCGATTTTGTCCGGATCTATGTTTTTGGATTTGCCTTCAGGTTCTTTAAGTCTTTTTTAAATTTCATCCGGCTTAGTGCAGTACTTTAAAAGATATGTTCGAAAAACTGTTTTGGTTGATACTAAAAAGGTTCATTATTTACATAATTTGAAAACTCCGGCGGATAGCTGTCGGAACTTTACGCTCAGTGCACGCACACAAACACTGCAGTGCTTTCAAATGGTTCATTAAATTTATCATACCTAGATGGCAGCACTCAGATGTATAGTGTCTTTACTAAGTAAGCGTTGCCAAAGCTTTCGAAAGTTGTGGTTGCAAGGCTTTTAGGAGGAAGGCAGCAACCACCTTCCGGTGGATTAAGTAACGTTTTTTTAGGTTATTTTGATTATTGCCCTTTTTTGTAGTCGCATAATATTTTTTGTCATTACTTTTAAACAACTAGATGAAACTTTACAATTTTCAATACCTACCTCTGGGACCCGAAACAGTATTGCGGGATTTTCCTGAAAATTTTCAACAAATTTCCCGAGAATTCCAGAGAAATTTTAAATATTTTGAAAATTATTCTGATCTTGTATCTGATTAATATTCCGCGACAAAATTCAATAGAACAGCAAATTTCAAAATTAACACCCTGTTAAAAATCGTACAAGTTAAAAAAAACTTAAATTTTCTTTTTTTATATTTCTTTATGTTTTGTTGCCCCTTCAAAGAAGGTCCTACATCTAAGAATTGTTAAATTGAATATTGCAGCCTCCACATGTTGTACTCAATGATATTCTTCGCCACATCGAAGAAGTTGAAGTTCTTGAAGCTTCTGGAAAATAACATGATTAAAAAATAAATGTTACTAAAATCACACTGGATTCATGTCACCAAAATATTCAATAAAGCTATCAATTGACTTGGAAATCAAAGGATTTGGTGATCCCGATTTTGAGAAATTTTAACGATGTTAAATGTTTTTTTCGTTAGCATATTCATAATTTAAAAAATCAACTTAATTTTTATTGGTTTTCAAGTCGTTTTAATTCAAAAAAATGACATTGTCAAAAATATTCAAAATTTGCCCATAGTTTTTGAGGAATTTGATAAAACACCGCTTATACCAAAATAATACTAAAAATAATACCAAAATAGAAAATTTTCCACAATTACAAGTCATTTCTTTAGAGGGTAAATCGAAAAAAAATCAAAATTGAAATTATCGGCTAAAGCGTTCTCTTTGAGGAGTCAATTCAGCGCAAAATTAACTAGGGGGAGAGGGGGTAATATGCACCCCTGTGGCAAAATGCACCCCCAGCTTTTCTCGGTATTTGGAAGATTTTTCCGGGAAAAAATCATAGAAATTGGAAGCTTAACATTGCTAAACCATGCTGGAAAAATTTGAGCATCGTAGTATTAAAACAGTTTAAGTTATTTGCAAAACTTTAAATTGTTGTGTTAGATGACATAATATTCTTTGAACTTTCATTATTATTTTTGGACAATATAAAAGGTATTTATTGATATTCTAAGTATTGAAGCATATAGTTTTTACCATTGAGGTTTTGCAGCGCGACTGTTTTTCAAATGTAGGTGGTGCCAAAATGAGGATACTTGCCAAAAATCGTATTCCTTTCTGTTGGATAGAAGAACAAAATCGCTTATTTCTCATGATTCCCTGCATCAATCTTAATGAAACTGGTTGCAAAAGACGAGAAAAACTTTTTGCTTTAAAATTATGAACATCAATTTTTGGGCGCGCAAAAAATTGTGAACTTTTTCTTCAAAAAACATGTTTTGGAACACGAAAAAAATGAGTTTCCCCGTATATATCAATGAAATAAACAGTTATATAGTTAATAACAGATGTGTTAACGTTTATTTAACAATTTTCATTGATTTTTGACAGACTCTCTTGCCAAATATTCAAAATTACTATCTTTTTCTAAATTTCCAATTTTCTCATAGCAAAATGTACACCAAAATGTTGGAAATATTTTTTCTTATCCGAATCCGGCATAAGTTATATAAAAATGTTGATTTTGAAGGTGAAAACACATTTTTTTCAAAAAAAAACATAGGTTTACGCTATTTGTTCATAGGTGGCGACATGTGTCTTTTAGCTTTGCTGCAAATTCTCTATAATCTTCATTATTTTGTAGATGGATGAGTACAAAAATATTAAAAAATGCATTTTGAATTAAATTTTCTCCAAAAAGCGTGGTCGGGGCAAAATGCATCGCTGTGAAGCTCGTTAGTAAAAACAGCGGTGTCATCTAGTGGGAACTAGTGTAAACTGCTTTAACCCGGTGCGATTTGCCCCAATGTTGCGGTGCAAATTGCCCCGCATTTTCTAACAATTTTGAGGTTTTTTAAGACTTTTTTCACATGGATGACGGAGAATAATAGTTGTTTTAGAACATCGAACAAAATTCTACCACAGCTATGCTGAAATGGTTGAGAAATCACTGTTTTCCCTTAGGGGGTGCATATTACCCCCTTTCCCCCTACCTTGTCAAAATTGGTCAAAATATGCCCATAGTTTCAGAAGAATTTGGTGAAGCACAGTCATACCAAAATAATATCAAAATATGGTGGTATGTTCTTGCATAATCCTTAAGAAAATTTTAAAGGGATCAGAAATACCAAAGTTTGGTATTGATGCCAGAGAAAGGTATTATTACGCATTTCTCTTGTTATTTAATTTTTTTTATTGAATCATCAAATATTTTGAAAACACCATTAATCTGAAATTAAGAAAAGTGGAAAATAATTGAAATAATTCGTAATAACACCACATTACAATATAAAAGCTAGCGATAAGATTTGGCTTTTAAGTGGTTTATCGATATCTTAGAATATAGACAAAGAAACATTATTTTGTTTAAAATTTTTATACAAACACGCCTCTAATCGTGTCCCTTCCCTGCGTCAATCGACAGCACCGCATTAAGCGAAAATTGAGCAACGATTTCGCCAAAGTGTTTTTCCTCTCCACTTGCTTACAGTAGCACACACAGCCGTGATGCGGAAGCGGACCCACAAAAAAAAAGTAATCGCCCTCCGAGATATTGCAGTGATAAAACCTCGAAAATATTTCCCCAAAACTAATCGAATGCCCTGCGGGCGCGAGATTTACAAATTTCAATTAAAAACTTTTAACTTGTTTTCGTCTTTGTTCTCGCAAGTACTTTGTTTGGTGCTTATTTTTTTTTTTTTTTTGTGCGCGCACTATTTTCCAGTTCTGGAAACCTCCCGGCGGCGGTTTTCCCGACGCAAATGCATCAATCCGTTTTTCGCCGGGGAAAAATACACACACACACACAAACACAGAGAGTTTCCCCTTAAAACGTAAAGGGGGTGGAAAAACTCCGAGGACTTTGAGAACGAGAACACTTCGACGAGTCCGTTGGGGTTTTTCGAGGAAGTTTTCCTTAATCTTTTTACAATATTGTTGTGCTGCTGGTGTCCCTTTTTCTACCCATTTCCCGGGCGGATGGCCGAGCCAAGCTTTGTCTTCTGCGAGTGCGGTTCTGTCGAACAGGGAAAGCTACTTCTGCTGGGTTCTGGGCTTTATGCTGCGCTCTCCGGGTGAGGGTTGTGCCCTTGATGAACTTTAGCTTTTTAAGTTTTATGTTTTATGACTCGGTGTAATTTGGGTGCATTATGGTTTTTTGGTCATGTTGGAAAGGAGTTTGTGTTCTGTTGAGGTTGAAGATAGCCGGAAGAGGTGGAGTAATCAATGATATTGATTTACTTTAAAGTTTAGATGTTTTCTTTGGTCCTGCTTTAATTTAAACGAAATCAACTTGGATTCAATGAAACTTGTTAACAGTGTAGATAACCCAAAATCTGGTGCACCAACTTGTATTCTTATAATCATTTGAATACCTTTAAAACTGCAAGATCAATATTTATTTAAATTTTTAGTTTTCGTAAAATGTTTAAAGATTTTTATTTGTACAACCACAATAGAAAACCGAGAGGATCGCATATGTCCACAAATCGTTTCAAAAATTGAATCATCACACGTGTGCACCCCACTAACGATTGCTCCGTTTAGTTTTAATCCATGTCACAGTTTAAAGAGTTCGTTAACATCCGTAACAACTCGAGAATAAGAACAACGACGCCCCTGACCCCGAAACCGAGAATCGCCAGCACAAACGTTAAGCAATCGTGTTGTACCTACAAGTTGTACCGTTTTGTAGGTACGGCAATCGACCAGAACACGACAGCCAAACAACAAACTTGAGCATAAACACTTTCACCTCGGCTGGCGTAGAAGTGTAGCAGTTCACAAACAACCAATAAATGTTTGTCACCCCTCCGTTCTAGTATGGTAGCAGATAAGTTCACCCTTAAACCGACCGAACGATCCGATACCATGCCATCTCGTGCCAGAGACCATATGTTAAACGGTACCGAACTCGTCGTCGTCGTCGTCATTGGTGTCGTCATTTGGCCACGTGGAAGGAAACGGGTTATTTAGCATGGGGAAAGGTGAGGCTCACGGTTGTACACTTTTGCCTTTTCTCATGCATGCATGCAACCGTACTAACTTGTGAAATGTATAAATGATACTCTTGGCAATGATGTCCACTTCCGGTGAACTGTTTGGAACACGTGAGAGTGTTGGGAGATCAGAGTTCTCGTCGAAAATTGTGTTTCCCATGCATTAAAAATTCCACGGAAGGAAAAGCAAGTTTAAAATTAATAAATATTTAAATTCTTTTTAGAAATAGAACATGAAGCAATGTTACGGACTAAGGTTTAACAAAAATGTTTATGTTGGTTGTTTTAAAAGGCTTGTTCCGGGGAGAAAAAGGAGTCAAAATCCCGAGTATGATCGCAACAGAAGTTTGCGTAAATTTCTAAAAATAAAAAAGAAAATAAAAAATAAATCAATATATCTTAAAATAATGTATCTCAAAATCCTGGTAATAGACATTCCTATTTATTTTTACATAAAACAACCTGAAAAAAATATTTAAACACATTGTTTTAGCTGTAAGCGCTTTGATCGCAACCCTTCAATGTTTTCATTTTGTCTGTTTTTTCAAATTACTTTGCAATGTTGCAAACGAGTGATAGAAAAAGCGATCATTTGATAATCTCTGCACCAAAACATCAGATAGCATAGCGACCGTCACTATAGCTTGTGAGACGTCTTCTTGTGTTTCGTGATTCTTAGCAATGGCATTCTTTCCCTATCACTCTCCCGTTTTCCTCGACAATACTCTCTCACGGCTGAGTCTCTCAATCTCTCCGAAAACTGTAAGAAAAGAACTCGAGACGGCGATTAGGAGCCGACCACACATGACGTCCCGTAAAACTACGCTTGTGTAATTGGCTTTGTGACGACATTTGTGGATGAACGCTTTTGCGGTTGGATGACCGAGGAGAATGTCAAACGCGAATGTGTAGAGAATAACATAACGGAGAGAAAAGAAAAAATCTGCGATCAGCAGAGAAGCGAGCCAGACGTGCGTCTCTCACACACCTTAAAAGTACTAAAAAGTGCAAAAAATACCTCACAGCAAGAAAAAGAGGTGGTCCTCACCAGCAGGATCGGCAGATTTGAAGAAGCTAAAGAATGCCGAAACGCTACCTGCAAAGCCAGGCAGTTTGGGCAAGGACGCTCAAAATTCGTCTGGAAACCAGTTTGCTACCCTCCCTGTGGACGTGAGCGAGAAGGAAGAATTTGAACGACGGGAAAAGTTGCCACCCATTTTTGTGAAAACATTGTCATCGGATTCGGTGCGAAAGTGGCTGACCGGGTTTATCAAATCTGGTGCTTTACGAGCTTCCATTAGCTTGTGTGCCGATGGACTCAAAGTTCTGCTACCTACCAGAAAGGATTACAACTACGTTCGGGATTTCCTGAACAACACAAAGATTAAATACTACAGCCATGACGATCCAGGTAAACGCCCCATGAAACAGGTCCTCCGAGGCCTGTACGACATGGATGTGAGTGTGCTGAAAAAAGAGCTGAAAACTCTTAAGTTGAACGTGATCAAAGTCTTCAAGATGACGAGACACAACAAGGCCATCAAGTATCGTGATCAACTGTACCTGGTTCATTTCGAGAAAGGATCGACAACGCCGTCTGAGCTGAAGGCAGTTCGGGCAATTTTCAACATCATCGTGTCTTAAGAACGTTATCGTCCAGTGCACCGTGACGTGACACAATGTTCGAACTGCTTGCAGTTCGGGCATGGTGGAAGGAACTGTTTCATCAAGAGTCGTTGTGCAACCTGCGGAGGTGAGCACAAAACTCAAGCTTGCAACACAATCAACAAGAACATCGGAGCGAAATGCTTCAATTGCGGCGGCGACCATTCGACCAAGAATCGAAGCTGCCCAAAACGGACTGAGTTTGTAAAAATTCGGCAGCAAGCGACGACAAGGCACCAACCAAATCGTCGCAAAACACCACCAACTTTCACGGACTTGGATTTTCCTGCGTTGGCGTCACCTGGAGCGGGATCTGTTCGAGTGGTTCCAAATCTGCAGCCATTGCCGTTGAATCAGCGGCAAAAAGTTGCAGAGAATACAGCACCACCTGGCTTTAGTCAGTATCCAAGGGAAAACCAACCAGCATCAACGGATGAAGGCAGTAGTGACCTGTTTTCACCACAAGAACTTCTGAACATTTTCATCGAGATGACAACAACACTGCGTGGTTGCAAAACTCGTGCGGAACAAGTAAGAACGCTTGGAGCATTCATCTTAAAATACAGTTCATAGTTTACTCGTTCTAGTGATTTTGAATATTTCAATGAATTTACTTTTTTTTAGTTTTAAGTTAGGATTAGTTGTTAAAGTGATTTTTTTTCTTTTTTACCCAAATGTATTCGATTCAATGCAAAAATGTAAAACAATTTGAAGTAAACAAATGAATGTGAACAGTTAATAAGAAAACTAAAAATATAACAAAGATGAAGAGCATGTAGCCATACCACTTAGAATGTAAATGAAATGTAATTATTATAAGAAAGTTCAATAAAGACATATTTAATTTCAAAAAGAGAGAAAAGAAATTTGTATTTGGGGCCTGAGTATTCAGGATTGATAATTATATTTGTTGAGAGCTGATATTTTAACAACACTGTCCAGAAGACTTCAGCATGACCTAAAATAGTCATGTTTTGAAATTTTATTAACGTGAAGACTTCCATCATTGTCATGGTTTTTCGATCGAAGATATAAATTTCGCGTCCCTATCAATATTTTGACAAAATTCCTTCAAAAATTTGTTAAGAATAGTGCCCTACACATTCTGATTCCTTTTGGTAACGATTATCCCATTCCTTGTGAAGTTATTGAAATCGTCATTAATCAATGATTGCCAACTAGGACGTCAATCAGTGTGCCACAAAATTATATAAATTTTGAAGCACAATTGATTTAGATCAAAAATTCCTTCAGTGGCTTAAGAAGGCAACAACCGGTACACGCTGATTCCTTTTGGTGCTGAAATTCGTCAAATTGAATTTAATACAGAATATTTTATAGTGATGATCAAATTTCTTCAAAAATAATCTGCGGCTTCACCTTAAGTTTAATATTTCGCATGATAAGATTCTTTAGATACTTTGAAATTGTCCCTTAGTGGTAATCAAAAACCGGTTCCGGGTGTGGTCCAGGAAGGTTGAGAAGGTTAGATCATAGATAGTTATAATTTCAAATTTCGTGAGATGTTAAACTGGCCACCCTTTGAGTATCCGGAAACCGGTTCCAGGTAAACCGGAACTGGCCGAGAAGACTCCAAAGTCTGGCAAGCTTTTGTTGTGTTTTCATTAAGTTTAATGGATTAATTTTAACTATACCAAGTTTAATGGAACTATTCTCCGGGCTTGTATACCAGTGCAAAAATTTTAAAACTGGTAAAATTAAAAAAAAAAGTCGTCAAACCGTTGTAACGTCAAGGCAGAATGTGTCATTGGCATTCTTGAAAACGAAACAAATGAACAAATGAGTCCACGAGGAAGAAATTTGAATGCTTTTTTTATGGACGCCCCTCAAGAGATTACCAAAGGTTGAGTTCTAATTTTGATATGTATTTTTGAAAAAAAAACTCAATGTCAAAAAATTGCAAGCAAGATCAATTCAAATTTTCAAAACGAAATGAAAATTACCCTAAAAGCGAAGGAAATTTGGTTGAAAAATTGACAATTGATTACTGGCCACAATCTATTATCCAAAGGCCTTGACAAAATTTCACTACGGATGAACAAAACTTTGGATAATCGAATCAGGAAAAAAAATGTTTTTTTCGTTGTCTTATTTTTGATTGTTATGCTTCAGAATGACCCCCAAACTACTCTAAAGTGATTTAGATTTTTTTATTAAATCGAAATGGCGGCCAAAATTGCCGTGTTGGAATATTGAAATAAAGTCTTTTTTTAAATAGGTAATCAAATAGCCTGTCCCATTTTGAGGTCATATCGAGGAATTTCAGGTGCTCTCTTCTTAAATGATAGATTATGATGTTAGGAACAATGTTTTCTTAGACAAGAAAAAATAATAAAATTCTTTCTCGCACCCCTAGTAGATAAACTGAAAAAGTCACTTTTTTGAACAAAATGTTCTAAAATCGTTTGGAATCAATACAAAAACTGATTCGATCTGGTGAGTATTATCTTCAAACGATAGGTTTTTGTCCATAGATTAAGATGCACTGTTCAGCGATTTTCCACGCTCCATAAGTTCGCATCGCACTCTTGATGCGACCAGTCGCATAAACCAGAGTTCCTTTGTTCAAGTGTTTTTTGCTTTCTTTTCCACACCATCGGGTGTGGAATCGAGTTTTCGCGTCAAATCATCTAATTGTGATTAATTTGTGCTTCGCCATCACAACTATGTCTCAAGTGCAAACTCGTGAGAACACCTTCAAGGTGCTTCTATCGAACTTCCCAAAACGCCCAACATTTGAAGAGTTGCACAAGTTTGTGCACGTTAATCTGGCCTTGAGGCCAGAGCAAGTGAAGAGGCTCCAGATCAACCATGCGCAAAACTGCGCACATGTTAAGTGCAGCGAGTTGAAAATCGCTCAAGATATTGTTGCTATGCACAACGAAAAGCACGAGCTCGTGATTAACAAAACCAAGGTCAAAGTTCGGTTGATGATGGAGGACGGGGGAGTGGAGGTCAAAATCCACGATCTCTCCGAAAACGTCACCGATGACGAAATTGTGGCCTTTCTTCGGCACTACGATGATGTCTTGAGCATCCAAGAAACAGTCTGGGGAGAAAAATTCGCATTCCGCGGCGTATCGTCAGGAATCCGGATTGCAAAGATGGTGCTTCGCCGCCATATTAAGTCGTTCGTTACAATCAGAAACGAACTAACGCTGGTCACCTACACAGGTCAACCAGCGACGTGCAGACACTGCACACTAACTCAACACATAGGGATGTCATGTGTTGAAAACAAAAAACTTCTCGGCCAGAAGGCCGACCTCAGCGAGAGACTGAAAAGCGCACAGACAACTGCACCACAAAGCTACGCTGGTATGGTGAACGAAAGTACCTCCACCACGGTTTTGCAAACCCAAACTGCACCACTACAAACAAATCCAATCGACTGCATCAGTATCTCGGGGACCGACACCGCGACGATCTTGCCGAATCACTCAACTGATGTCACGAACGAACTCAGCGGTATCGGCACTGGAGACGAACATCAAATCGAGAACTCACGAAACGAAGAGAGCAATGATGAAGAGATGCCAGTCTCTTTGACGCCTGCTAATATGATCTTGGAAAACAATTTCAAGATTCCTTTTCCCATCCGGGACCCGAAGACATCGCCATCTTTGGACACCATCTCAGAGAGCGAAAGTGATATCTCTCCTGGAGGCTCTGCGCCCAATTCAGGCCGACGAGGACCCGGCCGCCCGAAAAAGAAGAAGAAACGCCATTGAAGCTCAAAGATAGAAGAAGAACAAACTCTAATAATATTTATTGTAAACGATAAACAATTTTTGGTATAGTTGTTCAAATAATCTGTATTAATCGACAAAACTTATGCTTTTCTATGTAAACCATGTACAAAATATAATGCTCTAAATAAACTTTTTTTTTACAAAAAAAAAATATCAAAAAGATTTTTATTGTATGAAAATTGGGGGGGAGGGAGTCTGCGATTTGAAAAACAGTGTCCACGTAGCTTATGGATAGTCCCTAAGCCCCCACCAAATAACAATATGCGATTTTTCGAATTGCTTAAGGTAATCAAAACGTTAAAAAAAACATTTAACAGATCTGTGAGTAAAATAACAATCAAAGTAGAACGAAAACCGAGAAAAGTATGACTGAACTTGCAAGCTATTTGAATTGCAGCGATTTAAACACACAAATAACATTCCAAAAGGGTGTAGCTCCAAAACATCACTGTTAACACGAAATTTGATTTCAGATTCGGATTCAGCGGTTAAAATTACTATAAGAAAGCATACCCTGACCTTTGCGACACATGCTTGCAACATCGTGTAATTAGTAGGCCTTGCTTCTGAATTCTGAGAAAAATCGACATAAATCCGCCTGGGAGAGTCCAAAAACTTAGGTATTGGTCCAATATTGATAGTGCATCTTAATCTATGGACAAAAATCTATCGTTTGAAGATAATACTCACCAGATCGAATCAGTTTTTGTATTGATTCCAAGCGATTATAGAAAATTTGTTAAAAAAGTTGACTTTTTTCAGTAAATCGACTAGGGGGTAAACTAGTATTTTTTTTCTTATCTAAGAAAACATTGTTCCTAACATCATAATCTATCATTTAAGAAGTGAGCACCTGAAATTCCTCGACATGACCTCAAAATGGGACAGGCTAGTAATCAACCATTCAAATTTGACTAAAATGGGGTCGCAGAACCACAGAGAACAGATGTACATCTAGGCTCGAACTTGTGTGTAAACACTGCAGCACTAACAAAATGTGTTGCATACAATCTTGCATCAAAGAAATTAGGGTGTAAAGGATACGCTTGGCGGCGCCACCGTCGCAGCTGAGATTACTTGACTTAACAATGTAGAATGGCTAAATAATTTCCTCAGAAAAATAATATTTTCCTCGTTTATAAACTAAATTCACTTCAGTACAATTTCATTTAACTGCAAATAATTCAAAAATGCATTAACATTAACAAAAACATAGAAGAAAACTTGTTTAAAATGATTTTTTTTGAACGATAGCTTAAAATAGTAACGATAGCTTAAATAGAAAATAACAAAATCAGCTGTGAAGGTAAACAAAACGAAATCAGAGTTAACATGTGAACTCTGATTTCGTTTTGTTTACCTTCACAGCTGATTTTGTTATTTTCTTGCGCGCGTAAAATCGTACCCCTACGATGAAGGACTGTCAGACATTGGTCTGATGTCGTTCGTTCGGAATGTTTTGTGCAGTGAATGGATGGTCCAACGTTCTGCTACTGTAGGTCGTCATGATTTTTGAAGTGGCGCTATCTAGGCGGATGATGCACACCCTCGCTCTTTTCAACGTATCTTGGTTTGAATTTTTACACACCTTTTTCGATGCTTTTTGTTCAGTGATGTACATCTGTTCTCTGTGGCAGAACTCCAATTTGATGTTAAAGGTAAGAAAACAAAAAAATACGTTTTTTTTAAATTCGTGATTCGATTATCCAAAGTTCCATACAAATCTTTGGATAATGGAAACTTCGGATAATCGAGGCTTAGGATAATCGAGTCTGGACTGTTTCTCGGCTCTGGCTTAACCAATTTTGACCGTATTGATCTCATTTTAGCTCATTAGCTAATTTGAATCCTTGAAAAGTAATGCTCAAAATCGATTTTGGCTATGGTCCGGAAGTTTGTTTTTTGAGAAGTTACCTGTCAGGTTATATTAGGGACCGTTAATGTTGTTTTATGACAAAACAGTGATGTGTTGAGTGTTTCAAGAGTATTTTCTAGAAGTTTTTTTTTTCGTTGCAAATTTACATTTATTTTGAAAAGATTTCCCAAAGAATTCCCACCCAGATATTGACCAGTGACGGAGTGCATTAAGCCGGCCGGCCGGGTGTGGGTGGTAATGGCCGTATGGGCAAATCTGCAGCGTATGTTGCCAGGGAAGTGTGCAATGCTGGGAAAGTTAAAAAAGGTACATTTAACTGTGAGAGAGAAGGAGTAACACTGACCTACAACACAAACAGCTGGTACTCTATACATAGCAGAACTTCATGCACTGGGCATTGGTTTGGTTTGGTTTGCAATTTAGTCCCTTCTGACCCCATGCCGGTAGCATACATAGTCCATGTTCTTCATGTTTGTTCGAGGGCCCCCAAGCCACATATGAGCAGCGGCAGCATATGTAAGGGATTTTGTCAGGATTATCTGTATAGATGCGGCGGCAGCTGGAGCCACTATTAGACCCCAGTCCTGTGTGTACATTGAAAACTGCTTTCTGTTTTTCATCTCTTTTGGGTAATTTAATTGCGCTTGAGGATACCGGTTTAATGCTATACTTAACACTTGCAACCACAGGTGCTCAAAATGGTATCGCTCAAACTATTTGATACCGGTGCAGGGGAGTGTTGGTGCAAAAATTATAAAAAGTATTCAAAGACACTTGGCACTAACCAGAGTGTGCAGAAGGCAAACATTCGTATTCGAGACAAATTTAGAGCAACATTAAATCCAGCACACTATCTGCAGCGATGCACTCTGGCAGCTGGTACACATCAAATGTCACTTGTTTGGATCCAATTTTTTCATCCCCCAACCTCTCACCCCCACCCTCGGAACCTAAAATTCCAAATTGTCCCATCCAAAGTCCGTACATTAATCTTGTCCCACGGAAGTCTATCAGCACAGTGTCACACCAAATGGGCCATGACCAAGACAACGCAGCGCAGTCCACTCTGACCTAAAATTTACAGTGTACCCAAATAATCCATTTTCTTCGCTCTCGGCCCGGGACAGAGACAGGGCAGACAACAACATGTTACCAGCTTACTTCCGAGATGCGCCATTCGCCTAGTATTCCATGGATAAAGTTGGTCAATTTGCTTCAGGACTGTCCACGAGCACCGGGCACCGGTACAGTGACGGGTGGAAAATTTAGGAACTACGTAATATGAACACTTGGCAAAATGCTTTTCGGTCCTCGTAACTGAGGTAGAATTATGACAAAATATACATTACGATAATTTCACTGCCGGGTTTCTTCTACTTGATTGGAAAACTCCCTCATATGTCAAATACACTCAAACCCCGATGGTTTGACACCAACTGTTGTCAAACAAACGGGGTCACTTTTTAGTTTGACACCACTTTTTCATGGAATTCGTACACACTACCAAACGCTTGTTTTGATAGTGTGCGTAAGCGCCGTGTAAAAAATGACAGTTCGTCACTTTTTCATTTGACTTTGTCAAACCAACGGGGTACAAACTAAAAAGTGTCAGATAAAAAAGTGACCAACCACCGGGGGTCGAGTGTATCTATATTTCATGCATTAGGTTAGCAATTCGGATGTGATGAATTCAAATTTTGAATAGTAGTGACGATGAATTCCAAAATATTCCGAACGCGTCTCGATAGAAGCAAACAAGACTGTACGTAGAAACGCACACCCCTTCACCTATACTTCTTGACTGCCACACTTTCCGTAAAACGTAATGGGGTTAGGGAGCGTTCTTTTATTACGTAACGCGAAAAATCGGACTTTTAGACCCCCTCCCCCCCCCTCGTAACAAAATTTCCATACAAATTTTAAAAAAATTGTATGGAGCGTAACACGGCCTCCGACCCCCCCTCCCCCCATACTGCGTTACGTAATAAAAGAACGCTCCCTTATAGCGGCCAGCTAGCCAGGGCAAAGGAAGCTCTTCGGAATCAGCCCCGATCTGGGCAAAAGGGGAGGGGGGGGGGATCTGTGTCTATCCAAATATATGTACGTAGGATACGACAACGATAAAAGCTCCCGGAGAAGAAGACAAATTACATGCAGCGGAAGCATATTTCCCTTTCTTCTGTTCTGTTCGGTGATGTAAAATGCATAATTTATGAGGGTGAAGAAAAATCGAAGAATTCTTCGCATTTGGGAGTGCTTTTTCCCTTGGGGACAGGCGTCCACCCCAAAATTCGAACCCACCACACTCACTCGCAGCATGAGGCAGAGATGGAATTTCTTTGAAACAGATGTGATTTTTGTGTAAACGCAGCAGTTGATATTTCCATATACAGAACCGGAACCTGGAGCCAACAGTGTGCTTTTCTTTCTCTGAAAGTTGCTGCACTGCATACACCTGTCTTTATAGGGACGTGGCATTACATCGTGCTGCCATCTGGTTTTTTTAAGTGCAAGAGTGGAAAAGTGCTGAGTCATCTTCTAAAAATAGACGGCGTCCTATTTCGCCCAGCAAAATGAAGTCGATAAAGTAGTCGATTTCGATGAGAAAAAGTGGAAAACGTGGTCTAAAAATAGCGACGCCATCCCCCTATTATTGTTCGAACAACAATCGATAGCCACCCAACTCAACTGATTCATGCGTTAGACTTGATGATACAATTGATAAAGAATCTGAAATTTAGAACAAGGTAAATTTTACTGAATTCAGTAATGAAAACTTGATCTGTAGGCTAAATATGACTCTTTAACTCTTTATGACCCTACCAAGTATCCAGGCGGGATTCAATCTAAAAGTTCGCCAAAAATCAATTTTTCAACCAATTTTGGGTTTTTTAAAGCATTGGAAAGAAGAACTCTTAAACTATTCTATGTGACTTTGTCAATATGTTTTAACATTCCAACTCCTAATCCCACAAAAAAGTTGGAACGGTAAGTTTAACTCGCTGGTACTCTGGCATAACTCAACCAATCGGGACGATTCTTTTTTCTAGCAATGATTTGCAAGGATAATCTAGATGACTTTGTAGTACGCGTTCTGCAATTTTAGCGATCAAAAACGGCGTTCCAACTTTCGCTCAAAATTCCGCGAAGGCAAGCGCGTCAAATCACTGGAAAAAGAGTCGTCCCGATGGGTTGAGTTATGTCCAAGCAAAAAATGAAAAAGTGACTGTAAAAACATTTATAAAAAACTGAATAGGCAAACTGTTTCAAAAAGAAATGGTACACCCAAACGAAAAATATATCTCAAAATCTGCAACAGTGGATTTGCTGCAGAAAATGGGTCATTCCATCTGAAGCGGAACAGCATTTGAAAATTACCCTCTCCGATCCTGCTCAAATTTGGCAGAGCTGTTGATACTATCAAAGCATGCAAGAATCCCGAATTTCATCCAAATCGGACCACCCCCTCCATTTTTGTACCTCCCCAAAAAATTGACTTTTTGGCGATTTTTGACCAAACCTCCTAGTTTCAAACGGCGATAGCTCAGGAACCACAAATCTCAGAAGGTCGGTCTTAGACTCAATTTTGAAGGAAATTGGACGTAGAATCCATTTCCGTGATCAAAATTTTGATTAATTTTTTTTCTACCTGTATTGCGCAATTGAAAACTTTAAATGGCCGTATCTCAAAACACCCCAATTTATTTTTTTGATTTGACCTCACCATCGTGTTCCCCGGCCAATTTTACATAAGAATCACTTATCGACAGAAATGAATATGTTTCATTCCAGAGATATCGAATTTTAAAGTTTAGTGTTTTCGAGATTACCTACATCAGCTTCATTCGCCGCATCTGCTAGAAGCACACAGGCGAGCTGATCAATAACTGCTACCTGGTCATTTATTGAAATAATATTTCATCATAAATAATCTTTATCAAATTGGGAAAAAATAACTGTATAACACTGTAGGAATCTGGAGTTTAATCGCGAATGTGTATCTGCTCAAAAAAATAATGAAGTGAATTTCTGTGCTAACCCATAGGATAGAGTAATAACGACACACAGTTAAGGGCAGAATTGGAATCCGACGAAGCGAGCAGGAAAATGAAATCTTGTTAGTAACACTGAACAATAAGTGCACGATACATTATTGAGTAAAACATATGAAAAAAATTGTTTATACGTTGTACTCTAGTGGAGTATGAAAAGGATTTCTGGATACCTTCCAGAAATCCTTTTCATACTCCACCAAAAATTTAAGAAAATAACAAAGTTTGATCTGCTGCAAAGTGGCTAATTCCCCAAATTTAGTTGCGATGATTTTGACACCGTCCGAACTACAGTTTTTTTTCTTCTTTAATTCTTAGATTCTTGGAACACAATACGGCTGCTGTCCTCACGTATAAGGATTTTTTTTTATTAAATGTACCTTGACCAAAATCATCATTTAATCAAATGGAGCTGGCTCACAATATAAAAATTGATTTAATATGATCAATCTTTTAAACCATAAATCAGATTTGCCAAATTATGGCAAAGTGTCAATAATAAACTATAATAATAATAATAATAATAATAATAATAATAATAAAGCAGGTTTTGGGGTTTTGCTGAATGGCACTATTTTGCTACCGCTCATGACAAAGGCCCTAGTCATGGCCTCGAAGGTACTCTAAAACGGTTAGGAACACGTAAAAAACGGTGCATTCAAAATAACCCAATAAATATTCCTTTCACAAAAATAGATTGATCAAGATAGGGGAACAGCATCTAATTTCAGCGTTCCTCTAATGTTGCCATAGCTTATTAAAAGCGTTTTCAACTGAAATCGAGTGATAAATAGCTCAATGAGAAGTGAACAAGCAAGTTTCTATCAAAAGTTCTGCAAATTTTGTTGTTCAAATAGTGAAAATGAGCAAATTGGATGAAACTAGGAGCGAAGACTTAACCTGGCAAACATACGAGAATTTCCCCTATTAGCCATTTGAATAAATATTTGCGTAAAATTATAAAAATATAAATTAAATTAATCATCTCCCAGAACACCAGGTAGCAGTTATTAATCACCTCGCCTGTGTGCTTCTAGCAGATGCGGCGAATGAAGCTGATGTAGGTAATCTAGAAAACACAAAACTTTAAAATTCGATATCTCTGGAACGAAACATATTCATTTCTGTCGATAAGTGATTCTTATGTAAAATTGGCCGGGGAACACGATGGTGAGGTCAAATCAAAAAAATAAGTTGGGGTGTTTTGAGATACGGCCGTTTAAAGTTTTCAATTGCGCAATACAGGTAGAAAAAAATTAATCAAAATTTTGATCACGGAAATGGATTCTACGTCCAATTTCCTTCAAAATTGAGTCTAAGACCGACCTTCTGAGATTTGTGGTTCCTGAGCTATCGCCGTTTGAAACTAGGAGGTTTGGTCAAAAATCGCCAAAAAGTCAATTTTTTGGGGAGGTACAAAAATGGAGGGGGTGGTCCGATTTGGATGAAATTCGGGATTCTTGCATGTTTTGATAGTATCAACAGCTCTGCCAAATTTGAGCAGGATCGGAGAGGGTAATTTTCAAATTTGCACTTTTTCGTGCACAGTTGAGATGGAATGACCCAAATGTTATATATTTTATTACATTTTTTACAGCAAGCCCATAGATCATTTTCACCCGCGTGTAAACACGTCAGCGATCTGCATTTCTCACCAACACATAGAATGCTGGAGCGTCCCCGAGCAACACTCTAGAGAGAACAGTATGTTCGCGCTCTGTCCCTCACCATTCATCAAGCGTCCATGGCGCGGTGGTAGCGTGTCGGATCAGCAACCTTTAAGTTTTTTTCTACAATACAATCAACCTGCCGTCGGTAATGTCGATAATTGTCGGTAACGGGCAAAAATGTCATACCCCTATAGCGCAAAAAATTCATGAGGGCAGATTTCATGCAGATTCTGATATACTTTCATGCCGCCATGTATCACAATCATGCGACCACCGGTTGGGTGTAGAATAAGCCATATTTTTCACAAACAAACATAAATTAAACAAGATAAATGCTAAAATACAAAAAATGGAACATGAAAAACATGATACAAAAGAGGTACAGTTGTAGAACAAATTTTCTCAAAAATAAAAAAAAATCTAGAAAATAATTTGAGCGTAAACCAGCCGTCCCCTAACATGACAGTTTTCGTGAATTGCGCGTATCCACCGACAGATGGCATGTGGACCTCGTCAGAGTCCGCCCATTAAAAACGCAACTCATAATTTGCCTGGGAAACTTTTTTTCCGTGACGGCTTTCGCGGCACGCTCCCTCCAACTGTTCGAGACTAATATTTTAACGTGGCGTATCTTTAAACAAGTTTTTCAAGAAAATGATTCCAGAATGCTTATTTTGTCGTTTTAAACCGAAAGTAGGCAAAAACTATATTAATTTAAACTATTCGCCATTTTCAAATGTTTGGCTAGATGATATCAAAGGCCGCCATCTTAGGCCCACTGGGCCCACAAAAAGAGGTACGCTCAGTTTGTATGGGAGCTGTCAACATGCTCCCGGGCTGGCGTAAACAGTTAAGTTTGGGTTCACGAAACATGTTTGAATTTTTTAAAACGACATAAATGATAAACTGTCAGTAACTAAAGCAAAGTTCAATTCAGTTCCAATATTCAAAAAGCACCCGAAAGATTAAAAAAATATATAGGGAAAACATTCGAATGAGCTATTATTTTAATGCAATATAATAACCAAAATTTGCTTCTAAGTTCAGAAGAATTTAGTAAAAAACTTTTATAAAAAAAAATTAAGGTAATTATCCTAAATTTCAAGTTATTTCCTTAGGACGTAAGTTAAAAATTAAGGAAACGACTTTGAAATTTTCAAATCTAAATTAAACTTTGCCCTTGCATAATCCTAAAGACAAATTTTAAAGAGTTAAGGAATACCATAATTTGGTATTGACACCAGAGAATGGTATTATTGCGCATTTATCTTGCAGTTAAAATGGTTTAAAATAGAAATTAGACGCTCGGTGTGGAAACATACTCACATTCTGAAATAACGATTTTTTCTTTAGAAAAATGCAAAAAAAAAAACAGTTTTTAAACACTCCTGTTTTTCGTAACTGTACTGTTGAACATCGTGAAACATGTCAATTTATGTGAAATTTAATGTTCTTGTCGTAGCTGAAATAACCCAGCCGAAAATTTATTTTATGTGGAACAAAACTTTTAATTTTAAGGATCAACGTCACGCGAACATTTTTTTGCTTCGACTTTTTTTAATGAAATTGTCATAACTCTGAATAGATAACAGTTAGAGTCCCACTTTTTTATTAGGTCCTGTAGAAATGTTATGCAAAGTTAACAAGACCTAAACTGATCTGATTGTTTCAATAGTTTTTCAGAAAGCCAAAAAAAAAAACTTGCGAAAATAGCTCTTTAGGACCTTGTACAAAAAGTGGGACTTTAACTGTTTCCTTTTCAAAATTTTGAGAAATTACGTAAAAAAGTCGATGCAAAAAATGTTCACGTGTCTTTAAAACTTCGTATGAAATTAGACATGACCCACAATCTTTGAACACATGAAAAATGAAAGGAACAGCAGTGTTTTAAGAACTAGCAGGACTCAGAAGGGGTCAGAACGCGTTTGACACAGGTACGAGCTCGACTACCGTAAACATGTGTAATTATAACTCTGGACTCCAGCAATCAAATTCAACCAAACTTCAGAACGATGCACAGAATGATCAACCACACAAAACGTGTTTGTTATTGTTTACATTGCGTGCTCTCATTTTTGTTTATTCAAAGTCAAACATTGAAACGCGTTTTTTCTCGGAACGTCAAAAAGCGACGTCCACAAGTTAGCAAGACGGCGTCTTCGATATGAGGCTTCATTGGAAGTAACAGGAAATGGCGCTTTGCGTTTGAATTGAAGCGCCAGCTCCTGTAACCTGCAATCAAGCTCATATTTGGGATTTGGGCTTAGTATGCCCACCGGAACAAGCCCCTTAAATTCCCTTAATTTCCCTGTTTGAAATTATAAACAACTCCACGAACCAACAAAGTCAGTGCATTTCACAGCCCATCCACTGCCTGACGAACTACATTAGCCAGATGACATTTCGCAGCAGTATTTATCTCTGCATGAAAAACTTTTTCCTCGCCGCCCTGACAAAGTCCAAACCCGAAAGGGCCAACCAATAGCCGAGGCAACAATTGTCCGCAAGACACTTTGAGTGTGAGCGAGTGGCGACCATTACTGGTGATTGGTGAGCCGTTCGTGACCGACCCCCTTCTCAAGGAGGTGTACACACCAAAGTTGCCACCATTTGCGACAGCTCATGGCAAAATATCAATTTTGAGCAAACATACACTGACACACACACAATCCATATCCTGGCGCTGAAGTCGAACAGGAAAAACATTGGCTGTGTGTGTGTGTGTGTGTGTGTTGGGAAGTGCGGTGACAAGCATTGGGAAAACTTGTGCCATAGAAATAAAATTTATGAAAGAAAACAATCGTCCGTTTTGGTTTGTTGCGCGGAAAACTTTTCCCTTCATTCGCAATATGGTATCTCTTTATGCGCTTGTTCGTTCGACTTTTTGTCTTATGTTTTCTCCGGGGCTTTGTTGGTTTGGCTTGGCTTATCGAATGCAGCTTTTCCCGCAGCATAAGCTCCAACAAGGAAGGAAGGAAGCTGGGTGCGGCGTGCACATACACACTTCTTATGGCCCAATGCACCGGGGCCAGATATTGTTCGAGATTGGCAGAGTTACGGCTTTTCTTGGGCGGTGACCCGAGGAAGTGAGGATAGTAGTCTAATGCAAAGATTATTTTATGTTTTTTTTTTTTTTTTTTAGAAATCATAATTTAATTTTACTGATGGCATCAAAATCTATTGATCTAATGACATTTCCAATTGCCCATCATTAAATTTCGTGAACTCTAAGGTTTGTTTTTATGATTCTGGTTCAGAAATCTTGGGTCAACAGTTAAAAAATAATCCACTCAATCATCACTTCTACAGTTTTTTGAAAAAGGTCCTATAAGCAATTGTGTTTCATATGTAATAAAAAAACTCTAGACTTCAACTTCTACCTCTTCAGGCTAGTTGGCCCTCTTCTGGAGGAGCCAAAGGTGAGAGGGAACAGTCGCTGCAAATCCACTGCCAAACACCACATTATCGGAAAAGTTCAATCGCCAAACCGGACGTTGCGATTTCCAGCAGTGCCAAGAAGAGGCTCCCCCAAAAGCGAAAAACAAAGAAGGAGGAAAAAGAGTAGAAAGCAGGAACTCTGTGTAATAGCAAACTTCCGATCGCAATTTCTCCAATATCCTTTTATGTTGATGTCAAGTCACTTGAGAGTTTATAGTGGCAGCTTGCCGGTCCAGGACCTCCTTCTTTCAAGATGACTTCGAGACTTGAACGTGGACGCCCCGGAACAACAAACGAAGTCTGGTTGCATCACCACCGTCAGCACCACCGACTGGATAAAGCGCTGAAGAAAATAACAAATTTATTTATGGATGAGCCTCACCAGAATGTTAATCCGCTTGTGCATGGATTTGGCCGTCAAGCCGAAGCTTGGTCCGGTCTTCAGTTCTTCGAAGGACGCGAGTTTTATTATTCAGCAGCATCAGGCAGGCAGGCAGACGGGTAAGCTGACGATGGTTTACGGAACCGTCCCCCCACAAGGACGGCTTTGATCGTAACCACAGACATTGGTTCAATTATTAGCAGAAGGAATTATAATGCTTCAAGGTCATTCGCGTCATGATGGTGGAAAGCTAATTAAAGGAAACACGGACAAATTCGTCGGAAATCTAGGATTAACTGTGAGTGAAGGTAATTGCTAATAACACCACACTCAAGACCACACAAAAGGTTATTAAAAAAAGCTTAGTACTTTTCCAGCCATCTACATAATACAAAAAAAAAACAAAAATTCTAAAATACAAAAAAAAAATAAGAATAATGGGTAATTCTCTACCAACTCACACGAAATCGGGAAAAGTTGCCCCGACCCCTCTTCGATTTGCGTGAAACTTTGTCCTAAGGGGTAACTTTTGTCCCTGATCACGAATCCGAGGTTCGTTTTTTGATATCTCGTGACGGAGGGGCGGTACGACCCTTCCATTTTGAACATGCGAAAAAGAGGTGTTTTTCAATAATTTGCAGCCTGAAACGGTGATGAGATAGAAATTTGGCATCAAAGGGACTTTTATGTAAAATTAGACGCCCGATTTGATGGCGTACTCAGAATTCCGAAAAACGTATTTTCATCGAAAACAATAAAAAGTTTTAAAAATTCTCCCATTTTCCGTTAGTCGACTGTAAAATTTTGGAACATGTCATTTTATGGGAAATTTAATGTACTTTTCGAATCTACATTGTCCCAGAAGGGTCATTTTTTCATTTAGAACAAAATTTTCATTTTAAAATTTCGTGTTTTTCTAACTTTGCAGGGTTATTTTTAGAGTGTAACAATGTTCTGCAAAGTTGTAGAGCAGACAATTACAAAAATTTTGATATATAGACATAAGGGGTTTGCTTATAAACATCACAAGTTATCGCGATTTTACGAAAAAAAGTTTTGAAAAAGTTACTTTTTGCGTTTCTCTTTGTTTCGTCGTCCGTGTCTGTCGCGGGTGACCATGAACGGCCATGATCGATGACGACCAACTTTTTTAAAACTTTTTTTCGTAAAATCGTGATAACTTGTGATGTTTATAAGCAAACCCCTTATGTATATATATCAAAATTTTTGTAATTGCCTGCTCTACAACTTTGTAGAACATTGTTACACTCTAAAAAATAACCCTGCAAAGTTAGAAAGAACACGAAATTTTAAAATGAAAAATTTCGTTCTAAATGAAAAAATGACCCTTCTGGGACAATGTAGATTCGAAAAGTACATTAAATTTCCCATAAAATGACATGTTCCAAAATTTTTTACAGTCGAGTAACGGAAAATGGGAGAATTTTTAAAACTTTTAGTGTTTTTCGATGAAAATACGTTTTTCGGAATTTGATTACGCCATCAAATCGGGCGTCTATTTTACATAAAAGTCCCTTTGACACCAAATTTCTATCTCATCACCGTTTCAGGCTGCAAATTATTGAAAAACACCTCTTTTTCGCATGTGCAAAAATGGAGGGGTCGTACCGCCCTCCGTCACGAGATATCAAAAACGGACCTCGGATTCGTGATCAGGGACAAAAGTTACCCCTTAGGACAAAGTTTCACGCAAATCGAAGAGGGGTCGGGGCAACTGCTGTGTGAGTTGGCGGAGAATTATCCTAATGTTTTTTATGGCACTCTTTTTCGTGCAAGTAGTCACTTCATCAAATTATATGAATTCATGATTTCAAGATTTTAAGACATGAAGTTTTTAGTAACTTTTTAAACATCGTATTAATAATTTTAATTCTAAAATACTTTCAATAATTTTCCTAAATTTAATGATGAATGGATGGGAAAAATAATCCATAATTCAATTTGCACAAATGATGTCAAAGCTTTCCTACATATTTTCTACTTTAATTAATTATGATCCTACTGGATGGTACATTCCGATCAGTCTGAACAGCAAACCCCTAACAAGAGCATGTTCTCAGTTAGTTTTTTGCTCACCCCTTGCTAAACATGCTTCGAGCTCGTCACTTGTCATGATTCGTTCGCACTCGAACCCCTAAAATTGCCCATTTCACCACCGGCCATGTTAGAAAACCGGCGAAATTCGCGCCAAAACATCGAAAGTTTTCCACCGCGCGCACGATCCGCGCTCACTATCGCTCGGTAGCAGAAATGTCATTTAGCGCCGCCACTATCACTGATTTATTTGACAGCGATCACCGCATCAACTCAGGAAGAGGCTAGGGGAAGGCATACATAATTTATGTCCCTTTTCGCTGGTTGACCGCCGTTAACGACCCCTGGCCAGCCGTGAAGAGTGGAAAAACGTCACACTTTGAGTTTCAACGAATGGGCAACGCACTGTGGTTTGGTCGTATCGGCCAGAATGGCATTGGTTTGGGCATAGAACTCGGCAGGACTATATTGGTTCGGTTGGTGCTTTGATGTGGAACTGGTCGATATTTTTTTGTAGTCGAGTTAATATTTACCACAAAATGCAGTGGAATGATATTTAGAAAGCATTCAATTAATTACATTAGCATTTGATTCATATACTTTCATATTTATAACTACATATTAATAGCTTTTATATCTGTCTATTGATTGGAAATAACCATTCGTTGCAAAATTATTTCAGCGGGAAATCAACGTATTATTTTACTCAGTAATATAGTATACATAACTGGAGTTGGTAATATCTGTCTTACTTATGGTAATATTTAAAGCAAACTACTTTTTTTACAATTCATGAAAAACATTCCAAAACTTTTCTATGGAAACATACTAAGCTCTAGCAACACTGACTGTAGTAATGAGTACTTAAATAGACTTACAATGTGTTAAATTTAATGGCCTCATATCTAGGCTCATCAATGTTACTTCCGGGGTACCTCAAGGCTCTCATTTAGGCCCATTACTTTTTATTCTTTACGTAAATGATGTATCCTTTATATTTAAGCATATCAACGTTTCGATTTACGCAGATGACATGAAATTGTTTATGAAAATTAAAGACGAAACTGACGCTTCAAGATTCCAGAACGAATTCAACATATTTTATGAATGGTGCTGTCGTAGCATTTTACAACTTAACATTAAAAAGTGTACATCGATCTTGTTCAGCAGAAAAATAAATAAGCCAAATATAAACGTAAAACTAGACAACCAGATAGTTGAAACCTGTTCAAATGTTAGAGATTTAGGAGTCATACTTGATTCTAAAATGACTTTCATCGAACATCACAACACGATGGTATTCAAAGCAACTAATATGCTCAACTTCATAAAACGATTCAGTTATAACTTTAAGGACCCCTATGCATTGAAAACATTGTTCATAGCTTATGTTCGCTCTATTCTTGAATATTGTAGCGTCGTGTGGAGTCCACACATCAAAACACACGAAACCCGTATTGAATCAGTGCAAAAACACTTTATACTATTTGCTCTTCGTAAACTAGGGTAGACAGTGGTTCCCCTTCCTTCGTATATTGCACGCTGTAGGTTAATAAGCTTAGAAACACTTGCAAAGCGTCGTGAATTTGCCTCTCTCTCGTTCGTAAATGATCTTATTGCAAACCGAATTAATTGTCCAGAGTTGTTACAAACATTAAATTTCTAAGAACCCACACGCGTATTGAGAGCACGTGAGCCTTTCGCATTGCATTTTCACAGAACTGACTACGCTAAACACGGGGCCATGAATAGAATTATGGAAACTTATAACAAATATAATAACATAATCGATTTCACAATGACAAAATCCACCATGAAAAAACAGTTCTACAATCAAAGATAGATGTTCCCCCCTTGTAATAAGAAACTAAGCAACGATCATGCAGTCTACGTATTTTTGACGAATAAATAAATAAATAAAAAAATAGTATTAAAATCACATGAAATAGAAAATCAAATAAAAAAGTGCAAAAGAGCAATTCTCTACAAAAACCGGAAATGGATTTTATTTGTATTTTTTTATTTGGCTCAAACTTTGTGGGGGCCTTCCCTATGACCGAATCTGGAGTTTTTTTTGAAAAGGTCCTATAAACCAAATTTTCAATTTTTGCTTTTTGGGTGTTTTTAGAACCGCCTTGAGTCAGGGGTATTCAAAAACACCCAAAAAGCAAAAAATGAAAATTTGGTTTATAGGACCTTTTCAAAAAAACTCCAGAAATAATCTATTTTGTGTGATTGGTTCATCCATACAAGTCTCCATACAATTTTGGCTTTTGTATGGACAAAAATGGTACGTAAATATTCAAACAGCTGTAACTTTTGAGTGAATTTTCTGATCAATTTGGTGTCTTCGGCAAAGTTGTAGTTATTGTTGAGGACTTTTGAGAAAAAAATAGGTAAAACTCAATTTCCCAAAATACGTATTTTTTGATTTTCGAGATTTTTTGATATGTTTTAGGAGACAAAAATCCGCAACTTTTGAGCCATAGAGAAACATGGTCAAAAAATCTGCCGCCAAGTTATGAATTTTTGAAAAAACAGTGATTTTTGGAAAATATTGAAGTTTTATGCTAAAAAATGTTTGACATCATTTTTTAATGCAAAATTGAATTCGCAATCGAAAAGAACTCTACAGATTTTTTGATAAAGGGCTCCGTTTTCAAGATATAGCCACCGAAAGTTTGATTTTAGCGAAATATTTGCAGTTTTTCAATTTAAAAAAAAAAGTGACCATGAGTAACCATTTCTATTTTTTTTTTGAAAAGTTCAGAAAATTTGCTATAAAATTGTCTAAGAGACATTGAAGATTGGACCTCGGGTTGCTGAGATAGAGCCGCTTTAAGAAAAAGAAACACGAAAATTTTTCTTAATCTCACCAAAACAACCCACCATTTTGTTATGACCATATCTCAACAAATAATGGTCCGATTTTAAATTTTAATCTATGAAAAATTCGTGAAATTTTCCGATCTTTTCGAAAACAATATTTAGAAATTTTTTAAATCAAGACTAGCATTTTAAATGGGCGTATTTTGTTTTTTTTTTTTAACTTTTAATTTAACTAAATGTCAATATATTATTTTCCCTAAAAGAGCACCCAGCTAGCAAAATCTAAGCGTAGAAATATGTACCCTCCCTGCAAAGGCCAATTGCAATTGATCTCAGTTGAAAGGTTCTCCAAATCTCTGAATTGCAAATGTAACATCCTGGAGCAGAACTGTTAAATTCTAATAAAAACACAATTGAATTGAAAAAATTAAACGTCAATATATTACCATAGAATTGCTAAATAAACATTTTGGAGTGGGTATAACACCGTTTTGGGGGTCTTTGTAACGAAAGAATAGATTTATCGTTGGAATTTCGGACCAACCCGGAATTACGTCGTAGGAAAATCCTCCGGCATCCAAACCGGTCCACGATTCACAAGTCAACCTATGTGGAATCGGAAGGGCATAAAATTACGAAATTCCATACATTTTTGGCAGGTTGCTCAAACGAAACCATAACAACGTTTTTACATAGGTATTTAAAAAGGTGGGTTTGTAGAAACCCTAGATGTTTGGATATCAAAAGACCAACACAACTGGTGATCTTTTCCCTTCTGGAATCGATCGTAAAGGGAAGGTAGTGTATCGTCACAAACTGGACCTTATCACGACACCTAAGGGAGGCGACCTATGGAATGTTAACATTAACCTTAACATGGTAACATTAAGTTGAGAATGAAACTGCCACTGAATCCGCTTTGTAAATGCCGGCCCCGATACTCTTCAAGGGTGTTCCCCTCAGGAACAGGGAAAGATTTACTTTTTTACTTACGAAATTCCAACGATAAATCTATTCTTTCGTTACAAAGACCCCCAAAACGGTGTTATACCCACTCCAAAATGTTTATTTAGCAATTCTATGGTAATATATTGACATTTAGTTAAGTTAAAAGTATGCAAAATTAAGTTTAAATAAGTTTTATATAGTATTTCCATAGTTTTATAAACTTTTATACTAAGAAGTAAGTAAACTTTATATTCAATCCAAATTATTTTTTCAATCAATCAAGGATGCTTATTTGGAGTTGTGAGACTGGAATTTTGGTGATTTGTCGACAAATAACTTTATTTATGTTAATTTTTCGAAAGGTGTACAACTTTTTTTGCACATTTTTTGATTTTTGTGATAGTATTTGCTATATAACTTTTTATAGAAATCATCTTTTCATGAGCTTTTTGTAGCAAAATGTTTGGCATGAGTTTTTGAAAAAAACGTAGAACTAGGTTTCTGTGAATTATATTTCGTGTTTTATCCTGGTTGGCTTGCCCACAAGCAGAAGAAAATCAGTTCAATTTGTTGGGTGGTGACGCGCGGTCAATTATGTGGCATTGTGTGTGAAAAGAAAAGAATTTTTTTTCGTGTTTCATCCTGATTGGCTTGCTCAACTCCTTCCTACATCATCGTTGATCGGGAGGCACGACGTCGTGTGAATTGTTGCATTAAAATAAGTTTAAGTATTACTGTAAATGACTGTAAAAAAGTCCTTCCTATATCATCAATGTCGTCTGGGTAATTGTGATGAAAAATTACATTTATTCAGTATTTAAATACCTGTGCGCGAGTGTTTTGGTGTGCTAATTAGAAAGACCTTCTTATAGCATCGTTGCTCGGAAGGCTCGCCGACGGGTTTGTTATGAAAGTCCTCCCCATAGCATCGTAGCTTGGGAGGCATCGAAAAGCCAATACCTTATCCTACTAACCCAAAAAATAAATAATCACGTGATGCTTAAAGGAGATGCTGTGGATTCAACGGTCTCAAGCGGTATCAACAAGTATATAGCGAAAAACTGTGTGCTTGATGAGTCTGCAACTTCAACTATCGGACTAACATTCCTCCCTTTTGTTGAACTGCAGGCTTTTTGGGAGGGCGCCGGTATTGACTAATTAAGTCGGGGTCTTCAGGGGTTAAACAGTGAACGGATGGTTGGCTCCCACTGATCATTTTTGATTCATTGTTTAACTTCAGCTGATCTGTCAATAACGGAGTAGCAGCTCATTGGCAGTCAACCATGCTCATGCTCATGCTCATGCTCATGCTCAAAACGTAGAACTAGGTTTCTGTCAAACTTTAAATTTTTCACATGTTTCATCACAATATGTGCATTGTGCCCAAGGGGTGTAAATACTTTTTTTACATGCTGTATGATGCAAAATGTAATCTTTGATTATTGGAAAGACACACACACCCAGTTTCATTCCACCCAAAAAAAATAAAAAATAAGTCCTATGTCTTAGCAAATTGCTCCAATAGTGGTTTGCTGCATGTGCTAAAAAAAGTCTTGAAATGTATTATTTTGTAGAAAAAAACAAGTTTTACTCTTGAAGTGCCGAGATAACGACATAAAAAAAGTAAATGAAAGTAAAAAGAAAAACCATGGTGCAAACTATTGAAAAATAGCTGCAAAAGTATTCCGAGCTTGTGGTTATGTAGAACGACTGTATCAAAACATGCAATAAAGTCGATTTTCATCAAATTTTTCATCATAAACAAATCTAAAATTTCCTAGCTTTCACTATTTAATGATTCCCATGAAATTGTTTTATTTAAAGCACTAGGAACCGATATAATTGCAAGAGCTTCACCACTGATCAAAATGGTAAGAATTCAAAATTTTCCAGGAAATTCGAACAGTCAAAAATTGGATCGCTAATTGCGGCTAACATTGTTAGGAAATAATTCGCGATTTCCACGAGTTCTTCATTTATGATGCATATGCAATGGATCAAATTTCGATTTCCCAAAAACCAAAAAGCTACCAAAACAAGCACCGGATCAGCAGCACCAGTGGCCCAATGTTGGCCGGCCACAGTGAGGGCGGGGGGCTTTGCTGTTTCGACCGGATTGTCGGCATGTTCACACGCTAAAACAATCAAATTAGTTGGTCATTCCAGTTTTTGCACTCGTTTTAATTGAATTAAAATGACACATAAATAATGCCGCTTCCCTGCCGAGCCACTGCTGGTCGCTGCCGGACGGGTTCCGGTGATGGCATTAATGTGGCCACGTCCCACGCAAGCCATCCCAGGCTCGGTTGGCGGTGGGTAGTCCAGAGCGTGGTATGTAAATCGGATATCCCGTGCATCGCGTGGACATTCCGGCCGGAGCGGACTGCGCACGGGGCTGGAGGAATATTCACGGAAGGCACGATGAATGTATCGGTAAATTGCTTCCAGTACACCAATTTCCTCGCAGCAAAACCCCGACAATATGGTTACCGCGTCCGCACAAGGTTTTGCTTTTCAAATTTACAGTTTTTTTGGATTTAGGGACGCATACTCGGAAAAAGATAATTTGAACTCCGGGTGATTCGAAATTTGGTTTTTGCTATTTTCCTATTTAAAGGATATCATTGTTTTGATTATTGTAGAAACTGCCACAAATATCTAGTACCAACTCAGAGACCCGGTTATCCGAAATAGCTGGTTGAAATAGAGAGCTTAAGCGTGGCCCCAGATGGTCGTTATATTTTTTTTGCAGCAATTATACAAAGACAAATTCGAAAATGGTAGTTCAAGATCTATATGCATCTGTCTTGGCATCAATATTTGAAGTCAAGGTCTAGAAACGATTCAATGGCTTGAAATTTACAGAAATTGAAGAACCTAAATTATTTCAAACCCGGTTTGTTTTGGATTATTGAGCCAAAAAGAATCAAATTTGGCTGGAAACTGTAGGTTATTCTCATTTCTGCTTACCGCAATACAGATCCTCATAAGCAAGGTCGCATTTGGCAAATATGTGACTAAAGTCGGTACAATTCGACAATCCTACTGACGACATCCGATTATGGCACTATTCATGGTGGCTCAGCCATGCCGTTACATTGGGGATCAATGATTTGTCGGCGGGTTCCGTATGATGAAATGACCAACCAGGGGAGCTTTCGTGGTCTGCATTGTTTGTAGAATTTCAAACCAGACCTGGAAGCAAAGCTGCTCGTCGGATGAAACATTTCTGGACGTGTGCAGTTTCAACTAAACGCAGCTTGCATCAGTAAAATTGAGTTTCATGCTTCGAAGTACATCTCGACATTGGTTCACGCTGCTTGCTCAGAACGGTTTTGAAAAGGAGACTTTTCTTTTACAATAGAAACCGGATGGTTTCGAGTAAAATTCTTGAGAAAGACAAGGCTATGATGTGTAACCACAGAGAACAGATGTACATTTAGGTTCGAACTTGTGTGTAAACAATGTTGCACTAAAAATGCGTTGCATACAATCTTGCATCAAAGAAATTTGAGTGAGCAAGATACGCTTAGCGGCGCTACCGTCGCGGCTGAGAATACTTGACTTAACAATATAGAATGGCTCAAAAATTCGACAGATAATAAATGTTTACCTTGTTAAAATATAAAATTCACTTCAGTATAATTCATTAAAATTGACATTAACGAAAACAGAACAAAAAATTCGTTCAAAAAATATTTTTAAGCGACAACTTAAAATAGTCCCTTTACACATGTTATCTCCGATTTGTATGCATTTTTTTCGCGCGTAAAATTGCAACACTTTGATGAAGGATATTCAGACATTGGTCCGATGTCGTTCATATTTTGTGAAGTGATTGGATGGTCCAACGTTCTGCTACTATAGACCATCATGATTTCGGAAGTGGCGCTATCTAGGCGGAAGCTGCACACCTTAGCTCTTTTCAACGTATTTTGGTTTGAATTTTAACACACCTTTTTCAATGCTGTTTCTTCAATGATGCACATCTGTTCTCTGTGGTATAACGAACAAGTTGATTTTTATTTGGATTGATTCATCTAACAGCCTGACAATTTTTTTCAGAAAATGATAATTGGAAACGAAATTCCTTCCAATAAACATGACATTGAACTTTTTGAGATTCGTTTCAAGGTGATGCCTTTGATCATTTTCAACGAAAATGTAGCGTTTCTCTAAAATGCTTTGTGTTTGATTCAAATTGACGAATTTGTGCTCCAAAATGAATCACCATGAACCGGAAGTTGTCTTATTGAAGCTTGCCTTGGATGCGTTGGAACACCCAACGTATGTCAAATTTATATGGACACTAGGATGTAACAAAACGGGTCAATTTTGCGGGCATTTAAGGGCATGATACCCTAGATGTACTGAATCAAAAAAATCAAAATTAAATTATTCACTCTACGTTTGATTGCGAGATTCCTACTCGAAACTAAGTGTCCGAAGGCTTGATTGTTGAGGCAATTGTAACCCTTTTTTTACACCTTAGGTTCCATCCACGCCGGGATTCTAACTAACGTCCTTTGGATTGTTAGTCCAACTGCCTACCAGCGACTCCACCGAGGCAGAACCCAGGGAGACGACTCCTTCACCTGAACTGAGCTATCGACCTAACCCTTTAGGTTAGACCGGGCCAACATTTACTTCCCCATCCGACGGAAGGCGTGGTCAGACAAATCTCGTCTGGAAATTTGTCTGACTACGTCTTCCGTCGTAATTATAAAGAACAAATAACAAAAAAGTTAATTTTTGTAGCACGTGTTTCCACCGGATCAAATTTAAAGTGCACAATGAATCCTAAACTAACCAGTATTAGTTCGAACTCCGGTACAAGGACGCTAAGCCTGTATGTTTCGAAACTGTCTGCACTATACACACATACGAACTGAAAAGCGTTAGCCAGGACTAAATCCGAATCCGAATGAAGCGCTTTTGCGTGATGTGATCCGCGCTCAGCAGGTAAAATCCACGTGGGTGTGTGTGTGTGTGTGTGTGCACGTATGTGGGGAAAAACACACGAGTTGCGGGTGGTCTGCCGCGAATACCGTGCTCTATTAAGTAATATTTGTATACACACAAAGTTTAAATCGGATGTCAGGGGGTTGGGAGGTTGGAGGTGAAAAACGCGGTTGGTAGCAACATTTTATAGCGTGTAACTGTCAGTACGTGTGAGCAGTGCGCGAATTTACGTGAAAATAAGCGTACGGTTGCACCTCATGCGTGGTATTTTATTTAATATTAAAACAAACACACACACACCGACACACACCGACAGCAATTTCCATCCACCACTAGTTAGAGGTCGCGTCTGGTTGGGTCGCAACATGGGACATGGTTCGCGGAAGATTTGCGTAAACATAATGACCGAACGCTTTTTTTGTATTTGCGTTTTCGCGCTCTCGAAAATAACAAACCAAAAAACGCGCGCTTTTGCACACGTCGCTCCTGTTACTGATGGGTGGTGGTGTTGGGTGAGAGCTTGTAACCCGGCCATTGGATGCAGTAGTGCCCACTGGACCGAACTCACGGGGGATTTGCGTTGAAGCTTTGCTGTGAGAATTTCACAGTATTATGATGGAAAAATACAATACTTTTTATCTGATAAAAAAATCTTTAAGACACACACAATATTCTCATGGAATTCATTTATTAGAGAAAATATTTAATATTATCTCTGATAATGTGTAAATTTGCCTCTGACAAACACTAAAGTTGTACATTTATCCATCGAGGCTCTACCGAGTGCTGAAAAAATCGAGTTTTGCAACGAGTTTCATACAACATTTTGAAAGATTTTTTCAAATCGAAAACAAAGCAATGTTTTGGCGTTCAAGGGTAAATCTAGACTGTTTTTATTAGGTTCCATAAACAAATGTAAACATTGAGTGTATTCCACTTAAACCAAGTTCAACTTTTCAGCATTTTTTTTTGTAGGGATAAGTAGACCCTTTCGTTTCACCCGAAAGACAGAAAAAGTTGACAGTTTATTATATAATTGCTCCGTGAACCACAGATGAAAAGTAGGAACCAACCATCACCCTTTCGCAATTTTAAAGGTCCCTATCATGCTGATCAATACCGACGCCGGCCGCGACCAGTGGTAAGACACGGAGAAGTGCCAACCGAGCAGTAGTGCTATGGGATGGACTTATCAATATATTTTTACTGTGTGAACAATTTAGATAACGTGAGCAAATTTTAAAAATAGTGAATAAAAGACGCTTTACTCTTTATAAAATGGATAGTTTGATGAGTTAATACTTAAACTGCCAGATCAAATTAATTAACCGGAGCGTTTGGAACGGTATGTCCACGCATCCCTCCTCCCCTGTAGATTCTGTGGAATGTGATCTGTTCACAGAATCTTCTCTGCGGTAAACACAACGCAGTAGGGCTGGCCGCTTTTATTTTTGTAAGACATTTTCGGGTGTTCTCGGATATACTGCAATTATTAATAAGGACAAGAAAAGTGCTTGGGGCGTAATCTTTTTTTAATTTATTTATCATCTTTGCAGACATTGGATTTCTTACTAACTAAGCAACAAAATTCTACTTCTAAACACAGATTTACACACATTAAAGTCAAAATTTTCCAAAATAGTCGAGTGATTGAACTTTCTACAACAGGCGTCAAGAGGGTTGTGGTGTCCGTAGTTCGTCGTGTGTCTTGGTATGTCGAGAAGCTGATGATTCCAAAGTTCTCTTGAGGGAACTCGGATGTGGACTTCTTCGAGTAGGTCACTGCAGTCGATGTTGTTCCGCAGGACGTCAAACACAAACAGTCGTTGAAGGAGAACTCTTCTGTGTTGGAGTGTTGGCAGGCCGACCAGAGCGCACAGATTCGTGTAGGGTGCCGTTGTCACAGGGTCGTTCCAGGGCAGCACTCGAGCTGCAAACCTCACGAACCGACGCTGGATACTCTCGATCTTCTGCTGATGGACGGCGTAATACGGCGCCCAAACCGGTACGGCGTACTCCAACACACTGCGAACTAGCGAGAAGTACAGCGTTTTGAGGACCCTCACGTCGGTGAAACCAGCAGCATTTCTTCGAAGGAAACCGAGCATAGCGTACGATTTGGCCACGGAGATGGAGACGTGCTGGTTGAATTCCATCTTGCAGTCAATCGTGACGCCCAAGTCCACGATGGAGTGAACGCGTTCGAGTGTGGATCGGCCCATGTTGTACTCCGCAAGATTTGGACTCCGAATCCTGTAGAACGATATCAGTTTGCACTTTTTCTCGTTCACTTCCATTCCGTTCTGAACACACCAGCGAAGCAGCACGTTGATGTCTTCCTGGAGAGCACGGACGTCGTCAGAATCGCCAATTCGTCGGAAGATTTTGAGGTCGTCGGCGTACGGCAGCTTGCATGACTGGATACGGGAACACAGATCATTGATAAACAGCACGAAAATCAACGGCCCGAGGTGGCTTCCTTGCGGGACGCCGGAAGGAATTTCGTAGCAGGTCGAGAGAGTACCAGCGATCTTCACATAGACGGAACGGTTGACCAGGTACGAGTTGAGCCAACGAGTAACCCAGTCAGGCAGGCCAAGCGCTGTTAGTTTGACGATAGTTAGCTTGTGGGGGACTCGATCGAAGGCCTTGGCGAAATCGATGTAGACGGCATCAACTTGTTGACGCTTCTCCATCCTCCGGATTATCCAGTTTGTGTAAGCCATCAGGTTGGACGTCGTAGATCGCTGTTTCATGAAGCCGTGCTGGTATTCCGAGATGATGTTTTTCACGGACGGGTAGATATGGTCAACAAGCAACTTTTCCAATACTTTTGCCAAGCAGCTCAAAATTGAGATCGTACGGTAGTTCTCAACTTTGGCGCGACTCCCCGATTTGTGGATCGGGGTAATTGAAGCGACCTTCTACTCCGTCGGGAAAACACCTTTCGATAGCGAGCGGTTGAAAATGCTTGTGACGGGACGGGCAAGCGAGCTGCAACAGTTCTTGACAACCGATGGAGGGATCCGGTCCGGTCCAGGGCCTTTTGCTGCATCCACCGAGCCAAGAGCCTTCTTGACTTCCGTTACCGAGACAGTGAGCAACGGGAGGTTAATGTTGTAGGTTGCTAGTTCGTTTAGCTGCTCTGGGGGGACCGCGGGGTCTTGCGAGCTGTGAACGGTTTTGAAAAACCGTACAAATAGGTTGGCGGCTGCCTCTGGAGAAGTCGATTTTTCCTCGCGATACGACACCTCTGTAGGTATTTCTCCCACCTGCTTCCTTTCCTTGACATACGACCAGAAATTCTTCGGGTTAGACTGGAGATTGTCCTGAACTCCTATGATGTAATTCTGGTAGCTCGTAACCTGTTGCTCAGCAAACTCAGTTTCGAGGTACGAGAGTGTGACCTTGTTTCCCCACGAGCTTCGATTCACGAACCGCTTACGTGCCTTCCGCAGTTGGTTGCGTAAGTTCCGAAGCTGCGAATTCCACCACGGCGGCGTCCTGGAAGGGCAACGAAATCGCCTGGCTCGAACTGGCACTGTGTCGCGTAAAACGTTTAGCAGCTGGTCGTAGAACTCTGTCACGGCGTCGTCCAGTGAACCCGCTGTGTCCATCGTACTCCAATCAACAGCTTCTAGCCTTGAATTCAGCGTTTCAAAGTTGCAACGTTTGAAATCGAACTCCTCAGCAACCGGATCGATAGATTCGGAAGCAGGTGTGTGCGCGAAAATCTCTAACTTCAGATCGAATGGAGGATGTGGGGCGTCTAGCGTCTATAATTTCAACCGCCAACACAGCACACGGTAGAGGAGTTGTCCCAGGAAACTGTTGACACCGGAATTGATACGGAACAGTAAGTATAACACCAAAATAAAACGAGTTGAAAGTCGCGAGTAAACAATAACTGCAGTACAGATGACGTCTCTCACCGAAAAAGTATCACAGTATCACAAGACTTTCCAGCATGCTTTCATCGGACTGGCTGCGTTTGTGTTAGATTAGATTAAATTAGATTAGAAACTGCCAGATCGAATTAATTATTGCGATCGACGAATTTGAACGTTTTTTTGTTCAGGATAGGACACCGCGTAAATGATAGTGATGACAAATTAAACCGAACTCATGAAAAAAAAACTTTCAAATAAAAGGCTCCAAAAAACACTATGTTGAGTAACCACGAGGTTTATCCAACGAGGTTTACCGAGTTGGATAAAAACGACGAGTGCTGAAAAAATCAAATTTTGCATCGAGTTGCTTACAATCTTTTTGCAATTCCAAAAAACGCTGTTTGAATGGAATGTCATGTCAAACATGCACGTGTTAAGTAAATCCGCCGTTCAAAACAATACAAAATTTAAAAAAAAATGTTGCTTTTCGATAAAAAAAAGCAAAGCAATCCACTTTAACGACCCCCGGGTCTTTTATGGGCTCTGTTGCAAGTTTCTGCTCATTTCTAGGCGTCCGAAGGTGGTGTGTGGTGAGTCACTCAAAACCTCTTTTACGCAAATGGACCGACGTCTTACTTCCCCATCCGATAGAAGGCCAGGAGAATAAGGCGGGAATCGAACCCGCGCCCCATAGCATCTTGGGGGCGGCAGCCGAAGCCGCTAACTACCGCGCCACGAGGCCCTTTTCGATACAAGTGTCGAAAAGTTCAACTTTTAAGCACCCATTTCAGTGCTAAAAAATAGGACATTACGTCACTGATATCAAAAGGGGTTGATTTTCAAATCTGTTATTTTTGGTAGTTTAAAGTAGGCCGTTTAGTTTCTCCGGAAGGCCAGAAATAATTGACAGTTCCACTGCGGGATTGCAAAAATAATATTTTCATATATTATGGGGAATTATACCCATTTTAAACCTAATAAGCAATCGTGTTTCAATTATGCTGGATAATCTAGAGTGTTCCTTGAAATCTACTAAAAACCAAGCACGCTTCTCGCTCGATTTTCTTCGTTTTCTTCAGCCTTCGATTGGAATGGGTCGTCCAAAGTCAAGCGTCAAAAGACTTGGCGCGTTTGTTTTTCTGATGGCGCTTGCTAATTATTGACATGTTTCGGGATTATTTTTCTAGTGAGTGACTAACTAATGTTCAAAAGAACATGTTGCCGATAGTTGGAAGCAATTTCATGTCTTAAAAGCACTTTTAAAACGTTAGCGCAAATGAAACGATATTGATGGCGACTTTCGTTAAGCGGTTAAGCTCTCATCTTGCGTGTGGATGTGTGTGCCAACAAAATTATGATAAATATAAAATGATGATAAATCTTAAAAATGGAAATCATGATCAAAAGTGCAATAAATTTGATCTTTTTGTCACGTATGTTGCATACATTTGCGTGCTTACTCGAGGCGGTGCTGTTGATGGTAAGTTTATAGCCTAAATAGTATTTTTGGAGCTATAATCGGGCATCAAACTCTCCATATGACGGAGATAGGTGTTTGATTAGAAAGGGTATATTTCTCCAACGTTGAAATAAAACACTGTTATTAAAAACAAAAGCGAACAACGAACTAAAAAATTTACATTGTTTACAGTAGTCTAGCTCGTACTTGTGTCAAACGCGTTCTGACCTGAAAACCCTTTGCCGTTTGTTGCACTTACATCAATTTTCTGGGTGTGTCTAGATAGCAACACATTCAAACTTCTTTCCTATGAAAAGTGACAAATTTGTACGGAGTTTTTTTGGTTTAAATTGAATATCAATGGATTGAAATCGAATTTTAGGGATCAGTAAAGGTCAAAAGGTGATGCATTGTGAGCTGCACAAAATGGCATTCCTAACTCAATTTGGAGCAAAATGCACGTGTGACAAGTTAGCACGACAGCGAAAGGCTACAGCGCTTTGGAATGATCATTTGGGTAGAGTTGGATGGATCCAAACAAAACGTAAAATTTAACTGAAAAACTTTGTTTTATTAAATTTATTTACAAAACACACCGTACCTCACAAAAGTACAACGCGAATGTTTGCGAAATGCATTTCCTCTCGAATATTGGGTGCTATTTGATACCCTTCCTGCAGCCACCCCTTTTTAACATAAGTCCCACCCACAACGCACCACGACCATCATGGGTCACAGTTGAAAATGTTTTCTTTGTAGACCAGTTCTATGAACCACACACTCCCACACACTACATCGGTGCAACAATTTACATCCCGTGTCCGGGCCACCCCGTGGTACGTGGATTCCGCGAACACGGGTTGGGAACACGTGGCCAGACTCACCGTGGCCCGTGGAGGCTGCAAACGGGACGAGCGCGGGTGTGATGTTACAAATTAAGTCAAGCGGCAAACTTCAAGTTGATTTGTGGGGCCCGTGCCTTTGCTGATGGCCAGAGAATTGCTGCGAGATGCTGCGAGGTACTTTGTAATCGGTTTTTAGTTGCAGGAGTTGTAATGACCGCTGAAAATTTTGCTAAATTGAACAAAATATTTCAACAATGAGCGATTCCTTGCCAAATAGGGAATCGATTGTACCCGACCCTCTCCGACATTGAAGAATTTTTTTAGACATGTTATCCTCACTTATATTATATTAACAATTTTTGTTTATATGGAGCCAGTTTCACTCGAGAATGTCATTTGGGAAGGGGGATTGACGGGATTTCTGAAATAAATTCACTGAAAGAAAAAAACACGATGTTTCAAAGAGATTTTTTTTTTCGTTTAAAAGTCAAACAAGAAAGTAATATCACGATTTTTTGTGTCTCACAAAAGTTGTATGGACCTTGAAAAAATTAAAAAATACTAAAACTGTTTTTAAGTGGCCTAAACGTAAAACTTTTCAAAAACCGCGGGAACCGATTTTCCAGACATGACATAATGACCAAGTTCAATCATAGTGAAGACACAGCGGTAGTATTTAAATAGAAATGTTGAAAACAGCGGTTTTTGCATTTTCAATATGTGTGACTCGATTTTTCAGTCTAAAAAATAAATTAACTGGAAAGCTCATACAATTACTTACTAGTTTGTATCTCGTACCTTTAAACAAAATATGTGCCCGCAAATTTAAGAACTTTCAACTCGTCAAGACTACAACAACACCGAAAAAAAAGATCCGCTTTCGCATCGAAAATGATCCGAATAAATTAAAAATTTCCACAAACACGAACTCGAACAAAAACAACTGAACTGGGTTAACTAACGAAGTGCAAAAACGATCCTCCGACAGTATTCTCGAATTTAAATTCACATTATCATCAGGCAAATCGGGCGACATGTTTGCACTGGCTGGGGTGGGGTAGAAAAACGTGTTCCGTGCATCGACAGATGGTTTTTCGCGTGCGTGTGTTTTTAAATCAGATTTTTCGATCACGGATTATTTTTATTCATCATGAGTTTTGGTGCTTCTTGGGTGAAATATTCATATTTGCCTGTGTCGTTCTTATGCAAAAGAGGGTACGTGATTCGAACGAATTTGGTGTTGTATATAAAAATTTAAAGAAAAAAAATATAGATAAAAAAAAACTTGGAACATTTGTTACATTAAGAGGTGTCAACTGAGACGATTTGAGAATCACGGGGTAACTTGGAACACTTTTGCATGCCTTATATTTAATTTTTTTTTTAGGTTAAAAAACGAAAAAATAAAAAACTAGAAAATGCATTATCAGAAGTTTTCAATACTCATAAAACGTTTCTGATTCGTTGAAATTCACAAAGTAAGTATAAAAAGAGCAATTCCAGCTCAAATCAGGAATTTTTCTGGTACTTTTGTACCCGACCCTCTCCGATTTCAATGAAACTTTGTAGACATGTTATTCTAGGCCTATATAAGCCATTTGAGCACATTTGAGAAATTAAATAAATTTAAGCGTCATTTTCGGATCATCTATCCGGATTCGGATATCCGGATATCCGGATAACGGATACATCCGGCCAAAACCCGCATCCCGAATATGGAGCCAATTGTACTCGAAAATAACATTTGAGAAGGGCGTAAGTTATTTAAATATTTTTGTATTTTGCAATTTGAAAATTATTGTATCTCGAAGCCGTAGCATCGTATCAAAAAGTGGTTAAAGACAAACTTGTAGGAAATTGGACGGACTTTCTGAAAAAAATACACTGAAAGAAAAATACACGTCACTTCTTTTTGATTTTTAAGTTTAAAAGTTAAATTTGAAGGTGCTGTCACGATTTTTTTGTCAGAATGTCAAAATTTTTAAAAACCGATAGTGAGAATCGATTTCGATTTGCGTAAGCTTATCTACAATTCAGGTTTCTACCACACTGAAAAAAAAGTTTTATTTTCAGTTATGAGCATTGTAATTAAACTTATATCTGTAAGCCCATACATCCCTACGAAAAACTGTCAAAGGTAAACTTATGGGAAATTGGACGACCTTTCCGGTAAAAATATTTAGAGACTGAAAAATCAAGTCTGTCATAAAGAAATTGCCAAAAACCATCATTAATCCTATTTGTTCGACATTTTTATTTTTAAAACCGCTGTATATTAACAAGGATTGGCCATGAGACCATGGTCAATGTGGAGACTTTTAGGTAAATTTGTCTGAGAAATTGATTCCCACTATCGGTTTTAAAAAAAAATTACGTTCAGACCACTTTTCAAAAAAAAAAAACAGTTTTAGTAAATTATTATTGTTTATTTTTTAAGGTGAGACATACCATCCTGCATTTTGCAGTAGTCTTTTTGTAACATCTTAGGCTATTTCCTCAAAAATTTTGAACGAAAAAAATCGTGAAAATCGGATTGGTGTGTTTTGCTTGTCTTTATAGCAGGGAGACGACTCCCACGCCTGGCCGGCCTAAAAAAACCAAGGCTAATATGGAGCTACTTAATTTTATGATTTTAAACTTGAAAAACATATGAAAAATGAAAGAAACATAAATTTAAGGGCTGTTTTAAAAAATTCTTGGAAATTCCCGGGATTTGAAAATATTTTTTCCGTTTCCCGGGAAATTCAAAACCCGGAAAAACTGGACGCACTAAATTTATGATACATCGAGATACTTGAACAAAGTAGTACTAATATAACCAAAGTTTTGTTTTTTGGCGACATTTTGGCCGATTTTAGCGTGACTTACTTTTTGGATGACGCCTTAGGGGTACAAACCATTCTATTTTTTCATAAGTTTTATGTTTTGGCTCGATTTTGGCACTATTTTTCAATGATTTTGAATCAATACTACCAGCAATTAAAGTTTTAAAATGTGTTTAAATATTCATCATACAAAAATGTAAGAAAATTTTAGTGCGTACCTTTGCCCCGCATTTTTTTTTATGTAAAAACTATAAGACGAGATATTCGAAAGATTCATTAATAGTTAGCAAGGTAATTGGTTAGGCTTAATACTAGTTAAATGGTTTCAAAGATTTCGAGAATCTGACCTTATTTAGTAAATTTCAAATTTTAGATCAAAATGGAGAAAATGTCACTTTTCTCAATAACTTACACAAACTTGAGTTTTTTCACTTTATTATATATAAAATTGACCCTAAGACAAGTCGAAAACCCAAATATGAGCTACGTAGGTAAAAATTAAGTATCAAAAAGACCAGTGAGTACTTTTGCCCCGTACTTCTCTAATAACCTTTACTTAAGCTGAGACAGGCCCACGCCAAATGAATAGATATTTTAACAAAACTTATAAGCTGAATTCTATACGGTGAATCAAATAAAAACTAGACTCTCAATATTCAAAATCCAATTCAAAAATTTCCCTCAATTGAATTGATCTGTTGGCCTAGTTGTAGAATCGAATATTTATTTTCACGCCGCACCGTCAAACCCAAATCCACAGCTGCAAAGCGGTCGGATTAAACCGCTCGTACGTTCATCCGAAAACATTGCACTTGGGCCAGAGAGCTATTGGCACAGCAATTCATCTCGTTGAGCAAAACGCTTTCGCATGAACATTTCGGAGCTGTTTTATTTGCAAATTGTGCAAGAGAAATGCCCTTTATTAGACTTTTTCCTGAACGCCATAGATTACATGCAAAAAATAGCTCCATCCTCTTAAAAATCATAAAAACAACAAACATTTCCAAAGCGTTGAAACACTCATTCATGTTGCACTCCCAGTAGCTGCTCGTTACCGGCAGATTTCCGAGGATTTTCCTGGAAAATGTTCCACCAGAGAGAGAGAAATACAAGAGTCGTACTTCACATTGAAGCATCGCCGTCATCATCATCACCAATGTAGGAGGAGGATGCAGTTTTTTCCGCCATTTTCACGCGCCCAAGAACCATGCATTCGCGGGGAAAATTGACTGAATGTTAATCATTTTTTCGCCGAAGGATTCCACATTTCCGCACGGTTTGGACCGAGGCTTTCCATAAATAAATTAATGTGGAAGCCCTCCCCGCATGGGTGGAATCCTTTTGTGCGAATGCAATACCAGGCGGTGGAAGTTCCTCCAGTGTTGCCAGCTCGTTTTTTTTTGTTTTGGTTTACAGATATGTTGTTTTTGCTGGACATACTTTCGCGTGCAAAAAAATGCCGACCCGCTGTGGCACTTATTTCGACCCACCACCAAAGCACCAAATGGATCGCATCGGAAATGATGAAGAGTAGACGTGAAACAAATTTTAAAATTTATTTGCACTCAATCCTGTGCCATTTTTTGTCCACCCAAAAAACATCAAGCAGTCGTGGTAAATGTGACATTTCAAATAAAAAAAGGTCTTGCGAAGTACGTAGTGTAGTGTTAAGTTTAGTGGCATTTTTCACTCGATAAAATGCCTACTGGGACTGTCAGCATTTTGCTAGAATTCAAAAATCAAATTCAAGACTGGAACGAAGAACCTTTTCTACACGGAAGTGTTACACTTTGTAATTCGTCGTATCTCTGAAACCATAATACATTTTTGTAAGTTTATAATTGTGAATTGTAGATGGGCACAAGATCTACATAGATTGTCAAATAGTTGCTTCGTCTGAGAGTAACCATTTTACATTAAAGTCTCTTTGACACCAAACAGAAAAAAATCCGATGAAATTTGACCGGAAAATAGTCAAATTTTCACTTTTCTTAAAATCGCCATATAAAATTCTGGTTTCATGCTAACCTGGGTTCGCAAAACGGCCTCAATTTTGAACTGTCAAAGTGGAACCTATTTACTGTTCGCCAAAGGTAGAGAGTATTGTTATCGATCATATTTTTTTTGCGAGAATGAAAAATCTGTGGCTTTTGAGGACATGGAGTTGAAGTCGAAGTTGAAATCTTAAGAAAGTTGAAGGTGAGATCGTCATTTTTTTATAATTATGAATGGAAGTTGTTTATAGAGTCGATGCGGTTGTATCCATACAGAAGGTATCGAAATTATTTGAATCCTTTTAAAAACCTGGTTTAGTGACAATCTTTTCTGTTTGTTGGATCAGCTTCGCTAGAACTAGCGATGTTTTTTTCGCTGGACCAGGAAGAGCTGTGGCAGTGCGTGGCCGAATGGTTACGCTGTCCGCTTTGTAAGCGGATGATTCTGGGTTCGATTCCCATCTGCTGTAACCTTCCATAGGATGAGGAAGTAAAATGTCGGTCTCGGCCTAGGTTGTTAGACCGTTAAGTCATTCAAGGTGTAGGAGTCGTCTCCATGCCATAAGTACAAACAACACACCAAACTAAGCCTGGCGGCGATTGGACTTACAATCCAAAGGTCGTCAGTTCAAACACTGGGGTGGAAGGTTCCTTGGAGTAAAAAGAGGTTTGGGTGCTCTCCCCATTCAAGCCTTCGGACTCCTAGGTTCGAGCAGAAACTTGCAATAGAGACCACAAAAGACCCGGGGGTCGTTGATGTGGATGGTTTGATTTTTTTTTTTTTTTTTTGAGGAAGAGCTGCAGGATTCCAAAATCAGCCAGAGAATTTATCTGCGATATCGCAGAATGACTACACTACTTTGTAGAAGTAAACAAAGTGGGATCATTTGAAAATCACGTTACGCATTCTCTCTATTCATCACCCAGATGCTAACTAACTGTTTTGAAATTCCGCCTTACCTTATTAATCTGCAAATTTTGGTCTTTGAACACTTTTTGATACGATGCAACGACTTCGAGACACGAATTACAAAAAAAAATTTCAATTCAATTCAATTTATTTTATAAGTAAATAATCAATTTACAATGTCGTATTTCTTATCACCTAATAGAGTTTTGGAGTTCCATTCAACTATGATTTGTACTTTAGTTCATTTTGATGCAATTAGATTTTTTTTTTTCATAATGCAATTAGATATTCTTACATTGGATTTGGCAATAGATGTAAAAATTAAAAATTAAACCTTCTGGATTTGCTAAGGAAAAGGATAAAAATAGAAAAGCTTAAAACTAAATCACGAAAAACTTCGATGCACAAGACAGCTTATCCGTTGCAGATGTACTTCAACATCAACTGAGAGCTTGAAATTGTTTGCCTTGTTTCGGCAGGCACGAAAGCGCGGTTGGTCGATGGAACCGCTCCTAAGCCAGCTGCTACAGTGGTCGAGCTCGAAGTCTTCGGAGGTTGGCGGGACGCTGGTGCTTTCTTCTTCTTGCCCTGCTCCTCGAGGTACTCTTTCCGCGCGGCACGGCCACGGAAATTCGCCGTGTGGTTTCCACCACAATTGGCGCACTTGACACGCGCTTTGTGCGGCTGGGCGTATTCTCCCAGGTGGTCTCTACGCGGAAGACTGCACCTTTCGGTGAAGTGGGTCTCACCGCACTTTACGCACCGGGGAGGGAGTAAAAACGATGGATCGGTGACGTCACTTGGCAAGCTCCCGTGGGCGACGGCGGTCGATGCGGCGTTGGTGTGTTTGCCTGCACTCTGCTGGTTTTTCGAGGCCGCACTCGAGCTGCCACGGCCACGGCCGGCTCTTGGCATGCTGGAGGAGCAAACTCGCGGGTAATCACGGTTAATTACGGCGAAAAAATCGAAAAGTTTGAAGAGCTCCGAACAGTCGACTGTTGCTGGCTGGTGTTGCCAGTCCCGATGACAAACATATTTTAATATCTCCGAATGTCATACTCAAGTGCAACTGGCTTCATATACACAAAAATGGCTTTTATAAGCCCAGATTAACATGTCTACAAAGCTTCACTGTTACCGGAGAGGGTCGGGTACAAAAGTACGAGGAAAAATCCTGATCTTCTTCTTCTGATTGATTTTCTAAAATGTTATAAAATTGTACGAGAACCCTCTTCTATGATTTAGTTATAGTCTGCGATTAGCAGAGCAGCGAGTCAGACGTGCGTGCCTCGAAAACCAAAAATCAAATCAAACCATCCACTTTTGCGGAAGTGTCGAACATTGATGACATTCTGCTCGAACATAGGAGGGGCAGAATGGGGGAGCACTCAAGCCTATTTTTACTCCAAGGAACCTTCCAATCCAGGGTTCGAGCAGACAACCTTTGGATTGTGAGTCCAACCGCCACCAGCGATTCCACCGGAGGAGGCTTGGATTGGTAGGTTGTTTGTACTTTTAGCGTGGAGACGACTCCTACACTTTCAATGACTTAACGGCCTAACAACATCCAAGACCGGGACCGACGTTTTACTTCCCCATCCGATGGAAGATTGGAGCAGATGGAAATCGAACGCATGATCTTCCGGTTACTATGCGGAGAGCTTAACCATTTGACCAAGCCTGCCTTTATTGCCTCAAACACCTAATAAGTTCTAAAAAGGGGCGAGGTGGTTCTCAGCAGTTGGATTAGTGGATTTGAAGAAGTTTAAAAATGCCGATGCGTTACCTGCACAACCAGGCAATTTGAGCAAGGACGCTCAAAATTCGTCTGGCAACTAGTTCGTTACCTTCCCAGTGGACGTGATATAACATGGAATTTGAACACTTTGTTCGTGGTTCCCAATTTCATGACCGGGTTTTCACGATTTTGGAAACTCTTTTTTCTCCGTGTTGGGAACGTTATCGTCCGGTGTTGAGTTTGTGAAAATTCGGCAGCAAGCGACGACGAGGCACCAACCAAATCGTCGAAAAACGATTTTGATTTTGAATATTTCAATGAATTTACTTGTGAAATTACTTGTGATTTTTTTTTTCAATTTTATCCAAATTTATTCTTTTCAGTGCAATAATGTAAAACAATTTGAAGAAAATAAAAATGAATGTGAACAGTTAATAACAAAACGGAAAGTACAACAAAGATGAACTGAAATGAAATGTAATTACCCAAGTAGCAAGAAAAACATCGCTCTTTATTTTGTTGTTCAACAATTGCTGCATAAGTGTTTTTATTCGATAATTATTGAACAAGTGTCAAAAAATTTGGTCAATTGTTCACATTTTGACCAAAAAACCATTGTTCAACATGGCTGTGTAACACAAATGCCAAATCTAGCAACGGATTACGAACAGTTCATTTTGAAGTTTATTCTGACCTCAAAGCAACATGCTTGTAGAACTCGAAAAGCAAAATGACATTTGCAGACATGATGTTTCATTTCAGTTTGCTAAACGTGATAACATAGAAGATTTGACCTTTGGCTTCGGCTGGGATTCCTCGTAAACTAGTTGTTTATGTGAAGTTCGCGTTCGTGTTCTAAACACCGAGCAAGGACATGTTGACGAAACAAGCAAGGATAGTTCTAAAAATAGAAACAGCTTATGTTCGAAAGAAGTTTTGGCAAACTGTTAGTGAACTTGGTAAAACCTAGATGACCGCAGACTTCTTATTGACGTTTAGGCCTGCTCATCCAACATAACCCCTCGTGGAAAAAAGCAGACGCGCGCCCGGACTTGACATTTGGAGTGATCTTGAGTTCGATACTTGCCCTGAGCATTCTTCATCAAAAAGGAAAACTGAAAGTGCAGCACCGGGAACCAGCAGCAGTAGTAGAGTAGTAGTAGTAGCAAGCGATGTTAATTAGCACTGAAACATAATTGAAAAAAAAATCCCAAAGGCATAATTAAGAAATTGAATGATTTTTTGTGGTTGATATTTTTTTATTACCCATCATTCATAAATGGCGTATCCCTGTCCAAACTAATAAATTACAAAAAAAACTGGTAGTTAAATATCGTAAAGCAACATTTCTCACAAATAAAGGATTAAATGAAGGAAAAATAACTTTTGAGCGAACACCTTGAACATATTTAATGAAAAGCCTGTTAAACATTCTTGTCTACCACGATATGTTTTTGAACGGTTATAAAAACGTTTGCCTAACTCCCTCCTGAATCTTAAAGGCAGATTGTTGCTAAACGGTTCTAACGACGTTATCCAACCCGGTTCAGAATCTTATAGTCAAGAGTTCTTATGACATGTTCAACAAACGTTCTCTATGCAAGTAGGACGTGCGCTGGTAAAACTTAATTAAACCACGCACATTTCTAACGGGTTAAGAGATGTTCAACAACAGGAAAACGTGCGCTTTTTCCAGCGTTCAAGAGTTCTCAGGGACGTTGGGAAAACATAGTAAATGAGTTCAACAACAAGTTCGGAAATCTTTTGGCGAACAAAGTGTGCTACTTGGGTAGGGTAGAGTAGTCATCAATGAGACACGGGGAACAATGATAAAATGGCTCTCACAAGTCGAAGTTTCAACCAATCAGGCTCATATTTGGGGGAAAGGTGTGTCTACTGGATACACGTCTGCCATATTAGTGGCTTTGGTTATGGACGCTCCCTTGAAAAGTTATTCATAAATGTTTGATTCTGAGGTGAAAAAGTAAATTATGGACAAAAATTACTTTTTCGCTCGTAGGCTGCCATTTACACCAAAACTAATATTTCTTCAAATTTCTTTCGACGTTCCATAGGGATTAAGTTGAACTACAATGTCCTTTCATTAGATTTGGCCAAAATTTAGAATAAACTCAGAATCCAGGGCTGTCTCATTGTTCCCCACTCATTTCAGCCCATGGGTAACAATGAGACACTTTGATTTTTCTTCAATAAACTTTTCAAAATCGATGGAAATCTTTCAAAACATGAATTAAAAGTGATTTTTGGCATATTTATAGAGTTTAAACTTCATTAAACCAAAAATACAAAGTTATTTGGTATTAATATTGAAATACTTTTTAGTGTAACTTTTGTTATTAAAAGTTTCATGTTGGCAAAATTGCTCTAAAATGTTCAAGGCAAGTCACCTGCAATGGAAAAATACAAAAACATGATGTTTTGCTAGAAAAATGTTGATTTTCGTAGAGTGTCTCATTGTTCCCCAGCTGTCTCATTGTTCCTGCCAAGTGCGTCTACAATGAGACAGTTGAATAACTCTGGCTGTAGATGTCGGATCGATCTCATATTTTTGTCAATGTTAGAACACATTAAAAGAATGATAATGCAACTAAAAGCTCATTAAAACATGCTGATGAAAAAATTAGAAAAATCGTTGAAAGTTGAAAACCAAAAGTGTCTCATTGATGACTACCCTACCCTATTATAAGAAAGCTCAATATTTAACGTCATGATTTGAAATCCGGACACTTAGTACCATATTATTTTTGTTATACACTCAAACCCCGTTGGTATGACACCAACTGTTGTCAAACGAACGGGGTCACTTTTTAGTTTGACACCCTTCTTACACGGAGTTCACACGCACTACTAAACGTTTGTTTTGATAGTGTGCGTGAGCGCCGTGTAAAAAGTGACAGTTCGTCACTTTTTAGTTTGACTTTGACCAACCAACGGGGTACAAACTAAAAAAGTGTCAAACGAAAAATTGACCAACCACCGGGGGTTGAGTGTAGCTGGCAAAAAATCATGTAATAAGTTGGAAATGTAGAAATATCATCAGGATTTAGTATAAACAGTCAGTTTTAAGAGAATGCATGCAAAATATGTTTTTTCTAACAATTTTTGATCAGAATTTGAAAATTAAAATGACTTGTTGTGCTTCGAATCCCAGACACTGGAAAAAGCTGATTCGAAATCCGGACACTTTTGCTTCGAATTCCGGACACTCGATTTTGCTTATAAATCGCACAAATTTGGACTGAAATGTTAGTGAATGGCATTCTTTAGGTCTCAAATAAGCTGTTAACATCAAAACAATCGATAGTTTTTATAAAAAATGGCTAGAATTTAAGAAAATCAAAAACATAAATTTCTGCTTTGCCTTCCCGGTGCTTCGGACGCCTATGAAATATTTCCGTTGAAATGTTTCGCATTTTTGGTAAACTTATAATTTTATTTTATTTTATTGTTTTGGCATTAACTACAGCGTTCAAACAAACTTTTAATGAAAGTTGATGTTAGAATTCATCAAATAACACAGTTTTGACATTCATAATGCGAACTTATATCAAAATAATTGATAAAACAAGTTGAAGTGTCCGGGTTTCGAAGCGTCCGGGAATTCGAATCATGACGTTATTTTGCTTAAGATTACACACCACCGTAGAAGTGATTGTGAAAATATTCTAACTTTGTTGTTCGTTTTGTAGACCTAAGGAGATTTATAATGAAATACATCGACAGTTCTCGTTGTTTTATAGAAACCAACAACAAATGCACGAGATGTGCATCGTTAACAGGATTTAAGAATGCGATTTTCTTCGTTTTTTTCGACTCTAAATCCTTTTTTGAAGATAAATTTAACTTTCTACAGGACCTAAAAACCTTTGCGACAAAACTTCGAGATAACCCACCTGCCTCACAGCATTAATGAGTTTGATGCATCCCCCAGAGAAAACTTCGCGGAGCTGCACCGTCAAAGACTTACCCATTTCCTCCGAAAGAATAAACCCGTCAACAGGTTAAGATCCCCGGAAGCCTTGGCCCCTCGACAGTTTTGATAGCGGTGCGCCTTATAAGTGTGTCACTTTGCGCGTGTTCACCTTTGCTGACTTTTGTTTGTCCAGGGAGAGAAACTTGGGAAAAACTTTCGCCCAAGTTTGCCCCTAATAAGCGGTATCAAGTACTTCCACTATTTGTTTTCCCTGATTCTTGTATACTTTGCTAGGGACGAACATCCCCCACCCACCTAGTTCCACACTACACTCTGTTGATTCAAGCTCAACAAAACGGAAAGTTCAAAAACTGTCACAATCTTAGTGTTTGCCGTTTCAATACACATCCACTTTCTTTATCCCCGAGTTGTTACACAGTTGGACGAAAAAAAAACAATACGCTGTCTAAAGTTTTATTTTGGAGTTGAATTTTTTTAGCAGATTCAATATAAATTACTTGAATTTATCTGTATAATATGATAAGGCCTTTTCTTATTATTTTTTTTGCAATAATGTTTTTTTTATTGAAACCAGCTAAAGTTTTTTTGTCCGCGCAAAATAATGACAAACAAACTAAAATTAAAAATAAATCTCCAAAGATCAATCTCGTCGACCAGTGTTGTTCGTTGCCCTTGGAAGGAGAAAATGGCCCAACTCCGCACTCGACTCGAATCGAACCGCAGTCGAATCTTTCCGAAGCGTTTCCGTTTCCTCTTTTCACACCACTCACTCGCTCGCTGTGCTGAGAAGACGCCCTCCAGCCTGCCGGAAATTCATCTCGCGCGCCAGGTGGAAACTTTCATTTTCTGTTATTGTTTTCCGTTCCACTTTGTTTGTGCAATCTTGGCCCATTGTTCCACCGTCCTCCTCCGAAGGTATCTTTTAATTATCTTCGTTGCACTTTTCAACTTTGCATTCATCCGGTGTTTGCGCTTCGCTGGTTGAACGAAATGAGAAATGAATGTTTTTTTGGATTTTTTTGTTTTGTTTTTTTTTGGGAAAACATTTGCTTAATCATGAAAGTACTTTTTGTTTAATTTATAAGGAATCTTCTTTAAGCTCTATAAGTATTGTAAGAGCTAAGAAGATTATTATTAATATAGTTTCCTAAATACCTAATGAATTGCCTTTTATGCTGAATAAGTCACTTTTAGGCACTTTTTGCAAAACAAAGTTATAATCTGTATCTTGAGAAAAAAAAATCGGACCGATTTAGAACCTTCGTCAAAGTTGTTGGCTATAATCAGGGATATAAAAAAAATAGTTACACTACACAAAGTAAGTATGGTCCTAATTTAAAAAATAAAGGTATTTTAACATACTTGTCGTTGTCGTGTTACATTTTCGCACGTGCATTTTGGACCAATTGAGCTAAGAACGTCATTTTGTACAGCTCATAAGGCTTCACTTTTTGACCTTCACAGGTCCCCAAAATTCGATTTCAATCCTGAGATATTCAATAAAAACCAAAAAAAACTTCGTGCGTTGTTGTCACCCTTTATATTCAAGAAGTTTCAATCTTGTCGTGCTATCTTGACACGCGCTGAAAATTCCTTTAAGTGCGACAACTGGCCAAAGGAATTTCAGGTTAAAACGCGTTTGTCGCGTTGATTTGTGTTGATTCAAGGTCAACATCAAAACGCGCTTTTATCAGAACGCCAAAGAGCGACGTGCGACAATATAGCACGGCAACATCGATGTTGTTCAAATATAAATATACATAGATATAATTTTTGCGATCGCTCCTGGGATCGATTCAGTGATCTCTGCCGTTCTACATCAGTGGTCCTCAGCCAGTTGAATCTCGCGGGCCATTTTTGCAATTTGCGCTATTATTGCGGGACGCTTGTGAACTAATAGTAAAAACTACTGAAAATTGCAGAATATCAATAAATTGAAAGTTTAATTTGAACATTAAAATTATTCATTCGATTTTGAAATGTTATTATTTGCTATGCTATTTAAAAATATGTCACCTTATATACTTTCATTACCAATTAAAACATGGTTCATTTCACAAAAAAGGCATCGCGTTTAAAAAAATAAGTTTTATTTTTCAATTCAACAATTAAACATTTAAAGTTCTTAAACGATAAAACTTTTTCGAAATTTTTTAATGATAATATTTTTTATGCTATGCAAACATATTTGTTTTGTTTTTTTTAGCCAATATATTTTTTAATGCATTTTGAAAAATAACTTTTTCAAATTATGATTTTAAAGTACAGTTTTTTTCTGATTTTAGATAATAATTATCATAATCACAGAAAATTCATTTTTTCTAAGCAATCAAAATACTATTATATTACTATTTAAAAAACCCGATTTAATCCCACCTGGGGTGAGATAGAGCCTTTCGTACAAAAGGAAGATAACGGCAGTTGATTTTTTTTTTTTAAAGAAATAGCAAAATAGATAATGGTTCATTCATTAATAAGCATAAGCATAAGCATAGGTGCCCACCCGCAGTTGCTACTCCGTTATTGACCAGGACCTCCAGAAGTTACATCCACGAGCCGTGGAAGATGAGTGGGCGCTATCTTTCCTCACTTCGCAACTTCTCAAAGGCCCCTATCATGCTGATCAATACCGGCGCCGGCCACGACCAGTGGTAGAGTCACGGGGAAGTGGATGGGAATGTTAGTCCGATACTTGAGTGATAGAGACCGCCCAATCGACTGCATATCCGACAAAGTATCACATGAGTTTTGAGGGGGTTAGTAGATGGGTATGAGGTCAGGATTCACGAGTGGCAGTGATGTGACCATGAGCATTTTGTTTATCGGTTGAAAATTTTAAATCTTAGGCAGCCGGTTGCGGAAAGATAAATAATTGATTATTTAAAAAGTGTTTTAATCGAACGCGTGCCAACCGAGCAGTAGTGCTATGGGCTGGACTTTTCAGTATATTTTTACTGTTTGTACAATTTAGATAACGCGAGCAAATTTCAAAAATAGTAAAAAAAGACGCTTTACTCTTTATAAAATAAATAATTTGATGAGTTAATACTAAAACTGCCAGCTGGAATAAATTATTACTATCAACGAATATAAACGAAAAGAAAACGGGTCACCACGTAACCGATTGCAATGAAATTAAAACAATAACTTAAACGAACTAAACCGGCGGCGTGCCTTCCAATCAACGATGATAAAGGAAGGACTAATGAAAAATAAAATATCAAATATCAGAGTAACCACGAGGTCCTGCTGCTCACAATCAAATCAAAAAATTCAAAAGCGCGCGCTAATGGTCTATCCTAAATGTCAGCGTGTCTTTCGATAAATGACTCTTTAGAAATGAGTGTTTCACCGTGAAAATTTAACACATTACAAACTAACGAAACGACAGCAAAATGATCAAGAATTATTAAATAATGTCCCTATAACGATTTTTTTCAATGAGATATGATTTGGATTTATCGACCGATTCTTTAGATTTTACGCGGTTTTCAATATTTATTGTGCTGAACAAATAAACTCATTCGCACACTCATACACACACACACACACACACACACACACACACACACACACACACACACACACACACACACACACACACACACACACACACACACACACACACACACACACACACACACACACACACACACACACACACACACACACACACACACACACACACACACACACACACACACACACACACACACACACACACACACACACACACACACACACACACACACACATACAAGCTTGAGATGTCATCAAGGTACGAGCTCACCGGGGTCTTGAAGACTGGGGACTGCTCGCCGTTCTACATCCGCCGCCGCAGCATCGAAATCGGGTGCAACCCGACCACACCGCCCGACGAATGCAGCGCCGCACAAATCCGTTTGTCGTCGGCCACACTGCTCCGTGTATTTAACATCCGACCTACTGACAGCTGCTCCTCTCACTTGTTGCCTCAAAGTCCCAATCTATTTCACAATATTTTTCTGCAGGGCACGAACAAATCCACTGCACAAGCTTTAACGCTCACAACCCCCATCCTCTTTCCCCTACCCACCACGCACAAACCCAAGCTCGCCATAACACGAGCTCACCCAATGTTTGTAAAAAGTCCATGGCGTCCTCGGAAACATCTCTCAAATTAATTTCAATAAAATCTGCAGGTTATATCAAAAAGTCTGCATGTGTCGATTTGGCCCTTATCAAAAACTACACTTCAAAGTTCAAATGACGTCTGTCAGAAACACTCGCGAAAAATGAAGCATCAGCAGAATCCATCTGCACTTCACACAAATGCACTAAATGCACACAGAAGCAACCAGCTTGTGCTGTCACCCCTCTTCCTCCCATCATACACCACCCCTCCAACTGCTCACGACTCAGTGGCCTGAACCCTTGTTCTTGGAGAGTAAGCGATGGCCCTCGCGCTTGTGGTCATAAGACATAAAAGTGTAGGTATGTGCTCAACATGGAGCGAACTCACCGCGCACTCCTACAGCTATCAGCACTAACACACCGACAGCCTACACGCGCTGCCAGTAACTGAAGACGATAATGATGATGACGCCGCTCACCGCAGCAGCAGCATCAAAGGCAGGCGTCATCTTCACACACCTCGTGTGCTCGCGACCAAAAGCACAAGAGAGCAAAAGCTCTTTCCGCTCACTTTTCACTTTGAAACCGTGAGCGTCAACTCAGCCACACATTATTACAACCGCAATCAAGCGCACTACGACCAATGTCATCGCTGAACTACACAGTCAAACTAAGCCACTTTTTCCTGTTAATACTAATACCACTACCGAAACGAATCAAACCACGCCACCAAAATGGTCAACCAGACAAATTTCGAATAGAATTTTCGCGAAATTATAAGGAAATTTATCAGCACTCGATCGCAACACAAATCTCCAGACGATCCTGATTCAAATGAGGCACAATTTATCAAGAATTTTCCCGAAAAACCACTTCAAAAACGCTTTCCACTAGCACGCTTTGGAGAACGAACCGCTTTCGATGACCTAATCCACGAAAAAAATGGTTCATTCATTAATCAATTCAAAACTCAGCATGATTTTTTCATAAAACTGAAAAGCGCTGGTTTTTGCCTCATTTGCCATGGCCGGGTGTAAGCTGTGCTCGCACACAAGCATTTTGTTTTTTTTTTTTTTAAATCAGAACAAATTATTTGTGAGGCAGAGAATTAGCTCACAATTTGCGATGTTCGTAATGTTTTCTGCCTATCGCTAAATTGTTCGTAATCTCTGAGTGTTTATTGCACTTTTCAAAATATCAAGAATTAACAGGATAATTCGTTTTTGGATTACACAAAAAATACTTCTACCGCACAAAAACTATTTAAATTAAAAAAAACTTTTTACGAAGAATTTCAGATAGCTTACCAACATTTTTCAAAAATATGTTTAAATTTGATGAATCGTTTTAAAATTGAAACTGAAATAATGCTCAAATACTAAAAAATGAGCATAACAAGTCACTCAGCAGTGTTACTCTTTCAAAGGAATCGACCCTTTTCAAAGGAGTTCAAGGGTTAAATTTTTGAAAAATCTTTGTTGGTGAAAAACGTACCCCAAACATATATAGCTGCTACAAACACAGGTTTTGTTCTTGGAATGTGAGATTTCCAGCAAACGTATTTAAGATGTCTCCTACTCAAACCTTTAACAGAATTAAGTTTCTAATCTAATCTAATCTAATCAGACCCTAGCGCAGCCAATCTTTCGAAGGGATCCTGGAGAGTGCCTTAGGTTAGATGACGCCTAGAACTCTTCTTGTCATTTATTAACATTTGTAGTGTGCCATTGCATTAGAATGCATTGAAACATCACAAGCGTTAAAGCGGCCAGGCCTACTGCGTAAAGCCGTATCGCAGAGATGACTCGTAATTGGGTTGAGTTTGAGCACAGAGTGTTCGAACAACAACACAATTCTGAATCGACAGGGAAGGAAGAAGCGTGGGGACACACCACCATACGCTCCGAGATTTTGGTAGTATTCGCTGGGAGCACCATGCTAAGAAGGTTTGGTACTCCGGGACCCTCTGGGATGGGACATTGTATTTCCACGAATGCCCTGGACACTATTTGCCGTGGTTATAGCGCCACAACTCGCTCAAACCTTTAACAGAGTTAAGTTTCACTAAAAAGACTGAGGAATTGCAAATTCTAAATAAAAAAACATTTTGACCCAATTTCACCCCTATTGAAGGTAAGTTTTTGAATGATTTGGCAACAAATAGCCACTCCAGCCGCAATAAATTTAATCATCGCAGCGAACAAAAAAGAATATTTCCAACACAGGCCAGACCCAGATATACCATAACACCGGTCATTGTATGCTAGCGATGCATAAAACGAACAGCGACCCAAGCAGCAGCATCTAGAAAAAGGAAAGAATCATCAAAACGGAACAAGTTGAAGAGCACTGAGTTGATTCCAAACAAACGCGGCTCGACTTACCTACAGCTTAGCCCTGATCTCCCTTAGGCTCTTTTTATAATTTGCGAAAATGTCATTTTGGGCGCCCTGGGGCTTCTTGAGGGGGCGCTTTATCTTTTTCAAGAAGGCGCAGCACAAATCGGCAACTTGCAAATTTGCAAAATGCAAAGCTTCTCTTGGGCCCTGCTAAGGGCGCCAAATGGTTTAAGGAGGGCGACATTTTTGTTAAAGGACTTGTTAGTCGACGACTAACCTCGACTAACCTACTGCCCGCGATGTGCGTTGTCACTGGCGCATGGGAAGCTTGGACGCTCACCAGAAATTTTTTTCACTCATAGATCGATCAGAGAATGAGCAAAACAAAAAAGAAATGCAAAAGAATGAGCATGGGGCTTCAGAACGGATAGCTGCTTGCGTCTAGTTTGCGTTCACTGAAGCTTAGCATAGATAATCATGATAGGCGATGTGTGATGAACGAGCAATCGATAAAACAACTTGCACTAAAAGGGAGTAATCTAGTATCAAAATTCTATACGCGCAAGCATTGCTCGCGTCTGCATGTGAAGCTCAGCTTGACAACTTGTCGACGAAGCGACGAAAATCGATCGTCCATGATTTTTTGCAGATTTTTCGAATGAATATTTCTCGAGAAATGATTTGGGAACGAAGCTTGATTTGGCGTCGGAGCCAAAAGCAAACCCTATACCTTTCTTTAGTAAGAAAGGCAAAAATGGAAATTTTCTAAAATCTGAACGGTAAATCCGAATGAGGTCAAATTTGTTTCAGAACCTCGAGTATGGTCTAGATTATGATATGGAGAAAAAAAATTAGATAAAATGCCAAAGGAATAGTTTTGGCATTTGGTGAAAATTAGCTTTTACCGTTTTTAGGGGTTTTTCCCCCTCACAGTGAATTAGTCCTCAAGCTGTAAATCAAGAACCACATTACCGACATGGATGAAAATTTGGGAGGATGTAGGGCTCGAAAAATGCAATTTTTTGGACAAATAAACGATTTCAATACTTCAATTTTCGACCGAATTTTCATTTGAAAACCGCCTGATCAGGCGAAAACACACTCCGAGGCCCCTTAAAAAATGGATAAATTCAAATTTGGTATGGAACTGGTTCAGGTTCAGCACATCCCCTTTCAAATGCGCCCAAGAGAGCTTAAATCCATAATGTGGGCTCTGAGAAACCCCTACCACAAAATTGAGCACTTTTTACCACACACGGACGTCACGCGTGCTCTTCAGTAAATTAAGCGCCAAAATTCGGATATTGGAGATAGACCAATTCTGGCATTGTCAAACGATCGGGCGTCGAAAATCGATCGTCCATGATTTTTTGCAGATTTTTCGAATGAATATTTCTCGAGAAATGATTTGGGAACGAAGCTTGATTTGGCGTCGGAGCCAAAGGCAAACCCTATACCTTTCTTTAGTAAGAAAGGCAAAAAGATATTTTTTGTACTTTCTGATTAAGAGCCTAGCTTAAATTAGAAGAAAACATTTTTTTGATTTTCCTGTTTCATTTTTATTGAGCAAAGCAGCGAAAAAAAAATACATTAACAAATTTTAAAAAAATATTGCCTTTGAAAATTTATGAGCAAAAATTAATACGTGTTAAATTTTTTTTTGATCGATTTGAATACCTGAACACAGGGATTTAAATGGATTAAATTTTTAAAATAATATACAGTATTTATTTTATTAAGTCCATTGAACTTTTTTTGTCAGTTGGCTTGTAAATTGATGTCACCTCAATTTTTATTAATTCAACTTCTAGAAATTTAAACGTTTTAGAAATCCTATGGGAAAGCGAATTAATGATAGTTAACCATTTACGAAGTATGAAAAAAAATTGAAATCACATTGCTCCATTATACTTAATCATTGTTAATTATTTTTTTTTCTCTGTTGAAGAAAACTTGTTCATCATGTTTTTTTTTGAGAGCTTGGCATGATGATTCCCAAGTGGGCCGGATTACATAGTAATTACAAAAACATCCCGCGGGCCGTAGTTTGGTGACCACTGTTCTACATCGATGCTCGTTTGCTCTCTTGTGCTATCTAGAATGGAATCACAGCAAGCTTAGTACAACAGAGCACACGGGCATCGCAAGGCAGGTGTTTTTACTTTCTACTTCTTGAGTGAAATTGTAAAAATTGGGCACAAGATTGACGACCTGCTACTATCTAAGAAAGTTTATTTGTTGCTTAGTCGCTGCAAAAAAAGAGTAATTTCCACTATTTTATTCCGCGCTTAACTCTGTGGTGGGCTCGTTTTCACTAGATCAGTGCTCTGTCAACTCTATTTGTTTATGCACTTTTAGTTCTGGTATAAACACACCACCAACTGGCAGGTCGTGTAGCGTGTTTGTATACACAACAGCTAAGCTAAAAGTTTTCGCCCTTTTCGGCCCTTGGCAGACCGTGGTGCAAAAAAACGACTCTGTCAAGCTGGACCGTATTGTTTGGCCAACCCTATATTCTCCACGTGGTCCTTGCTGATGGTCAGCGAGAAGCATCAGTAGCAGCAGCCAACAGCGTCGGTTGGTTGAACTTTCGTCGAAAAGTTGTGATGTTTGTTTGCGGACCTATAAATCTGTTTGTGCACTCGTGAAGAAAGATGTTTCCTCACACTTTTGTGCCAAAACCGGCGTGCGGACACTTTTGGGCTGGAGTTTGTTGGCTGGAGGTTGGCGTTCGAACAATGCGAAAACCAGGACGAACATTCGCCGTGGAGGGGGATGAGAAAAAAAATCCCGGAATATTCCTGTGGTTCATGCTTCCCGAAGAGTTTATAATAACGAGGAAAAAATCGGCAAGTTTTCGACACAAAACAGAGCATGCAAGAAAGAGAGAAAACTTTTCACGTTGTTGTACTCTGGAGTAGTTTTTTTTTTTGCTTCGTTTCGCCGATTTGCTATGGAGCATTCCATAGATTTGTAAGAAGGCAACGGTTGAAATAATTTGAAAGGAAATCCATAAATATTCTTCGATACAATTCCGGTCTCGATTCGAAACCGGCACACAAAAGGAACATTTAAAACTCATGGTCCATCAGTAAATGTTTGCACTAGTTTCTAGCTGTATTGTGCGAATAGAAAGAGATTTTTTTGTTTTTACCAAGAAAGAAAATAATTTCATTAGTGACTATGAAAAAACGTTACTTTATACCACCTTATCACGTTATTGAAACTCGTCTGAAAAACCTGTATCATTTTCTCAATAAAAACGGTGGCGCCGCGTGGTGGTAGCTGCCCTGTTTACAGGGTTGCCAGGTTGCCAGATGAATCTGGGAATGCCAGATTTTTCAGGTGTCAGCCAGAATAAAGATTTACCCTTCTCTGTGCCAGATATTGACAGATTTTGCCAGATTTTTCACTTTATGCCCATCTTATAATTTTTTTTTATTAAAATGAACATATTTAAGAGCGAGTTTTTCACCGATGTGAAACAGGTCGTATCGAGGTGCTTCGATTTGGATGAAACTTTCAGGGTTTGTTTGTCTATACATGAAATGAACTCATGCCAAATATGAGCCCTCTACGACAAAGGGAAGTGGGGTAAAACAAACTTTGAAGTTTGAGGTCCAAAAAACATGAAAAATCTTAAAATTGCTCGCATTTCCGTAAAACTTCATCAATTCCAACTCTCTTAGATGCATTCGAATGGTCTTTTGAAGCCCTTCAAAACGTGCTATAGACATCCAGGATTGGTTTGACTTTTTCTCATAGCTTTTGCAAATTACTGTTAAAAACTGATTTTTTTAAAACCTTCATAACTTTTCCCAACAGCCTCCAACACCCATACTCCCATAGGTCAAAAGTTAGGGAATTTCATGGACTATAAGCCTACGGTATTAACTTTTTGGCCAATTGCAGTTTTTCTCATAGTTTTACGGTTTTTCTAGAACAAACATTTTACAACGTTAGTTTTTGCCCTGTAGGCCTCCATAGCGGCACTTTTTGGTCTCAATTTTGACATATTCGGAATCCTCAGAAAATTTTACATTAGGTTGAGGTGTTGTAATTTTGAATTTGATTGTAAAAAATGCCATTTAGAATTAATTAAAATATTATTTAGCATTTTGTCGGATTAAGGGTAAAACTAGTTTTCGCCTACTTGATACAGCATTTGACGTATTGAGCATAGGGTAAATAAGATCTATTTCTTTTTTCAAAAATGTTTCATTTAATTATTTTTTAAAGCAATATTACAACTCCAATACTTCTAACTTACGTGAAATTGTCCGAGAATTCCGAATATGACAAAATTTAGACCAAAAAGTGCCGCTATGGCGGCCTACATGGCAAAAAACCAACGTTGTAAAATGTTTGTTCTAGAAAAATCGAAAAACTATGAGAAAAACTGCGATTGGCCAAAAAGTTATTTCTGAAGGATTATAGTCCATGAAATTACCTATCTTTTGACCTATGGGAGTATGGGTGTTTGAGGCTGTTGGAAAAAGATAGTAGGGTTTTAAAAAAATCAATTTTTAACAGTAATTTGCAAAAGCTATGAGAAAAAGTCAAACCAATCCTGGATGTCTATAGCACATTTTGAAGGGCTTCAAAAGACCATTCGAATGCATCTAAGAGAGTTGGAATTGATGAAGTTTTACGGAAATGCGAGCAATTTTAAGATTTTTCATATTTTTTGGACCTCAAACTTCAATGCCCGTTTTACCCCACTTCCCTTTGTCATAGAGGGCTCATATTTGGCATGAGTTCATCTCATGTATAGACAAACAAACCCTGAAAGTTTCATCCAAATCGGAGCATCTCGATACGACCTCTAGAACAAACCGAGCAGAATCTACAAATACTGCCTCTTAATTGAAAGTCAAATAAAAGTAGAATATGTTTTACAAAAAGAAGATGTACATTCAACTTTTTTAAGGTCATAAAATCAGTTAGACCTGAATTCTGAATTGAATTCTACAAAATTTTGAATTAATTCATATCCTGCCTCCCCTTCGCCATTCACAATTGTAAAATTTTTGTCTGCCGAATTTTTAGAGGTTTTTCATCGATATTTTGCAAGATTTTTCAAATTTTGACCTGGTAACCCTGCCTGTTTATTACACTGTGAAATTATCCATGGCAAATCCAAGTAACCAAAAGGTGACAACAGAAATGTCCGCCCAAAAGGGGTGCTGCAAAAAAACTTTTTATTTAAAAAACAATCCCAACAAATCAGCAACGAATTACAAGTTTGATAGTCGAACTACACTTAAAAGTTGGTTTTGTTATTTGTTTTTGCAAAACCGCATATTTTTTAACAAAAGTGCCAAAAATATTCGTAACTACCTTTTGCCTCTTGGTAGCGCTTTGTGTTAGTATGTGTGTGGTCGATAATTGCGGACGTGCACGCAGAACACAGAACAGTGAGAACTAGCGAAAATGCCTCACTTTCTTCTGATACAAGTTGCCATATTGAAATTGCTTGAAGATTCATACCCGTGACCTTATTGACCCTTTCTCTTAAAATCAATTAAAACAGCTTTCTGCTTGTATTCAAATGCATCTGAATACATGCAAACGAAATTCTATAGAAGCGTTACTTAACCCCTTCCCTCTCAGAGCAAAATCGAGATTTATTACGTTTTTCTACATTACTTTTAACTGGATCGTCTAAATTTGATGGTTATAAATTAACATTCTATATAAACCAATGCAGGTTAAAGCAAGTTGAAAAACGTTACTTAATCCACCGATGGTGGTTGGTGCCTTCCTCACAATTATGTACATATTTGTTTCTGTAGTAAGAATGTCAAACCTACAAATTTTATCTAAATTTTACTTCTTTCAACATATCTACATGGAGTATGGGGTCTAGAATCCCAAAAATCATTGGGCGGAATATTAGAACAACACCTACGGGGCTGTTTCATGAAAATTGTTCACTTTCAATAGTTATATTACTTTAAAGTTTTTTAAGCTTTAAGGCAGTAAAAATATATATCTGTTCATTTTTCTCGGGAGTTTCAAATCAACAAAATCCTGGGAGCCAGATCTCCGGATAGATCCGGACAACTTTTTCATCAACATATTTGAGATCCGGCCTCTAAAATGTGTACAAATGACACTTAAGTGCTCATAACTTTTGATAGGGTTATCAGATCTTTAATCTTTTGGGCTTGTTGGAAAGGTCTTTTGATTACCTATCCAACGATGGGTCGCGTGATAGATCCGGACAACTTTTTATCAACATATTTGAGATCCGGCCTCTAAAATGTGTACAAATGACACTAAAGTGCTCATAACTTTTGATAGGGTTATCAGATCTTCAATGTTTTGGGCTCATTAGAAAGGTCTCTCAAATACAGATTGATCAGACGGGTTTTCTTACAAAAACCTCCCTTTTTACAATCTTTCAAACTTTAGCCAGAATCGTTTTTTTTAGCATAACTTTTGAAATACTTAACAAAACTTCATAATAGTTAATATAGGTCTTGTGGGACCCTAAGACTGATCGAATGAGACCAGAACGGCCCAAATCGGTTCAGCCAGTCCGGAGATAATCGAGTGCATTTTTTTCGGTGCACGGACTTACAGACATTTGCTCAGAATTTGATTCTGAGTCGATAGGTATACGTGAAGGTAGGTCTACGAGATCGAATTAAGAAGTTTTTCGAGTAATTTTATAGCCTTTCCTCAGTAAGGTGAGGAAGGAAAAAATGCAAATTGATGCTAGAGATTTAGATGATTGTTAGGACCGATTGCAAAGTATCCCAAAATTTAAACTGATGTTGATTTATTTTTGTCTGAACATCATTATCACCAATTTAGCCGCATATATTTTTAATTTTTGCTTCAAAAAATGCAAACTGGCTACCCTGTTGGAATTGAAGGGAAAACGATTGAAAAACCTAAAGGGTCTAGTTCATCAAATCGTCAGCTGTCACCGTGACAAAAGCTGTCAACATCGCTTACGAGTGGTTTTTGAAAAAGTCGTATGAATTAAATTTAAAAAAATCTTGAGTTAGTTTTAAAAAGATCCTAAGCGCTAGTTGTAAACAAATCAATTTTTCGATTAGTTCTCGATCAATTTACGAATTATAAATAAAAAATGCTTTGAATTATCATCTGCACGTCTTTTGAATGCTCTTTAATGGACAACAAACGAAATTTGGTTTGCTTCAGAAAAAAAAATCAAATAAGTGTCGGAGATCGTGATGGCTTTTACGACGTATTGCAAACTAATCAGAGAAATATACATATGGAAAATATTTTTTTTGTAAGTTTTAACTGATTTTTGCATATTTATCTATATATAATTTTAAAAAATACAGGTATAACGTATTTTTTCACAATTGGCAGTGTTGGTTTATAATAAATTACACTTTTAAATTTTACCGTGTCAATCATGTTAGAAACACAATTAAACCAGCCAGAAAAATAAAAATCATTATGAATTTTATGATTTGAGACATATAGCCGGGGTGACTTTGATAGGTTTGATATTTTTCCGCAAAATGAAGAGTACAAATTGACTACGTACGGAATGGTATGGAATCATACTGACCGTGGTAGAGAAGTGCTCAAAGTACCTCATGAAACTTTTCATGAAATTTTGAAAAGCATAAGCATAAGCATAAGCATAGGTGCCCACCCGCAGTTGCTACTCCGTTATTGACCAGGACCTCCAGAAGTTACATCCACGAGCCGTGGAAGATGAGTGGGTGCTATCTTTCCTCGCTTCGCAACTTCTCAAAGGCCCCTATCATGCTGATCAATACCGGCGCCGGCCACGACCAGTGGTAGAGTCACGGGGAAGTGGATGGGAATGTTAGTCCGATACTTGAGTGATAGAGACCGCCCAATCGACTGCTTCTCCGACAAAGTATCACATGAGTTTTGAGGGGTTAGTAGATGGGTATGAGGTCAGGATTCACGAGTGGCAGTGATGTGACCATGAGCATTTTGTTTATCGGTTGAAAATTTTAAATCTTAGGCAGCCGGCTGCGGAAAGATAAATAATTGATTATTTAAAAAGTTTTTTAATCGAACGCGTGCCAACCGAGCAGTAGTGCTATGGGCTGGACTTTTCAGTATATTTTTACTGTTTGAACAATTTAGATAACGCGAGCAAATTTCAAAAATAGTAAATAAACGACGCTTTACTTTTAATAAAATCGATAGTTTGATGAGTTAATACTAAAACTGTCAGCTGGAATAAATTATTACGATCAACGAATATAAACGAAAAGAAAACAGGTCATTACGTAACCGATTGTAATGAAATTAAAAAAATAACTTAAGCGAACTAAACCGGCGGCGTGCCTTCCAATCAACGATGATAAAAGAAGGACTTATGAAAAATAAAATATCAAATAAAAGGCTCCGACAGACACGTTGCAGAGTAACCACGAGGTCCCACTGCTCACAATCGAATCAAAAAATGCAAAAACGCGAGTTAATGGTCTATCCTAAATGTCAGCGTGTTTTTCGATAAAAGATTCTATACAAATTAGTTTTTCACCGTGAAAATTTAACACATTATTTGAATTGCGTGAACAAACTACAAGCAAAATGATCAAGAACGCGTATTATTAGTTATTTAATGATGACCCTATAACGATTATTTTCAGTGAGATATTATTTGGAATTATCGACCGATTCTGGAGATTTTACGCTGGTGAATATATTGGGCTGAAAAAAGAATAAAGAAAAACTCATTCACACTCTCATACACACACAAACTAATTTACATTTTTAGACTTCAACATTATAGTGAGAAAGATTATTAAATTAGACTTGTAATTATTTTTGAAAGGCATCAATATAATGAAAACAGCCTGTACTGTCAAAGTACCCTAATTTGGGTAGAAGTTCGTGCCAAGGAGAAAATTAATTCGCACACACACACACACACACACACACACACACACACACACACACACACACACACACACACACACACACACACACACACACACACACACACACACACACACACACACACACACACACACACACACACACACACACACACACACACACACACACACACACACACACACACACACACACACACACACACACACACACACACACACACACACACACACACGCTTGAGATGTCATCAAGGAACGAACTCACCGGGGTCTTGAAGACTGGAGACTGCTCCGCCGCCACAGCATCGAAATCAGGTGCAACCCGACCACAACGCCCAACGACTGCAGCACCGCACAAATCCGTTTGTCGTCGGCCTTACTGCTCCGTGTATTCAACATCCGACCAGATGCTCCCTCCATTCGACTATAGTCCCTACAGCATACAGCAGTCAATCGCCGCCTACACAACCCGGTGCACCGCGGCCTTTCCAGTGCCTCCAAAACACCGATGGTTCCGTGGAGCACGAATCCTTTGCCCAGCATGCAGCGGAAGGGAATGAAAAAAAATACACTGACAGCAAATCTCTCCCACCGCTGGCGCTGTAGTGGGTGCTGCACCACACCACCCCCAAACCACGGTGACACCACAAACAGCAGCAGCAAATACACAGGCACATCACATCAATTATCACAGTAGGTTGATGTTTCTTAATACCCACACACATTTACAATTCGTGACCATCAACCTATCATCACTCTCTCCCACATCAAAGCATACACAAGCACAGTGCACACCTCTGGTGTCTGAGAGCTGAACACTAATACCACTGTATCGGTTGGTCATCTTCACACCAAAGAGAGTACCACACGCACGCTTCCCTCTCTCAATTCTGTGAGAAGAAAAAAAAACATCGCAGAAATAGGCAACTCCGCAAAACTAAATCACAGAAAAACCACATAAAAACCGGAATATTTGAGAAAACTCCACTTTCCCCGAATAGCTTATCACTTATTCTACCGATTGCACTTATTTTCAGTTCACGAAAACGACAAATTCAGCGAAAATTTCTTCAAATTATACGCGACGAAAGACAACACGACCGAAGCCAATATGGCTGCTCCTCTCTCATATCACTTTTCATGAAATTTTGAAAAGTTTAAAAAGTTAGTTAACTATAACTAAGAAAATGTTGATAAATAGCATTTTTTTCATCTTCTCAACGTGTCATGATTTTGAATCGTAAAACGGAATGTATTTTCGGATTCTTCGGACAATCTTCTACTAGGAAAAGGTAAAATAAGTTATATAAATATTATTCAATATTATTTGTTTTTGAAACATAATTTAAAAAATCTCATAATTTAAAGGCATTTCCAGTTAAACAAATTTCATATAAAATGTGAAAACTTTTGATTCGTTCTTTAAATTCAGTTGTACATGTATTATAAATCCATGATTTAATAAACAAAACTAGTTTCACCGAATTTCAGGCAAAGTTCTGAATTTTTAACAATATTACCTTAAATTTATATGTATTATGTTAAAAAGCTTATAAACATAGTTAACTATGTATTGACTTAAATGATTTTCTTAATAATTATATCAGCAACCTAAGTGATGGTAAGTTCGAAGTAAAAATAATGTTTGAAAACCTCAAATCTGCTTTTAACAAGACAAACTATGACTATATAAGGCACCCTGGTATTCAAACAAATATTTTTTTCAAATATTACATTGTTTTTAAAGTGCAACATGTAGTTAAACTTTTTGTCAAGCAACTGTAAAGTTTAACATGACAGATGAGAAAGTTTCATACCAAGTTACAAGCTATAATCTCCCTTTAAAATTTCTTCATTGTTTAATAATATTTGAACATAAACTCTGCGTAAAATTTAGAACCTTTTTTCATTGTAACTTGTTATGTATCTGTGTCATTCATTTAATTTTAAGATAATGTGTTTTTATTGCGAGTAATAACGGGTTGTCTTTTATGTTCTATAATGCTTGAACAATTAGGTCGTAAGAATACGCAAATTGTAAATAGGACAGAGACCTGCTAAAGATGCGTGAGTTTCCATTCAATATAATTAAAACACGTTTTCAAACTCAAATCCATTGTTTTATCATAATTATTTTAATTCTGAAACAAATATTTTCCAAATTATAATCGTGGATAGGCCCTTTAGTTTATCAAACCGAGTTTTTGTAAGTGTGCGTGTTGCCGCCGCACGCCGCAATTTGAGTTGTCCAAATTTCAACCAATCAGAGTGTGGGTCCAAAATAGGTTCAGCGATATCTCCAAAATACATTTAATAAGCCCAAAAAGCATCCAAAAACTGTTTTACTTGAAATGCTTATTACAATGGAATGGTTACTTGATTCACATGGTAGGGGGTACCAGCCTAGAAGAAGGTTGAGAATCGCTGCTCTAAATGAAAAAAAAAAACAGAAATAAGATTCTGGGTTATTGCAGATTTGGAAAAATGGCAGAATTTTTGAAATTAGTTTTGAATTCTTTGTGAAAAATACGATTTTTTTTAATACGCCACAAAAATAATGCGTCCAATTTTACATAATGGTCCCTTTGACATCAAACTTCCAAACCATCACCATTTCAGGCTGCAAATTATTTAAAAAAAAACACGTGTTTTTGTATGATCGTAAATAGAAGGGGTCGTAACAGCCCACATTTTTCGAGATATCGAAAAATGGAGCTCAGTTTCGCGATAGGGAAGCAAAGTTACCCCTCGAGACAAAGTTCCACGTAAATCGAAAAGGGGTCGGGGCAACTGCTGTGTGAACTGGCGGAGAATTACCCACAGAAGAACCTGTAAAATTGCAAAACAATTTGACTCAATCCCACCCATCCCCATGTTGATGGATTTACTTAAAATTATTATCATTTAAAATGAGTTTATATGAATATATTTATCTGTGATTTCACTTTTTTCATTAAATTGAGGGAAAATTACATTGAAAATAAAGATTATTAAGTCAACCTTAAAAAATAAAAGAATTTTTAATTTTAATCGTTACTCAACTGTTCAACACAGGCCTGTCATTTAACGGGAAATTATATGTACTTCTTAAATCTGCAATTACCCAGAAATGAAAAAAAAGACCTCAACGGATTTTTGCAGATTTGAATAGACATGCCAGTTACGTGAAAACAAGTGCAACTTTTTTTAAATTCGTTTCATTATTAACTCTATTATTCAGAAAGCTAGGTTTTTGTATGGAATCAACCTAGTTTTGCACACTTGTTTTTCTCGCCTCATAATGCATTGACCCTTCAATGTGTCACAATTATAAGAAAGATAAAATTAAGGAGATATTGGGGCAATGACCGTCACTGATAATTCTGAATTCAGGGTCCATAAATAGTAAATTGAAATGAAAAAATAATCACTATATGTAAAATGCTTCTACAAACCACACAAAGAAAACCATTTTTTGATTGAAACATTCTGAATCAAGATTTGATTTTTTTTAACAAGTATGGCCGCTAAATGGCCGATCGGGAATTATGCCTTTCAGAGCCTTAAGCGACCATGGCAAGTGAAAGAGTTACCAAATTTTCGATCTTTTAGATTGGTTGAAGGGATGGTTTCTTTTTCAACGATTAGTCGTTTATTTCCAACATCATTGACGTGTATGCAAAAGTTCCCAAACAAAATTGAAATTAAATGCGTTGATTCGTCAATTCGAACTGTGAAAAGTTCATTTTTTAAGTATAATAATAGCCTAACCTCAGTAAAGAACACAAAACACTGAACATAAAGACTATTTCATCTTAGTGTTGGATTGATTTAGTTTGTTTATACAAATCTGAGAAAGCCAACAAATTGCATGCAGTTACTAGCCCAACTATTAAGAGGCTTTTTTCCTAAGATCAATAACCCATTCAAATGGTACCATTTATGCAATCATTCATTAAATAGAAACCATAGGCAGAGGCTATCTCTTTCAATTCCAGCAAGATGCACCCACAATGCAAACTCCCCACACAACAAAGAGATGCCTCTAGAACAAAACACTGACTGAATGGTTCTTCTCAATTTGCACCACTAAACCACCATCCCCTTCCATTCCCTTCCACTCTGATGCTCTGCAGTTTCTGAGTGGCCTCTGTGGTAGCTGATCAATGCAGAAAATGATGGTCGTTATCCTTACAACAGATGGTAATTTATCATCGCTCTTTCAAGACTGCAGCCAATCTGACCGCCATCCATTCCAGTCAAGCTTGCAGCTTGCTTCCTTCTGCTGATGGCTCAGCAATGCTCTTCTGGGAGCTTCCTGCCATGGTGCTCACCGTGCAAAAGTTTAATTAATTACTCATATCAAGTCAATAGTTTGAAAGTTGAAAACTAATTAGTTATTCTATGCCGCCGCAGGGATCTATTATCCAGCGACGACAACAATCGCCAACCTCCCACCCACGTCGAGATGAAGACTAATGACTTCTGATTAAAAGCACACGCGGTGAACAATTTCACGCTACGATTTGCCGGGCAAAAGTTTTGCCATCCACCCCCGCACACTGACATCGATCATCTTCCTGCATAGCTAGGCATTAAGGAATAGAACAACGCACCAAGTTTTTGCCTTTGACATCAAATCAGAGAAGGAGATGTGTGATATAGGTGAATGTGGGACTCCGGAGTACGGGGATGAGTAATACCTTTATTACACCTTGCGAACGCTGCTAATGAGTGCTTCAGGCAAGTTCTACAAGTTTTCCCAGCATTTGCTGGAGTTGTTCCACTCAAACGCACTCATTTGCGCCCTGCTCTCATCTTCTGTGGTTGGGTTGTGGAAATGAAGAGATCTCCTCTTGCGTTTCCGCAACCGATATACTAGAAAGAGAGAGAGAGAGAGAGAGAGAGAGGGGGTGGTGTTCTTTGTTTGATAAGGGCTTGTCAGACTGTTGGCAATTGTCGATGATGCGCTTTTACATAAATTAAAATTTCATTTCATTCTCATTTCAAGGTGAGAATAGTTTTTACTTTCTTTGAGTATCTTTCGAATCTTTCACTTTTCTTTTTTTAGTTTGAAAACAATCTTAATCATTATATACGATTTTTTAACTTGTTAAGACGGTAGATCGAATCGTCACATTCAAAATCCTAATAAGAAATATGTCGTAGATAAACTTTAAAAATAAATGTTGCTAATTTAACGTATGATTATAAACTCAAACAAACATTTTTTAAGCAGTTATTGACATGTGAAAACATAAAAAAAATATACCTCGTCAGTTACGATAGGCATATGGAGAATTTGTTGGTTAATTAAAGCTTCAAAATAATTGTTTTGGCCGCAAATTTATTAGCAACAACCTCAATTAAGCACACTGATTTTTGCCAATTATTTGCCATCAAGCTCAAATTCAATGCAATTTCTATCAAAATTTCTATACTACGGCACCATTAGCACACAAGATGAGAACTCAACCACTTAACGAAAGTCGCCATAACCATATTTTCACTTGCGCAAACGTTTTCGCATCGCTTTAGATGTAAACTTGTTTTCATTTGAGTCACTTGACGACTTACCTATTTTCGTCAAAGGCTGACGAAACCCGAGCGAAAAACAAAAGCAAATAAAGAACAAAGGCCGGCCAAAAAAAATTAAATTTGCATAACTTTTGCTATATACATGCAAGAGCTTTGAACTTTTCTGACATTAAATTTATAGTATAAATATAGTATAAATACAAAACAAATAAACCTCGGACGACCGGTAGGGGAGCGTCCATAAAAAAGTTTCTTTAAATATATTGAAGTCCTTTTCGACCCCAAACTCTCCAACAACATCGGCATGACCGTAGATTGACGTAGTTTTCATTTTCATGAAGTTTGATATGTCGGATGATAGGCTTTCTCTCATATTCCGGAAGTGTCCCAAGGGGCCACCGGTAATCGGTTCCAGATTGGCCAGAATGGGTCAGCGAACAACGGCATGACCGTAGATTGACATATCTTTCGATTCCATGAAGTTTGATGTGTCGAATGATAGAGTTTCTTTCATATTCCGGAAGTGTCCACAAGGGACCACTGGTGATTGACATAACTTTCAATTTCATGAAGTTTGATATGTCGGATGATAGGGTTTCTCTCATATTCCGGAAGTGTCCCCAAGGGATCACCGGTGACCGGTTCCAGATTGACAAGGATGGCTCAGTGAACCACGGCATTACCAAAGATGGACATATCTTTCAATTTCAGGTTTTCACCAAAAAAGTCAAGTTGGCCGTTCATCGGGTTCCCGGAAACCGGTTCCAGGTTACCCAGAAGTGGCCACTAACACTCCAGAGTGGTTCGGCAATCGTGTATTGTATTTTTAGTAAGTTTTACGGATAATCATGACAGTATTGGTATCACATAAACGTGAAAAACAGTAAAACATGAACTATTCGGATGTTCCGGATTTCCGGAACCGGTAGCTCACCTGGCCCTGATATTAATGTGGTTAAAGTACAGATAAATACCTATTGAAATTCATAATTTTCACATCTACCCTAAACGGGACCAAATTCAAATCTTATGCACCAGCATTCTAACCCGTGCTCTAGCCTAATTCATTGCCATTATCTCTAATATCCTTCATATCCTTAGCACCCTACCACTATCCCACCCACTAGAACCAAGAGTAGTACTACTGGCAGCAGCGCCAGAGTGATCCTTGTGAAAGGCAATCCTTTCCCATCCCCGTCCCGAAAAGCAACGTTATTTGCCGAGCAGCAGCGAAAGTGGAGATCCTTGTAATCGCACGCGAAATCCGACTCAATGCTCTGACGGTGCAGTTTCGAGTGCATTTCAAACATTGCACTTATCTTGTAACTCGTGTACGAGTAGAGGCACTGCATGTGCGTATGTGTGCTGCTTATTCACGTTATCAGTGTGCGGTTTTCTCCAAATCGTTTATGGCTCTTCGTGGAAGCGCTATTCCTCCGGGCACCGAAATTCGACAACATCTAGATGAGAAAGGGAACCCCATTATGTGTGTAGGTGCTCTCTACTGAGATGGCTTTGAGTTTTCTTTTTTCAAAAGTTCTCAACGTTTTAGGGAAGATTGAAGAAATGCACTTGAGTAAAAGTTATTGCAATAGTCAGTATAACTGTTTAAGGTGAAACGGGACACAAGCTCTTGGACAACTTCTGTTCAACTGAAATCAATTTCTGAACACGACAGATTGTTTGCTATCTCTATATTATTATTATCGTTTGCAACTGACAGAACTTGTTTACGTTACTGCGTTTTCCATAACCCTTTCAGGCCTGATGGGTCATTAGGGTGTAATATGGTTGCATGAAAAAAAAAGTTTATCAAATTTAGTGAGCATAGCACGTTTTACACCAGTTTTGAACACGCTGTATCTTTATTCAGGAGCCAGCTAGCATCATACTCTCTTCGGGGAAATTGTAGAGCACCTTTCAGAGCATCCGAATATGAATCTGATTTTATCACAGCGTGAAACGTGAATTTTATAAGTTAAAAAATTCAAAACAACGATTTTTCTATGAAAATCATAAAAAATGTAATCGCTCTGCGCAAAGTGAAGACAACATCAATCGTTCCCATACTTTGGGGAGCTGTTTAGGACCCCAAAAGAAACTGAAAAGTTACTGCGCTGGAAAATGTCCAAAACTAGACTTTAATTTTCGTAAAAGCGTAAAATCTTTTTCTCATCAATAGCTACACTTTTTTAAGATTCACCTTAAGGATGGACGAATTTGAGGTGAGTCAAATGAGGGTCAAATTCTACGAAATCGGCAGATGGCGGCCAATAAAATCATATTGTTTGTCCAAATGTAGCAAAAACTCGTTGAATGATAAGTCACAAATGATAAATAAAAACACGCAGAAAAATGTTTTGTAGAATCAGCCTGTACGAGGTTTAAATCAACAAAATTTTTGTTGAATATAATCAACGCCAATTTTGCGTTGAAACAAACCTTCATTTTCTCAATTCCACAAAAGTCTTTTGTTGTTTCGAAAAAGCTGCTTTGACATTTAGCGTTGATTCAACAAAAATAATGATTTTCAAATCAACAAAACGTTTTGTTGATTCAAATATGCCTTATTTTTCTGCGTGAAGTAAATCTTTCCCTGTTCCTGACGGGAACACCCGTGAAGAGTATCGGGACCAGCATTTACAAAGTGGATTCACACGGAGAAAAAAGAGTTCCCAAAATCGTGAACAAGCGTTCATGAAAATGGGAACCTCGAACAAAGTGTTCAAATCCCATGGTACGATTTTGAAAAACGTACCATGAAATTTGAACACTTTGTTCGTGGTTCCCATTTTCATGAACGCTTGTTCATGATTTTAGGAACTCTTTTTTCTCCGTGCAGTGACCATAGTATTAATAAACTTAATGTTAACATTCCATAGGTTGCCTTTCTAAGGTGTCTCGACAAGGTCTAGTTTGTGACGATACACTAATTTCCCTTTACTATTTGAATCCTCGATCTACCACTTACGAGGCGAAGCGTTACCACTGGGCTCGGTCCATAAATGATAAATGATAAATGATAAATGATAAATGATAAATGATAAATGATAAATGATAAATGATAAATGATAAATGATAAATGATAAATGATAAATGATAAATGATAAATGATAAATGATAAATGATAAATGATAAATGATAAATGATAAATGATAAATGATAAATGATAAATGATAAATGATAAATGATAAATGATAAATGATAAATGATAAATGATAAATGATAAATGATAAATGATAAATGATAAATGATAAATGATAAATGATAAATGATAAATGATAAATGATAAATGATAAATGATAAATGATAAATGATAAATGATAAATGATAAATGATAAATGATAAATGATAAATGATAAATGATAAATGATAAATGATAAATGATAAATGATAAATGATAAATGATAAATGATAAATGATAAATGATAAATGATAAATGATAAATGATAAATGATAAATGATAAATGATAAATGATAAATGATAAATGATAAATGATAAATGATAAATGATAAATGATAAATGATAAATGATAAATGATAAATGATAAATGATAAATGATAAATGATAAATGATAAATGATAAATGATAAATGATAAATGATAAATGATAAATGATAAATGATAAATGATAAATGATAAATGATAAATGATAAATGATAAATGATAAATGATAAATGATAAATGATAAATGATAAATGATAAATGATAAATGATAAATGATAAATGATAAATGATAAATGATAAATGATAAATGATAAATGATAAATGATAAATGATAAATGATAAATGATAAATGATAAATGATAAATAATAAATGATAAATGATAAATGATAAATGATAAATGATAAATGATAAATGATAAATGATAAATGATAAATGATAAATGATAAATGATAAATGATAAATGATAAATGATCAAACCACATATTTCTTTTGTTTCATTTGGAAAAGCATTAACGACGATGCGGTATGAGAACGAACGTGCCCTTGGAGTTTTCGAACGGAAGGTGCTACGAATGATCTACGGCAGAGTGCAGCTGTCTGGAGCTTGTTCGGCCATTAAAAGTCTAAAGCATCGATTCTCCCCATCGAAGTTTTTATCTACTGATCAAATATGTACGTCGGCTGCGGATTCATCAGGCTCGGATTAATCACGGACGAGTGCGGATGATGATGCGTGACCGGCATCGTGTAGCACATGTCGTAACTGCTGCCCACATCCAGATGCTGCTGGTGCTGGTTCTGTTGCTGATAACCGCCATACGCACCATGCTGCTGGTACATGTCCCCGGGGTAGAGCGTCCCGGACGTCGTTGGCGGCGCCATTTGACCGAGCTGCATCTGGGCCGGTACGGGCGGCGGCTGAGATGGCACGTAGTTGGTCATGTACGGTGGAACCGTGTAGACGGAGTGATTGTCGATTAGCGAGGTGGCGACCGAGAGTTCCGAACTTGCGGCCGAGTCCAGCGAGCGATTCTCGTCGACGTCAATTTTCGGCTCGAAAGGTTCCGGTTCCACCTCTGGAATGACCACTGGTTCGGCTGGTTTGGGTCGGTGTTTGGCCTTGACGTGGCGGAGGAGCGCTGGAGATTGCGTGAATTTGGCGTCGCACTCCTGACAAGCGTATGGACGATCTCCGTTGTGAGTTCGCCGGTGGGCGATCAGGTTCGAACTGTTGGAGAATATTTTGCCGCAATCCTGGCAGCGGTGTCGCTTCACTCCGATGTGAACCGTTTTGATGTGACTGTTGAGGTAGGACTGCTTGTGGAAGGCTTTGTTGTCGCACAGCCGACAAACGTAACTCTTGACCGGTTTGTGCGTTTCGGCGTGATTTCGCAGCTCTTGGGCCGTCCTAAAGGCTCGCTCGCAGAGATTGCACGGGTTGTTGCGTTCCTCAGAGTGAGTCTTCCTGTGAGCATGCAGATTGCTGGAAGTCCTGAACAACTTGCTACAGATTTCGCACTGATACTTGCGTTCATCGTTGTGAATTCGCATGTGAAGTTGTAGATTCCCCGACTGTGCGAACCTCCGATGACACGTCTGACACTCGAACGGCTTCTCCCCGGAATGCACCCTCTGATGGGCCTGCAGATATCCACTGTAGTTGAACGACTTGCCACAGATCAAGCACTGCTCCGGTGGCTTCAGCTGCTTCCCTCGTTTGGCCATTCCGACGTTCTTCCTCACCGCTCGCCTCTGCTTGAAGATGTTCACCTTCGTACCTTCCTCCTTCAGCTTGGCCTTGTGCTTCACCAGCAGTTCATCCAGCTGGGCTCGTTTCTTTATCGGTTGAACCTTTTTCACGTTCCTCCCAGCCGACACCGTCACAACCGGCACTTCCTCTTCCTCCGGTCCAAAAATCGCATCCATCGCCGCATAAATTTCGTCCTCACCGACCTTCTCCTGCTGCCCAACGACAAAACTCCTCAACTTTTCATCCGAAGACTCGCACCGGTTCCGGAACTCGAACGCCATCCCGGCCTTGTAGAAGCAGTCGTTGCAGATCGCGCCCGGCAGGCCGTCCTTTTCGTAGATCTCGACGGAGGCGCAGCGCGTTATCATGTCCGAGGGACGGATCGAAAAGTTGACCGCAAACAGGCTGACGAGGGAACCGGGCTGCAGGTGCTGCAGACACAGCCGGCAGATTTTGTCCATCTCGAAGGGTGGCTGAGCTTGGGGCAGCGGTGGAGACGGTGGTTTGTCCATGGCTGGGCTTGACCGGGGATGATTCCGACGGCGAGTTGAGTTTCACGGCATCAAAACATAAACACAACGTACACGTTTAGTAAAAGGGGGGTAAATTTCTGAAATGTTTTAGTCGCTGCGTTTAAGAATGCAGTGGTGTTCAGAATTTAGTCTAAAACGTTCATTTGAAACTAATGGTACGTTCGTTTGAACAGCCAGTGCGGCACTGAGTGCCGCACTCGTCGGTGTCAGTTTTGGTTCAATCGAACGTCATCTGTCAGTGTGCTTGGAACTCGCATGAAACTGAAAAAATATCGAGTGCGGCACTAGAGTTTCAGTTCCAAGATGGCGGCGAAACTCGTGCGGAACTAGCGTGAGTTTCTTCAAAGAAACACTTTGACAGCTCTGAGTGCGGCACTCAGTGTGGAAGAAGTGCGGTGCTTCGGTGGACGCGCAGTCCTGTTTTTTCGTGATAATTTTCGTCTCTTTTGTGTCGCTTTTTGTGTGCATGGGGTGATTGGGCATAATAATTGAATAATGCCATCAGAAGTGCGGTGCTTCGGTGGACGCGCAGTCCTGTTTTTTCGTGATAATTTTCGTCTCTTTTGTGTCGCTCTTTGTGTGCATGAGGTGATTGGTTTTATGTGAGTAGGTTTTATGTGATTAGGTTTTATTTTTTATATTATTTTCTTTCTCTCCATTTCCTCAGTTTGATTTGCGATGCCTTTCCGTCGGGTCGTGTTTTTTTTCGCGTTCGTCGTCGGTGTGTTTTTCGTTTTTTTTTTCGCGTGCGTGTATGTGTGTAAAAGTGCGGCTGGTTCTGGTTGTCATCGATGACAATTGAGCCAGTCTTATTTGCGATGCCTTTCGGTCGGGTCGCAGGGTTTTTTCGCGTTCGTCGTCGGTGTGCAATAACAACAAAACCTTATCATACCATTTCAGCTCGATAAACATCGTAACTCGTCGTTCGCTTCGTTAATCAGTACCCCACTAAACATGAATCATGTAAAACTCGTAAAAACATCTCAATTAAAAAGTCAGACTGTTAAATTCTTCATCATTTAATTACAAATAATTTTGGTTCTATCTTTCCACAGCCGGCTGTCTAAGATAAATCCATCTCAATTAAAAGTTAACAGCCGATAAACGGGAAATGACTCATCCGCAGCATCCGATTGCTTGCCTTGAGATTAAAACGTAATACCTTTCAACAAACACTATGATTTTGGGTCGCATCATCATCTTCTATGATGAATCCTGACCAAACACCCTATCCTACTAACAAATTTTCAGGTTCCTGGCGCTTGTGGGGTGTAAGCACAGAGTAAATCAGCTGCCCTAGTAGCAACCTGCGCTAACTAACATTCCCGTCCCTAAAAATCGAGATCTACAAACTGACATGGCGGGCGCCGTTGGTGGCCAATGACTGTTACCTATTCGCAACTGATCTAGCTTTAGCAATCATGGTGTTTTATCTTTTCAGCGCATTCATACATGCTGTTGATAAGGGAAACACCACTAGATCGTCGAAGCATATAATCAGTAGTGCTGAAAGGATATTACGGTTCTGTTCAGCAACGGAGGGGCAACCATGGGTGATCTCTCATGCTCATGCTCTCATGCTCATGCTCATGTTTCATTTGGAAAAGCATTAACTGCCTTGAACACCGTTTCCGATTTGAGCAAAATGCTATCACAGCAAATTTATTTCAACACATCGTTAAATAAAAAAATCAGAACCTCACAATGAGGTGAGTGAGAGTAATTCACAAAAATTGTAAAGCATTTCCGCAATGAAAGAACGTCAATTACTTGGAGCGCCATAATGGGGCTTTAATTTTTCAGTACACCATATGGCCATACAGTCCTTCTAGAATGCCTGCCCCATACCCGCACAACATACCGTTTCAGGTGGTTTTCCACGTGCCCATACTCACATTCATAACCACACATTGGCGCTGTGCATCCTGCTTATATTGCTTCTCGTATTTTCCCCGTGCTTTGTCTTATTATGAATTATGAAGTACACTTTTTTCTCCAAACCCCACAGCCCCGTCCCACACAGCTCTCAACGGTTGGACTGCACCACAGAGGCTTGTTACCCAACAGAAGTGCGACAAATGCACATTACAGGCTCTCGTGAAACGGCCAACCAACCCACGACGACCACGAACCCACGGCAGTCAGCCTGCCATCGAGCCAACTTTCAACTGAAGTAGTACCTTCAACACGCTCCATCTAATGCTTTTGTGAAAAGGTTTTTCTTTTTTTCTTCTCAGTTTTTTTTTTCATTTCCCCAGCCATTCGAGCCCATCCCCCCTCGGCAAACGGCGGCGTGTGCAGCCAAACACAAATACATTGCTGGCCCCTTCCCACGTGGCATGAACAAAAATAAAAACACAGATAATGATCGTCTAAAGTATGTGCAAAAATTAAAAACTTCTCCCCACTTTTCTCATTTTCCGAGCGGTGGCAACAGCACATGCGAGCAGGGCAGAAACACGGAAAAGGATAAATTTGGTTTAGTCGTATAGGATTGTACCAAAGATAAAGTACAGTCCAGCTTTAATTATTCGAAGCCTCGATTTATGCATTTTTTTTCAATGTTCCATCACCACCATTTTGACCGCCATCTTGGATTTAAATATTCTAAATCAATTCAGAGAAGTTTAGGGGTCATTCGCTCGACAATAAAAATAAGACAACGACAATTTTTTTTTTGTTGATCTATTATCCGAAGTGAAATTTTGCCAAAGCCATTGGATAATCGAGTCTGGACTGTAAAACAAATGTTTTTTAAAGGATCAATTCTGAAATGCCAATAAGGTGGTTGTGATAAAATGAAAATAAATCTGCATAATTTTGTCACCAATGCTGCGAAAATATTTCTAAGTGAAAGCCACAGAAATAAACCACAAAAATTACAATTTCTACAATTGCGCCTTTTGTCGTTGCGATTATCGTGGCGACAACCTCGGCTCATAAATTTACAGCTTTCTTGTGTATACGACTTTACCGCAAAAAGAGTGGGATCCTGGAGTTTGGCCTGAGTTCCCTTCCCCGCCGTCCCTTCTAGTTCGTAGTCCACGATGGCATGTTCTTGTCCTGTCTCTGTCCTGTCTGTGGAGCGCCGCAGGATGCCACCCGGGGAGATAAATTCCGAATAAATAGAAACAAATGTCCTCGGAATGTGGAAAGCCATCGCATCGTTCGTGAGTGCACTTTTCCCGGAGAAGCAATTTTCCTTCGTGCAGAAGCGAACCTCGGCCGGCGCATGTTTTCCCTCGAGGAGATGCTGGCTGCACCGAGGAGCACATACCTTTTTTGATTAGTGACTCTTACATCGGAGGCACTTGTGCTTCGTTTGCCGGATTTAGCTTTTCTTTCCGGGGGCTATGCTTTTATTTTTTGTTAAGGTAACACTTTCCAAGAGTTGGGAACAACCGGAAGGCAGATGATATTGGTTGGGATCGCTGGGGATGCTAGGAGAACTTCATCTTGCTAATTAACTTAAAATATTTGGAAACAGTTAATTTAAATTCTCTCGAAAATTTTCGTTAAAAAAACAGATTAATTGTAGATCACATCTTGTGAAACTATTGTTTCAATAATAATGTTATCCAACAATAGATCTTCAAAATTTATGATGTTTAAAATATCGATATTTGTTAAAAATAATCAAACAGCCGTCGGTAATGTCGATAATTGTCGGTAACGGGCAAAAATGTATATCACATATTACAACAAATGCATGAGGACAGTTTTCATGCAGATTATGATATGCAGAGCAAATAACACATAGAGTTAAAGTTCCCTTAAGGGGTTATATGCATGTAAATCGACAAAAATGTCAGAGGTTGGAGTGAGCACACACTTAATTAAAAACTTCATCTTCATCTATTATCAAAACAAATTTGAAGACATTTCGGCTCAAAATTTTGGTGAAGACTCGTTAAACCGGTTCTATGTGCATGACGAAGGCTGATTGAAAAAAAAAACTTATTAAAAAATTATTAGAATATTTTTAGTGTTTTTCATACTGACGATTTTACAGTTTTTGATTTTTGCACATTTTAAAAATCGGGCTTCGTCTTGCCCACGGGATATGTCTTGAGAGTCTTCACCCCGAATTTCAGCCAATTTGGTGCATCCCATCTCAAGATATCGTGGCACCCGTAAATCAACTCGGTGTTTCGAGAAGCACGCTCAGAAAGTTTGACAGTTCGCTTTGCGCACGGCAAAATGTTGAACTTAAAATCGTCTCTAACTCAGTTTAATCATGTAATATATTAAAGAAAATTTCAGAAGTGAATGAAAATCTTTTTTTTTTGTGGATTCAATAAATTTTCTGTAATATGAAATTTTGTGATTTTCTACATGTCTGTAACCTCTTAATAAAATCAACAACAACAACAACAACATTCCAGGCAAATTAAAAGCAAAATAATGCAAACCGTTAAGACTCGTTGGATAGGTATTTTGATTACCTTTTGAACGATAGGTCAGATGGTGGATTCGGACATGAGCAATTCTCTACCAAAACCGGAAATGGATTTTATTTGTATTTTTTGATTTGGCTCAAACTTTGTGGGGGCCTTCCCTATGGCCAAATATGTATGCAAAATTGAATTTGCAATTGAAAAGTACTTTACAGATGTTTTGATAAAGTGCTCCGTTTTCAAGATATAGCCACCGAAAGTTTGATTTTAGCGAAATATTTGCAGTTTTTCAATTTTTAAAAATAGTGACCATGAGTGACCATTTCTAAAAATATTTTTATGAAAAGTTCAGAAAATTTTCTATAAAATTGTCGAAGAGACATTGAAGATTGGACCTCTGGTTGCTGAGATACAGCGGCTTAAAGAAAAATAAACATGAAAATTGAAGTTTTCTAACCCAAGTAACATTTTTAAACCAACTAGCCACCACGAAGTTTTATTGAGGTTTTATTGTAGCATCTTGATTGCTTAATAGTTTTATTTGGGCATTCACCGCAACCAATAAGCAAGAGCTAATTAAAAGGTTCTAACAGGGTTTTATGCCTCGGACATAAAACCGAGTGGAAATAAAAGCCGACTGGCTTTCAATAAGGTTTTATTAAAGTTTTAATAGAAGCTTGAAAACCAGATGGCAATGCCATGCCAAACGGTTTTATCGCATGCTTTGTTAAACCCAAGGGTGTTGTAGCTGTCAAGTGCCATTAGGCATGTAAAAAGCTCACTTAAAACCATAAGCTCCTACAAGAGCATTTATCGCGGCCAAATAGCAGTGCATAAATATGGCGCTAAACGCGTGCTCTGATTGAATATGATTGACCGCTATCTTGATTGAAAAAATAGAAAACTGAAAAATTTGATTTAAATTTGATGAAAACACACATTTATGCTGAATTTCTGGTATGATTTATATAGCGATAGATGTTTAAAAATAGTTTGAACTTTTTTTTTTTTCAAAGAATTGCAATAAAATATTTTTTAACATTAAACACTATGATTACAAAATATTGATTTTTGATGAAGCGAGTTGAATTTTTTGGCTCCATCTCCCCTACATTAATCAATAAAATTTCAACCGCAGCTGAATTTGAGCCATCAATTGCGAAAATAAGCTTTCAAACTATTTGGATTACCTCTAATATCTATTATTGGCGATGATACCATTTTTGACAACCATCTCCATAATTTCATTTGGCAAGACGAAGATTTATTTTTGCCAAAATAAAAGCTATTTGGCATAAGACGTTTGAAGGCGTATGAAATGTCATTTTTCCATAACTCCTGACTAGGTTTTAACAAAGGTTTTATCAAGGCTTTGAGGATGTTGTTAGGATTCAGTTGTAAAGCCTTGAACTCCTATGTAGGTTTTCTAAATAGGCCGTAACAACCTTTTGCGGAGGTCCTTTTGGGTTTTAAGTGCACAGAAAAAAAAATCATGGTAATATTACATCTGGGAAGGGGTACATCTTTTATGTCAGAAAAAAGGTGTAATTTTACCACTAAAAATGTGTAATTTTACCACTTTTCTGGTGTAATGTCACTTTTTCAGTCTAAAATGAGGTAAAATTACATCATAAAAGAGGTAATATTCAACCATCCAAAATTACAGCTTCCAAATTTACATTATTTTTTTCTGTGTGGGGTTTATCAAGGTTCTGGGGAGTTTGTTACGACTAAGGGGTTTTAATGTTGGTTTTGGCTGATAGGTTTTATAGCGGTTGTGACAGCTTTGATAAAGCCTAAAATGTTACTTGGGAAGTCTCACCCAAACAGCTCGTGGCGCAGGGGTAGCGGCTTCGGCTGCCGATCCCGATGATGCTGTGAGACGCGGGTTCGATTCCCGCCTTATCCACTGAGCTTCTATCGGATGGTGAAGTAAAACGTCGGTCCCGGTTTCTCCTGTCTCGTCAGAGGCGCTGGAGCAGAAATCCCACGTTAGAGGAAGGCCATGCCCCGGGGGGCGTAGTGCCAATAGTTTCGTTTCGTTTCGGGCAATCACTCTTACCCCTACACCATGGTTCCCGATTCCATCAAATAAACCATAAAAAAATACCAAATTTTAATTTTGACGATCAAAATTGTAAAAATTGATCTAAAAAGAATGGGCAGGCCTGATATAAAGCATAACGGAAATTCGAAAAGACTATTCATATTATGTGGCCAATTATAGTTTTTATCTACTCTAATTTTGACTACGTCTGCCCAGCAACTAACCTGATGCAAATCAACAGTCCTGTACTTTTCAACGAATTCCATGTCACGATCACAAGCTCACAGTTGCATCCAACTCTCTGTTTTTTTTTTTGCATTTTCCAAAAAAAAGATGTTTCTTGCTCACATTCTGCTCTATCTAGTTGGGTTCTTAAAAATACACTAACAAAGAGAACGTGGAGTGAAACTAGTCTATTTCTCTCCATCTGCATGAATCGCAAAGCAAAAAGTCCAATTGGCCCAGCTTATCCCTCAATCCTCGACGCATGTAGCCATCCGAACAGCGAACATCGCACCATTATGTTGCTGAACCATCACCACTGCTGCTGCTGCAACTCTTCTTGGCACAAATTGTATCAAGGACCATGCACGAAAGGACCTGGGACAGAAGCGCGAAACTCGAAAGTACGCGTTCCCATCCCAAAAAAAAACACGAAAGAAAGAACAATGCAAATCGGTCTAGTTTTCGGATGAAGCCAGCCTGGCAGGTCTCGAAAAAAAAAGAAAATGTGTCCAACCAAAACTGAAATGTTTCGAATCGAAGTGAAAGCGGGGAGGAAAAAAAGTACGAGAATCTATTTTCATGTCAAACGAAGTGATAATGGAAAAGAGATTATCGATGGAAAACGTTCGTTCGTTCGCTCGTGGAAAATACGTGCTTTTCAACGGTGGCACTACACTGACGATATGCGTTGGATTTGAGGAACGTTTTCGCATAACCCGCGGAGTATGGGTGGGTGGAGGGGGGGGGGGGGAACACGGCTCACGAGACAACCCTTTTTTTTGTTTTTTTGTATTTTTGTATTTTTGTATTTTTGTATTTTTGTATTTTTGTATTTTTGTATTTTTGTATTTTTGTATTTTTGTATTTTTGTATTTTTGTTTTTGTATTTTTGTATTTTTGTATTTTTGTATTTTTGTATTTTTGTATTTTTGTATTTTTGTATTTTTGTATTTTTGTATTTTTGTATTTTTGTATTTTTGTATTTTTGTATTTTTGTATTTTTGTATGTTTGTATTTTTGTATTTTTGTATTTTTGTATTTTTGTATTTTTGTATTTTTGTATTTTTGTATTTTTGTATTTTTGTATTTTTGTATTTTTGTATTTTTGTATTTTGTATTTTGTATTTTTGTATTTTTGTATTTTTGTATTTTTGTATTTTTGTATTTTTGTATTTTTGTATTTTTGTATTTTTGTATTTTTGTATTTTTGTATTTTTGTATTTTTGTATTTTTGTATTTTTGTATTTTTGTATTTTTGTATTTTTGTATTTTTGTATTTTTGTATTTTTGTATTTTTGTATTTTTGTATTTTGTATTTTGTATTTTGTATTTTGTATTTTTGTATTTTTGTATTTTTGTATTTTTGTATTTTTGTATTTTTGTATTTTTGTATTTTTGTATTTTGTATTTTTGTATTTTTGTATTTTTGTATTTTGTATTTTTGTATTTTGTATTTTTGTATTTTTGTATTTTTGTATTTTGTATTTTTGTATTTTTGTATTTTTGTATTTTTGTATTTTTGTATTTTGTATTTTTGTATTTTTGTATTTTGTATTTTTGTATTTTTGTATTTTTGTATTTTTGTATTTTTGTATTTTTGTATTTTTGTATTTTTGTATTTTTGTATTTTTGTATTTTTGTATTTTTGTATTTTTGTATTTTTGTATTTTTGTATTTTTGTATTTTTGTATTTTTGTATTGTTTGTATTTGTATTTTTGTATTTTTGTATTTTTGTATTTTTGTATTTTTGTATTTTTGTATTTTTGTATTTTTGTATTTTTGTATTTTTGTATTTTTGTATTTTTGTATTTTTGTATTTTTGTATTTTTGTATTTTTGTATTTTTGTATTTTTGTATTTTTGTATTTTTGTATTTTTGTATTTTTGTATTTTTGTATTTTTGTATTTTTGTATTTTTGTATTTTTGTATTTTGTATTTTTGTATTTTGTATTTTTGTATTTTTGTATTTTTGTATTTTTGTATTTTTGTATTTTGTATTTTTGTATTTTTGTATTTTGTATTTTTGTATTTTTGTATTTTTGTATTTTTGTATTTTTGTATTTTTTTATTTTTGTATTTTTGTATTTTTGTATTTTTGTATGTTTGTATTTTTGTATTTTTGTATTTTTGTATTTTTGTATTTTCGTATTTTTGTATTTTTGTATTTTTGTATTTTTGTATTTTTGTATTTTTGTATTTTTGTATTTTTGTATTTTTGTATTTTTGTATTTTTGTATATTTATATTTTTGTTATCGTGTTTGAGAGGATTTCGTGATGGAGAGAGCATAGACAATTTACAATCAGAGGGTTAAATATATTTTCCAAGAAATACAATCGCAATATTTTGTTCAGTAACAATGGCACTGCTCATTTATAGTTCACTACCACATCAATGTATTGGTCACTTCGGTTCACTTCCGAAAGTGATTAAATTCAAATCAAATCAATCCGGGTCGTTCAAACTTTGGACCCTGCTCGGTCGGTCACTCAGTCACCAGTTCAACGCCAACACAATTGGCCAGGTCATGCCAGCCACAGGCTGCAGGACACCGGGCCGTCCAGTCCGTCCGGCTGGCTGTCATTCATTGCCAGTTCACCGCAGAACTAATTACAAAAGTTCACAATGAGCACGATTGCGGAAAGCCACCTCAAAGTCCCAAAACGGTTGAAATTACCATTTATCAATGGGTTTGAAATTGATGCTGACCACCACCCACAACGGAACGGAACGAGAGCCGTCACTCTTTTTTGGGGTGATGGGGGGAGAGTCACCGGCAAAGAACAGGAAAAACTGGGCTCCCATTTTCCGGCACAGCAGCCATAGCAGCAATTATTGCCACCACCACCACCCATCACCGGCACCCGGCCCTGGGAGTGCTGAATGTGTGGGCTTTTTTCTGCCCTTCAACTCTCTTCATTTGCTTGAAATCCCGAGTGCGGGCGAAAATAATAAAAAAAAGCTACGATAATGGAATCGCGCTGGGGAAAAAAGTGCTGCCGAAAGCTGCAAATACTTCACGTCAAATGCATGTTGAACGATTGTGATTTCAAGGGTTTTTTTTTGTTCCTGCTCCGATCCAAGAACTTGTGCCATGTGTGCATTTTTGGTGTGCGACGACCTTAATTGACAGTATTATGCAATGATATGCCCTAGGGGGAGAAACAGCAGGAAAACCACGAGATTTTTCATTTTGGTGGGGTGTGTGGTTTCGGCAGATTATTGTCATGAGCTCGGATATGCACCACCAACTAGTGGAAATAAGTTTTCATTGAAATGTTTTAGTTAAAAAAAACTATACAACAATTCTTGGTTTGTTCAAGAATCATGGATTACTGATCAGCAAACAAGCAAAAAGCAAACAAACAAAATAAGTCGCTCAGAAGATGCTCATCAATGATTAAGGTGACCAACTCTAGCTGAGTGATCAATTTTTAATAGTTCAGCAAACCTGAAAAATCTTGTAATATTCTCTACAAAAATGGAATTAAAATTATAAAGAGCAATTTCAGGATTTTTCAGGTATTTTTTTCTCGACCCTCTCCGATTTCAATGAAACTTCAACTTCAATCAAATGTAAATTTCCGGCTAGTTCCCTCCTTGACCTGATACATAGTTTAACTAACAAGTTATCGTACCCAATAAAACAACAAATTACAAATAAATAAATTACTTTGTAGACATATTATCCTAGGCATAATTAAGCCATTTTTGTGTATATGGAGCCAATTACACTCGATAATAACATTTCAGTAGGGCGGAAGTGTTTTAAATATTTTTGTATTTCGTAATTTAAATATTGCTGTATCTCGAAGCCTTTGCATTATATCAAAAAGTGGTCGAAGACAAACTTGTAAAAAATTTGACGGGCTTTCCGAAAAAAAATACACTGAAAGAAAAAAATTCTCCACTTTTATGACTTTTTTTGATTTTTAAGATTAAAAGTCAAATTTGAAGGTGAGCCCACGATTTTTTTTCGTTAAAAATTTTTGTGAAATAGCCTAAGATGTCATGAAAAATGCAAGATGGAGCAACTCACCTAAAAAGTACAAAAATCATTTACTAAAACTGTTTTTTTTTTCAAAAGTGCTCTAAACATCAAAATTTTCAAAAACCAAACACGAGAGTTGATTCTCCAGACAATTTTACATAAAAGTCTCCATATTGACCATTGACCTTAGTCCAATCCTTGTGAAGTTACAGCGGTTTTAAAAATAAAAAAGTTGAAAAAATAGGTTTTTTATGGTTTTTGGCAATTTCTATATGACAGATTTGGTTTTTCAGTCTCAAAAATATTTTTACCGGAAAGCTCGTTCAATTTCCCATTAGTTTGTCTTTGACCACATTTCAATTGGATGTATGAGCTTACAGATTTAAGCTAATTTACTATCCAGGTTACTATACTACACTGAAAAATATTATGTTTTCAGTTATGAGCAATGTAATTAGCTTATATTTGTAAGCAAAACGTCATCATTAACTCATTTTCGACCAAAATTGTCATTGTCACAAGATAGCACACAACAGACGAAGTGTCAAAAGTTCTTTGCCATGATGATTAGTCTTGTAGCACTGCACCTTTTTTCAATTTACTTTCATTCGAGGGTTAATTTTTAGGAAGCCAAAGTATGAGTCATTCTACCACAAACGTAACAACATTTAAAATCGCATTTCCGCGAAAACTACGATAGTTCGGGAATCGTAAATTGAAGAAGGTTGATACAGGTAGGGTGTTATATCAAAATCGTTTTTTAAGCAGCTGTTTATCAGTTCCAGAGCCGAGAATTTTAACAAGCCTACGAAAAATATGACTTTGGTATCAAAAAGATAGGGCGCTTCGGTTTGGGATCGGCAATCGGAATTTTTTTATGGAATCAACAGCACCACCAAATTTAAGCTCGACCAGAAAAGTTTATATCATTTTTGCACTTGTCTGTGTACGATCTAAGTGGAATCATCCGTCCTTGTATTGGTAGGCAAATGCTAGCCACTAGGCCATAGAAACTTGGTGAGAATCACGAACACTATTACAACCAAGAGCAAGCTGTGGCACTATAACCACGAAAATAGTGTCCAGGACATTCGTGAAAATACAGAGCTCAATTTGTTGGGTGGTGACGCACGGTCAATTGTGTGGGATTGTGTGTGAAAAGAAAAGAATTTTATTTCGTGTTTCATTCTGGTTGGCTTGCCCAAGTTCTTCCTACATCATCGTGGATCGGGAGGCACGCTGGCGATTTAAATCGTCTGGGTAATCGTGGTGCATTGATCTATTATTTAAATATCTGTGCGCGAGTGTTTTGGTGTGCTCATTAGAAATACCTTTCCATAACATCGTAGCTCAGAGGGCTCGGCGACGGGTTTATTGTAGAAGTCCTCCCCATAGCATCGTAGCTCGGAAGGCAACGAAAAAAAAATAAATCATGAGATATTTGAAGGAACGTTGTGGATTCAGCGGTCTCAAGCGGTGTCAACGGGTATATAGAGAAAAACTATGTGCTTGATGAGTCTGCAACTTCAACTATCGGACTATTACTAATAAAGTTGGGGTCTTCAGGGGTTAAACAGTGAACGGATGGATGGGTCCCACTGATCATTTTTGATTCATTGTTTAACTTCAGCTGTTCTGTCAATAACGGAGTTGCAGCTCATTGGCAGTCAACCATGCTCATGCTCAGACTAATGCTCAGGACATTCGTGAAAATACAAAGTCCCATCCCAGAGGGTCCCGGAAAACCAAAACTTCTGAGCATGGTATTCCCAACGAATAATAATTGCCAAAATTTGGAGCGAATGGTGGTTACTCTGTGGTATGGTGGTGTGTCCCTACGCTTCTTTCTTCTCAATAGATCAGAATTGTGTTGTTGTTTGAACACTCCGTGCTCAAACTCAACCCACTTCATTGAATCATCTCTGCGATAAACTGATGTGTGATGTTTAGATTAAGTATTTTGATTGACTCTTTGCGGTAACAATCGGTCTGGTTTTCAACGATCAAAACAAAATTTTCCTTGAAATCAATAGCCCTTTTCATACGAATGAAACTTTAATATATCTGATTGTTACGCTGGACTGTAAATTTAATGCATAATTGCAGTGCTGTAAATGAGTGATAAAAAGGCTATTATTTGATCTCTTCTTGTGTATCGTGATTCCCAGCAATGGCATTCTCTTTCTATCACTCCTCCACTTTTCCTCGACTATGCGCTCTCACTACAGTTGTATTTGGGGCATGAGTATTCAGGATTGAAAATTGTAGTTGCTGAGAGCTGATAGTTTGATATTTTACCAACACTGCATAATTGTAAACAAGTATTTCAACAAATCCTCGATGACAACTAAGTAACGTCATGATTCGAAATCCGGACACTTAGTTGCATATCATTTTTGTTTAAGCTGGAAAAAAAATCATGAAATAAATTGGAAATGTTGAAATATCATCAGGATGTAGTATTAACTAGGGTGGGTACGGATTTTCAAAAAATTTCGCATCAAGTTCTGGTGTGGTTCCCCTTATAGGGCATACCCAAAGGGACTCTCACGCCAAATTTCAGCTCATTTGGTTGAAAAGTGGCTTGTCTCAAGCGGGTTCAAGTTTACATGGAAATTACTATGGGAAATTTTGAATTTTCGTTCATTCGCTGCTACAGGCCTGGGGAAACATGTAGAAACTTCTAGGATGGCCAGAAATGAGCGGAATCGTCTGAAGAACAACTTTCCCTAAGAGACCAGGTCGATTCGTTCAACCCCCATCGAGCTCAACGGCAATACATCCGGGGTTTTCGGAACCAACGGTTTTCCCCAGAAAAGCATCAAATTTTCCTTAGCATGCTATGAATGCTTTATGAACACCGCGACGCCTCATGTCAAACAGCTACCACGTGGACTAGCATCGCCTATAAAAAATTACTTTTTATTACTTTTTGAACCATAGAATTATTATTCATGGTGATCAGGATACTATTCAGCTGTATTCTGAACCTCCAAATAAGAAAAAAAAAACTGTTATGGTGCAAATTTTACAATCACGTGGTAGCTGTTTGACACGTGGCGTCGTGGTATTCATCAAGCATTCATAAGGAAATTTGATGCTTTTCTGGGGAAAACCGTTGGTTCCGAAAACCCCGGATGTATTGCCGTTGAGCTCGATGGGGGTTGAACGAATCGACCTGGTCTCTTAGGGAAAGTTGTTCTTCAGACGATTCCGCTCATTTCTGGCCATCCTAGAAGTTTCTACATGTTTCCCCTGGCCTGTAGGAGCGAATGAACGAAAATTCAAAATTTCCCATAGTAATTTCCATGTAAACTTGAACCCGCTTGAGACAAGCCACTTTTCAACCAAATGAGCTGAAATTTGGCGTGAAAGTCCCTTTGGGTATGCCCTACAAGGGGAACCACACCAGAACTTGATGTGATTTTTTTTGAAAATCCGTACCCACCCTAATAAACAGTCACTTTTAAGAGAATTCATGCAAAATTTGTCTTTTCTAACGATTTTTATCAGCATTCGAAAATTAAAATGACTTGTTGTGCTTCGAATCCCGGACACTGATAAAGGCTGATTCAAAATCCGGACACTTATGCTTCGAATTCCGGCCACTCGATTTTTCTAATGAATCGCACAAATTTGGACTGAAATGTTAGTGAGTGGCATTCTTTAGGTTTCAAATGTGTTGTTAACATTAAAACAATCGATATTTTATATTAAAAATTTGCTAGAATTAAAGGAAATCAAAACCATAAATTTCTGCTTTGCCTTCCCGGTGCTTCAGACGCGTATGAAATATTTCAAGTGAAATGTTTCGCATTGTTTAAAACTTATTTTATTTGATTGTTTTGACATTAACTACAGCGTTCAAACAAACCTAAAATGAAAGTTGATGTTAGAATTCATCACATAACACAGTTTTGACAATCATGATGCGAACTTATATCCAAATAAATGATAACACAAGATAAAGTGTCCGGGTTTCGAAGCGTCCGGGAATTCGAATCATGACGTAAGATGGTTCGTAGAAAAATGTTTACAATTGCGTATTGTTAAATATATTTTTTCATTCGAGTGATGATGGAGTAGGAGAAATATGTCAATTATTATCTAATATTCGTTTGCTGCCTTTCAAGCACAGTTCGAATAACTGTATTCACAAAAAAACAATGTAATGCGAGCCCTATTTTTCAGCTTTGTCAGACTTCTTCGGAGTTATTGGAGGTTACTGTCGCAAGTAGATTCTCTTCCCATGAGGACACCGTGAGTGATTTTGCTTGTTCGCGTCCAACCATCCCCTTTTGGCTCTTCATACGGCAGTAATTTGAAGATGTTCCCTTTAAGTCTGGGCCACTGTAATTCTAGGGTCATCCTTGTTGATCTGTTGGTTTACACACCAAATCAAATCAAATCATAAAAACAACGTAAACAATTACAAAATAAATGTTCTGATATTTAAATTTGCAATATTTCTTTTTAAATAGCACCCTAAAAAGGAGTTCCCCTACGAACATCTCGAAAAGTTTTAATTTAATAAAATCGAGTGTCCGTAATTGGTTATTCACGAATGCTTAAAACAAATGCGAAACATTATATAATTTAACAAAAAAAAAACCTGCCATCACTCCAAACCTAAGCGGTTTAATTATGCTCTTGTAACGCTAATTGACGCGAGGGGGCCACTTGGCCTGGTTGTTCCGAGTGCGGCCTCGGCCACTCGTTTAACCTCTCCCATTGAGCTCCAGTCAACCCGAATAATCCCCTCTGTGTTGTGTGTTGAATAATTCCACTTAAAAAATCACGCAAACATACCACTTTGACATCGTAAAGTATCAGATTTATTGCCTCTCTTGCAGCACACATGCCCTCTGCATGTCAACCGTTTTCCCAGCCACCCGATGACATCCCAAATATGACCCCGTTCCGAAGCCTCCCCTGCCAGAACCGTTTCGTGGAATGCCTACTGCCCCAGACCACGTGCATGGGGTGGTGATTCATGATGAGTGGGGGTGGTTTCATAATTATAAAAGCACACAGTTCCGTCCTGGGTCCTGGGTACGATGTTCGCAACAACCCACTTGAAGCACACAGACACATACACATTTGCTGCCCCTTGGGTTGTTCGGATTTCAAATGTGTCACAGCGTCTCTCGTCTGGTCGTGGTCGCCTAGCGGCCTGGAGGCGATTCCAGAAACACATGTCCGTGGATTTGTTTGATTTTACGAGCTGACTTTGAGTTTGTAAATCCAGGAAAACTCTGTGGATGATACTGGAATTGCTGAATAACCTTAAGCATGAGTAATTTAATAAACATTTATTATAACAATTCAGTGAATATTTCTTAACTTAAGGATACACAGCAACCAAGGAAATTGTTGTCTTCTTATTCCAAAATTGTTGGCGTGGCTAGGTCATGAACTCATGCGTAAATTTTCAAAAGATCCCATCTGTATAAGAAATCTTTAAGACACAGGAAGGAAGAAATCATTTAAGAGTTGAAAATGCTTTATAAAAATCTTTAATCCTGTGACTTTCAGTTTATCATCATGAATCATGAACATCCTCTTAATTTGAGTGTTTTAAAAGCCTCAACATACTTTGGAAAGAAAAACAAAACTTGCTCTCACATCAGTATGATTTCAGCAACCCAATCCTTAGGTCATTCATTACCCCCTCATAACAAACCGCTCTCTTTTCATAAATTACGAACGTTATTGCTGGTGGATATTGGTAATGTTCTCCCATTTTTTGAAAGCATACCAAATACAACACACAGTACTTTGAGCGAGCAGCTTTTAGTGTGCAGCTATTGCAGTGAGAGTGCCTTCGGAGGAAGGACATTTTTCATAAATATCCATTAGCAGACGTACAATAAAGGCACTGACTGCTGCTGCTGCATCCCTACAGTAGCAGCAGAAGTAGCATCCTTTTCATTGAAGGGGGAGGGCACTTCATTGCACGTGCACACTCTCGCTCTCTCACACACACACACACACGCCACGCTACGCCACCCAAAGGCGGACGGCCATAATTTAATACTTTCGATCGAATGTGCAGCATGCAGGAATTTATATTTGTTACGCATACTTGACGGTCGTTATACGCTTCCATGCATTATGATTTCCTGCGTTTATGCATCTCCGCGCTTTCGAACGCGAACGCGACGCGAGTGGATCCTCAATTCGCGCCATCATCAACCGCCCACCCACCCACAATTGATGAGAAACGGGGGCTTATAATGGGACGGGTAGAGGTGACAGCAAAATGCAATCTCCCCACCCAATGCTCGTTCCTCTAGCCTTTCTTCCCCACCAGGCCAGCGCCAGCATGAGGGTAAATCGTGTTTGAATGTGGGTGAATAAATTTTTATTGCAATTTTTTTTTTGGTGTCCAGCTGGTGTAGGGTTACGGACTGTGAAAATACTCACCATTTCATAAAGCGCTGTTTCAATTTATGTCGTCTTGCAAAACTATCCTGAAACGTTGGGCAAAGTTGAACGATCCTTCAGTCAAATCCCAAGGATTTCCGGTGATCGTATCTGGAAACGTATGTGGCACACATTGTAAACAAATCGTGTCAAATATTAAGCTTCTAGGTTTTGAGTAAGGAGTGTCATGCTCATTATTCCACTGGATTGGTATTACAGATTTGTGTTCACCAGACATCCGTAATCTTAATATATTTTTAGAGAATTTTCAAGTATGGTATTAACTGTATCTTTTAATTGGTGTTTCCAAATTAGTTGAAACTTGCATCGTTTGTTGAGCGATAGAATACGAACCAATTGCTTCAAAAAATTGACTCCATCATTCATTGTTCTGAAATTGATGAATGACCTCTCTATGTTTAAGTCACGTAAATAAATAAACCACAACATTGTTCTGAAATAATTTACCATCAAACTTTAAAAATCTTGGACTTGGCCATGACCACAGTATATTTCAACTGAGACGGTTCGGTTAGTAACCACCATATATCTCAAGAACCTTTGAAGCGAATACCTTTCTCTGGCTAACGATTTCTTCGGACATTGTACAGACGTAGATCGGTAATGCAGATGACTCGGGCCAGGCAATCCACGACTCCTTCGTTCAGTTCTTGAGTATATGAGATGGCCCTGGACTGTTTTGAGACGGTGTTAGTAAGGGAAATTCTCGTATGTTTGGCACGTTAAGCACTCACTCCTAACTCCATCCAATTTGCTGATTTTCACTATTTGAACAACTAATTTTGCAAAACTTTTGATAGAAACTTGCTTGCTCACTTCTTATGATAAGTGCAGTGCTTCTGGAGACGCGCAGTCCTGTTTTTTCGCGATAATTTTCGTCGTAAATGATCGTAAAAATTTATTCCAGCTGGCAGCTTTAGTATCAACTCATCAAACTATCGATTTTATGAAGAGTGAAGCGTCATTTATTTACTATTTTTGAAATTTGCTCGCGTTATCTAAATTGTAAAAACAGTAAAAATATACTGATAAGTCCAGCCCATATCACTACTGCTCGGCTGGCACGCGATCGCTAAAAAAAAACTTTTTAAATAATCAATTACACTAATCGACAAAACAAAACTTGTGTCAAGGGATTCACGATATCTCATCGGTTCCTCAGAGAAAAGGCATCCCCGAATCCGATGCAATCGACAGAATTTGATTTTATGTCCACGCGGACTGACGCGAATGTGGTAAATTTTTTAACATAAAAAAACGAACAATTTAAAAAAAAAACCATGCGTCTCCTCCAAACTATATGAGCCGTCTACAAAAATATGGAAGCGCCTGGTGCATAGCCATTTCCTTAAAGCACAACGGAAACAATCAATACAAATGTATACATAAGTTGTCAAGTTCGGGGGATCCACAGCTAGCATTTTTTTTACGGGCTATGGGTACTTCGGGATGTCCATGGTCATCCAAGGACTCCCTGGAGTTGAGATCTACGAGTCTACCGCCGTAACAAGCAAGAGGTCGTCGGATTTTGACCCCGGATCATGTGAGTATAGCATCAGTGGATATGGTATACTACTATATGAATGTAATGGGATGTTCATGATCATCCAAGGACTCCCTGGAGTTAAGATCTACGAGTCTACCGCCGTAACAAGCAAGAGGTCGTCGGATTTTGACCCCGGATCATGTGAGTATAGCATCAGTGGATATGGTATACTACTATATGAATGTAATGGGATGTACATGGTCATCCAAGGACTCCCTAGAGTTAAGATCTACGAGTCTACCGCCGTAACAAGCAAGAGGTCGTCGGATTTTGACCCCGGATCATGTGAGTAGGGTAGAGTAGTCATCAATGAGACACGGGGAACAATGATAAAATGGCTCTCACAAGTCGAAGTTTCAACCAATCAGGCTCATATTTGGGGGAAAGGTGTGTCTACTGGATACACGTCTGCCATATTAATGCCTTTGGTTATGGACGCTCCCTTGAAAAGTTATTCATAAATGTTTGATTCTGGGGTGTAAAAGTAAATTATGGACAAAACTTACTTTTTCGCTCGTAGGCTGCCATTTACTCCAAAACTAATATTTCTTCAAATTTCTTTCGACGTTCCATAGGGATTAAGTTGGGCTACAATGTCCTTTCATTAGATTTGGCCAAAATTTAGAATAAACTCAGAATCCAGGGCTGTCTCATTGTTCCCCACTCATTTCAGCCCATGGGTAACAATGAGACACTTTGATTTTTCTTCAATAAACTTTTCAAAATCGATGGAAATCTTTCAAAACATGAATTAAAAGTGATTTTTGGCATATTTATAGAGTTTAAACTTCATTAAACCAAAAATACAAAGTTATTTGGTATTAATATATGGATTTTACAAAATTGAAATACTTTTTAGTGTAACTTTTGTTATTAAAAGTTTCATGTTGGCAAAATTGCTCTAAAATGTTCAAGGCAAGTCACCTGCAATGGAACAATACAAAAACATGATGTTTTGCTAGAAAAATGTTGATTTTCGTAGAGTGTCTCATTGTTCCCCACCTGTCTCATTGTTCCTGCCAAGTGCGTCTACAATGAGACAGTTGAATAACTCTGGCTGTAGATGTCGGATCGATCTCATATTTTTGTCAATGTTAGAACACATTAAAAGAATGATAATGCAACTAAAAGCTCATTAAAACATGCTGATGAAAAAATTAGAAAAATCGTTGAAAGTTGAAAACCAAAAGTGTCTCATTGATGACTACACTACCCTATAGCATCAGTGGATATGGTAGACTACTATATGAATGTAATGGGATGTTCATGGTCATCCAAGGACTCTCTAGAGTTAAAATCTATGAGTCTACCGCCGTAACAAGCAAAAGGTCATCGGATTTTGACCCCGGATCATGTGCGTATAGCATCAGTGGATATGGCAGACTACTATATGAATGTAATGGGATGTCCATGGTCATCCAAGGACTCCCTGGAGTTTAGATCTACGAGTCTACCGCCGTAACAAGCAAGAGGTCGTCGGATTTTGACCCCGGATCATGTGCGTATAGCATCAGTGGATATGGTAGACTACTATATGAATGTAATGGGATGTACATGGTCATCCAAGGACTCCCTGGAGTTAAGATCTACAATTGATGTAAAGTTATTGAAATATTTAAATTTGAACGATGAACGAAAGTCCTTGCTTACCACTTTAGCCAAACGGTGACCTCTTTTTTGTTACGGCGGTAGACTCGTAGATTTTAACTCCAGGGAGTCCTTCGATGACCATGAACATCCCATTACATTCATATAGTAGTCTACCATATCCACTGATGCTATACTCACATGATCCGGGGTCAAAATCCGACGACCTCTTGCTTGTTACGGCGGTAGACTCGTAGATCTTAACTCCAGGGAGTCCTTGGATGACCATGGACATCCCATTACATTCATATAGTAGTCTACCATATCCACTGATGCTATACGCACATGATCCGGGGTCAAAATCCGACGAACTCTTGCTTGTTACGGCGGTAGACTCATAGATTTTAACTCTAGGGAGTCCTTGGATGACCATGGACATCCCGAAGTACCCATAGACCTTTGAGAAACATAAAATTTTAGTAAACAAATAAATTTAAAAAAAAAGTTTTTCAAATATTTTAATTTTAAACTTTTAATATTTATTTTTATAATCGTTCAAAAAATGCTACCTGTGGACCCTCCGAACTTGACAATTTTTTTTATACATTTGTATTGGTTGTTTCCGTTGTGCTTTAAGGAAATGGCTATGCACCAGGCGCTTCCATATTTTTGTAGATGGCTCATATAGTTTGGAGGAGACGCATGGTTTTTTTTTAAATTGTTCGATTTTTTTATATTAAAAAATTTACCACATTCGCGTGAGTCCGCGTGGACATAAAATCAAATTCTGTCGATTGCATCGGATTCGGGGATGCCTTTTCTCTGAGGAACCGATGAGATATCGTGAATCCCTTGACACAAGTTTTGTTTTGTCGAGTAGTTTTATCTATCTTTCCGCAGCCGGCTGCCTATGATTTAAAATTTTCAACCGATAAACAAAATTCTCATGGGAATATTAATCCGATACTTGAGTGATGAAGACCGCTAAATCGGCTGCGTCTTCGACAAAATATCACGTGAGATTTTAGGGGGTTATTTATAGTCCTTAATTCTCCGCAATCTAATCGAACACAAGCGCAGCCAGTCCGAAGAAAGCATCCTGGAAGAACTTGCGGTTAGATTACACCTCAAGTCTTTTCTTTCTAATTGCAGTACATCTGAATAACCCCAAAAATGTACAGCAAAAATTAAAGCGGCTAGGCCTACTGCGTTGCATTAACCGCAGAGACAGATTCGGTGAACGGATCACATTTCACATAATCAACAGGGGATGAAGGATGCGTGGACATACCGTACCAAACGCTCCGAATCAGTTAGGTGTGGTGTGTAAGTGTAAATTATATTTTTAGGAGGGAAGTGGAATTGGGCAATTGAAATAGGGGAAAATGGGAATTGGGAAAAATGGGAATTGGGAAAGGGATAATGGGGAAGGGATAGAAGGGTTATTTAATTTATAATATCATAATATAGGGGAATATAATAATTTAACAACTTATGATGGACAGCTCTCACCAAGAAACAGCAAATCTTTAACATAAAGCTCAAATCTTCAAAAGACGCCGCAAGGTGGTATCCCGATCGTCAGATTCCAGGTTCTTCTCAGGATCGTTTGACGTGAACACATTCACTTTAGCACTGAGTATGTCCGCTCCCAACCAGAATTTCTTCATAGTTCGGTGGTTCTAAAAAAGAAGTTGCACTTATGGCCTATTTTGAAAACTGTAGAAAATCTTATCACAAGAAAATGGTGCTGCGATTTTCCCCCCAACCGTTCGCGCGCGCGGCTTACTGCGGTAAGAAGTTTTATGGATTACGTTGAATATCTCAGAATTGAAAACGAATTTTGGGGATCTGTGGAGGTCAAAAGGTGAGGCATTGTGAGCTGCACAAAATGACCTTCCTAACTCACTTTAGCCAAAAATGCACGTACGACAAGACGGCGATGAAATGTGATTAAATGACAAGAGTATGTTAGGCGTAATCTAATCAAAGGCAATCTCCAGGATCCCCTCGAAAGACTGGCTGCGCTAGGGTTTGATTAGAGATTAGATGAGGTGCAGTTTTTTAGTCTTGGCCCTAAACCATTTCATTGGGTGTAACCATATTTGTGTTCTTGTTTTCGTTATTCTTGTTGAGAGAAAACTTTAATTTTGTGTAAAATTTCCATATCGTAATCAAACTTTCCCAGATTGATTGAAATAAACTTCTGCTAGCAACCCTAAACCCAGAACCATGTCACCCTGCGCCACTCCCTCCCGTTCGTTTGGAACGCCACTTATTACGCCAGTTCCCAGTGCCAAGCACTCGAGCACACTTGTTAAATGTTCATAAATTAAACTGAAAAGCCAAATGATCCGGAATAAATTGAAAACATAAAATTTTTACATCACACAAATGCGAGATGCTTCCTCTTGCTGCTGCCGGGTTCGCACCCGGTTTTAACCATTTTCGCAGTGCTATTATGTGCGTTATTGAATTTTTTTTTATTCCTCCTCTCAAGCTCTTCAACTTTTTTACTTTATTTTATTTATTTTTTTTCGTGGTGGCATCCCGCGAAAGCATAAATTGTTTTCACTCCGGTGGCAGTGTAGCGGTGACGTCGGGCTGACATTTGGTGGTTGACGTCACGGGGGAGAGACCGGCACGTGGCACTGGCACATGGTTTGCGTTAAACGCTGCTGGCGGAAACTAAACTCGCACACAAGTTGGGGTTTCTACTTTTGATTGTTTTTTGGAAGCTTTCAGCGTGGTCAACTTTACTGCGCAGATGGCATAATGTTTTGCGAAGTTTTTTGAAGGAAACTACAGAAGGCAATGATGGGATCAAATTTGTTTGAAGCAGGAATTTGAAATCATATTTCGCCGCGAGCTAAATTTTGCCTCATAACTAAGTTCATAAATTCAGCGTCCACTCATCTCTCACCATCAGCTGACGTGTGCGCACGTGAAATGACAGCAGCCGTTAACGTCTACCCAACCCCGTCAAGAACGATAAAGTTTCCAAATTGAATTTATCGCTGCGATCAACTGCTTGTAAGCTATCGAAAACAAGTGAGACAAATTAACACTTTCTCGTCAGTCAGCCACCAACGCGCAACACTGCTTGATTGCTGCAGGGAAGTTTTCAACTCCGGGGTGAATTTTGACACCCGTTTTTCTCCCTTTTGTCTATCGCAACTGTCCTAAATAGTGTGTTTCAGAATGAGATGGTGCTCCAGAACAACGGACTTTGCAAAGGAACTAAGCCTCGGAAAGCTTTCGAGTGCGAAAACGAACACCGAATTGCAATCTCCGACTTTTGAGGGAATTTTACTGAGTATCTTCTGATTCATCAGAAATGAAACTATAGACTGTAGGGATGGTCAGGATGAAAGTTCATGTAAAATAAATTATATAGAAATACTGGAGCATTTCAACGAACAAATTAAAATTTAATAGCTCGAACAAAATCCAAATAGTCAATCAGTTGGTACTGGAAGTTGACATTTTCCGACGAAATAATCTCTCCCATATCAACTAATGAACAGTGTTCTCACAGAGTCAGTCACCATGATAGCAATGGCACGGTGTTCTAAAATAGCTTATCATAAAAATGTATTATGTTTATTGATGTTTTTATCCAGTTTATGTCAAATTTCCTTGGATCATTACCAAATTTAAAAAAACAATAATTTAATAAAATTAGCTGCAAAACTACTTTCAAGAACACCGTAACGAGAATTGATCGCCGAAATTCGGCTGACAGTAACACGCAACGACAGCCTTCCGCCAGTGCAGTGCAAAGTATCAGGAAGAAAGAGCCCATCATTGCATCGGCCGTCAACCCGGCAGGGCCAGCAGGGTCAGTGTATCGGAACTTTGTATTTTCAGTGCGACGAGCTGACTTTGCCGTATTAACGAAACGGACAGTCGAAATCCTCGCCGGCTGGAAAATGCCACCCGCCAAATTCTGTCGCCATCAGCAACGCGTGTCCAGCAGCATCAGAGAGCGGGAGCTTTCTGGAAGCTTAACTGTATCTAAGGGAAACTGTACACAAATGACAGTGTAACGAACGTTCCCAATGCCCAGCAATATTTAACGGGCCATTTTCATGACTTGTTTGAACAAGGCTGCGTCTGAATCTTTTCAAATTGTTTCAAAATGAGTTCAATAGCAGGTTTAAAATGAGTAATTCTGCACCAAATTTAAAAATCAGTTTTAATTACATTTTCAATTTGGTTCAAACTTTGTTGGGGTCTTCTCTATGACCAAAGAAGCCATTTTGTGCAATCCAGAACAGATAGAAATAACTGGAAAAGGCCAAGTTCAGTTATTGTCAGTAGATCATAACTTGTTATTAAAACACCCAGATTAGCTGTTATGATAACACAAAATAATAACCAGGGCTGGGTAGTCGGAGTCGGAGTCGGAGCCAGAGTCGGTGGAATCGGGTCTTTTTGGGGACCTGAAGTCAGAATCGGAGTCGTCAAAACTCGAACAACTGGAGTCGAAGTCGGAGCCGGAGTCGGCTAAATTTTATGAGCTGTACTCGGAGTCGGAGTTTTCTCAAATTCTACAAAAAAAATAAATTATTGTTCATTGTTTGCTGTAAAACAGTTTCATTTACAAAACTTCTTATATTTTTAATTGTTTTTTTTTTCTGATTACATGTACTTCGCTGCCATTATTTGTTTCATTTTTTCAAAAGATTTATCAGATGCCATTATGTTGTTGAATCTTTTTATTCTGATAAAAAAATAAAGCATATTCAATGATTATGTCAAAATTAGTTGCAACATTTTTTGATATTTTTTCAGTTTCAATTATTTTAAATGCAACACTTTGATTTGTTTGTACTTAATTGTAAACAAAATGTGCATGTAGAGTTCGAAATAATAGGTGTATAATCGTTGATTGTTAGTTGGATGAGTTATACTGCCTGTTATTTTTTTTTTAAAAGAAAGAATTGAAATAAATATAGGCAAAAGGTAGCAGCAAAAATCAATTTAAATCAACCAATATTGTTTATAATTTTTTGAGTTATGATAAGAAGGGATTAACAGGTTATAATTTAGTGATCATTGTTAAATAACACAATTAGAGCACAATTAGAGTGTTATTTAACTATGATCACTAAATGATAACCTGTTAATCCCTTCTTATCATAACTCATAACTCAAAAAATTATAAACAATATTGGTTGATTTAAATTGATTTTTGCTGCTACCTTTTGTCTTTATTTATGTACACTTTCAATTCAAATTTTACCCAATTTAATCCAGTTCTTTCTAAAAAAAATAACAGGCAGTATAACTCATCCAACTAACAATCAACGATTATACACCTATTATTTTGAACTCTACATGCACATTTTGTTTACAATTAAGTACAAAAAAATCAAAGTGTTGCATTTAAAATAATTGAAACTGGAAAAAATATCAAAAAATGTTGAAATTTATTTTGAAATAATCAATCAGCTAAAAAAATATCTTCTTGGAAAGGTAGCTTAAGGGGTTGTTTTGAAATATCCGTGAACTAGGAACATATTTCACCTGCGAATTTTAGTTTTTTATCCACTTTTATGTTTTTACATATATTTTGATGGAGGCACACGATCATTCAGAAGTATCGTCCGCCTCCTTTTAAATAGATAGAATTTTTAAAATTAATATAAATAAAAATTCCTAGGTTATATATTTTAAAGGTCACGGATATTTTAAAAGTACCCTTTAAGCGTCATTTTCTTAAAGACAACTTTTAGATACAATAATTTGCAATAATAATCTCCTTCAGCCATGGGGTAGTGTCCATGTACGTCTTAAAAAAATCAAAGGAGCTTTAAAAAAGTTTCTTTTTAAAATTTGTAATTAAAAAAAACAAGGTGACTATTGATCCTTGCACTGTAACTTGGATTTAGGCCGCACTTTTTTCTTGTACTTTTGATGACAAGAGTTCAAAAAACTAGGCAACCACGTTTTGTTTGTTTACATTTCCAGTCGCAGTTTCCACCAAACAAAACATTTAGTACTTTAAAAGTGCGATTGACAGGTGAAAACGAGCGAGCAACTTCGGCTCGCTTTGATCGTTTTTGAGGAAAATTTAAATTTCCCAAGACAGTTTGACAAGTCGCAATAGTGCGATCGATAGCAATAATATAGTGCGAAATCCAAGTTAGTGGGAATTGCGCAATATGATAGTCACTGTGTTTCTTATAATGTCAGCTTAAAAGTGAATACAGTCGACTCTCTGGCTGTCGATCTTCTCGATATCAACATTGCTCCATCTATCGAAGAATTCTTCAGTCCCTTCAAACTGCATACTTCGATTGGCTTTATTCCTCGATATTTTCTCTTGCTTGATGGATCTCTTCCTCGACGGTCCCTTGGATTCTGTTTGCTTTAAAAATCTCTTCCGATTGTCAATATTGTCACTATCTCATGGCTTGCACAGACATTTTTCTTTGCGAAACGAAGCTTTGAAGGGTGCTTGACATTAGTTTGTTTTTGTTTGCTGGACGTTGCCATGATTCTCTCCCATAGCTGGGTACCAAGAAAAACATATTTTCAATCGAGTCTTCATTTTGTATCGTTCTGTAAACTGATGATTCTCTTCCCCGACGGTCCCTTCCCAAGTAGCACTCATAACTTGTCGACTGTTGAATAATAGTTAGACAATTGTTTTTGATAAACATACGAGAAAAATTCTGAACATAACTTAAATAACAGTTTGTTTCACTGCTTGTATAACTGACTTATGTAACTATCGTGTTTTGTGCCACAAAAGTGTTAAAACACAGTCAACTTCACTCTTTTCTAACTTTAAAACACAACATAGGAAAAATTCTCACCTATTTGTAAGTAAAGTAAATTCGCTCCTAACTCCATCCAATTTGCTGATTTACACTGTTTAAACAACTTATTTTGGAACACCTTCGATAGATACTTGCTTGCTCACTTCCGTTTGAGGTATTTATCACTTAATTTCAGTCGAAAACGCTTTTTATGAGCTGTAAATAAACGTCAAAATGCTGATATGCCAAGATGCTGTTCCCTCTTTTGCATTGTTTTCCTCAGTTTGCATAAAATTTCCGATCTTTTGATACCCAAACATCTGGGTTTTCTTTAAAACCTACGTTTTTAAATACCTCGGCAAAATGTAAGTTTGATCCACGAGAGCAAAAATTACGAAATTCCATACATTTTTGGCAGGTTGCTCAAACGAAACCATAACAACGTTTTTGCTTAGGTATTTAAAAACGTGGGTTTTGTAGAAAACTTGGATGTATGGGTATCAAAAGATCGGAAATTTTATGCCCTTTCTGATGCCACATAGATTGACTTGTGAATTGTAGACCGGTTCGGATGCCGGCGGATTTTCCGACGACGTAATTCCTGGTTGGTACAAAATTCTAACGAAAAATCTATTCTAGCGATACAAAGACCCCCAAAACGGTGTTATACCCACTCCCAAATGTTTATTTAGCAATTCTATGGTAATATATTGACATTAAGTTGAAATAAAAGTTTGCAAAGTTAAGTTCAGATAAGTTTTATATATAATTTCCAGAATTATATAAACTTTTATACTAAGTAGTTAGTAAACTTTATATTCAATCCAAATTATTTTTTTAATCAGTCAAGGATGCCTATTTGGAGTTGGGAGACTGGATTTATGATGATTTGTCAACAAATAACATTATTTATGTTAATTTTTTGAAAGGTGTACAAACTTTTTTTGCACCTTTTTTATTTTCGTAAAAGTATTTGTTATATAACTTTTTATAGAAATCATCTTTTCATGACCTTTTTGTAGCAAAATGTTTGGCATGAGTTTCTGAACAAAACGTAGTACTAGGTTTCTGTCAACATTAACTTGTTTAGATGTTTAATCACAATATGTGCATAGTGCCCAAGGGGTGTAAATACTTTTTTTACTTTTTCTAATAAGAACTGTTTGTTTACATGTAAGTTGGGTAACGGTTAGACAACTGTTTTCAAACTATCTTTCCTTTTCAATGTGCGCTTTGATTTGACAGCACAGCTGTTAACCACGCCCCCTATTTTTCGTTGAATCTCTTGTTAGCTAGCACAGTGTTGTCAAATACATTTGTACAACTTACTCTGATAACTTGCATCTTATTCTGGCAAGTTATGCAACAGAAAAAGTGCGCTTTTTACAATGCACAGGAGTTGTAGAACAAGTTGTTATAACGAGGCCGTTCGTTAGGAAATACGTTTATCTGACAAAGTGTGTTGCTTGGGATTGGATATTGACAACCAGAGAGTCAACTGTAAATTATTTAATGATTCATTAAAAAAACAAACAATTTAATGTTTGAATTTATTGGCTTTAAATAAGTTAAAAACAAATTTGAGGTGAATTAAAATTCAAATTAATCCAAATCCAAATTAACGTACAAAACTATTCTTTGGAAAACGCTTTCAAAACCGGAGATATTTTTTGATTTCTGTTTCAATAACCTATAAAACTTGTAACCTAGAAACTTTTTTTCCATTATGTGATTCGATCTTATTTTGCTTGAGAAAAACTTGATACTTGAAGAGTACTTAAATAGTCCTATTTATCAATGTATTATGAGTATTAGATAACTAACTTTTGAAACACAAATATGTGGAGTCGTCCTGTAATAAGTTATTACAATAAAATTCGATAACAGAGCAGAAAAAAGTTCACGATAGCTCAATTTGGTATTGATGAGATATATTTTTTTGCGACAGTAAACAACTGATTTTTGTATTGATATCTTATTATTAGCTAACTATGTAATTTATATACGTGCTTGGATACAATTAAATATTACGTTAAATATGCTGAATAAAATCAGTAAACATTGGCAGCATTTGAAAAAATGTTCAATTTAACAGAGACCAGGCTAAATATATAGAAACCTCTTTTTACGCGGTGGCGTTATGGCCTATCTACAATCACTTAACTTAGAAAATTTCACTTAGCTTAGGAGTTTGAATCAATGGAAATGAATCTGATCTTCTACAATGAAAAGGAATAAAATTAGAAACTTGACGTATGGTTTGGAAAATTTCAAAATCTACGGTAAGTTGACGTTTCCATATCAAAGGTAAACAAACAACTGCATAGCAACGTATATCAGCCCAGCAAATTTTCTAAGTTGATTGTGGATGACGGCCGTAAGTTGTGTACATTTTCTAAGTTTTACTTCACTTAACTATTCTAAGCTAAGTGATTGTAGATAGACCATTACGCTTTTTGTTTCGTAGATTTCTCTTAAACCATACAATATTTTTGCAACTTTCGAAAAGCGTTTTGTAGATCTGAACAAATTGTTTTTTTTTGCAATTCTGTTGTGAAACTACTTACTTTTCCTGTCATTCTTGAACGACGAAATAGCCTACTTTTCTGTACCAAAAATAACAGAATCGAATAGCAACACTTTTCAAAAAAAAAATGCTGAAAAGTTCTACTTTTCAGCACTGAAATGAGTGCTGAAAAGTTGAACTTTTCAGCACTTGTTTCGAAAAGTAACACTTTTCAACATTTTTTTGATTTAAACGATTTATTGACAAAATACATGAAAATTTGACTTAAAATTTCACTCATGTGTGTTTTTTGGAATTGCAAAAAATGTTGTATGGAACTCGTTGCAAAACTTGATTTTTTCAGCACTCATCGTATTTATCCAACTCGGTGAACCTCGTTGGATAAATGTACGACTCGTGCTGAAAAAATCCTCTTTTTGCAACTTGTTGCATAAACTACTATTAAAACATTGCAAAATTGTTACGTCGTTCCAGAGAAATCAACGAATTAGAAAAAGAGATTTCACTGTATCCGAGTGAGATTTTAGTTTCAACTGTTGGATTCTGTTAATTATTTAAAAAAAACGAAGTTGACTTTGTAGCTGTCGGCCACCATTGCTAGTACCAACCACAAGTGTCTTCCTTTTAACAACAAGGACTTCGCCGCCCTGGGCTCTTACGTGTTTGAGAGTACGGCACGGAGCGACGGCGCCGGATACCCATATTTACACTTAGAATTTTTTATAACCCAATAATTAAAAGAATATTTCAGTATCAACAATTAAAAGTATCAACATTTTACTATCACCCAGGAGGGTCACTTGTTCACTCAGAATATTTTTTTTCATTTTAAAAATCGTGTTTTTTTTTGTAACTTTGCAGAGTTAGTTTTAGTGTACACAAAATTTTGAAAAAAAAAATCAACATGAGGAGGTTTGTTATTATATTATTATTTACGAAAAAAAATTTTTTGGAAATCTACTCCAACCAAGAAAGACATTCTTTCCAATACTAATGACTACAGTTCATCCGAGTAACCCCGACAAATGTGTTGTCACAAAGCCGTCGAGCACTGCGTTACAAAAACCGCAAAAACAGATTTTGTGAACACATTGCACAGAATAAACAGAGGAGGAAGATGCGTGGACATACCGTATAAAACGCTCCGATTCAGTTATGATATGGTGCGTTAGGTTAAATTGGACACATAAATAAATATTGACATGTATAGTTTTATCAATCACTAAATTTTTGAGCAGTACTCTTCTATCAAACAAGATATAACTGATAAATTGTAATTTTACTTAATTTAACCTATTTTGATAGTTAAATGTGATTTTATAATTTTCTGATAACTAAAAGATATAAATAATAACTCTTGTTGGTGTGCCTAACTCTTAAAACTAACTAAATTATCAAAACCTCAGACCACGGTTCAACCATTTGGCATGCATGACCAGCAAAAATCGATAAAAATCCTAACCTCCAACACCAACTCGCACTCATTTTGGCAGCTTTGAAGCTCCATTCAGTCTGCCCCCGCAAATCCGTAGTTTATTTCGTCGAGAGAGCTTCGCGCCACTTCAGCAATATCACCAGGCAATCACAGTTTCACACCAGGTTTTATGACGCGGAGAGGAAAGTTTCCCCATCCTGGTTTTATTCTTTTTTTTTTGCGCAACTTTACCTTCCGGCACAATCTGCGACCCAAACTGGTGAGGTTTTGCACAGCAAAGTTGGCCGAGGTTTGTTCCGAAATAAAAAATCGAACACAATAACCTGCCCCCTCGCACCCGATGCGCGCACACCCGTATACGTGATTAAACTGTTAAGCTTAATTTCGTTTTATTACTATTTTTATCGGTTATAGAACCCAAGGTATGCTTTCATTTTCGGCCAATTTCCTCGCGGAAGAGTTCTTGTTAGGATGTCCAAATTTTGGGTTTGAATGATTCAAAATAATTCTATCGTACAAGTTAATAAAAAATAAATAAAACATTTAAGGTGAAACAGGATGACTTAGACAACATCGATTCAACTTAAATCAATTGCTGAACTCAACAGATTGCTTCATATATTTATGTTTTCTTGTTTAACTTCACGCAGAAAAATAAGGCATATTTGAATCAACAAAACGTTTTGTTGATTTGAAAATCATAATTTTTGTTGAATCAACGCTAAACGTCAAAGCAGCTTTTTCAAAACAACAAAAGACTTTTGTGGAATCGAGAAAATCAAGGTTTGTTTCAACGCAAAATCGGCGTTGATTATATTCAACAAAAAGTCTGTTGATTCAAACCTCGTACAGGCTGATTCTACAAAACTTTTTTCTGCGTGTTGTTTAAGTTACGATGTTTTCTCGTGTCGTGGTGTCAATATGGCGATGCCTTCCCGTGTCACCTTAAGGCTCTTAAAGGTATCATTCCCTGCCGGCCATCTGGCGGCCATGTTTGTTTTTAAAAATAACTAAAATCTTGATTCACAATGCATCAACCAAAAACGGGTTTCTACATGATTTTTGTAGAAGCATTTTACATATAGTTAATAATTTTTCATAATATTTTTTTATTTCTGGGCTTTGTATCCAGAACCATCATAGATGGTCATTAATCCAAAAGTGAATGACACAATCAACGACCATAAGTTTTCTCAAACATTGGGATTCTTTAGAAAAACCTACCTTTTTCCCTCTACGTGGGTCACTCTAATCCCAACCTTTCCCCCAAAGCTTAAGGTAAAAATGCCATTAAATTTTCGCAGTCTGGATAACTGCTCGTGGTTTAATTCCTCGCACTCTGGCAATTTTCGAGAACGCCACCATCGGAAACGAATCTCCAGGTGGTAATTGCACGTTGAATGGCCAAACAGCAGCGCGCAGTGTGCAAACCCTGCCGGGCGTACCCCACCTGCTGACGGCCATTTGACGTGAGGACTGATTATGGTCCACGGAAAAAGGGAGGGGGGCTTCGGGGTCATTATCTTGATGAATTTGCCATTCGAGTGACATTGTGGCAAATTGAAATAAACGGACGGTTCGGTTCTCGATGCCGGAGCCGAGGCCCTTAGGCATGGTTGTCACAGTAATGAGTACTTCTGATTGATTTCAATCGTGATCTGTGCTTTTTGTTCACATTAACAATCATTAATTAGCAGAACTGTTGGCACTTGTGGGACATCTCTCGGAGATCTTGCCGATAAAAGAAAAGTCTGACCACTTGTATCTAATTAATCTTCATCAAATCTCGCCGAAGGAATTCAAGACGCGAAATTAGTGTCATCTTCCATCATTTGAAGGGGGAGAGAAGCCATTCAAGTGTCCGTGGCATTCATCACATCTTCAAGATTTACTCCGACGGGGGAACACAAATAGTCATAAATTAATCATCATCTGTCAGCTGTCAACGTCTGTGGGTCTGATTACGGCGATGATGATTCCTGCTCTCCGGTCTCGTCTTCGAGGCAGCCCTTCCTGTTCGTAAGGATAGATGTCAGGAGCTGTCTGGGCTGAGCAGCTCCTCCATTTGAATGCATCTCCCCTCAATCCGATTCCTCAGACGGTGACACGTTCCTGCAAGGGGAGCAATGTCTACAGTGAGATTGATTACGGAGGGTTGTTGTGATCATTATTGTGCTTTAGCGTATTTTAATTGTTTGCCAGACTTGGGCTCAAGAAAAAGAACCAAATTGTCAAAGTCATTAAAAATTATCATTAGACATTATTTTCATTCATTCTATGCACATTTTTCAAAAACTTCACACTTTGCGTAATTTCAACCAATATGATCTCTCTTGGAAGCAATGAAAGATGATAACTTATGTTAAAATAAAAAATAGCTTGAAGTTTCGCCGGGAGTCGTGGTGTAGGAGTAAGCGTGGTTGTCTCTCACCCAGTCGCCCAGTAGATACGAGATTTTTTCTGATCACGCCTTCCGTCGGACGGGGAAGTTGAGGTTAGGTCGATAGCTCAGTCCAAGTCCAGTCCAGTCCAGGAGTCGTCTCCCTTGGTCCTGTCTCGGTGGAGTCGCTGGTAGGCAGTTGGAATAACAATCCAAAGGCCGTCAGTTCGGATCCCGGGGTGGATGGAAGATAGGTGTAAAAAGAGGTTTGCAATTGCCTCAACAATCAAGCATTCGGACACCTAGGAGTAGGAATCTCGCAATCGAGAACGTTATTTTTTTTTTATTTTGGGTAATTCTCTACCAACTCACACGAAATCGGGAAAAGTTGCCCCCACCCCTCTTCGATTTGCGTGAAACTTTTTTTCGTAAAATCGCGAAAACTCGTGATGTTTATAAGCAAACCCCTTATGTCTATATATCAAAATTTTTGTAATTGTCTGCTCTACAACTTTGTACAACATTGTTACACTCTAAAAAATAACTCTGCAAAGTTAGAAAAAACACGAAATTTTAAAATGAAAAATTTTGTTCTAAATGAAAAAATGACCCTTCTGGGACAATGTAGATTCGAAAAGAACATTAAATTTCCCATAAAATGACATGTTCCAAAAATTTTTACAGTCGAGTAACGGAAAATGGGAGAATTTTTAAAACTTTTTTAGTGTTTTTTTCGATGAAAAATACGTTTTTCGGAATTCTGAGTACGCCATCAAATCGGGCGTCTAATTTTACACAAAAGTCCGTTTGACACCAAATTTCTATCTCATCACCGTTTCAGGCTGCAAATTGTTGAAAAACACCTCTTTTTTCGCATGTTCAAAAATGGAAGGGGTCGTACCGCCCCTCCGTCACGAGATATCAAAAAACGGACCTCGGATTCGTGATCAGGGACAAAAGTTACCCCTTAGGACAAAGTTTCACGCAAATCGAAGAGGGGTTGGGGCAACTGCTGTGTGAGTTGGCGGAGAATTACCCTTTTTGGTTTGAGGTTTCAAAAATCACCTGACATTTGAAATTGTCGTATGAAAACTAAAAAAGCTGTTTTTTAGATCTCGAATGCAAAGAACCTATGTTACAAAATAGTATTATCGAACAACAATGGTGGAATTTCATTACCAGAATTCCAAACAACGATATTATGAAAGTAAAATCGGGATTTTCACTACACCACGAGCAGTAATGGATAAAAGACATACTAAGGACAAAAATCAAACTGCGATGACCCACACTGTGTTACACATACTTGGTACCCAAAAATATAGAGGCCATCGCACAATTTTCAAGTTATCTTTTGTATAAGTCTATGTTTACAATTAAAATTTGGTTGTTTAGTTGATAAGATGAGGCGATAAATAACAAAAAAATATGGCCTTCAACATATAAACAAACTTTTCTTCCAATTAATGCATTGCTATAAAGTTAAAACAATTTGAATAAAAACAAAAAATCATAATGCAAAATTAAAAACAAAATGTAAAATTCACAAATTGAAAAAAGTCATCTAGAAAATCACATTGCCATCCAACTTTTCCTGAATTGGTTTAAGAGCGAGTTTTTCACCGATGTGAAACAGGTCGTATCGAGGTGCTCCGATTTGGATGAAACTTTCAGGGTTTGTTTGTCTATACATGAGATGAACTCATGCCAAATATGAGCCCTCTACGACAAAGGGAAGTGGGGTAAAACGGGCATTGAAGTTTGAGGTCCAAAAAACATGAAAAATCTTAAAATTGCTCGCATTTCCGTAAAACTTCATCTTAGATGCATCTCTTAGATGCATTCGAATGGTCTTTTGAAGCCCTTCAAAATGTGTTATAGACATCCAGGATTGGTTTGACTTTTTCTCATAGCTTTTGCAAATTACTGTTAAAAATTGATTTTTTTAAAACCTTAATAACTTTTTGCAACAGCCTCCAACACCCATACTCCCATAGGTCAAAAGTTAGGAAATTTTATGGACTATAAGCCTACGGTATTAACTTTTTGGCCAATCGCAGTTTTTCTCATAGTTTTACGATTTTTCTATAACAAACATTTTACAACGTTATTTTTTGCCCTGTAGGCTTCCATAGCGGCACATTTTGGTCTCAATGTTGACATATTCGGAATCCTCAGAAAATTTTACATTAGATTGAGGTGTTGGAATTTTGAATTTGATTGGAAAAAATGCCATTTAGAATTAATTAAAATATTATTTAGCATTTTGTCGGATTATGGGTAAAACAGGTATTCGCCTACTTGATACAGCATTTGACGTATTGAACACAGGGTATGAAAAATCTAACTTTTTTTTCATAAATGTTTTATTTAATTATTTTCTTAATCAAATTCATAACTCCAACATCTCAATCTAATGTAAAATTTCCTGAGGATTCCGAATATGTCAACATTGAGACCAAAAAGTGCCGCTATGGAAGCCTACAGGGCAAAAACCAACGTTTTAAAATGTTTGTTATAGAAAAATCGTAAAACTATGAGAAAAACTGCGATTGGCCAAAAAGTTAATACCGTAGGCTTATAGTCCATGAAATTTACTAACTATTGACCTATGGGAGTATGGGTGTTGGAGGCTGTTGCAAAAAGATATTAAGGTTTTGAAAAAATCAATTTTTAACAGTAATTCGCAAAAGCTAAGAGAAAAAGTCAAACCAATCCTGGATGTCTATAGCACATTTTGAAGGGCTTCAAAAGACCATTCGAATGCATCTAAGAGAGTTGGAATTGGTGAAATTTTACGGAAATGCGAGCAATTTTATGATTTTTCATGTTTTTTGGACCTCAAACTTCAAAACCCGTTTTACCCCACTTCCCTTTATCGTAGAGGGCTCATATTTGGTATGAGTTCATCTCATGTATAGACAAACAAACCTTGAAAGTTTCATCCAAATCGGAGCACCTCGATACGACCTCTAGAACAAACCGAGCAGAATTTACAAATACTGCCTCTTAATACAATTTCACTGATCATTTTTAAAGATCCGGTTGGGAGCGCTTTCGACTCTTGTATAAAGTTGTAAAACGTGTTTTCAACGATGATTGATATCGAAAAACGTCATTGCCGATGAAGGGGTAAAATATGTGTGAATCAATGTTCAAATTTGGCACAGATGCTTGAAAAACCGTAAGGGTCAGTGTTTGGATTGTGGAGCGGCCATTTGAAAACTGTGCCAATAGGGTGGAACCGAAAATTTATTTTTTCAGCAACACATTTTTTTGGTCCCATTTAGGGTCCCCAAACAACTTCCCAAAATTTGGGAGCGATTGGTTAAGCACACGTTTAACGCAAAGCGAATGGAATTTTTATGGAAATTACCATGGGGAAACTTGTATTTTCACATTTTTAAATTTACAAAATTCATGTTTTATTATTTCATGAAACTAACACCGTAGAAGTTCTTTTGTTAGAAGCAATTTGGCCCCATACTTTATGTTGTTCAGGACATGCAGGGCTATACTGCTAAGGTATTGGTTTCATAAAATAGTAAAACATGAATTTTGTAAATTCAAAATTGTGAAAATGCTAGTTTTCCCATAGTAATTTCCATATATTGTACCCTAAAAGGTACTCAAAAAATGTGTTGCTGATTGGATTTTAATCATTTTCAATTTTCCCATATGACTAGATTCCACCCTACTGTGCCAAGCAGGCCTGCAAAATGTTTCCAACCCAGCGTACACATGAAGCAAACCAAAATGTCAATTCTCTGCTAGCATGTGACTGTAAGCCTACTGTGTCCGTTCAACCACTGCCGCCTGACTCGTGCCGGTCGGCTGCTGGAGAATGAGAGACGTGAAAAAATGAGCTACACTCACTCAATTCGTGTCGTATGACTGACTCGTAATTTCCTCTCTAAACACTATTTTGATTATTTTTAAACAATTGAATGGTTCTAGACTGTGCAAAACACTTAAAACAACCATAACTTATATTGAAAATTACATTTCCACGCATAAATACCAACTTTTTGTGTAAAAACTTGTTTCTTTATGTGTGTGCGTGCAACGTCGAATGAGCGTTGGTCGACTACTACCTCGCATTGCAGCTGCTCAGTGAGCTAGGGCACTCACGACTGAGTCGGGTTTGTTTATGTCACAATTTTGCGGTTCAGTGAATGGATCTGAAAAAATCGTGTATGCGTCGCCGATTTTCGCGTCAGGAACCCTGACATTTTCAGCTCTGGTGCCAAGTTACTCAAACGAACTTAAAGTACCATGCGCCTCCATGAAATTGCGCACGAAAAATCTTGATCAAATCTCAGCGAAATTAAATAACAGTAATTACTTTGTATTATTATAGAACATTCTCCAGACGACCACCACTCCTTAAAATTTGATTTGAATATAGGTGGAAAGGTCTATGGCAAGAATGATCCTCTCTCTGTCTATCTTTCTAGGACAAAGGTCATCATTACAAATCGGACGACACAGCCGGTGCTTTGAGCAATCACATTGAGCGGATACCGTCTGTCGATGTTAATCAAAACAAATGATAGAAGATGGCCTGAACAATAACGCCACCACCCATCAATGCACACAAATGTGGTCACAACATTCAACCAGCCAGACGGATGCACACTTCAATCTAATCGTTTACGCTCCAGGAAACGGAAAGACTCAGGAAGCTGACGCTAAAGATGAGGGAAAGGGGAGTGGAAAGCCAATGCTAGAGCATCAGCTCTGTACATGTTAATCTAAATTGTATGTTCAGTGTCACCTTACCTTACCAGGTCATCAGCAGGATACCAGGAAAGTCAGTCGATTATTGTGCAAGGAAATCGCTCCCGAGACGATACTGCTGCTGCTGCTGCTGTTGATGAATAAACAAACATTATCGACACATTAACGGGAAGTTTGTTGAAACGGATCTTCATCAAACACTCGGGCGTGTTTGCTCGAATCAACAGACTTGTCATCACCTGTGCAATCGTTGCGCAACAACGCAGTATAGCATTAACTTGTTTCAATCTGTGTGATAAAGGAAATTGTGCGTTCCCGCAGTTTGGCGTAATTTAAAGCCAGCTCAGAGATGAGAAAACCAATAAATAGTATTTTGGAAAAAAAATCAGTACTCTTTATTTGTGAACAGTGATTGATCAAAGTAACGGCCTATTTGCAATCACTTTACTTAAAAAATCGCACTTAACTAAGGAATTTGAATTAATGAAATGGAATCAGATCTTCTACAATGAAAAATAGTCAAATTAGAAACTTGACGTATGGTTTGGAACACAGAAAAAATAGTTGAATTTGGATTGTTGAAAATTTGGCAGGTTGAATATTACCTCTTTCTTTGAGTAATATTTCATTAAAAAAATGTGTAAAAATGTGAACCTGATGAATATTCATCAAAAACTGATGAAAATTCAACATTTTCAAATAAGGTAAAATTAATCATTTTTTGACACAAAATCTGTCCCCATTTCCTGCTGAATTTTACCATCATTTTTTCTGTGAAAAAATCAAATTCTACGGTAAGTTGCCGTTTCCATGTTCATATCAAACAACTTCAAAGCAAGTATTTAAACCAGCATGTTTTCTATGTTGATGGTAGATGACGGCCGTAAGTTGCGTACTTTCCAAAGTAACTGCTTTTTTACTTTACTGAGATGTTCTAAGCTACACAGCAAAAAAAGTTGAATTTTGGAATGTTGAAAATTTGGCAGGTTGAATATCATCAATATGTTGAGTAGTATTACTATTGTACAATCAGTTCCTAGCTGGACTCGGTCGCTGGAAACGACCGGCGACTCAACGACCGACGAAATAGGCGGCGGGCCAGATGCGGGCATAAAAATGTCAAAATCTCTTCCCCCTCACTTCGTCTTACCATCCAGCTGCAGCTTTGTTGACAAACAAACGGAGCAAGCGGTCGCATAATGGCGGCATCGAGCCAAAATTAGGGGTGATCATGTGATTAAAAATGATAGTTTTTTCAAGAAAAATAATATTTTCCGACCGATTAAAAAAATTGCGAGCATGTTCAAACATTTATTCCTATGTCGGAGAAGTGATAAAAAAGCAAAATTTTAATCCATAATTTTTCCACAAATTGATTTTTTTCACTCCAACTGGGAACCCCTAGGTCTATCCACGACCGTTTCCAATGACCGTGAGAAGATACACAATAAAAAAAATGTGCAAAAATGTGAATCGATGAAAAAACAAAAACTGATGAAAATTCATCATTTTCTGATGGAAAATTTCACATTTTTTGATACAAAATCTGTCACCATTTCCTGATGATATTACCATCTATTTTTCTATTTACGACGTGTTCTGAAAAAAATCATGTTTTGCAACGAGTTGCTTACAACATTTTTTGCAATTCCGAAAAACGCTCCGAATTGAATTTTATGTCAAATATTCATGTGTTTAATAAATTCACCATTCAAAACAAAAAAATGTTGAAAATTTTTACTTTTCGATACTAGTTCAACACTCAAATTTAACTTTTCAGCACCCATTACAGTGCTTTGTACTAGAAAAATGTGCGAAATTGACTCACACTCAATGTGGAAAACAAAAAAAAGCAATTGCTTGACACACATTTTTCAAAAAAAGCTGCAAAAAAAACCTCCAGGAGATCTTTTTTTTTGTTTTGACATGTATAGCAAACACTTATAATTTATGAAAAAAATATTATTTATACATGAATTATTTGGTAAACATATCAACAACAAAACCCTGTCGCATTGGACGTTAAATTTATCGTCATACTATTTTTACAAACAATTGTTTAAAAAAAGTGTAATTGGGGAGATTTAATCCGTCCATTTTTACAGTCACTGGAATCAGCCTCCAGCATAATAAACAGGTTTGGTATTTTTTTATAGCTGTAGAAGACTTACTGCAAATGGAACCATTTTTCAAATATTTTGTAAACACAAATTATCAGCTTTTGTAAACATGCTCAATATTGGTTTAAAAGAGAATGTTTATTGAAATATTGTTTTTTTTTTTAATATTTTACGTATTAAACTTAATATATTTTGAACAAAAATGTTCAGGCATCACGTAAAGTTGCTGTAACTGATAGAAAATCAATAGTTTCGTTTAATAAGAAACATTTTGCTGAAGATTTCTTCAAAATGTTGAAAGGAGGGTGAAGTCACCCCTGACATTTTGAAAATGCTGGTTTAAAATATGTTTTAAAACGCTTCACCCAAAACTCAGAATCGAGATAATCGTTCTCTCAAAATTTATTGAGGGCTAAGTGCCAAAATCGATAGAATAATGGTACCAACTCACACCATCATAACAGATGAGTTCATTCGTTAGTTGAATCAATAAATCTCCAACAAGTGTCATACATCGACTTCTGACTTCTCCATGGTCACCAAGCTGTGGTGGCCGAGGCAGCTAAGTCATTGGATTGGTTTGTCAAAGGTCTCTGGTTCGATTCCCGTTGTCGACACTTTTGGTTTTTTGTTTGACGGATGAACTTTTTTTTGCAAATGAACCTCGAGAGAATAGTTCTATCGCCCATCTCGAGCTGTGTTCTCTGCGTCCGTGAATGGTACCACTATTCTCTCGACTCGAGACCATCATTCTCTCGGACTAGCGCTGCCAGTTTTGGGTGTTGGCATGACTCGAAGAATTCATCTGATTGAATACCCTTATCAGCCTAACATAGTGCGATACCAAAAAGGGGATCAAGTCTTCCCACTCTCCCCTATGCTAATCCGGTAACTCTATGTTGTCGAATTTGTAATCATTGAAATGTTTCCAAAATCAACATAGAGTTACCGGATTTGCTTACAGAATGTCTTTCCAGTTCTAGCCAACCTTTGTTTATCTTATTGTGCCAGCTAAAATAAGTTAGCCTGAAATTAGTTTGTGGGGATATGACTTTAGAAAAAAAAAAAAATTTTTCGTAGATCGTCTAAAATTCATCTATTATTTAATACCCAAACTAGGACAAACATTACTGTTATCACCTAACAAAAAAAAGTATTTAATTATTTTGGCATGGGGATGTTTGCCAAATGTGAGTCAAACCGGAACACTTTTGATTTGAATCCTGCTGGTTCGATGTGAAATAATGTAGGTACTGTAACATTGATAGCTTTTAAAAAGACAAATCATGTTCATGAACTTTGATGATAAAAAGTATAAAAAATCCTTCCACAAAATGCACAATACATTCTTATCCTATCAGATAAACATGATACGAAACGGAACACACACAAAACCTCCAAACTATTGAATTGAGTTTCCCAAAAGATCACAATAAAGCGAAAGTATGCAGCAATAACAAACACGGCCCCCAAACGTACTTTGTGAGCAGAGTGGAAAAATTCTGCTTTTGTTTTTGTTATTAAAAATGGAAAACGAAGCTTATTTTAAAAACTTGCCTCGTTTATTATTATTGTTTCGATACTGTGGTGGTGGTGGTGCGCTATATCTGTATTGGACCACCTTTTTATACCCCAATCGCCATCATGTTACGGGGAGTGTTTTCCAGCACGTCGAATCTTTATTATTGTTTTTATTGCGCACACACATACCGATACAAACAGCACCGCAGAGTCGCGTGGTAACCTCACGAATCTCTTCCCCCCGTCACCCAACAACCACCCACTGAATGATGCAACAACTGGTGGCCACCAAACACACACACACACACACACACGGTCGGTCATCGGAAAAATGCATTGGAACCCGTTTTCGGAGGGGGTAAGGCAGTGTTTGACTTTGGACCCGGCCACATTGTGGCCACCGGGATGTGATTCTGGTGGCGTTTTTGTTGTTCCGGTCGGGACCGGGTCAGCCAGGTGTAGCGAGCGCCGGGGTAAAGATTGTCAAAAGGGACATATTTTTAAGCATCACAGAATGTTAAAGTCAGTCTGTTTTTTTTTTTTGTTTTTGTAAAATCAAACGAGAGGAGGGCCAAAACTGCAATATTTATGAGCCACTCATTACCGAAACGAGTCCAAAAGATCGAAGACCTAGCAACGAAAGAGTATTGAGTATTTCCCTTCTCTCTGTAGCAACCCTGTCTCAAGTTATGACCACCTAAGTAAATAAATAAAAAAGTAAATACACAGAAAAAAGATTTTTTTTTTTTTGAGGGTTGAACATTTTGATAGTTAAACTTGGCTCTTTTTTTATGAGTAATCTATATATATATATAAAAATTTCTATAATTTCTATATATATGGGTAATTCTCTACCAACTCACACGAAATCGGGAAAAGTTGCCCCGACCCCTCTTCGATTTGCGTGAAACTTTGCCCTAAGGGGTAACTTTTGTCCCTGATCACGAATCCGAGGTCCGTTTTTTGATATCTCGTGACGGAGGGGCGGTACGACCCCTTCCATTTTTGAACATGCGAAAAAAGAGGTGTTTTTCAATAATTTGCAGCCTGAAACGGTGATGAGATAGAAATTTGGCATCAAAGGGACTTTTATGTAAAATTAGACGCCCGATTTGATGACGTACTCAGAATTCCGAAAAAACGTATTTTTCATCGAAAAAAACAATAAAAAGTTTTAAAAATTCTCCCATTTTCCGTTACTCGACTGTAAAAATTTTGGAACATGTCATTTTATGGGAAATTTAATGTACTTTTCGAATCTACATTGTCCCAGAAGGGTCATTTTTCATTTAGAACAAAATTTTTCATTTTAAAATTTCGTGTTTTTCTAACTTTGCAGGGTTATTTTTAGAGTGTAACAATGTTCTGCAAAGTTGTAGAGCAGACAATTACAAAAATTTTGATATATAGACATAAGGGTTTGCTTATAAACATCACAAGTTATCGCGATTTTACGAAAAAAGTTTTGAAAAAGTTACTTTTGCGTTTCTCTTTGTTTCGTCGTCCGTGTCTGTCGCGGGTGACCATGAACGGCCATGATCGATGACGACCAACTTTTTTAAAACTTTTTTTCGTAAAATCGTGATAACTTGTGATGTTTATAAGCAAACCCCTTATGTATATAAATCAAAATTTTTGTAATTGTCTGCTCTACAACTTTGTAGAACATTTTTACACTCTAAAAAATAACCCTGCAAAGTTAGAAAAAACACGAAATTTTAAAATGAAAAATTTTGTTCTAAATGAAAAAATGACCCTTCTGGGACAATGTAGATTCGAAAAGTACATTAAATTTGCCATAAAATGACATGTTCCAAAATTTTTACAGTCGAGTAACGGAAAATGGGAGAATTTTAAAACTTTTTAGTGTTTTTTCGATGAAAATACGTTTTTCGGAATTCTGATTACGCCATCAAATCGGGCGTCTAATTTTACATAAAAGTCCCTTTGACACCAAATTTCTATCTCATCACCGTTTCAGGCTGCAAATTATTGAAAAACACCTCTTTTTCGCATGTGCAAAAATGGAAGGGGTCGTACCGCCCCTCCGTCACGAGATATCAAAAAACGGACCTCGGATTCGTGATCAGGGACAAAAGTTACCCCTTAGGACAAAGTTTCACGCAAATCGAAGAGGGGTCGGGGCAACTGCTGTGTGAGTTGGCGGAGAATTACCCATATATATAAAAATTTCGACGGTTTTGTTCGAACGCGAATCAGTTCAATACGGAGCGTCGGATCGAGGTGCTCTTAGTTGCGTTGGATTCGTATAGGTACAAGGAAGGTTCTTACGCCAAAAAGTTACAACTTTGGCCACTCTGGAACCGATTCCGGAAAATCTGCAGATTGTCTGGGAAAAGCTGGGTAAAACCAAATTTTGATCACAGGAGGCTGAATTAGCAAACAAGCAAGAAACGTCAGGAAACCAAAAAAGGGCAGGACGAAGTTTGCCGGGAAGAGCATGTTTTACAGAAAAAAATATGAAAGGGACCGTAACACTTACCGTCACGAGATATTTGAAAGAATCTCGGATTCGTGATCAGGGATCAACAATATCCCTCAGAGCATAGTCAACAGAAATCTAAAAGAAGTCAAGGCAACTGCTGTGTGAGTTGGTGGAGATTGTCCTAATATTGAACCTACTTGCACTAGTAGATGCCAAGGAATCGTGCGATGTTTTCTCCTAATCAACAGCTATGACTTAAATTACCCAACCTCCCCTACGACCGGTCACCGTCAGCTATAGTCAGCAGTAGCTCTGGTGATGGCCTCGGGCTCTCGAATCTACAGTTCAAACCCCCGGAAAGTTGACCCGCCAAATCCGCTTCCCGATGACTCTGTTTTGCACACTACTACTAGTTCTATGAGGTTGTTTGCCGGGCCCCAGTTTTTGGGTGGTTTTTATTTATTTTGGCCTTCAATTTTTGTCGCATGATCACGTGCACAGCCACACAGCACACGGGAAGTTGCAGGCGTCGATGATGTTGAATAAAACATTCGCCTGATTCGGATACATGATGCTTCCATTTCCTTGTTGCTGCTGCTGCTTCTGATGATGATGGCACACGTTTAGCGGAACAGGTGCACTTCAAACGGTGCTGGTACCCGCCCTTGTGCACGGAGGAACATTTTCGGTGACCGTGGCCGCGCCAAAGCGACAATCACTTACCACGATAGTGGGCACTAATGTTGTGGTTATTGGACTAAACGCGAAGCTGTGTTGCGATGGAGCACGGGTTTTTAGTGATCCAGTGGAGAGCAAACTGAAGTGAAATTTGGAGGATTTTTTATTCACTACACTACTGTAGTTGGGCTCCCGTTGAAAATGTTACGTGAGTGGGACTTGATTGGTGTTAGAAACATTGCATTTCTAGTGGACGTACTTTACAGTTTTCAAAGTACTGTTGAAATAAAGAGTGAATTTGTTTTTATACAGAAGGACCTATAGTTAATTTATATAATCCATTGCAATGGATGGGTTTAAGTCTGAATCAACTTATTTTTTCAATTAAATTTACTAGCAGAACAACGAATTGTTAAAAACAAACTCTTTGACCTCTAAATAGTTATAACTTCATTATTGATAAATATTAGGGTGTCCCGAATCCGGCTACCACGGAGCTATGGCGATTTTTTTCCGTACAAACTGGATAAAAAGATTCGAAATTTGGAATTTAGTCTTGCTCGGATTTGGATCAACCTACTGGATATTGTAACCTACAGCTTACTCTCGTAACTAGTGACTCTCTGTTTCATAGAATTGTTATTTTAAATCCAATGTTTAGTATTTTTCATGGAAATTTCGCTGTATTTTTCTATTAGTAATTAATGTTGATGCATTTTGCGCAATTGATTTGTTTAATTTATTAGTATATTTAGTCTGCCTTTTAATATTTCGCAAAGCTTATTTTTAATTTACCACAACTAGTTAGTTTGTATGAGTAGGAAGCTTAAACATTATGGAAATTTGATCCGAATATTTTTTTAAGTCGTGTATGTTGTGATGTTTTGGTCATCCAAAGACTTACAGTATGTAAAAAAAGTATTTACACCCCTTGGGCACTATGCACATTTTGTGATGAAACATGTAAACAATTTAAAGTTTGACAGAAAACTAGTACTACGTTTTGTTCAGAAACTCATGCCAAACATTTTGCTGCAAAAAGCTCATGAAAAGATGATTTCTATAAAAAGTTCTATAACAAATACTATTACAAAAATCAAAAAAGGTGCGAAAAAGTTTGTACACTTTTCGAAAAATTAACATAAATAAAGTTATTTGTTGACAAATCACCATAAATCAAGTCTCCCAACTCCAAATAGGCATCGTTGACTGATTTATTGATATTTATTGATCGTTGACTTGTGATAACTGCTGACACTAATTGATATTTTTTCATTCTTTAAGAAGGGGAAACTCTCTATACTAGGGTCAGTCTGCGATCAGCAGAGAAGCGAGTCAGACGTGCGTCCCTCACACATAAAAAAAAGTGCTAAACAGTGCAAAAAATGCCTCACGGCAAGAAAAAGAGGCGGTCTTCACGAGTAGGATCGGCAGATTTGAAGAAGCTAAAGAATGCCGAAGCGCTACCTGCAAAGCCAGGCAGTTTGAGCAAGGACGCTCAAAATTCGTCTGGAAACCAGTTCGCTACCCTCCCTGTGGACGTGAGCGAGAAGGAAGAATTTGAACGACGGGACAAGTTGCCACCCATTTTTGTGAAAACATCGTCATCGGATTCGGTGCGAAAGTGGCTGACCGGGTTTATCAAATCTGGTGCTTTACGAGCTTTCATTCGCTTGTGTGCTGATGAACTCAAAGTTCTGCTACCTACCAGAAAGGATTACAACTACGTTCGGGATTTCCTGAACAACACAAAGATTGAATACTACAGCCCTGACGATCCAGGTAAACGCTCCATGAAACAGGTCCTCCGTGGCCTGTATGACATGGATGTGAGTGTGCTGAAAGAAGAGCTCAAAACTCTTAACTTGAACGTGATCGAAGTCTTCAAGATGACGAAACACATCAATGACATCAAGTATCGTGATCAACTGTACCTGGTTCATCTCGAGAAAGGATCGACAACGCCGTCTGAGCTGAAGGTAGTTCGGCAATTTTCAACATCATCATGTTTCATCAAGAGTCGTTGTGCAACCTGCGGAGGTTAGCACAAAACTCAAGCTTGCGAAACAATCAACGAGAACATCGAAGCCAAATGCTTCAATTGCGGCGGCGACCATTCAACCATAATTCGGAGCTGCCCAAAACGGGCTGAGTTTGTAAAAATTCGGCAGCAAGCGAGGACGAGGCACCAACCAAACCGTCGCAAAACACCACCAGCATTCACGGACGTGGATTTTCCTGCTTTGGCGTCACCAGGAGCGGGATCTGTTCGAGTGGCTCCAAATCTGCAGCCATTGCCGTTGAATCCGCGGCAAAAAGTTGCAGAGAACGCAACACCTCCTGGCTTCAGACAGCAACCGAGGGAAAACCAACCAGCATCAACGGATGAAGGCAGCAGTGACCTGTTTTCACAACAAGAAATTCTAAACATTTTTATCGAGATGACAACAACACTGCGTGGTTGCAAAACTCACCAGGAAAAAGTAAGGACGCTTGCAGCATTCATCTTAAAATACAGTTCGTAGTTTACTCGTTCTAATTATTTTGAATAATTCAAAGAATTTTTATTTTAGTGTTAAGTTAGGATTAGTTGTTAAAGTTATTTTTTTTTTCTTTTTTACCCAAATGTATTCGATTCAATGCAAAAATGTAAAACAATTTGAAACAAATAAATGAATGTGAACAGTTAATAATAAAACGAAAAATACAATAAAGATGAAGAGCATTTAGCCATACCACTTAGAATGTAAATGAAATGTAATTATTATAAGAAAGTTCAATAAAGACATATGGGTAATTCTCAACCAACTCACACGAAATCGGGAAAAGTTGCCCCGACCCCTCTTCGATTTGCGTGAAACTTTGTCCTAAGGGGTAACTTTTGTCCCTGATCACGAAACCGAGGTCCGTTTTGATATCTCGTGACGGAGGGCGGTACGACCCCTTCCATTTTGAACATGCGAAAAAGAGGTGTTTTCAATAATTTGCAGCCTGAAACGGCGATGAGATAGAAATTTGGTGTCAAAGGGACTTTTATGTAAAATTAGACGCCCGATTTGATGGCGTACTCAGAATTCCGAAAAAAACGTATTTTTCATCGAAAAAAACACTAAAAAAGTTTTAAAAATTGTCCCATTTTCCGTTACTTGACTGTAAAAAGTTTTGGAACATGTCATTTTATGGGAAATTTAATGTACTTTTCAAATCTACATTGACCCTAAAGGATCATTTTTTCATTTAGAACAAAATTTTTCATTTTCAAATTTCGTGTTTTTTCTAACTTTGCAGAGTTATTTTTTAGAGTGTAACAATGTTCTACAAAGTTGTAGAGCAGACAATTACAAAAATTTTGATATATAGACATAAGGGGTTTGCTTATAAACATCACGAGTTATCGCGATTTTACGAAAAAAAAGTTTTGAAAAAGTTACTTTTTGCGTTTCTCTTTGTTTCGTCGTCCGTGTCTGTCGCGGGTGACCATGAATGGCCATGATCAATGACGACCAACTTTTTCAAAACTTTTTTTTCGTAAAATCGCGATAACTCGTGATGTTTATAAGCAAACCCCTTATGTCTATGTATCAAAATTTTTGTAATTGTCTGCTCTACAACTTTGTAGAACATTGTTACACTCTAAAAAATAACCCTGCAAAGTTAGAAAAAACACGAAATTTTAAAATGAAAAATTTTGTTATAAATGAAAAAATGACCCTTCTGGGTCAATGTAGATTCGAGAATTACATTAAATTTCCCATAAAATGACATGCTCCAAATTTTTTTACAGTCGAGTAACGAAAAATGGGAGAATGTTTAAAAAATTTTAGTGTTTTTTTCGATGAAAAATACGTTTTTTCGAAATTCTGATTACGCCATCAAATCGGGCGTCTAATTTTACATAAAAGTCCCTTTGACACCAAATTTCTATCTCATCACCGTTTAAGGCTGCAAATTATTGAAAAACACCTCTTTTTTCGCATGTTCAAAAATGGAAGGGGTCGTACCGCCCCTCCGTCACGAGATATCAAAAAACGGACCTCAGAATCGTGATCAGGAACAAAAGTTACCCCTTAGGACAAAGTTTCACGCAAATCGAAGAGGGGTCGGGGCAACTTTTCCCGATTTCGTGTGAGTTGGTATAGAATTACCCATATTATTTCATATTTATAAAATTAGTTTACCTTCTTCTAGTGGAATATTGTGCAAAGAATCCGAAAATGTATTCCATTTTCCGATTCAAAATCATGTTCATTGAGAAAATCATGACACTTTGAGAAGTTTGAAATAATGCCTTTCAACAACATTTTCTTAATAATAGTTAACTAACTTTTTAAACCTTCCAAATGTCATGAAAAGTTCTTCTTGAGGTACTTTGAGTACTTCTCTACCATGGTCAGTATGGTTCCAAACCATTCCGTACGTATTTAAATTGTACTCTTCATTTTGCGGAAAAATCTCAAACCTATCAAAGCCACCCCGGCTATCAAAGTCACCCCGTTTTACGGTAGAACTTTTTATAGAAATCATCTTTTCATGAGCTTTTTGTAGCAAAATGTTTGACATGAGTTTCTGAACAGAACGTAGTACTGGTTTTCTGTCAAACTTTATATTGTTTCCTTTTTATTGTCCAAAAATATAACTTTTTTATTATTATTTTGCTGGGTCTCTTAGAATTATATAATGAAAAGGCACAAAATTGTAATATATAATTGTACGGCTACTAAAGCCATAAGATATAAGTTTAATTAAAATTTGTCAATTAGATATATTTCAGAAAGACTCACTTTTACTGAACTCCACTAGAAATCACCTTTTGTGCTAGTGTACTTTGTGTACCGTTTGTAAGGGTGTTTGTCAGAAAGGCCGACTTCAAAATTTATTGGGTATAAGTTAAAAACTAAACGGGTATATTGCCCATTGGGGTGAATTTCCCACATGAACCAACATTTTGGGTACGTTAGAAGACGATTCTGCTGACGAAATAAGTGAAAAAGTATTTTTCTGCATACATTTTTCACCAAAAAAAACTTTTTCCTCATGTGTTTTTGTAATTAAAAAAAAGCTTAAAGAATTGCATTGAAAGCATGGTATGTAGTTGAGTTTGTCATAACTGTAGCCTAACTTCAATTCCATAGGAACAGTTAAATAGGGCGAATCTTCATTTGTAAGCAGTATATCCCTTTTGCTCAAGTGACAGTTCACGTCAAGTAAAAGGGGGATAGACCGCTTGTTTAAAAACGCAGATTCTTCTTATTGAACTGTTACTACGGAACTAAACAACTTGTTTAAAACACTTTCGTACACATTTTTAACCATTCTATCCATTAGAAATTACCTACACAGAAAAAATAATGTAAATTTGGAAGCATTAATTTTTGAAGGTTGAATATTACCTCTTTTATGATGTAATTTTACCTCAATTTAGACTGAAAAAGTGACATTACAACATAAAAGTGGTAAAATTACACATTTCCAGAGGTAAAATTACACCTTTTTTCTGACATAAAAGATGTACCCCTTCCCAGATGTAATATTACCATGATTTTTTTTCTGTGTATCGTTTAAAATCTCCTCATTTTTATGTGCATTTCCAAAACATTCACCAGCGGTGATAAAAAATCCCCGAAGCAAATCCACTTTAACTCCTTGCGGCTCCGGTCTTACACCGGTGAAAAGGTACAAAATTTATGCTCCTCCGGGGAAACAACAACAACTCGATACCGCTCGAAAGGCTAGCCTAAAGTTGGCCATTCAACCGCGTTGGCTGGCTGACTGGCGTTACGCTGCGGTCGCTGCCACCCCCGGATCACCGCAAAAGGACCGACCGACGGGAAGAATCCGCTCCAGTCGGGCTGAAAAATATCTCCTTCTGCATTCCCAGGCATAAACAAACAGATTATTTATCCCGCCGGAGACATTTCTATTTCACAGTCGTTGACTTCATCGTCTGGCTCACCCTTTAGCTTTGGCTGGAAGACAACCTGCCAAGAAAGTCCAGGGATCATCGGTTCTCGGATTGCCGTCGGATTGGCAGAACCTCTCTCAGGGCGCCAATCTTCATACATCGACGCAAAATTAGCCGACAGCAATAAACTGTCACTTGAATTTATTTATTGACCATTATGGCCCCCCTCTTTTCATTGCGAATCTCACTCGAGAGCCCCTTAGAAGTGATGAAATGAACGAGCGTCGGAACTGCTTCTTTGGGACCGCAATTTTTCCCTTTTCCTCGTAGGAAGAGAACCTGGAGATCAAACGGGTCCCGGCTTCAACTGCTGCTCCGCATAGATCAGGTGGAGTCAACCGGACCAGACCGAACCGGAAACCAGAAGCTTGGAATGCATTCAAAACGAAATGTGCATGCCTACGAGGGGCTGTACAAAAAAGAGCTAAATTGTCCTATGTAATAATTTGTGCATTGATTAACAAAAAACATAATTGCCAAATTGTTCTACCAGAAAACCAAAAAAGAACAGCTGTTTTCTTGTACGACAATTATGCATTTACAGTCAAACCTCCATCTGAGGGCTCTGCGGCCTCGCCATGTGTACGGGGCTGGCAAATGTTTTCACAGGGCTGACTGGTTCCGTAATAACCAGCCCGGAAGCATGTTGACAGCTCCCATACAAACTGAGCGTACCTCTTTTTGTGGGCCCAGTGGGCCTAAGATGGCGGCCCTTGATATTATCTAGCCAAAATTTGGAAAATGGCGTATAGTTTAAATAAATATAGTTTTTGCCTTGTTTCGGTTTAAAACGACAAAATAAGCAGTTTGGAATCATTTTTGTAAAAACTTGCTTAGAGATACGCCTCGTCCAAATATTAGTCTAGAAAAGTTGAAAGGAGAGTGCCACGAAAGCCGTCACGAAAAAAAAGTTTCCCATGCAAATTTTGAGTTGCGTAATTAATGGGCGGATCCGACGAGGCCCACTGGCCATCTGTCGGTGAATACGCGCAACTCACGAAAACTGTCATCTTAGGGTCCGGCTGGTAATAACCTCTTTTCCAGCACAACGAGCCATTCAACGCTTCAACTTCGCAAATTTCATCTGAAAAACGCAACCAACCAAATTTCAATCAAGCCCCGGACGTCAGACCTAGGTCCTTGTTCGTCATCCGAGCCGATATACAGCGGGACTAAATTTCGCAATCGACCGTCTAAAGTCCACACCGATGATTATTTGCCATTATTTATTCTCATCCCACTGTGCCATTTTCTGCTCCCTTCCCCCTCGGCAAGGGCCCTTTTCCCTGGAGATCATAAGCTAAATTCGAGCAGGCTTTCTTCGAAGACATCGGGCTGGATGGACGAGCAGGGCGGACATTCTTGGTACTTTCTTGTGCTCTGCCTCTGATGCCGGATATGCAACACTGCTAGGTCTTTAATTCAAGCCATTTCGAGTTCAATGAAAGAGTCAGTTAAGGTTTGTTTTTGTTTCAATACAATTTTTCTAAATGTCTAAAACAAAAACAAGTCAATACAAATTTGATGATTATCTGATTGATGGTTTCAATATTTTCATTCATACAAAGAACAAGAGAAGTGATAAGTTTCGCACCTCTGATTTTTAGTTTTTAAACTTTTATTTGTAGAGTCGTTTTTCTAAACACCAAATTTTTAGTTTTTGCTTTTTGGGTGTTTTTCAATACCCTTGACTCAAGGCGGTTTCAAAAACACCCAAAAAGTAAAAACTGAAAATTTGGTTTATTGGACCTTTTAAAAAAAACTTCAGAAATGCGCCTTGGGTTTTCTTATGCACATAAGACCTTTTGAAAAAGTAAGCGAGATTTCTGAAAGTATTTGAATTATATTTTTTTAAATTCAACCAAAACATCTCACAGCACGAATCTGGTACATTTCGCCGAATGTCGTTTCACCGCCGGTCATTTCGCCGAATGTTGTTTTGCCGAATGTTGTGTCGCCGAATGGACGTTTCGCTAAATTGCATAACAATAATCATTTTGTGTGATTTATGGTATTATTGGTAAACTAAGAGAAATAATTAAAATGATAAAAAATTAAAAAAATACATAAATTAATCATAATTATCGATGCTGAAAATTTAAGTCTCTGCTGACGTTTGAAACATTCGAAAACTCGCTGAAATGTTTTTTTTAAATGCACAGCTTTGCTGATAAAAAAAAATTGCACATGTTTGAAAGGATGCAAAAACTTGAATAAATATATCAGATAATATGCCCAAAAAAATTTGTCTGATTACTCCTTCCTTCTTCCTTCCCCGTAAAATTCAGAATTAGGGAAGCTGTGGGTAAGACGGCCAGGCGGGGTAAGACGGCCACCCCACTATAGGCCATCTCCATACAAACAAGCGGCCAAATAATTTTTTTGCTTTTTAAATGTTTTTTTTTTCATACGAATTTGGGTAATTGTATGGTATTGAAATGATATACGTCGATTTTTATGACTTTTCATGTTTTTCAATAGTTGATTGTTTATAATAAATAGTCTTTTCATACATTTGCAAGTGCAACAGAATTGCGTATATATTGTATTGCAAGTTTATATTATTAAATTATGGATAAGCTAATACATCCCCACTTTAAGGACACAACCCCTCCCTCCTCTTACATTCACCCCCCTCCCCCTCTCCTCCTCCCCACCAACAAAATTTGGTTAAGCGTAATAAACTCATTTTAAGTCAAATATTTATTATTTACTACTGTGTGTTTCTTTTTGTGAGTCCATGCCATATAACTTGAGAAACCCCCCCCCCCCCCCACCCTAACGGGCATAAATTGCGAAAATTTTAATTGTTAAATCAAATAACAGAAAAATTAATTTTATTCAAAATATTAATTATGAAGTAAAACGATAAAATACAAACCATATTCTTAAAATTCATTTGATTATAGAGTTTGTGACAGCTTCAGGATATGTTAAAGGTACTTTTTATGATGTTTTGTACTAACCAACATAGATTGATCGCAGAAATTCATCATGCTAAGTAAACATTTTGCTGAATACTTTTTTCGGTATAAAACTGAGATTCTCCAGTTTCGCTTGAGAAACTTTGGTACGAATACCTTATTTTGACTAAGGTACTCAATTTTAAATGTAGGCAACAGAACATTCCAATAAAGTCATTTCGAACTTCTTGAAACCAGTTATTGATTTTTGAAGCGACGATGCCCACGAAGTAGGTAGCAAAGCAAGTGAAATAAACGGGCGCATATGTAGATTGCAGCAAATTTTGATAAAACGTAAATGTTCAAAATGGCATATCTCCGAAAACGCAAAAAATCGCACGCTGGAAATTTCAGCAATGTTAGATTATAATCCAATCTTTCAAGTGATCTTAGTTTCATGTTTAGCATCGGTTAGCAAAAAAAGTACTCGATTAACAAACACAAAAAAAATAAGTTTTGTCAAAAAAATGCTCCAGTTATTCGATGAAAACTTCAGTTTTTGGTTTGGAAACAACATTTTATTTATAAATAGTTTCAAAGCTTATCTCATTACCTTTCCAACGATGTATAATTGTCCTAATAAAATATTTAAAATGGCTGAGCTATGTTAAAATTAAACAATCAGCCTTTTTCACGAAAAACGCTAGTTTTTACTCCATTTTTTGAGTTTCAGCTTGCGTATCTCCGTAATGAACAAACTTAGAGCTTTGAAAATTTGGATTTTTCTTAGTTAGAATGTTTACTTTCGAGAAAAAAATACCAAAAAATATTTGGAGAAGGTCACTTTTTTGAAACTTGACCACCCAATGTACCATAGTGCCCCACTGTTTTAAAAAGTTTACTAATGAATATTACTAAAATGTTCAGCAATACTGTTCCTCATGCTAAATAATGCATGTGGAGTCACCTTTGCCAGAAATATTGTTTAAAATAGTATAAATATAGCTCGGTTGGCGAACGACTGGACATGGCGTACCATAGGTACTTCGAGTACCGCAGGAATAAAATAGACCCACCAAGTGGTCCATTATCCTCTTGTTCAGTAACTCCGATACCCTGGCCTCCCCGCGGCGCTAGCCGGGATACTAGTAACCATTGGAGAGATCGGGTAACCAACCCCGGTGGGAACTATGGTAGTATGCTGACAGGGAAGGGGGCTCCATCCTCTTCGGAGGGTGTAGCTATACCGTTAGGCCTCGAGAGAAAGGCCCCCGTTACGGTGTCGAGAGAAAACCGGAGCTGGGTCTCGGTAGCTTCAAGGTGGCAGCCCCACCCCGAGACTAGGTATCGCAGCCCCAATCCGACTGCATACCGAAAATTCAAGTATTACGAACAATCAAGAAGGAATAAGGATCCGGAACAAACGGCATAGACCTAGGCACGAAAAGGACACCGATTGGAAACTCGAAACATGGAACTGCAGATCGCTACGTTTCGATGGGTATGAGTACGCTCTGTTGAACGAGCTCAAACCCCGCAACTTCGATGTTGTAGCGCTGCAAGAGATGTGCTGGAAGGGAGCGAAGATGTGGGAGGATGATGCTTTGGAGCTCACCATGTACCAGAGCGGCGGAGCCGAAAACAAGCTGGGAACCGGCTTCATAGTGTTGGGCAAGATGCGGAGTCGTGTGATAGATTGGGAGCCGATCGACGACCGGATGTGTAGATTGAGGATTAAAGGCCGTTTCTTCAACTATCACATCTTCAACGTACATTGCCCACACGAGGAATCATCCGATGCCGAGAAGGAAGCGTTCTACGCGAAGCTGGAGCAGAAGTTCGACAGCTGCCCGCAGAGGGACGTCAAGATCGTCATCGGAGATATGAACGCCCGCATAGGAAGGGAGGAGATGTACAAGCCGGTGATCGGGCCGAACAGCCTGCACACCGTCACGAACGACAACGGCCAGCGGTGCATCAACTTCGCAGCCTCCCGCGGTATGGTGGTACGGAGCACATTCTTCCCCCGGAAAGACATCCACAAAGTCACCTGGACATCGCCTAACCAACGAACAAAAACACAAATCGACCACGTCCTCATCGACGGCCGATTCTTCTCGGACATACGGAACATCCGCACGTACCGCGGTGCGGACATCCACTCGGACCACTACCTGGTGGGTGCAAGCATGCACTCAAAACTGTCGACGACGTATCACCGACGACGGAGCCGGCTCCCACCGCCGTTCAACACCGAGCGGCTGCAGGACACGGCTGCGGCTCAGCACTACGTGCAGCAGCTGGAAGCGAGCCTGCCAACGGAGGAGGAACTCGGCGCTGCCTCGCTCAACGATGGATGGAGCAGAATATGCTCGGCCATCGGCAGTGCCGCTGAAGCCGCGCTAGGTAGTACGGTCCGAGTTGGAAAGCAGCGCTGGTTCGACGAGGAGTGCCAGCGGCTACTTGAAGAGAAGAAAGCAGCTTATGCGGTGAAGCTGAGAGCTGCAACTGATGAGAACGTGGCCAGATACAAACAAGCGCTGAACCAGCAGAGAACGGTCTTCAAGCTCAAGAAGCGTCAGCTGGAAGATCGCGATCGCGCCGAAATGGAGCAGCTGTTCCGGCAGAACGAGACGCGTAAGTTCTACGAGAAAGTTAACCGGTCCCGCAAAGGCTATGCGCCGCAAGCCAACACTTGTCGGGACGCCGAGGGAAACCTTCTTATGGACAAAGGCGAGGTGTTGAACAGGTGGCAGCAGTTCTTCAACGAGCACCTCAACGGCGATGTAGCGCATGGAGACGGCTTTGAAGCCCAACTTGGACCGCCCGCTGCTGACGAACAGTTCCCGGCACCTGATCTGTCTTTCCGGGTGAAGAAGGAGATCAGGCAGCTGAAGAACAACAGGGCCGCCGGTAAGGATCGGTTACCAGGTGAGCTCTTCAAATATGGAGGAGAGCAGTTGGCGAGGGCGATCCACTTGGTGATTTTTAAGATCTGGAGGGAGGAGAAACTACCAGCAGAATGGATGGATGGTGTCGTGTGCCCCATCTACAAAAAGGGCGATAAGCTGGACTGCGGCATCACGCTTATCAACGCGGCCTATAAAATCCTCTCCCAGATCCTCTGCCGTCTGCTGACACCGTACGCACGGAGGTTCGTGGGCCCCTACTGGCGCTCGGGCCACCACGGACCAAATTTTCTCGCTCCGGCAGATCCTCGAGAAATGCCGTGAGTACAACGTGCCCACACATCACATCTTCATCGATTTCAAGGCAGCGTACGATACAGTCGACCGCGAACAGCTATGGCAGATCATGCACGAGAACGGATTTCCGGACAAACTGACTCGGCTGATCAAGGCTACCTTGGATCGTGTGATGTGTCACGTGCGAGTGGCAGGGGAGCTAGCGGACCCCTTCGAATCGCACCAAGGGTTACAACAAGGTGACGGCTTATCCAATGCGCTGTTTAACATCGGACTTGAGGGAGTTGTGCGAAGAGCGGGTATAGACACGAGAGGCACGATTTGCAACAGGACAGTCCAACTTCTTGCTTATGCGGACGACATTGATATTATAGGCCCCCAAAACCAAAGCTAAAAACTCGATTCGCCACCTACATCCGAGTAGGAGAACTTTAGTGCAAGGTTACGTTTACGTTTTTGCGCGATAAGTGCAAAGGCGAGTGAAAACTATTTTAATGTTTTTTAAAAGAAAATTGATCTTTTGGAATAAAATAAAGTTAACAGGTGGTAAGAAATAAAAAGTTCTATCGATTGACTTTTTGATTTTTTTGCTAAGTTGCCTTTTTCATTGAAAATTCTGAGATCCGGATTGAAAACGCGAGAATGAGGTTAGATTTCAAATTTTGAAAATCATTCCAATTACCATTTTTCAAGCAGAGCTTTGCCTTTATGGTATAAGTGACTTTAAAAAATATTTGTTCACATGAATTATCTACATTCTCAATTGATTAGTTAGGTTTTGGTTGATTAAAACATTCCCTTATTTTGAATCAGATAATGAACAGGTTAAATCGGCCATCACAAAAATATTTTCGTTTATATCAATTAAGCTATTTATTTCTTACCTGAAAATGGTATAATTTGCTATTAATGTTGATTTTATGATGAAATAAAACAATTTTAAATTGCAAACCAACTTACGCGCTGTAGGTTATAATGAAAACATCACCCCAAGTTTCAGCGCCCTCTAGTGGGGCGTAATTATGACGTTTGATTGCCTATAGCGAGAGACCTAGAGACGGTGAAAAGTGTTTACACCGCCTTAAAGACGCAAGCAGGACGAATTGGATTGGCCATGAATACGACGAAAACAAAGTACATGAAAGGGAGGTGTTACGGTGAATTGCGCCGGCCCATTGTAACGACGCCGCTGAAGCAGCGCGTCATAAACAAAGCGTTGCGTAGACCGGTGACAAATGTCACGAGTGACATTCGCGACGTGTGTCTGGGGATGGTTCAGCGAAGATGGATGTAAACAAAAGAAAAAGAATTTTGTTCCCGCACGAAACCGCGATGTGTGCGACATTGCGGTGCAGTTTGCTTTAATTTATTTATAATTTTTGTTGTTAAAAATGTAAATTGAAAAGCAGATCCCAAACTATCGCTATCGTGGCGGTTTGGAACCAGCTGCTAAAGGTTAGTGTTAGTACATGCACTTGAAATTAATTTAGTTAAAACTTAAAACTAGTGTTAGTACTTAAAACTAAAGCTTAATCTACTATCACAGGGCAGTGACTAGTAAGAGAGCAGAGCGGGCAAGTGTGACCTGGGCCTGGCGGAAGAAGACCAATGTAAGCTTAATTATACTGACTTGTAAACATTTTTTAACCAAATAAATATAGCTTTTAGCTCGACATGCACCCACAGAAAGACAGGGTGTCAGCTCAAAAGACTTCTTTTACTCGTCGCAACATTCTAAAAGATTGCGGTCGCCATGAACCAGGAGGAAGTCGGTTCACACTGCCAGCTATGGCTCTGGCTGGATTCGGAGTGGATAGTAAGCGGTGGTCACCAAGAGCGAGATGGCATCGTCGGTATAATCGCTGCTCTGGATCATTCTTTCATCCGACGACAAAGCCAAAAACCGTCCCAGAAGTTTCACCAGAGGAAGAAGCAGTCGTCGAAGGTCGCCAGCACAAGCGGGACATCGTCCACCTCCGGCGGAGGGCTCGTTCGAGACTGGGGAATCCTGAGGCCCGTAGGTTCCGAGTGGAGCAACCATCGGAGCGGGTACGTCGGGAACCACAGATCCGGCAAGGGCAGGAGCTGTCAGAGCGCGATGCTGAGCGAGCCAAGGTCAAGACGGAGCTGCAATTCGGGTGGAAACTTTTAGTACACGGGATCAAGAGTTGGAGGACAAGTTGGTTAGGGAAGAAAGACGATCTGCACCCGATCTCTGTTTGTCAAAGTCGGCAAAGTGTCAGTCAGACACACCGGGACAAGTCATCATTCTCGGCAGATTTACCGGGAAGAAGGTCGAAAGGTCTGTCAGGTTCGCCGGGACTAAAGTCGATGGATCCGTCAGGTGCGCCGGGATTAGTGACAACTCGTCCGTCAGGTCCGTCGGGACAAAAGCCACAGAACGATGACACAGAGGATCACGAAGTGACCGTCGGTGGCACCAGCGCCAACTTCTACAAGAATCAAGCGGCTAGGATATCACCATTAGGACGACCGGAGCCGGCAAGCAAGCAGCGTATGCATCAGGATCAGGAGAGAAGCGGTAAGGAGACGGGTTCTCGTGAAGCGTCTTCAACCTCGCCATTCAAGTTGGCGTGTAACGCTGGGAAAGAAGCCGGAGACCGAACCAGGTCACCCTCACACGGGTTGGGGACGTAACCGAGTTCGAGTTCACCGTCAAGATGCTGCTTTGTTTTGCAATGGGTTCTAGATTGAGTATGCAATCAAAAGATTTCGGCGCGACCGTACGTACTGGTTGTGAGGAAATTCTGGTAATACCACACCTTCCTCACGGGTCGGGGAAATGTTACGGTGAATTGCGCCGGCCCATTGTAACGACGCCGCTGAAGCAGCGCGTCATAAACAAAGCGTTGCGTAGACCGGTGACAAATGTCACGAGTGACATTCGCGACGTGTGTCTGGGGATGGTTCAGCGAAGATGGATGTAAACAAAAGAAAAAGAATTTTGTTCCCGCACGAAACCGCGATGTGTGCGACATTGCGGTGCAGTTTGCTTTAATTTATTTATAATTTTTTGTTGTTAAAAATGTAAATTGAAAAGCAGATCCCAAACTATCGCTATCGTGGCGGTTTGGAACCAGCTGCTAAAGGTTAGTGTTAGTACATGCACTTGAAATTAATTTAGTTAAAACTTAAAACTAGTGTTAGTACTTAAAACTAAAGCTTAATCTACTATCACAGGGCAGTGACTAGTAAGAGAGCAGAGCGGGCAAGTGTGACCTGGGCCTGGCGGAAGAAGACCAATGTAAGCTTAATTATACTGACTTGTAAACATTTTTTAACCAAATAAATATAGCTTTTAGCTCGACATGCACCCACAGAAAGACAGGGTGTCAGCTCAAAAGACTTCTTTTACTCGTCGCAACAGGAGGTGCTCAAAGGACGTTGACCCCCCAAGACTCACCCCTCTAGCTGTGGATGGCGATGAACTGGAGGAGGTGAGCGAATTCGTGTACTTGGGATCGCTGGTAACGGCCGACAACGACACCAGCTTAGAGATCCGGACTCGTATCCACTCCGCGAATTGCGCCTACTTTGGATTACGGAAAACCTTGACATCTGATCGAGTGCAACGCGCCACGAAGCTGACCCTGTACAAGACACTGATTAGACCGGTTGCCCTCTATGGCCACGAGACCTGGACGCTGCGGCAAGAGGACGAACGAGCCCTTGGAGTTTTCGAACGGAAGGTGCTGCGAACGATCTACGGTGGAGTACGTACAGCTCAGAACGAGTGGCGAAGGCGCATGAACCACGAACTGCACGCGCTGCTGGGAGAACCGACCATCGTCACCCTGGCGAGAATCGGGAGGCTCAGGTGGGCCGGCCATGTCGCGAGGATGGACGAAGACCATCCTGTCAGGATGCTCTTTGACCGCGCGCGACCGGATGGCGGCACTGGCCGAAGAGCAGGAGCGCAGCGTGCACGATGGGGTAATCAGATCGAGGCGGACCTAAGAAAGATCTGCAACCTAGGAGACTGGCGAGCTGCAGCCCAGAACCGAGCAACATGGAACAACCTTCTTGATACAGCACGGGCACCGCGTATGGTGTTCTAAGCTGTTTGGTATGGTATGTGGGTAATTCTCCGCCAACTCACACAGCAGTTGCCCCGACCCCTCTTCGATTTGCGTGAAACTTTGTCCTAAGGGGTAACTTTTGTCCCTGATCACGAATCCGAGGTCCGTTTTTTGATATCTCGTGACGGAGGGGCGGTACGACCCTTCCATTTTGCACATGCGAAAAAGAGGTGTTTTTCAATAATTTGCAGCCTGAAACGGTGATGAGATAGAAATTTGGTGTCAAAGGGACTTTTATGTAAAATTAGACGCCCGATTTGATGGCGTAATCAGAATTCCGAAAACGTATTTTCATCGAAAAACACTAAAAGTTTTAAAATTCTCCCATTTTCCGTTACTCGACTGTAAAATTTTGGAACATGTCATTTTATGGCAAATTTAATGTACTTTTCGAATCTACATTGTCCCAGAAGGGTCATTTTTCATTTAGAACAAAATTTTTCATTTTAAAATTTCGTGTTTTTCTAACTTTGCAGGGTTATTTTTAGAGTGTAAAAATGTTCTACAAAGTTGTAGAGCAGACAATTACAAAATTTTGATATATATACATAAGGGTTTGCTTATAAACATCACAAGTTATCACGATTTTACGAAAAAAGTTTTAAAAAGTTGGTCGTCATCGATCATGGCCGTTCATGGTCACCCGCGACAGACACGGACGACGAAACAAAGAGAAACGCAAAAAGTAACTTTTTCAAAACTTTTTTCGTAAAATCGCGATAACTTGTGATGTTTATAAGCAAACCCTTATGTCTATATATCAAAATTTTTGTAATTGTCTGCTCTACAACTTTGCAGAACATTGTTACACTCTAAAAATAACCCTGCAAAGTTAGAAAAACACGAAATTTTAAAATGAAAAATTTTGTTCTAAATGAAAAATGACCCTTCTGGGACAATGTAGATTCGAAAAGTACATTAAATTTCCCATAAAATGACATGTTCCAAAATTTTTTACAGTCGAGTAACGGAAAATGGGAGAATTTTTAAAACTTTTTTATTGTTTTTTTCGATGAAAAATACGTTTTTTCGGAATTCTGAGTACGTCATCAAATCGGGCGTCTAATTTTACATAAAAGTCCCTTTGATGCCAAATTTCTATCTCATCACCGTTTCAGGCTGCAAATTATTGAAAAACACCTCTTTTTTCGCATGTTCAAAAATGGAAGGGGTCGTACCGCCCCTCCGTCACGAGATATCAAAAAACGGACCTCGGATTCGTGATCAGGGACAAAAGTTACCCCTTAGGGCAAAGTTTCACGCAAATCGAAGAGGGGTCGGGGCAACTTTTCCCGATTTCGTGTGAGTTGGTAGAGAATTACCCATGTATATAGCTCAAAATAAAAAAAATATTTCCGAACTTGAAACTGGATGTAATTTTCATGAATTACAACTTAGGCATTTTTGTTAAATAACAATATGTTTTTCTGTCTTCAAATATTTTTAATATTGTTTAGGGACCATCCATAAACCACGTGAACACTTTAGGGGGTGTATGGCGATTGTCCACGCTCCATACAAAAAGATTTTTTTTGTATGGACAATTGTCCACGAGGGGGGGGGGTTCGAGATTACCAAAAAAGTGTCCACGTGGTTTATGGATGGTCCCTTACATAATTTTGATTTACTTATTCTAATCGAAATACACAAACTAATTTTTTTGTATCAAATTGTGTTTGTTTTGTAGTAAAAATTCATAGTTTTTCATAAAATGTGGTCGCAATAACATGAAATTCACTGAGCCAAAATATGAAATTTTTTAAACAGCATTTTTCTTCACATTTGAAACCTGGTTTTTTTCAACCAAAATAGTTATGGTGTTCAGAGAAGTCTGTTGAACCAACCATGTAAGTGTTTGGGTGGATTTAGCAAAGTTATTAAGTTAATTTATAGCATTGGCCGTCTTACCCCACATGGGTGGCCGTCTTACCCCGCGTATTTCATATTATACGATTTCAATTATTTTTTTTAAATTGCTGAAAAGTATTGAAAATTGGTTTTTAGACCAACTAATTTATTTCATTTCTATAATAGACTAGTAGAAGAACAATATGTACGTAATTTGAGATCAAAATAATCTGTTGTGTAAATTTTATTAGACTTCTCCCCTAGGGTGGCCGTCTTACCTCCATCTCCCCTATGTTGTTGTATGACCAATCCGTGCTCAAACTCAACCCAATTCAACGAATCATGTCTCTGCGATACGACTTTACGCAATAGGTCTGGCCGCTTTAGCGCTGATGTTACAATGCATTCTAATGAAAAGAAAAACAAGGCGTAATCTAACCTAAGGCATTCTTCAAGATCCCTTCAAAAGATTGGCTGCGCTATGGTTTGATAAGGTTAGATTATAAAGAGATTATTTGACCAAAATGCGTTTAACTTCTTTTTTATGTTATTCTTGCTCTAAAATTTTTAGTATTAAATTTTTTATGTTTCCAGAACTTCAAGTACAACGCATTCATGTATCATAACATTTTCCCCCACTCGGGACACCTCTGTCAACTGCCAGGTCGGGTCCGCCAACTTCTGGACAAACTCTTGGCACAAGCCCGATGCCTGATCCGATACCGTGCGGCAGTGTGGTGGCTTTACTGGGATGCCTTGGGTTGAACCAATCGTCATTTCCGCCGTAGAACAAACAAATCCATTAGGAACCAACGCCGTATTTTTGCATCTTTTTGCGTTTCTGCTCTTCTTGGAATGCTGCACCGACACTGCCATTCCCATTTCTCGTCATACATCACCCGGGGGGAATAAATTGAACTTTTATATCGGGACTTGTACCAAAGAGGTCGACTTCGCTCGAACCAGATAAAGAATGCACCGGCGAGGAGCGAACGTCGTCTGGAGGCCACGATAAAAGGTTTCATGTTGCAGACTGGTAACAAAGGAGGTGGTTGGCAAGGGGGTGGACAAGGACAATTGCCATTGTGCGACTCATATCACAAAGGCTGTGAGAGATATGAAATGGATTTTAACAATTAATTTTATCATAAATTACGTTTCCGGTAACGGCAAACAAGGTTAAGGTCCAGGAAAGGGGTGGGAATAATAGATCGGATTATTTGGAAGAAAGATTTTTGCTCGTCTGTGTTAAGTCTTGGCACAATGACTGCAGAAGGGTGATAAAAGATTATGATATTATATCGAAGCCTCTGTCCTCCATTGTCTAAGCTGGTTGCTAATTTTCCTATGCAGTTACACCCAAAGTTAAAGAACGAGGGGATAGTCCTCACGAAAAAAAACGTGAGGAAAGTGCCATATTGCGAGAGTATAGTCCTCTCGCGTGTTCATTCGTTCATTGGAACAGTTCATCCTATGAGTGGCTTATATGGACAAACGACAAACGCCACTTAGTCACCGAACCATGGTGGCCCATACGGCAAAGGCACGGTTCAATATGCCGAAGGTCTTGGGTTCGAGTCTCGGTACTGGTACTTTTTTTTTTGATAGATGAACTTTTTTGGAAAATGAACCATGAGTAAAGTACTCTCGGTAATTTCGGGATTTATCCTCTCCGTCCGCACACAGTACCATTTACTACCGAATCGTGCTCTTTATCCTCTCGTATGCCGATGTTCAGTTCTGGGTGTACTAATTTTACTGGTAGAGACAGCTGAAACTCAAAATATTACAAATCTGTCGAAAAGGTTCAACATTCTTCTAACAGTTTATAAGACTACTAAGAAAGGCAATTGATTACACCGACCAACACAATTTCGGCACATACTCAATGTGAGGGAAAGCATGAACACAGGGGTCCTCATAGATTTTCATATTTCATATTTTTAATTTCCGATCACTTTTTTCATTTTAAGGAGTTACATACCTATAAATCTGCAAAAACGTCAGAGGTTGTTCTGAGCACACAATTAAACTTTTCTATTATTATTTTTTCAGAGCATTAAAAAATACATTTTTTTATAGACATGAATTAAGTAGATTCCGTTTTTCAAAAACTTTATTTAAAAAAAAACGACAAAAAAAATTTTTGTTTTTGGAGGTGTCTGGAGAGTTTTCACCTCAAATATCAGCCAATTTGGTCCATCCCATATCGAGATATCGTGGTACCCATAAACCAACTCTGTGTTTAGAGAAAAACGCTCACAAAGTCTGACAGTTCGCTTTGCGCATGGCAAAATTTCAAGCCTAAATCGGCTTCTACTAAGCACAAGCATAAGCGCAGTTGCTACTCCGTTATTGACCAGGACCTCCAGAAGTTACATCCACGAGCCGTGGAAGATAAGTGGGAGCTATCTTTCCTCGCTTCGCAACTTCTCAAAGGCCCCTATCATGCTGATCAATACCGGCGCCGGCCACGACCAGTGGTAGGGTCACGGGGAAGTGGATGGGAATGTTAGTCCGATACTTGAGTGATAGAGACCGCCCAATCGACTGCATCTCCGACAAAGTATCACATGAGTTTTGAGGGGGTTAGTAGATGGGTAAGAGGTCAGGATTCACGAGTGGCAGTGATGTGACCATGAGCATTTCGTTTATCGGTTGAAAATTTTAAATCTTAGGCAGGCTGCAGAAAGATAGATAGTTGATTATTTAAAAAAGTTTTTTTTATCGAACGCGTGTCAGCCGAGCAGTAGTGCTATGGGCTGGACTTATCAGTATATTTTTACTGTTTTTACAATTTAGATAACGCGAGCAAATTTCAAAAATAGTAAATAAATTACGCTTTACTCTTCATAAAATCGATAGTTTGATGAGTATATACTAAAACTGCCAGTTGGAATAAATTTTTACGATCATTTACGACGAAAATTATCGCGAAAAAACAGGACTGCGCGTCCCCAGAAGCACTGCGCTTATGATGTCATTATTCAATTATAATAACCAATCACCCCATGCACACAAACATACAGCGCGTCCCCGTGGGCAGCGCACTAATCACAAGAGTAAATCGGCTTCTACTCAGTTTAATCATGAAATATCTTCATGAAACTTTCAGGAGTGATTGTGATTTTCTTCATGTATGTAACCTCTTAATGCAAAAAAAAATGACAACAATATTTTACAATGGATCAACTATGATCCACTTGGAACGAGCTGTCAAGCAAAATCCAAAATCCATTTTTAAACCTTTGTGTTCTTACAAAGGGTCATTCCACTCAGAAAAATAAGTTTTATCGCTGGGAAAAGATAATATCAGCAATTTAAGCTTAATTTTATAACCCTGGCAGTGCGTGGCCGAATGGTTACGATGTCCGCTTTGCAAGCGGATGATCATGGGTTCGATTCCCATCTGCTTCAACCTTCCATCGGATGAGGAAGATAAACGTCGTTCCCGGCCTTGGATGACGCTTTAAGTACAAACAACACATCAAACCAAGCCTGCTTCGGTGGAATCGCTGGCGGCAGTTGGACTCGCAATCCGAAGGTCGTCAGTTCGAACCCTGGGAAGGAAAAAAGTTTGAGTGCTCTCTCCATTCAAACCTTCGGACACCTACGTTCGAACAGAAATTTGCAATAGAGATCACAAAAGACCTGGGGGTCCGTTAAAGTGGATGGTTTGTTTTTGATTGTAAACAAACAGCCTTTTGCTCCCGCGGCTAGTGGCTATTGTTTTAATTCAGTGAATGCGAAGTAAAACTTTACAGCTTTGTATGACCCTACAAAATACGCAGCACGTGGTAATGTCCCTTATTTAGCCATTACTGCTAGTACCAATGGCCAATAATGCTCCATGTGTTCCATTCACCTTAGCTGACGGTATTTGAACTCGATCCTAAAACTTTGAACATATTCATCTTGTGAGTTCAATGTAGAACTGCTTAGATTTAAAATGATTTTTTTTTCAGTTTTATGCATCATTTGAAAAACAAACACAAAGTTATGTGCAATTTTACTTTGTTGAAAAGATATTGCATGCAATAACGTACTCAACATTGCTTACAATGTTGTACTCAAGATTGCGTACAATATTTTGTACTAAAAATGAAAGAATGGCACAAGATGTCACCACTGTTCTGAATTTGCGCAACAAATGAAATATTTTGTGGTGAAATCTAGATTAAATTTTCAAAAGGTTCTATATGCATAGGAAACAGTTGTTCTGAAAATTCACTCTATAAATATTTAATGATCCACACAATAGAGAAACAAATCAAAGTACTAACGATTCATCTCCCTTTAAGTTCATGATAATGATGTTGTATAACGTTATAAATTCGTAGTTTATGGACACTCCCTACAAACGTCATTCATTCACGCGCGCTTTCTCTTTCTTTCTCATCCAAGTGTATCCAAGTGCCGAGCAGTACAGTCGTGTTAAGTCAAACTTGTTTTGATTGAATACCAATAAAACAACGTCAGCTGTGTGCTATCTTGTGACATAGACCGTTTTGGTCAAAAATGAGTTAATGATGACGTTTTGCTATACTTAAAAAACACTACAAGATGCTTTAACCTGATTTTGGAAACTCGCTTCTGACTCCCGGATATCGCAATACACACTTGTGACATAGACCAATTTATCATCAAAATGATTGTGCACGGGTCATACATGTTTTTGGAAAATGTGGAAAATTTTTCTTGTTTTTCACAAATTTATGTACACACATACTTTCTAAAGGCAAGGCAACCTTTTGTTTTTGAAAATATACTGATTAAGTCGGTTAAACCATTGATTTAAGCCTATTTTAGTTTGAATGGGAATTCTGTGCACACTTGTGACAAGTAGTACAATTTTACTTTCGAAACACACTTGTGACACGTGCTTTTCAGATTGTTGTTTACATTATTTACTGTATCTTTTAACTGGTGTAACCAAATTAGTTGAAACTTGGAGCGTTTGTTACGCGATAGTATAAGAACCGATTGCTTCAAAAAGTTTGGCTCTATCATTCATAATTTTGAAATTATTTACCAACAAACTTTAAAAATCGATTTTCTCGAAAAGTACTAAATGGTCGTTGTCACAAGATAGAACAACTGACGACATGATGTCATTCAAAATTGGTGCAATGACTATGAATGATTGTGCTTGATTTAATGTCCATGAAGGTTAAATGAAATGAAAAATAAATCACGTTTAGTAAAATGCGTCAACAATGAACATGTATAAAACCATTTTTGGATTTCTGCATTCTGAATCAAGATTTTCGAGTTTTTTTTTTTGCTGAAAAAATACAGAACAAACCGAAAAATGGCCTATCGGGAATAATGCCATTTACAGCCATAAATAAATAATTAAAAAATTACTTGAAATTCTGAAATAAAAATATTGCCTTTCAAGCTGATAGGGATAAGATCGTTTAGTAACAGATTGATCAAACATTTTTGTCAAAACAACCTTTTTTAGGCATTTTACATAATCTCAATCACTGCCGTAATTTTTCACATTGAATATGAGTGACCGTGGCCGTGATGTTACGGGTTTCGCCTTGTAAGCGGAAGTTGATGGGTTCGATTCCTGTCTGGCTCGGCAAAGTTAGGTCCCTCCAAAGAGTAAAACTACTCACTGGGAACACTGACCGGTAAGAGATGGGTTTACATTAGCGGCGTGCTGGATTTCCAATCCAGAGGTCGTGAGTTCGATTCTCGTACCGGGAAACAAAAATCTATGGTGGCATAACAGTCTTGTTAACATACAACACATGGTAAAATCGTTGTTGTTCGTAATGTGTCATCACATTCAATATTTTATTCATTCAATATGACTTTCGGAAATAAACATAACTCAAAACTGTGTTTAGGCTTCTTTTATTTCGAATGTTTATCTTATCCAACATAAGCACAGCTATTACATATGTTATGTTTATGATCTCCATGAAGTATTACAAGCATTTTGTTTGGTCAGAATATAGACTGATCCTCGCTGTAGTAGCTGATTCTTTTACAAATATATAATTTGATGGTACTTAGATGCTTGATTTTTAAGGTTGATGTTCAGATAGCATAAGAGGTCAATAACTTTGAAAGTCGAAAAGGTTGGAAATTTTGTAGGAGGAAATCTTTGACACCGCTCAATATCTTCATGCAGTTTCTTATACAATGTTGTTTGTGTGTATATGTATGTGTGTGTGTTTGTTTGTGTGTTCCTTTCTCAAATGGAAAATCGGTTCGTGGCTTAAAACACACGCGCAAGTCTTTTCGTGGTGCGTTCATAACGTCACGTTTTCCCTACAGTTCTATAATTGGTGCTCGGTTCGTTATGTTTTCTTATGGCATCGGCATACTCGTATTCTGGTTCTGGTCATTCTATTTGCGGTTTTCACAAATCGTTGCGCTTCCAACCTGGTCAGACCTATTTGTTACTTGTTTTTTGTTGTTTTTTGTTTGTTGCTGACTTTGTTCAACTTTTAGTTAAATTATTTGGTACTCTCTTTCTACCGTGCTATCGTTATTTTGTCAATTTTATGAGGTAGTAGTATCGACCAGATTTATTTTTTCCAGCATGTGCACTAATCCTAATTTTTAAGATCCCTAAATATCTGTTTTTTTTTTTGTTACACGTTTCTTCTCGCAGGTACCCTTAAAATGATATTCGCACGGTTATTTCAAAATCTGTGTAATTCGTTCAGTCCAAGTAAATAGTTTCTCTTCGTGGCTGCTGTTACTCGTTTTCGCTGTTTTCTGTGCTGTTTTTCGTACGGAAATTATTGATTGATGCGAAAAAGTGGGACTTATCTTTAGTTGTGTATGCAATGGATCAAAATACAGAGAAATGCATGACTTAATTAAAATGAGTCCAGCTCGACGAACGAAACGTGTGTTTAAAAGGAATCTGCTCTCTTCTCGCAATCAAATCAAACCAAACAATTTTAGGAACCTTCTAATATCTCTTTTATCAATTATACTCGTCGTTCTCATCTAGCGCCAATAAATTGATTTTGAATTGAACAATCCTACGCTTAAAACTATGCAATCCCTACGCTCTTTCGTTTAGAAAACTACCTTCCTTCAAAGTAAAAACCGAAAAGACACTCACTAACAAAGATAATCACAGATGTTGTTTTAATAAGAACAAACTAAAATAGAAAATGGAAAACTTGAACAAAACTGAATGCTATAAGCTATATATGTAAACGTGTTATGTTTTGGGCTCTGGAAGTAAGCAAATTGTTTCAACAACGTTGACATTGTAAATGCACTGTTAATCCTCGTTTGAATTGACCCCTCCGGGTAGATCCAATTTGTACATCACACGATGGTTGAAACAATTTACCGTCGGCCACCGGAACCAGTATTTCAAAAAAGTGAAAACTTTCCATCGTCGTCTTCGTTCCTGCTTTCCAAATTGAGAAACAATAAAAGAATTATACACCCTTACACTGGTAGCTCTCTGTAATTTACAGAACAAAACACATCATTTTCACTTTTTCGAAGCAAACCGAAGTAAAAAAGTATCTAACCTATTGCATTTTTTGCTTAGAATCATGCGCGAATGGGACAGCGTTGCGTCCAATACATATATGTAACAGAGAGGGGGGCAATATATGAATAATATAGCTGTTTGTAATATGATTAAAAAATATGTCGGCCCTAAAACTTACAACACTCTGACCGTTCTCGGCTCTGCTTAACTCTACCACTCGTTTCAGGATAAAATAACTCCTGCTTATCTCGATTTAATCAAACTTGATAGTAAGATATAGTTTATAATATGAATATATAAGGTACATACGTTATCATCAGCAGTTTCACATTCGTCACCAGATGCGAACGGATGCCGCACTCAACCCTAAGCTTGAGCGAACCACCCGCCCAGCCATCGTTTCCAAACAATTTCATCTCTTTCTTCGAATCAGTTAAACTTGAATAAAATGTTCGAGCCTTTAATCTCAACAAACCTTATGGAGCACTACATGCTGGCGTATCCATTCTACCTCACTTTTCCTTCTTCTGTTGCAGACAAATATCCTGAGCTCGAAGCTGTATCACTCTCGGTTCAACCGCAATCAGATATCACCACGTCGTTCGATTTCCGGGGGGGTCCAGTTTTACCGGTCCCGCCAAATTCACAAGCAGAAAACTAAAGTTTCCACGTATCTCCCTTAACCGTAGTGTTCCATATGGTGGTTCCACCTTATTGTGCCGCGGATGCACCGTACAAAAATGGCGGTCGTTTTTAAATGATTTTTTCTTGTGCACGAGCCATTTCTCAGCTCTCTCGGATGATTAAAAAAGATAGAATTGATTTTTCCTCTCCATCCGTCTCTCTCGCTGCTTAGCATCCTAGGTATTATCTTACAGTCTCATCAATCAAATCGTTCCGCCGGGTGGGGAGGCACCGATCCGCATTAAAACTCCTCCAGCACCTTGTCGATGTTGACGTGCTGGCCGGCCTTGAGGACCTCCAGGATTTTGTTGACAAACTCTGTCGAGTTTCCGGCGATTTTGATCTCTGCAAATATAAAGGGAACGTTTAATTTTGATTTCGAGGATTGAATCGACTTGTTGGTGTACTCACTGGTTGCAGTTTGGACGAGACCGTCCATCCTTTGCGAGCACTCCTCGACGGATTCGGTTGGGACCTGGCTGCACTTGGTCATAATGATCTGCTTCATTTGGTTGATACCGTTGATTAGGCGCTCTGTAGAAAGGTAGAATGCTAAATATCCACAACTCAAACGGGATAAAATAGTCTAAACTTACTGTGTTCCGTCTCCAGGCCGTAAAGCTTAAGTTTGTTAGCCTCGTGCTGGGCCTTCTTCTTGAGCCGGCAGGCCCGCGACGCGAGCTTGTTCTTCTCCTTGCGCGTCTTTGGCCGCGCGTTGAACGGCAGCTCGCTGACCGGCGTCATGTCGTTGATGACGCGCCCCAGCTTGTCCAGCTCCTTGCCGATGTTGTGCAGCTTTTTCGGATTGGGCGTCAGATCGTTGCCGTCGCCCTTGCGCGCTTTGCCACTGTGCTGTAAACGAAGGTTCTTAAGAAAATTATCAAGAGAAAAAGAGGTACACGTTTTTAATTCTGGTATCTGGTGCCAAGAAGGAGCAGCGTACGAGACGGGTGTTAGACTACAAACCTTGATACCGCGCACGGAACAGTTCGGGCTGAAGACCGGATCGGTGACCTCGTTCAGCACGTGCGGATCCTCGGTTTGGGTTTTGATGACCAGCCGCTGACCCTTGGGACCCTTGGCCTGCACGTTGTACTGCCAGAAGTAACGCTTGGCCTTGGAGCTACCGGACAACGGACCGCTTCTGGCGCCATCCTCGATGTCGGAATCGTCTGCAGGAGGAAATAAAAGGAAGTTTAGACTCAACAAAAGGGTCACCCCCCAATCACAAACTCACCATCACCGCTGGAAAAGTCCTCGTAGTGTTCGCTGTCGTCTGAATATCCCTCATCGTGTGAAAAATCCGGAGCTTCCGGGCTAAGAACGCTGCCGGTGCTCAGCGACGAGGTTGATCCTGCCTCGGCCACACTTCCAGTCGACAGCAGATGCGGACGGGGTTCACGGCGCTGCCACATCAGCATATCCATGCCCACGTGAGTCGGAGCCGACGAGGACAGCCGGGACATGGTACCACCGCTCGTGCCGCCAGCACTGCCAGCGCCACCGATTCCCGAGTTGGTGCTGGAACCGGCTTGCGTTTGCAGATGGTGAAGCATACGGCGATTGCTGAATCCACCCGGGCTAAGCGAAGTTCCGTTCATCAGCACCGACGAGTTTCCGGGCACGGATTGACCCAGCATCATGCCGCTCCGATCGGCTCCGGTGTTGCTCATCAACAGCTGCTGCAAGGTGGAATATTTTGGATTGTACTGCACCTGACCCACGTTGCCTGGGTTGTTGTTGGTCACATTCTGGGCCTTTGACTTCTCGGCATTTTCCATCTTGATCAAGCGACTGTTGTTGTTCATGGCATTCATTTGAATTTGCTGATGAAGTCTATTGTGGGTCGGCGGGGTCAACGTTTGTGTGAATCCCAGCGACGGACTGGAGCTGTGACTTCCAGGGGAAAAGGCCGCCGGAGAGCTGACATTATTCGAAGTGTTGTACGGAGAAGTGGAGATTTGGGTGTGATCTTCGTAAATTTCACAGTTTGTTGGAAGCAGCAGATCGTTCGTCAGATGCACATTGCCGGACATGACCATATTGTTGTTTGCATTCGTATTTGATCGTAATATTTGCTGTGGCAGACTAGGCGATAAATGAATTGCACTTCCACTTCCACTATCTCCGCTGAGATTCGGCGAAGGCTGGCTCAAAGTAGGATTCAATAGCAGCAGATCTTCGTGCAGTAAATCAGTTGCAAAGATATCTCCCAGCGTGGCATCACCAATCAGTTCATCCTTATCCAGCTGGTAAATATCGTCTTCATCCATGTGAAACTGACCCTGCTGACCGGTCAAATGCGCCACAGAGGACACCGTCGACGACGGAGACACAATCTGACCAAACGAATCCGTGTTCCAAATTTCAGTACCCCCAAATCCACTCATGTTGATCGTCCCAATCTGAATACCATCACTCACGAATCCACTCTCGGAGATGTTCTGCAGCGTAAAGATCGTGTCCACCGGCGTCGAAGTGTTCAAATTGGTCCCAGCACTAGTCGTGATGAAGCTAATGTCCTGCAACATCTGCGGCGACTGACTCTGCTCAATATCAAACACGTACTCGGACAGATCAACCGGGGCGACCCGCTGGTTACCGCCACTGTTGCGGGACGGAATCGGAACCGAGGCCGTCGTCAGGATCGGATTGCTGCTGAGTGCGTCCATCATGCTGTGCTGGTGATGGTGATGATGGTGCTGGTTGCTGCTCGGCGATGGACTGGGCGACGCGGACGACTCTAGCTTGATCGAGGAGTGGCCTAGGCTGCTGTTGGACTGATCGTAAAACTCCGGAACATTGAAGAAGCCGGTATGACCTTGAGCGTTACCGACACCGCTCATATCCGTGGTTGTGCTGACCAGACTCAAATGGGAATTATAGGTGACTCTGTGGAAAGGAAAGAGGGAAAAATATGTGTAAGGGATGCTGTTTATCAAAAACTGGAACTTCTTTTGTTGTTATTTAAACCAAAATTTAATAAATTCATACACAATTACTAAAACAAACGTTTCTTGGTCCCCCATGGATCTTGGTTGAGAGCCTACTCAAATTAATATAAACTCATTATTAATTCATTTTTTTATGCAAATAGGAAATTGTCAAACGAGGCAAAAAAGTAGTTCTGCAAGTAATTTTTCGATGTAAAATTCAAAGCATTTTTGATTTTGATAATTCGTAAATTGATCGAGAACCGAACGAAAATATGCCTTATTTACAGCTGGCCCATCGAACCTTTGCAAAACTATCCCGAGTGATATATATAATTTTTTAATATGGTTCACTATTTTTTCTTTTCCTGATTTGAAAGGTGTTCTAGAAACCTTCCCAGAAAAAAGGTTTTTTCTGCTAAAACCACCCTCGTTTCATCCTAAGGACAGGCCTAAGTCAAATAAAATGACAACAACCAAGTCCAATGAGCCCAATTGTCTTCTTACAGTTATACAAATTTGCTTTGTTTTTGATTCCGAGTCTCTTTGTATCCAGGTTTTTAAGCGAAGATGGCGTTCGAAATGGTGACCGTCCGAAATGTCAAAATCGCGCAGTGGCACCAACATTAGAAAAAAATGTGGCTGTCATGCCATGGTACACTTTTTTCGTAATGTTGGTATCACCGCGTGATTTTGACATTTCGTGCGTTCATCATTCGAACGCCATTTTCGTTTAAAAACCTGGATACGTTGCATTTTGCGAGAGTATAGAACTCTCGCGCTTACAGCAACAACAAATTGTGTTCATTGAAACAGTTCATCCGATTGAGTAGATTATTTGGATAAATGACCGCCACTTAGCTACCGAATCTTGGTGGCCGATACGGCAAAGGCACGGTTCACTATGCCGAAAGCGGTGGGTACGAGTCTCGGTATCGGCACTTTTTCTGTTTTTGAAAGATGAACTTTTTAGGAAAATGCACCCATGAGTAAAGTACTCTCGGATATTTTGGGTCCTTTCCGTTCATTCATAGTATCATGTTACTACCGAACCGTGCTCTTTATCCTCTCGTGTGCCGATTCCCAGTTCTAGGTGTAAGAATTCATACTCTACTTACACAAATTTAATATTTATTACCGTGACTATTGTAGATGCTGTGAAGTTGATTAAAAGGCGAATAATTTTCAGAATCATTTTAATCCACATAATGTATAATGTAATTTAAGGATCTACAAAGTTTTCCGGAAATCATCACCGTGACAAAATTTCATAAAATAAAGCAAATCTAGATCTTATTAATATTTAATGCCAACCAATATCTCACACCGATCTTGGTTCGTGCCACTCGTGCAGCCCCCTCCAATGCAGAAGGTAAACATTTATCAAAGCTCGTTTTTCTCCTTCTCATTCCACTCTGCTAGATTTCCGTCAAAACAAACCCGCTGGCTTATGTATACAAGCCACATATTTACAAACATTCAACATAGCACATAGCTTCGCTGTATGTACGTCCGATGCCGATTCTGCTTAGATTTCGCTTTGGTATGATGGTTGATGGTGGTATCGGTAATGGCTAGCCAGCCAGCCCGCCTCGAAACCGGCTTCGAGACCCAAACAACGCCAAGTGCGGCTAGAGAGGTAAACAATGTTATAAATAAACACCTCTCTCAGGAAAAAGCCTTGAACTTCACCTCCACTGACTGTGGGGAAGTGGGGAGGTGGTGGGCAGAAAAGCCCTACCAAGTGTTGTATAATCACGGCCTGCTCTGATGGTGTTGAAACACGCGCCTCGTGACGTTCTTCCTGTCCCGAAACCCAACTCAACTCCTGATGGTTTACATCATTGTGCTTTTCATTGTTGAATTTTCACCACCCAAGTAACCGCGAGGCACTAAATAGCGGCATTAAATCAGCATTATATTGGCATTTAATACCAGCAAATAATGCTTCAAAACATTAAATCAGCACTTTTCCCTTGAGAAATATTTCAAGTGGCGCACAGTGATGCCGATTTAATGCCTCACCGAAAGCTCGAACAAAAAAAACTGCTTTATCGACGTCAAGGCTGGGGAAAAAAAAGGACAGCTAGCTGCTCCACACACTTGGTGGTGGGCCTCCTTTGATTTTTTTTCTCCTGTTGCGTGTCATGTATGAGTGTGACACTTTGATGTTATTCTTGCATTTTTCTCGTCGATCTCCAGGATGCGCGCCAGCCAACTGATGTATTCTGAAATGAGTGTTTGTTTTGAAAGTTTTAATCGATGTGGTTGATGCATCGAACATTAAGGAAGACTTTCTTTCTGCTGTTTAGAGTCTCTGGTTCATGAGAAAAACCCGTTGTCATTGCGTTGGACGAAAATTATTGACGAATCACTCAGCAAATTGCGGCCATCCAGTCAAGTACAGTACAATCAATTACGGAAGGCTTGGGGTTAATAGGGACAAGTACTGGCTAACGGCTAACGTAAACTAGTTTTCCGAGGAGTGCTTGGTCCACGGTTGGCAAAATTTCACAATGTGTATCAGACTTCCGGAAAGCAGCTTATTGCTTGTAAGAAAAGTCATTCAATTTACCTGAGAACTTTTGATAATTTCCTTTGTCCTATGGACATATGTTTTGAAAAATTTGGCTTAATTACAGGCTGCAGTTTTCCACACAAAAAAAAACAAAAAAAAGCACTTCAATCGGCGGGAATTGAAAACCCAGTTCACGCAAAATTAAAACTTATGCACACTGGAGGAACTGCGCCTTAGCCCGCTCGCTTATTAGAACGGTATGATGGGAGGAGGATCAAAGTCAATAAGAGCGTGTCTGGCTGAAATGTTTCCCGTATCGATGGGTTACTTTGTTGATAAACATCAAATGCTTTGAAGCACATTTTCAAGGTCGTAAATGGTGATTTAATGCCAGTTGTAATGCTGCAAAGTTTTGGTACTATGAGGCATTCGCAAAGCTTATTTACTACTTCAAAACATTCGAGTGCTGATTTAGTACTAAATTAATACTTCAATTTAGTGCTTGTGGTTACTTGGGCATCCCTACACAGCTCACAGCTTGCTTTATTTACGATCCGTGCACGAGCGTAGGAAGTGATTTTCCTTTGTTTTGACACGATCAGGTTCGTGTCCCAGAGCGGACTTCCTGCCTCTTCCTCGAGCTACATTAGTCAAGATTTCGGGCGGACTGGGTCAATATCAATCTTCATTCAATTAAAAGGAAAAATTAAAAATAGGATAAAACTCATAATACGACAAAGTGGTTCCGCAAACAGCTTAGCCACCCTAATCTAGCGCCACCGTCATTATTTTGTCGCAGTGTTATATTTTTAGCTCAGCTTTTTCCGTTGAAAGTGAAGAAGGATCCGAGCATCGTTGGATGTGGGCAGCTAACGAACGTCTAAAGCAGAGTACACGTACTTGTCATGAAGGAAAGCTAAGAAGAAAGAATGTATTTGGGCGCCACAAATCTTGCACCATAATTTCCATCGTGTTGGATAACAGAGAATGAAGGCTACCTGGTGATTAGCAAAGAAACAGGGTTGTTCCATAAATAGAAAGGAATTTATGATGATTTAATAACATCGTAGCGTAAAACTTTACGATTTCTCTAATTTCTCTAGGCTACGGCCCAGTTATCGAGCGTCCAGTTAAACAACAAAACAAATAAAAAACTGTTTCATTTTAAAACTAACGTAAACTGGGGACAATCGGGATACATGGGGCGAATTGGGACAGCAGTTTTAACCATGTTGGAGCACAATATTTTGATTTTTCTAGTTGGTTTCGGTTAGAACAGACTCAGGCCAACAAAATGTGTACATTCATTTCCAAATTAAAAAGCTTTGAGTGCTCTAAAAACTGCTGTCCCTATTAAGACTGTAGTCCCGGTTCACTCCAGATTACGGTAACAAATTTCACAAAATGCTATCAGAGTGCTTTTGACTTGCACGTTTAAAAGTATTCATAGAATAAACCGTGATTTGAATCAAAACATTATGGTCTTCATTTATTTTAAACGTTTAAAAGTTTACGAAATGTCAAGTTTGCTTTTACGAATGATATCGTTCTCAGTGTTTTCACGAACACTTTTCCAGAGTTTTTTTTTATTGAAAAGGTCCTATAACATGTGAAACACAACAGTTTATAGGACCTTTAAAAAAACTCTAGATTTGTTAGTTCAAATGTTCAGAGGTTTTCACAAGTTTTAGAAAGCCTTTGGATCTTTAAATGGATAAATATTTTTAGTAAGGAATGACTTAAAGAACAATTCTAGAGTGATTTTTTTAAAGGTCCTATTAACATATGAAAGAAAAATAATAATCAAGTTTGAATTGAGAAAACCCCGGAAAACTCTCCCTTTTTAAATCAAACTCACAGTTAAATTGAAATGTCTAATTAACAAAAGCTTTGACCAAATCAAAAAAGGAATTCAATGTTCAAAAATTGATAAAATTCCATACAAATCCGTATTATGCGTGAAATTACTTACAAAAATTCCGGCCTGTTAAAAATCCGCGAAGAGGGTCGAAAATCCGTATGGTAAGGAAAAAATCCGTACAGTTGGTAGCCTTACTTATAACAAATCTTGTTAAATATTAAAAAAACATTTTGTTAGCATTCAAATCAGAATTTTAAAATAACTTTAAAAAAGTTTGGATTTATCTTTAAAACCTGAAAAGGGCAATCAAAAATGTGAAAATTGAGTCTAAAAGTAAGGGCAGGTCTTATTTAAAGTATTTATTTAAATAATGGACCCAAAAAGTTTTAAAAAGTCAAAAGCTTCCTACATCATTTGAAAGATAACGTTTCTTCAAAAGTCTTTATCCATAAAGTATGCCACGCTAAAATCAGTTATCATTGTGTCCTCCTTAGGTAGGCCACTGCACATATTTTTTAAGGTTCGGCCCTGACTGAATTTTTTTTTAAAAATTCAAAATGTACGTGTTTCTGGGAACCCTGAAGTTCATGCGAATTAATTCTGGGCAGAAATTTTGTGGGACGGTGTAATCATATCAAGCATGTTTTGCTCGTTGAAAAAATATTTGGATTTTTTTTGTAAATTTACAATGTAAAGCACCGCAAAAATATATCGTCTATACACAAATATTTTTGAAGCTTATGATTAAAAAACAACTGGACTGGTGTATGATTCATTTTATGACACTTTTTTAATTTTGTGGCTTGTTATTTATTTATTTTATTTTTTTATTGCCCTTCCCATTTTTTTCAACTTCAAAAAAAAAATGTTGCAATATAATTTAATTTTTGTGAACTGTTGTTTCACAATTTTTTTAACTCTTGTTTTATGTTAAGTTCTTTAATTGTAAATGGTTTTAACCAGATCGGTTCAAATTTTATTCTTTAGTTTCAAAAATCCATTTTTTGTATGTACTTATTTTTAGTGACATTGCGATTGCCTACTGTTATAAATGTATAAAAATGTGTTTTCACATATATCCAGATCTCACCTAAATGTATGTAAACTATGTCCGGGTCCATTATCCGACCCATCGTTGCTTTCCAACGAGTCCAAAACATTGAAGATATGGCAACCCGGTCTCGAGATATGTACACTTAAGTGATATTGATGTACTTTTTGGATGCCGGCTCTCACTTAAATGCATGTAAACTATTTCCGGATCCACCATCCGACCCATCGTTGGTTAGGTTATCAAAAGATATTTCAAACGAGTCCAAAACATTGATGATCTGGCAACCCTGTCTCGAGGTATGGCCACTGAAGTGATATTTATGTACTTTTTTATTCCGGATCTAAAAAATAGATAAAATTTTTGTACAATTCCATCATATCAGCCATTGTTGGTAATAAGTGAGGAAGGCTTCAACCACATAGGTGGATTAAGTTAGTTTGTTAATCTATGATTCCTAAATTCACAATTTCAAAAAAGGCTCAAAGTGCCCTATTTTATCAAAATACTGAATAACCTTTAAATAATGTATTCTTAATAGATTAATTCTAAAACAAAGGCTATTTAAATTGTTTTCTGAAAAAAAAAATAAAAAAAAATTCAAGCTCGGCCCGATATTTCGAAAATCAACCTTGATTATTTTTTAATTAGTTTTTGTTCATGATTATTGTCAAAAGTTCCAAGGTTCTCTTCGTTCTTATGAATAAATCACAGATTGTTTACAGGTTTCCCAGCTACAAGCATTTTCATTTGCACAGAAATATTTCAGGAAAAAATGACAGAACATTTTCAGTCTCTAGTTCAATCCTCATCTCTCTTTTAAAATTATCTTTCAATCAAGTTCGATCCAATCAAAGCCCCAATTCACAGTCTCCTACAAACTGTTACCCTTGAAAGAGTTCATTAACACCGATTCTACTAGCCATGTGACGCTAGCATTCCTCTAGTATCTTCGTATGGTTTTGTTTACTATTCTACAAACTAGCTTGGGCTGTGCGGTGCGGGTTGTTCTGAATAGATCAAATTAGTGGCAGAAATTCCTTAGTTGAGTGACTTACATCGAATTATTCAGCACACACCACCAAACCCACCACTAGAACGCACACACACACACTCGCGCCTAATGGGGCTGGTTTTTCCACTTTTCGGCTTCTGTGTGTGTGTGAGTAGTGTTGTGATCTGTTCAGTCTTGTTATTCTTGTTTTGGTTCTGGTTTATGTACTCGCGAGCGCGCGTGTGTTTTGTTGTTGTGCTACAGCACACTTTGTGAGTTCATTCACTTGAGTTTTGCCTCTTTTTATTTTACTTTGCGAACTTTTTCGACTTTTCGTTAGTGGTCACTCTATTTCCGCGTTAGAATGTTGTTGTCTATTTTTGTGAAAACGGATTTGAGCCTCTTCTCTTATGTTTATTACCACACAATTTTTCGCCTTTACGATATTGTTTTTGTTTTTCTTCGAATTTAAATTATTATTGCGTTTGTTCCACTTTTTCCTTCCACAACAATAACAAATTAATCACCGCCGTTTTTTTGCGCTCATTCGAGCATGTGCTCGCCCGAGCTGATAAGATAAGCTGACCGTCGGTTATCAGTGGCGTAAATTAGCACACGCAAGCAGGACCATCGCCATTCACTGCTCGGACGTTTCCTGCCCGACGGCGGCCATTTTTGCTCACTTTTCAAGTTGGCACTTTACCACTTCCTTTGTGCTGAGCTCCTTCCAACGTGTGTGCGCGCGGCGCGACACTACTAATCAAATTTGAATTGAAACTATGCCCAGACTTTCAAAAAAAAAAAACCAACGCGATAACACGTGCCCCCGAAGCTGGCACTCCGGAATCAATAAGCCGAACTTTGGCACTCGTGTCACGAATTAAAACTCAAATCCTTCTTTTGTTGCTTGCCTTTTTCGCGACTTGCCTAATCGAATCAGCTCACCAACATATAAAGAGCGCGACAACAAAATGATGTGGAAACCTTTCAAACTCGTTTGTCCAAGAGCGAAAATACAAAACGCGACTTTTGTTTATCAACGACTGTGCACGACTGACCCGCCAGCACACAATTCAACGGGCCGAACCCGATCGCGAGCGGATCTTCGCTCGCGCACTCACACCTGGCAAAAGGCGACACTATCTCGCGCGATTCTTTTATTCATTCATTCATTTGCTATACGCTGCTGGTGGACAAATGTTCGTGCGCGAGGCGTGAGTTGTGGTGCGATAATTCGGGATTCCGATTCGTGATAGTACACAGATATTTACAAATACCCGCACAAATGTATCAAGTACGCCAGGTTGAAAGTATTTAAACAAAACTATTAAGAAAGCGAGTTTTTTTTTGCCTAGTGCTCTCGATTTCGCTTGAACTAAGCGAAGAGAGGATGTATTATGGAGATATTTGAGGTGGTTTTAGATGTCAACATCATTTAGCTAGAAGTTGGGATTATCAGCGGGATTATATTTTACGTCCCGCCCGTGTGGATCAATCGGACCGCGCACTAGACTTAAAATCCAGAGATCGCCGGTTCGAATCCCGCGGCGGGCGCTCTAAAATTCTTTGGGTATTCGGCGCCGTCGCTCCGTGCCATACTTTCATACACTTAGGAGCCCAGGGCGGCGAAGTCCTTGTAGATTTTAAAAGGAAGACATTAGTGGTTGGTACTAGCAATGGTGGCCGACAGCTATAAAGTCAACTTCGTTTTCGTTATATTTTATGACGTCACATGCCCAAGAATTTGCTTTAACTTTATATCCATTACTTTGTATTAATAACTAAACAAATTTTAACAATTTGTCTCTGTGATTCTTGTCCTAAGCTTGCTGAGATTCCTATGTAGTTACCAAAAGAGAACACAGTGGCATCAATTTGTCAAAATGCACTCTGAAATGCAATTAAGTAAACAAATCAAATTTCAAAAAAATGTTTTTTTATATGAAAACTTATTAGGCCGTTGCAAATATTTTTCAAAGTTTTATCGCCCCCTTCAAGACCGGCCAGATAAATCGGGGGGATTTTTTTTCAAATAACCTGTTTGAGATTGTATTAAATTATTTTGAATTTTTCAGAAAATCCAATGTACAGTACCGCAATAGTAGTTTATGCAACAAGTTGCGAAAACAAGATTTTTTCAGCAGGAGTCGTACATTTATTCAACGAGGTTTACCGAGCTAGATAAATACGACGAGTATTGAAAAAATCAAGTTTTGCAACATTACAACATTTTTTGCTATTCCGAAAAAATCTTTTTGCATGGAATTTTAGGTACAAAAAAACAATAATTTCGTCAATACTTAGATATTTTCAAAACTAATGATTAATGTACTCTTTCCATTCAAATGTTGGAATCAATGCTTGTAATTTTGATTTTTATATTTTTTAGCAACGGCTTTAGCGATATAAATGCAATTATAAAAAATGAGCCAACTTTAGCATTACATGCATCACATTAAAATGTATCTAGAGTTCAGTTGCTTTCTCTTAAGGGGTTACATACATGTAAGAAATCAATTTATTAAATCCACTAAAAAGATCACTCCTGAAAGTTTCATGAAGATATTTCATGATCAAACTGAGTAATAGATGACCGATTCTTCGGCTCCTTTTCAAAAAAAATCCCAAGTTTTTTTCAGCGTTTTGGCTGTAGTGGCATAATTAAAGAAGAAACCCCCCAATGTTATTACATATTTGAAAAGATATTTAATTTCCAACATAGAAATGACATGCATAATGAACAATATTATACCTGTGCTTCTCCTGAAATGAAAATGTAGCGTGACGGGACAACATCGTAAAACTGGAATTTAAAAGGCACACCAAAAAAATCGACACAGTTTTGCCAGATTGATTTTTTAAAACTTTTGCTCTCCTACACATTATCACAAATTGAAAAACGAATCTTTTGCTCCTTGAACTGAAAGATTTGGTTGAGATTTGAGTTTTTGCCAGCCATTTCTTTTCGTGACGGGACAACGAAAGGAGCAGATTTATGGAAAAACTCCTCTCCCATTCAATGACTTGCAGACCTTATTTGGTCAATATTTTTGGCATTTCAGATAAGAAAACGCATTTAAAGCACATTGCAATTATTAGATCATAACTAAAATGAAATTTTTCATATAAAAAATCACATTAAAAATTGAAAAAAATGACATTTTGGTGTAGCTTTGCTAAGAATCGGTCAGATGATTTAATCTCAAAATTTTGCCTTGCTCAAAGCGGGTTGTAAAAATTTGTCATTTTTTACGGGTGCCACGATATCTCGAGATGTAATTGTCTGAAATAAGAGGTGGAGACTCTCAAGACACCCGGCGTAAATGACAAAGCCCGATTTTAAAATTTAGCTTTTTTAAAAAAAATACAAAAATCAAAAACTGATTATTTTTTATTTTAATTTTTTGTTTATTTTTTTGTCATCAAAACTTGATTTGCAAAAAAAAAACACTATTTTTATTTTTATTTTATTTTTTGATATGTTTTAGAGGACATCAAATGCCATTTTTTCAGAAATTTCCAGGTTGTGCAAAAAATCATTGACCGAGTTATGATTTTTTTTAATCAATGCTATTTTTTTCAAAAAATTTAAATATTGATCGCAAAAATTTTTCAACTTCATTTTTCGATGTAAAATCAAATTTGCAATCAAAAAGTACTTCAGTGAAATTTTGTAAAGAGGCACCGTTTTCAAGTTATTGCCATTTTTAGGTAACTTTTTTGAAAATAGTCGCAGTTTTTCATCTTTAAAATTAGTGCACTTGTTTGCCAACTCTTGAAAAAAAAAAATTTTAGAGCTCTATATTATGCTTTTTTTAACTTTGTTGATACGACCCTTAGTTGCTGAGATATTGCCATGCAAAGGTTTAAAAACATGAAAATTGATGTTTTCCAAGTCTCACCCAAACAACACACCATTTTCTAACGTCGATATCTCAGCAACTAATAGTCCGATTCACTATGTTAAAATATGAAAAATTCGTGAAATTTTCCGATCTTTTCGAAAAAAATATTTTTTTAAAATCAAGACTTACATTTCAAAAGGGTCAATTATTCAATATTACGCCCTTTTAAAATATTACTCTTGGTTTAAAAAATTTGAAAATATTTTTTTCATGAGATCGAAAAATTTCACGAATTTCTCATATTTTAACATTGTATCATTAGTTGCTGAGATATCGACATTACAAAACGGTGGGTTGTTTGGGTGAGACTTAGAAAACATAAATTTTCCTGTTTTAAACAGTGTTTTTTTGCAAATCAAGTTTGCCGAAGACAAAAAAAAACCTTCAAAAGATACAGATTTTTGAATTTTATACATCATTTTTCATGGACAGCGGCCAAATTTGTATGGAAAATAATGTACTGCTCATATGAAAACACAAAAATAATTTCATCTTTTTTTTAAATTAACTTATTGAAAATCGGCCTTCGTCATGCACACGGGACCGAATAAACGAGTCTATACGAAGATTTTGAGTCGATTTGGTCAAAGCTGTGTTGAGATATCGTCGCACCCGTTATTTGAAACTGATAACTTCAAATAGCTATGTCTCGGCAACGATCGACCAATTGTCTTCAAAATTATTTTGTTGATGGATGAAAATGTATATTCTAATACCGTGAAATAGATTTAAAAAAAGTTTGACATTTTTTACGGTTCACATGTATGCAAGTTTCCTTTAAATTCAGTTTTAAGTTAATCGGGTCTCAACCGACTAAAAATATAAATCTCACATTCCAATTGAAATGCTGTCAAAACCAAACTTTTGGGAAAGCGGACGAGCTATCCGGTAAAAATAGTTACGAGTCTGAAAAATGAAGTCTGTCATATAAAAATAACCAAAAACCATCAAAACTCCTGTTTTTCAATATTATTATTTTTGAAAACGCTGTATCAGCACAAGGATTGGGCTTCAGATACATGTCATCCAGTTTTTTCCTGATTCTTTTTGTAACATCTTAGGCTATTTCCTCAAAAAAATTAAACGATAAAAAATCGTGACATCACCTTCAAAGTTAACTACTTTACTTGAAAATCCAAAAATCTCATAACGGCGTGTATTTTTTTAAGTGTATTTATTCAGAAAGCTCGTCCAATTTCCTACAAATTTGTCTTTGACCACTTATTGATATGATGCAACGGCATCGAGATACAATAATTTTTAAATTACGAAATACATGAATATAAAAAAAACGTTACTTAATTCACCTTTAGGTGGTTGGTGCCTTCCTCGCATTCATAAGGTGATTACAGTACACAGCCTCAAACAAGTGTATAAGTAACACTTATATTTATCAAAATATCTGACATCCGGCCTCAAAAAAGTGTATTAAAAACACTAAAGTACTTATAACTTTTGATAGGTTTGTCAGATCTTCAATCTGTTGGGCGCGTTGGATAGGTCTTTTGATTTTTCAACAAGATATTTGAGATCCGGCCTCAAAAAAGGGTAAACTTAGCCTACCATTGAAACTGGAACTGATGATTATTCACCAGTTCCTTAATTGAAATGTTAAAATTCTGTACGTTGAAATTTCAATAAAAAAAACCCTGATATGTTTTTGCTGGTTCAATCATGCTTAAAATGAGTAAATCCAAATTAATCAAAATTAAATCAAAAGTACAACGAAGAAAATACAAGTTTCCAATTCTAAAAACTGCTGCTGCTGTGCCTGTTCAGATTATAGTCTAGATTATGGTAATCATCTAACTCTTTGATTAATCGATTTACGAATTTTACAATTGTATTAGAAAATGGATTTTAAGACCATTTTAAAATATCCCGAGAACCAGGGAATCCCTGGAATTTCAAAAATAGTCTTCCCGTTTCCCGGGAAAATTATACTCCCTACGTGCTGGTTTGACGTTGAATTGCTGTAAAGACGTAAGAATCTATTTTTACCAAGCAACCTTAGAGTACAATGTGATTGCATCAAATTCAATAAGTCAAAAAATAATCATATTGCAAAATTGCAACATTGAAACAAACCATTCAACGCGCAATAAGCCGCCATGTCGCAATGTCAGCAGGAGCATAACCTCAATCAAATCAATAGAACAGTTATGGTCCCTCGCGAGCTCATATTTCCAATCAGCACTTTATGCACCGCACGGGGGTCCCAATACAAAACGCGGAGTTTCCAGTTGCCCGATTTTTTTTCACTGCACTCGACAAATTGCACCACACTGAAATTCGAGGCTTCTTGCTTAACGCTGATTTAAAGAAAAGTTAGTTCTATTTTTGCCCCGAACTCCGATTCCCACAGCAAGTTCTGCTCAGACACTTTGGAACCGCGTTGGGTTCGAAAGCGGTTGCGACATTGTCCTGGTTGGCCGTTGAAAGACCGCACCGAAGTTCATGGCCAGTGATTGACAACATTTAGCTGGGTTTGCTCAAATTTGCTTACGCAGTTGAGGCCCAACTTTGTGTGCAATATCGTTCATCGGTAATCAATTATACGCGCATGATAGGCTTCGATAGACATCAATCATAAGCCTTCCGAATGAAAACAGTATTTGCACAGGAAATTGTGTATTTTTCGTGTTAAATGGGGAAATTTCCAGATTAATATTTGTTGAAGATATTTTAAAAAATTGTTAAATTTCATTTATCTTAAACTTTGGCAACTCAAGTTTTACAAACTATATTCGTAACCTTGGTAATTTTTTTGGTGAAATTCGTGTAACACCTGCCAACTCACCCCAATCCTGCTGTTTATCACCGCAATTGACGTCGACAAATGGCACGCGTAGTCACGGTTCTTCTCAAATTTGCAGGGCGCGTGGGCGTCACCGTCAGATTGTTGGTTTGATACGGGGAAAAAGGACGAGCCCAGGGTGGGTTGGTTGAGAGTGGGTTACAACGCCGGTGTTGACGTTGGCTTGGTTCAAGGATGTTTTTCCGACACGTGGAACGGCGTGAAACCCCAAAGGTCTCGACACGAAGCTTTTCCCTTTGTTGACGATTTTCCTCTAGTGTGTGTGTGTGTGCCTTTTGCGTAGGAATTACGCAAAAATGGACTGTGGGCGAACTATTTGTTCGAGAGTCTTGTTTGGATAGTCTATCGGTTGCTCGTTATTCAGCGTGAAAGAGGAAACGATGAAGATAGCAGCTTGCCCTTTTACATGGCGATGTCCTTGTGGCTGCCGGCAGGATCAATTGTGGTGGGCTATTTTTAGTTGCTAGTGGATTTCACTGCATGGAATTTTGTTTTGTTGGAGGCTCTCATTTTGTACGTGATGCGGGTATCTAAAACTTTTGAATGATCATTTTTCATAAAGAAAGCTCAGGGCGTGGTGACATGTATGTTCTTAGAAACCACAAAAAAACACTTTTGATTTTTCATGATTTTTATCGTCTCACTCCCAAATTTGTCCGCTACTGGAAGGTGTTTAATAAATTGATATTAGTTAATTCATAATTTTTATATTTGAACGCATAAATGTCTCATATGCAAAAACAGCCTGGCGGTAGAATCAGCCTGTACGAGGTTTGAATCAACAAAATGTTTGTTGAATATTATCAACGCCGATTTTGCGTTGAAACAAACCTCGATTTTCTCGATTAAACAAAAATCTTTTGTTGTTTTGAAAAAGCTGCTTTGACATTTACGTTGACTCAACAAAAATTAGGATTTTCAAATCAACAAAACGTTTTGTTGATTCAAATATGCCTTATTTTTCTGCGTGTACGAGTTAAATTTTCGCGAAAAACTGGATTTCCTCCTGATTTCTAGAATAAAAAACTGGATGTTTTAGGGCTTTTCTGAAAGTGCACACAATTTTGAACCAAGTTTCAACAATAACTCAAAAGCGATGAAAATGCATATGGGACATTTATGTGATCATGGCAGCACAAAGATTATAGAGATGACAACCCTATCAAATGTTATGAGCACCTCAATGTTAGTTATACACTTTTTCGAAACCGGATTTAAGATATTTTGATTAAATTTATGTTCGGATCTACCTTGCAATTCGGGAATTTAAGATTTATCAAACAGTGAAACAATATGCTATTATTTGGCCATTAAGGCAAAACATTTATTTGAATAAATTTGTCAAAATTTGAATTTATTTTCTTTTAAATTATAGCTCCTTCAAAATATATTATGGAACAAAAACAATAATTTTCTAAAAGAAAAATCATGCCTCCGAATCCAACACAGTCCAGGCTCGATTATTCGAATGCCTCGGAAAAATTTCACTTCGGGTAAACGAATCTTCGGATAATCGAATCACAAAAAAGTCGTTTTCTAATTTTTGTTTGTCGAGCTTAATTATGTCCCATAAACTTCTCTAAAATGATTTAGAATTTTTGAATCCAAGATGGCGGCCAAAATGGCGGTGCGGAAAAATTGAAAAAAAATAATTTTTATTTAGAAGGCAATTAAAAATTCAAATTTGACTAAAATGGGGAACTCGAATTTGATGTTGAAAGTAAATAAAAAAAAATGATTTGTTTTTGGACCTGATTCGATTAACCGAAGTCCTATACAAACCTTCTGGTTATAGAACTTCGGATAATCGAAACTTCGGACAATTGAATCTTCGGATAATCGAGTCTGGACCGTATATTTCAACTTAAAAATTATAATACCATGAAGTTTAAAAATATGTTGTAAATATTATTTTAAGTTAAGGCCAATTGCTTTTTTTTTTTTTTTTTTAAGTACTTATGTATGATTTTAAAAGTCTGAATGATTTAGTATGTACTTTATTAAATCATTGGAAAAAAATCTTTTTTGCAAAGTTTTTGCCTTCTTCACCTTACTGAGGAAAGGCTACAAAATCACTCGAAAAAACGAAATTCTTAATTTGACCTCCTAAACCCACCTTCATGTATACTTATCGACTAATAATCACATTCTGAGCAAATGTCTGTGTGTGTGGTATCAAAAGTTATGCGCATTTAAGTGCACTTTTTAGAGGCCGGATATCATATATTTCGATGAAAACGTTGTCCGGATCTATCTGTCGATGGATAGGTGATCAAAAAACCTTTGCAACGAGTTCAAAAAATTTAAAATCTGACAACCCTATCAAAAGTCATGCGTACTTAAGTGTTATTTATGCACTTTTAAGAGGCCGGATCTCAAATATTTCGATGAAAACGTTGTCCGGAACTTTAATGCAACCTGTCGATGGATAGGTGATTAAAAGACCTTTCCAACGAGTTCAAAAGATTGAAGATCTGACAACCCTATCAAAAGTTATGCGCACTTAAGTGTTATTTTTGAACTTTTTAAAGGCCGGATCTCATATATTTCGATGGAAACGTTGTTCGGATCTATAATGCGACCTGTCGTTGGATAGGTAATCAAAAGACCTTTCCAACGAGTTCCGTAGATTGCAGATCTGACAACCCTATCAAAAGTTATAAGCAAGTGCCTTGAATTATGAAGATCTGACTACCCAATCTGATGTTATGCATTACCCTCTAAATGTGAGGAAGGCAACAACCACCTAAGGGTGGATCAAGTAAAGCTTTTTTTTAATCATGTCGTTTGAAATTTATGTAAAATTTTCAGATATTTTAAAAATACAATATTTTTAGAATTCTACTACAAAAAAGTCACTTTGAATACAGACAATCACTTTTAGGTGGTTACTACATCAACACAACAATTGAGTTCAAGTTGAAAATTATGTGTTCTTGAAAAGCACGGCCATTTTTTACGAATTTTTCTCAACATCCCTACACACGCACAGACATTTGCTTAGAATTTGATTCTGAGTCGAAATGTATACGTAATGTTGGGTCTAGGGCATCAAATTAAGATGTTCAATTTTCGAGTGATTTTATAACCTTTCCTCAGTAAGGTGAGGAAGGCAAAAACGTTTCAAGGTACCGATTTTTTTACATTTGTATGGAGTCGAGAGCAGACCACTGATGAAGTCTGCAAGTAGTAGACGAAATACGTATCTGTCAAGATATTAAAAATATATAGCGGAATTAAAAGGAACAACTCGTCTCTTTGTATTCTCATTTGTATGGAACTTTCTCTGCACTGCTGCCAAAGTGTATAAATTTTTGTTTGGACTAATGATGCAAAAGGATTTTTTCGCGAAAAAGAAAGTAGGGGAAATTCTCGTATGTTTGGCAGGTTAAGCACTCGCTCCTAACTCCATCCAATTTGCTGATTTTCACTATTTAAACAACTAATTTTGCAAAAATTTTGGAAGAAACTTGCTTGCTCACTTCATATTGAGCTATTTATCACTCGAGTTCAGTTGAAAACGCTTTTAATTAGCTTTAATTGAATGTCAAAGTTCTGACCTGCCAACATTAGAGGCACGCTGGAATTAGATGCTGTTTCCCTACTCACATAATTTCAGCCAAAAAAAAAAAAAATTATTCACATAAATTGATAATATTGGAAGAATTGTTCTTTTTGAATTCACAAAACCTTTTTTCAAAGAAAAAAATTACGAGCATTTACATTAATGTTGATAACAGTGTAGTTGTGCAAAATTTTTCTACAAAATAAATACACTGTGAATGCCATTTCCTGCTTTCTAGTAATAATTTATGTTATTCTAAAGAACAAAAACGATTTTAATTTTATTTTGAGTTTGTAAAATCTGTAGAGCATGATGATAAAAAATCCCAATCATTAGTGAAATTAGAGGTATGGATTGGAAACTTTACTTTGTATTCAAAATATTTGAAAGCTTTCTTGAGGAATTTCAACTTTGAACCAAATGTATGCGTTCAAAAAGTATTCTGATACTAACGTTAGCCTAAAAAACATTGTAATTTGATTTATAAACATTCCAGAAATATCCTTCTAGTCTCGGAAGAAAACCAGGAAATTGAAAATCGAAATCTGGTGGCCACCCTATCCGTTTTCAAACTTGGATTATGCTAATAAAGTATATCTCAGTCCCGGGTATTAGCCTAGACCTCACGCTACTATTCCTGGGTCATTTGTCATTGTCTGGCCCAGCCTAAAGATAGAAGCTAGCACCAGATATATCTTTAAACTTTCAATACCTTCAGAGTAATCAGGGATTGTCACGTAAAACTAGTTTCTTAAACGTGTTTTCCACCATAACGTCGTCAATTCCCGAAATCGTAATAACGGGAATCGAATTCCACGAAATTCCACAACAGATTTCGCTGGTGAAAGGTTGCCATTCACTTTCTCGACTTATCGTTTACCACAAGGGGCGCACCTCATCGAACCTCTACAAGTTCTCGGGTGGAAAAAGAAGAAAAAGGAGAAAAAGTTGTTGTTTTTCACTGGCAATCGTTTAGCAAACAACACTCACCCAGCCCCCGCAAATGTCAGAATCGAAACACCTCGATCCTCCTCCCCCTTCCCCAGCTTGTACCATATGGAAAGGGGTTGTTTTGCTGTCTAGCGACTTGAAATGTACGTCGTTCGGCATGTTTTTATTTGCATTGCCTGTAGAATCCCCCGTTCTCAGCAATGACGTCATCCGGGCGCGTGGCAATTTTGTTGTTGTTTTGCCGACTGAGATGTGTGTTATCGTGAGGTGTGTAACGGTAGTGGTAACAGTTGTTTTTGTTATTCTGCGATAGTGGACCACCGACCACTATTTGGAACGGGTTTTTAAACACATACTATAACCTGTCACTAAGCTGCTTCACTGTCAGACAGACACCAATAGTCAAGGACAGCGAATCAGAGAGGTGTGTATGTGGGGGCTGATTTGTGCTGTGCCTCTACAATACAAATGCCTTGGGTGAACGATTTGCATATTTGTGAAGCTGGGGGCTCGTTCAAAGCTTTCCACTTGCTTTTTACCCTGAATTTTAAACATTTCCTTGAGTAGATCATTTATGGAATATTGAAAAAAAAAACTCAGGGAAAATTCATTCATATCAAGTTTTCTTCTATAATAATTTTGATATCACAAAAACAACTAAAACCTTCGAATGACCAACTATAAGTGTCGTTTATTCACGATACTACAGACTAACCTGGCATCGTAGTGTAGTGTACTCAACGGAAAGTGTTGATCTTCCAGAGCCGCTGAGAGTGACTGTTTGCGTATTATGAGCACGTTGCAATTCGCGTCGACGATTTGAATTCCGGTGCTCGTAAACAACGCCCGGACACGTGCACCGTGACTGACTACAGAGGAAGTATGTTTTTTTGCTGTTTCTTCTTAGGCTTAGATTGGAACTTGCGTTACAAGATTACCCTGGCACGTGTAATATGTTTTAAGTGTCAGAGAATTAATGAGAGTCTTTGATATCAGACTGGGATTGGATAAAATGTATGGTTCTGTTTGATATAGTTATTTTTATAATATAATTCAACATTGCAATCTTTGGTCTAATTAGGAGTCCTAAACAATCTATAAAAAATAGATCGATATCCGAAGTTCAATTACACAGACCTACAACAATTGACAAAAATGATGTTTGTCCGTTCTTTTTTTTGCTAAAATTGCTGGTTCACGGCGTGTTTTCTGGGCAACCTTAAGGAGAAAAAATTGTCATCGCTACTATTAAATGTGTCTTATAGGAAATTTTCTCAGCTTTCCAATGCTTCTAAGAGCGAAATATTTCATCGGGAAATTTCTGAGATATCTATATTTTAAGTTTTTTGTTTTAAAATCCCTAATCATTTATTGGTATCTTTTAAATAACAGTCCAGGAAACTTGTCAAATGATGTGTTTCATGTGTCATTTACTCATAAAAATGTGCAAAATAAGACAAGAAACTACTTTGTAGAAGGTTGCAAACCGCTAAACATTTTGAAAATGAAGTTTTTACCGATGTTATGAATATGTGGGATTTATTCAGAAATTAAAATCATTAAACCGCATTAAAATATTATTTTTACAAGAACAACTAGATTATTACATAATTGTTGTGTACAAATAACACCGGTCTGCTCTGATCCAGCTTGGAATTAGTTGATACAACAGATTTTCTTCAGGTTTGAGATTGATGAGGTTTTTCAAAATTTTTATGAATTATAATATCATATTTCCTCAATCAAACATTAACCAGTTGCATGGATACAAAACAGGTTAATGTTTAATACTCGAAATTGAACTGCAAACTACTGTTGCAAGCTTTAGGAGAAATACTTTTCATTTGTATAAAATAATTGTTTTAGTTTTTTTGTATTAAATAATCAAGGAATTAGCAATATTTGAGAAGATTATAAGACTCTCATCTTCAATCTCATCTTTTTAAAAAATGTTTTATTTCCTGATTTTTGCTCAAATAGTTTGGAAAGGAAGTTTCTGTTTGATTTTTTTTTGTTGAAATGATAAATAATATTGTTCGAACAAAAAAAAGTTTGTGACGGTGTTTTCAGCATTCTGAATTGGAAGACTCGAGTTTTATTGCTACTTTCTAAGTGCATTTTCAAAAGTAAACATTATATAAAATTTTATATTTTGAGATGGATTTTCGGCTTGCAGTCGTTGAAAGTAGCTCAAACACTTATTTGTGTACTTTATCCAACATTGCAATCTTACATAAAGTACACAAATAAGTGTTTGAGCTACTTTCAACGACTGCAAGCCGAAAATCCATCTCAAATTAATAAACACAGTCGAAAAAGTCACATTTAAAATTTTATATTTATTTTAAACTCATGAAAATATGACTTTTGAAGCTTGCAACAGTTATATGTAGTACATTTTCGATTTTAAATCATATTTGTATTTATGTTCCTGGTTAATGTTTGTTAAAGAAAATATCAAATTTATTCATTAAAATTCAATAATACCATTCACAATCACAAACCTGCCAAAGTTTCGGTAGAACAAGCTAAATTAGAGCAGACACGTGATATTTGTACACCAAAAATATGTAATAATCTAATAATTCTTGGTAAAAAATATATTTTTACACTGTTTTATCATTAAAATTTTTAAATAAATCCCATATATTCAAAAACTCAGACAAAACATAATTTTCAAAATGTTTAGCGGTTTGCGACCTTCTACAAAGTTGTTTCTTGTCTTATTTTGCACATTTTGATGAGTAAATCACAAATGAAACACATCATTTGATAAGTATTCTGAACAGTTAGTATAAAGTTTCTAATAAATAATATGAAATTTAAAATCAAAAAACTTAAAATAGAGATATCTCAGAAACTTCCCGATGAAACATTTCGCTCTTAGAAGCATTGGAAAGCTGAGAAAATTTCCTATAAGACACATTTGAAAGTAGCGATGACTATTTTTTCCTGAAAAGTTTGTTCTAGAAAACACGCCGTGGGTTAAAATATTCAAAAATAAGCACTTCACGATTGTAGGCGCAAAATCAGGTGCCACGATAAATCAACTAAAATGCTGGGTCCCGTGTACATCATAAAGGCTACAAAGATTTTTTTTAAATTAGAAAATTGAAGCTTTAGATATTGTGGTACCATCAGATTTTAATTTTTAATCGTTGATAGTAGAGGGTGACGAGTGGGAATTCCCAGGAAAAAATTCCCGGGAAATCGATCATTTTTTGACCTCTCGATTCCCGGGAAATTTGGTCGAGACTCCCGGGAAATTTTATTCTTTTAAATATGAAAGCCAAATTATACAAACTAATCAGAAAAACATTTGAAAAAATCGAAATTGTTCAGAACATTGAGTGTTCAATGATCGATATTCAAGTTCGAATAAACCAATGCTTCTATAATCTTCTTACTCAGAAAGTGTAATTTTTAACTTGTCAAAAATTCCAATAACTATAATTGAGTGTAGCCAAAAGTTACTTTAAAGCATACTTAGCAGGTACACCCCATAAATGAAAAACTCATTTTTTTTTAATTTAATTTCTATTTATTATTTCTAAGTGGGATAAGCCTTTTCAAGATGAGTTTTTTTTTCATTTTTTCAATTTCCATAATATCTCATAACAATTCTTACAATTTTGTTTTTTTTTATCTAAGTAACTTAATCTCGCTGTATCAAGGTGATTTCCTTTTTGAATTCAATAGTAGTTTTGGGTTTTGCATAAACCTTTGTAAAGATCAGATCCGCCAATTGTTAACGTTATGGTTTTCCGGATAACTGTTAATGTTTCTTCATTTAATATTTTCCAGGTTAATATTTTTTATTTAATATTTACAGGTGACCCGAGAAGGAAAAACAATTTTAAATTGTTGTTTTGAGTCGTTATTTATCATATTACAAAAATAAAGATACTGGGAAATTATATGTTAGCTAATTTCAAATTTTTAAAAATCTAATAACAAGTCCATGCAACAAGCTATAAAACACGGAACTATAAAACAAGGCTAATTAAATTAACGTGTCAATGAATAAGTTTGAATTAATTGTAACTGAATTGGTTGAAAAGCAACAAATTTATAACATTTCTGTTAAATTATTGGCACTATTGCATGGTTGAAAAAAACTCCCGGGTCCCGGGAATTCCCGGGAAATATCAAAATACAACTCTCGATTCCCGGGAAATTGAAAATCTCGAGAATCGTCACCCTCTAGTTGATAGTTTGCTCAAATAATGAAATAGCTTGATTTTTTTTTCAAATTTGGTAGAGATACCAGTTAACAGTAAAATGACTTCAAACTTAAGAAATTTTTGGTCAATTTTACTTAATTTCTTAAAAATTTTGAAATATTAGATTTTTATTAAATTTTGAATAACATAACTAAATAAGATTCAATTCAGCTTACCATTCAAAAAAATATGTGTGTTACATAACACTACTGCTTCAATAATCTAAAGTAACCCTTCATAAAACAAAAAAAACACGTGGTCTTCACAATTGAATTGAAAAAGACCGCGAGTTCAGCTATTCAATGATAACAATTAACCAGTTCAGCAGAGTTCAACGTCCTTCCTTCCCATCATGCTTTACATCCCTACTTAATCTAAAAAAAGAAAAATAAAAAATCACCCTTTCCATCGAAATTCCCTTATTCAACTTGCTACCTTCCTCCAGGTCACGACAGTATTCAGTAACGCGCTCCCCTAACTCCAAAATAGAACAAAACATTGAAGGAAAAACTCCTATTGGATAAATAGCGAGGGGTGAAATTCCTCTACTTGTAGATTTCCCTTTTTTCGAACCTGTTTGCCCTACCAACCTAGATTTTCATCTTCCCCCTTTGGTTATATTTTATCCCAATTATTAACAGCAACAAGAAAAAGCAAGAATAATTTTGACCCTCCAAGAAGAATCGAACCATTCGCGGACTGAAATCGAGAAATAATCGAGAAAACATGTGTCGGAAATGGTTCGAAAATGGAACCCTCACAAACGAAAAACATTTTGAGAGCAGAAACCTCCACATTGACAAGCCTTAAAACAGGTCTGACGTGTTGCAAAAATAAAAACTCGAACACAACAGAGGGAAACTGAAATTGAAAACTCACACATCGTTCAACTTCGAACATCTCAAACCATTTAATATAACAATATCAAAAAAAAACTGCGACGCCTCTCGGTTGGTGTCTTATCAACAGTTTAATTAAGACACACTTTGAACGTATCAATTGGATTGGCGCCACCATCAGCTCAAATCGCGAGTCTTGCGACGTGTCCAAAGTGTTTCATCGCTGGGATGCGAAACGGCTGATGTGAATCACAAAATAATCGTCTCTCTCCGAAAGGGGGGAAGTCTTTCCCCGCTCGAAACGTCTTGGCGTCTTTCCACCCACACCCACACGACTACCCTCCTTGCCGATTGCAATGTTTTGAGTACAATCAAAACATGCGCCTGCGCTTCTAATCGATTTGTGGGGCGTGAATCTTAGCGTGACTTTTGCATTGTTGGAAATTTAAAATGCAGGTAATGTGTCTGGATAATATAAATTTGAATCGCATCGATTTTTTTTAATCGAGATATTGTAAAATTTTACAATTTTTAATATGGTGTGGCCAAGTCCTGCCAAGTCGGGGGTTCTCATACATACATGCATATGTATTGTAAAATTTCACATTTTTTTCCCTTTGTCGCAATATCGTTTGTTGAAAAAATGAATGATAATTAGCAACACTTAGCTAGAAACCTTAACTTTTCTGAATTCCATTTTTTTTGCATTGCTTTTTATCTCAGTCTTACTGTCTGATTACAAGACCAAAACTGAAGATGTCTGGAGTTTTTTTTTAAATGTCCAATAAAACAAATTTTCAGTTTTTGCTTTTTGGGTGCCAAATATTGAATATTACGACCATTTAAAATGTCAGTCTTCACTTAAAAATTTTCAAAATATTTTTTTCGAAAAGATCGGAAAATTTCACGAATGTTTCATGTATTAACATTGAAAATCGGACCATTAATTGCTGAGATATCGTCATTAGAAAATGGTGGGCTGATTGGGTGAGACTTAGAAAACTTCAATTTTAGTGTTTCTTTTGCCTTCCTCACTGAGGTAAGGCTATAAATCCTGCTCTAAAAATGAACTTTGTATAAAAACGTCGTAGACCCACCTTCATGTATACATATCGACTCAGAATCAAAAATTGAACAAATGTCTGTGTGTATGTGTGTGTGTATGTGTGTGTGTATGGGTGTGTGTATGTGTGTGTGTATGTATGTATGTGACCAACAAACTAGCTCATGTTTCTCGGCACTGGCTGAACCGATTTGACCCAAACCTGTTGCATTCGACTTGGTTTAGGGTCCCATAGATCGAGTTTTATACAGATTGAAGTTTCGATAAGTAGTTCAAAAGTTATGTATAAAAATGTGTTTTCACTTATATCCGGATCTCACTTAAATGTATGCAAACTATGTCCAGGTCCATCATCCGACCCATCGTTGGTTAGGTTATCAAAAGACCTTTCCAACGAGTCCAAAACATTGACGATCTGGCAACCCTGTCTTGAGATATGGCCACTTAAGTGATATTGATGTACTTTTTGGAAGCCGGATCTCACTTAAATGTATGTAAACTATGTCCGGATGCACCATCCGACCCATTGTTGGTTAGGTAATCAAAAGACCTTTCCAACGAGTCCAAAACATTGACGATCTGGCAACCCTGTCTTGAGATATGGCCACTTAAGTGATATTTATGTACTTTTTGGAAGCCGGATCTCACTTAAATGTATGTAAACTATGTCCGGATGCACCATCCGACCCATTGTTGGTTAGGTAATCAAAAGACCTTTCCAACGAGTCCAAAACATTGACGATCTGGCAACCCTGTCTTGAGATATGGCCACTTAAGTGATATTGATGTACTTTTTGGAAGCCGGATCTCACTTAAATGTATGTAAACTATGTCTGAACCCACCATCCAACCCATTGTTGATTAGGTTATCAAAAGACCTTTCCAATGAGTCCAAAACATTGGCGATCTGGCAACCCTGTCTTGAGATATGGCCACTTAAGGAATATTCATGTACTTTTTTATTCTGGATCTAAAAAATAGATGAAATTTGTGTACAGCCATTGCTGGTAATGAGTGAGGAAGGCCCCAACCACATAGGTGGATTAAGTTAGTTTTTCTTTAAGCCGCTGTATCTCAGCAACCAGAGGTCCAATCTTCAATGTCTCTTAGACAATTTTATAGCAAATTTTCTGAACTTTTCAAAAAAAAATTTTTTTTAGAAATGGTCACTTATGGTCACTATTTTTGAAAATTGAAAAACTGCAAATATTTAGCTAAAATCAAACTTTCGGTGGCTATATCTTGAAAACGGAGCCCTTTATCAAAAAATCTGTAAAGTACTTTTCGATTGCAAATTCAAATTTGCATTAAAAAGTAATGTCAAACTTGTTTTTGCATAAAACTTAGATTTTTTCCAAAAATCACTATTTTTTCAAAAATTCATAACTCGGCGGCAGATTTTTTGACCATGTTTCTCTATGGCTCAAAAGTAGCGGATTTTTGTCCCCTAAAACATATAAAAAAAATCTCGAAAATCAAAAAATACATATTTTGGGAAATTGAGTTTTATTAAAAAAAAAGTTGATAAATAAATCTGCAAATTTTTTTTCCGTGTACCTATTTTTTTCTCAAAAGTCCTCAACAATACCTACAATTTTGCCGAAGATATCAAATTGATCAGAAAATTCATTCAAAGTTACAGCTGTTTGAATATTTACATACCATTTTTGTATGGACAGCTGCCAAATTGTATGGAGACTTGTATGGGTGAACCAATGACACAAAATAGCATATTTGGCCATAGGGAAGGCCTCCACAAAGTTTGAGCAAAATCAAAAATACAAATAAAATCCATTTCCGGTTTTGGTAGAGAATTTCTCATTAGCATTTTTTTTTAACTTTTAAAAATATAATAGCATGTTCAACAACAAGTTTGTGCAATTTTTTTAAAAATCACTCAGTGCGAATGAAGATTCGTGAACATTTTAAACTGCAATTTCAAGTCCCAAAAGGCTCAAGAAACGATTTTGTATTTGTAGATTGAGGGAAAAAACCAAAATGAAGTAAAATTTCCTCAAAATAATGAGGTTACTAAAAATTTTCGTTTCATTGGATTAGTATGAATTAGCAGTTAGCATCTGAATTCATTAAAAAGACATTTTTAATGATTCAGATTCCTGATAAGGAGAGAAGAGCAGTTATATGTGGGGCCTGAATATTCAAGCGGGATAGTTGTAGTTGCTGAGAGCTGATATTTTGATATTTTAAACAACCCTGATTATCGTCATAACAATTATCTCGATCGAGAAGTTTTGGAGAAAGTCTGCTTATATTGAATCAAAATTGATACTTTTTTTTAAAGAAATGGTCCTGAAAACTGTCTGATTGTTTCGGATTTTTTTCAAAATGTGATGTGATGTGATGTGATGGCAGAGGAAAATAATTTTGGGAATCTTTAGGATAATAAGTAGTTTTAAGATAATAGTATTTTCATGACCAATTGCACTAAGAAAGGATTTTTATTTTGTCGTATTCGGGTTTCCAGCTTGGATTCTGGGATTATTTCGAAGAACGCTGGAAATCTGTTTAATTTGATTGGGATATTTTTATTGGTACTCAAATATTGGTCAAAGAAATTTGAAGAATATGTACACGAATCCATTGATTTTTGTCGACTATTCTGAAAATAAAATCTTCAAAAAATATGCTTTAGACTTCTTTCATGGTGCCAAAGATCAAACTTGCCAAATTTTATATTTTAATGTTCTCGAAAAATACATCGTGTAAATATGATGGTCAGAACAGGAAAATGCTTTTTCATTTGTTTTCAATTGATTAGGCTTCTATTCAAAAGATGAAGTTGTTTTTGAAAAACCATGGTTTGCCCTCTCGATAGTTCCGGCATTTTTTGGATGGGGACATAAACGTTGAAAAATATTTTCAGCGGCAAAAAATCACAAATAAAAATTCGATTTTATTGTTTTTTTTCATTTTTTCATCAATTTTTGAGACGTTAATGTCAAGCAAATAAAACATTAACACCAAAACTCCCAAGCTCGAGAAATAGGGGGAGTTTCTATATAAATTCTTCCTTTTCTTCGAGCTTGAGAGTATACGTGTCGCTTAGCGTAAAGACTTCCATCATTGCCATGATTTTTCGTTCAAAGATATAAATTTTGCGTAGCTTTCAATACTTTGACAAAATTCCTTCTACAAGTTGTTTAGAATAGTGCCCTACACATGCTGATTCCTTTTGGTAACGATTATCCCATTCCTTCCAAAGTTATGGAAATCGTGATTAATCAATGATTGTCAACTAGGACGTCAATGATTGTACCACAAAATTATATAAATTTTCAAACGCATTTGATTCAGACCAAAAATTCTTTCAGTGGCTTCAAGAAGGCAACAACCGGCACATGCTGATTCCTTTTGGTGAAGAAATTCGTTGAATTGAATTTAATACAGTATATTTTACAGTGATGATCAATTTTCTTCGAAAATGATCAACGGCTTCACCTTAAGGGCGCATCGATCAGAAATTCCGCTATCAAGAGATTGATTTTTTAATATGCATTGCTAATCTAAAAAAAAATCTTTGGTGCCTAAGAAAACAATAAAACTGTTGATGTTAATTCGACGTCGTCGTGCTATCTTGTCGCACCCGCCATTTTGACGTTCCGAGAAAAACGCGTTTTAATGTTTGACCTTGAATATTCAAAAACGAAAGCACGCAATGTAAACAATAACAAACACGTTTTGCTTGGCTCACCATTCTGTGCATTGTCCCAAAGTTTGGTTGAAGCTGGTTGCAGGAGTCCCTAGTTATAATTACAAATTTTTACGGTAGTCTAGCTTGTACGTGCGACAAACGCATCCTGACTTTCCTGGCCTGAAATCCCTTTGGCCTTTTGTCGCACTTACATCAATTTTCATGGAGTGACAAGATAGCACGACAAGATTGAAACTACTTTCATATGTAAAGTGACAAAAATGTACGGAGTTTTTTCGGTTTTTGTTGAATATCTCAGGATTGAAATCGAATTTTGGGGATCTGTGAAGGTCAAAAGGTGAGGCATTGTGAGCTGCACAAAATGGCGTTCTTAACTCAATTTGGCCCAAAATGCACGTACGACAAGTTAGCACGATGGCGACGAATTGAAGCTTCGGATAATCGAGTCTGGACTGTGAATTGTTAATTCTCTTTATTTATTTCAACGTTAAATGCTTGGTTTGAAGTCATTTTTTAATATATGCAACATTGAAGAGAGTTTGTTCCGAATTTGCAGATTTTATGGGTGTGAATTTTCTACTTTTTTTACAATGTCGTCAGAGCTTTTTTTTCATTATATGCAGATTGGACATTCTGCAAAATGTACACAAGAAAGCTCATAATACTTTCCAAATTCCTAAACTCCAAAACACTACCGCCATCTCTGTTGCGCAACAATGATCAATATCACAAAGTTTTGTATGGGAGAGCAGAGCCTGCAATCAATAAATAAAGAACCAAAACATCCCCTCGCTAAACCAACCCTAACCAGCGTCACCCCTCCCAGTTCCCCCCTCCAACTAGCACGACGGCGACGACGACGAGGGGACGCCAAAGTGCGCGAGGGGTTGCTTGTTGGTTAGTGTGTCAGAAGAGCCAAAAGAAGGGTCCGCGCACAAGGGTGGCGGAAAAAGGAAGGAGGGTTCGGGGTATGTTTTGATCGCCTGAGCCAGTGCTCTGCTCACAAACACACACACACACTGATACAGCAGAACAAGTCGAAGCAGTGTTGGTATGTTTACGAGGAGGGCGACCCAAACACAAACAACGCATGTTTTTGTACCACACACAACAGCAAAACACAGAGCAGATGGAAATATATTTTCGTTTGAGAATTTGTATTAAATATTAGTAATTTGCAGAATACATTAGTAACTTTGTGCCACTTACCCTATGGGTAATCTGCCACAAAGCGCAGACTATTTGAGTTGGACTACGACGACGACGATGATGAAAAAATCAGCACGATTATATCATCCTCCCGAGCTTCACGTTCGAACTTGTCCGCGGCCAAGGGAAAACAGATGATTTCCTTTGTTTTTAATATTTTCAAATATGGCTCCCCAAAGTTCACGTTTGCTTGCGACTTCCGTTCGACGAAAAAGGGTTTTTATTTTGATTATTTTCGAGACAATTTTGATCACTTCGTTCACTACTCAACGTTTTGCTCTCTTTTTTAAGTTTTTTTTTTTCAATTTCACAACAATCTGTTTGAAGAAATATTATTCCATTTGTTCAATTTCAACACTTTTCAGCAACAATTGTTTTCAAAAACACTCTTATCGGTTTATAAAACTACAAATTAACACTTGTACTTGGTTTTTAACAACTAAACAATGCTCAACGAGCTAAAATTTCACTTTTTATTCTGCCCTTAACCACGCTATCACTTGCGGAGCACAAACATTACACGGCCATCTTTGAATAGCACAAACTTCGGTATGAAAATGAATGACTCGATGTTTACAATTCTGATATAAAAAGATTCTGCTGCTGGCTTGTACAACAAGCGATCTCACCAACACATGCGCCCTGCCGCTGGATGTGTGAATGAAACCGTACACATTTGTATACAAGCAGGTTTTTATTAGTGCAAATTATTCATACAGCCACCTCAACAAACGCATGCGCGCCGATGTTTTCTGGTGGAGTTTGGGAAAATCAAAATATAAACAATAATAAATGCTGATGTTTACAAAATAAAACTGCTGAATTCAAATTGAAAAGCCAAATTTTCTATTCTATTTTCAATATTGTCAGATATAGGGACGTGGCGTTACATCGTGCTGCCACCTGGTTTTTTTAAGCGCAAGAGTGTAAAAGTGCTGAGTCATCGTCTAAAAATAGACGGCGTCCTATCTCGCCCAGCAAAATGAAGTCGATAAAGTAGTCGGTTTCGATGAGAAAAAGTGGAAAATGTGGTCTAAAAATAGCGACGCCATCCCCCTATATCGAGCAACCACAAATCAAACAAAAGATTCAAAACAAAAGAATTAAAAACAAAAACATTTCAGCACATAAAAAAGTACCTACCACCGATCGATAGAGCATTATCCCCTCGAAAACCATCATAATTCTGTTTCAGGGTTGTTTGGTGTATGCTGGGCTCCTTCGTGGCCACCGCGCGCGTGTTGATAATTATGCTTCGTGCTTTTTGCGCTTCCCTTCTTTGTTCTCCGTTCGTAAGTTCGTTCGCATCATCATGGCGGAGAGCTTTTCGTTGGTGTGCGTGACAACATGCTTTGCATCGTTCGATTCATCGTGGAGTTGAATGAAAAGCTTTGCGAAAAATGCTATAGCTTTACCGTACGATAGCTGTTTATGAACGGAAATATCTTTAGGATATTTCTGTTTTTGCCTTTCTCACCTTACTGAGGAAAGGCTACCCGCATAGTCAACAACCATACAGTCACCATTTGTCGAATGATTTTTCCTAAATGATCTTAATAATACACCAAATAGGGTGCAACCGTACATTTTCCATTCCCCAAACAATCCTACAATTTATTAAATAGGTCGTTAGGTAATGTTACAATACATTTTTACAAGGGATTTTTTTCGTGGATCATAGTCATACCCTACCCCAAACTGTTCAATTCTTATTTTATGTGAACCGTACCACAAATTAATAAAATATGATTTTAAATGGTGAACTGCTTTACCGACACTTACCGACACCATTTGAAAAGGAGGAGCCAAAAATAAACTTTACAAATGTTCTGGGAACTATGGATTCAACGGGAATGGTAAGTATATGATTATTAATGGTGAGCGTTTTTTTTTTGTAATGTCCGGGATTTGTTACCGCTTGATGATGATGTCTCCTGTTGATTCTTCCGTGGTGCTGCCGCCTTATCTAATTGAGCTATCTCAGTTACATAACGTTTGGTGGTTTAAAATGCATTTTATTATGAAATGTGGCCTCAAAATTTATCATAAATATATCGTAACATGTATGGTAGAACCATACAAATAAATTATAGACCAATCACATATGGCGAACAGTTATTGTTCTGATAATGGTCAATCAATTGTTTAAATTATTTGGACTTATAAAAATTATCACGAAAATAAATTAGCTTTACATACAAACTATATGGCAAACAGGTATATCGTTCCATGAATTGTTGAACAATGGTTTGAATTGTTGGGACTTAGGAAAATTTTCGCTTAATTCAGGTATATCGTTCCATGAATTGTTGAACAATGGTTTGAATTGTTGGGACTTAGGAAAATTTTCGCTGAATTCAGGTATATCGTTCCATGAATTGTTAAAGTATTATTTGAATTATTCGGACTTAGGATTTTTTTTTGCTGTAGTTCAATTGGCTCAATCATACAATACCTGTTTCAAATAATCCTAAGCGTTTGGCGAACAGTTATATCGTTCCATGAATTGTTGTACAATTGTTTGGATTATTGGGACTTAAGAGTTTTTCGCTGAGCTTCAAGTTGGAAATACTACGTCGGCTATGGCACCCTTATGTTTTAACAATAGCTGTTCCGAAGAATCCTTACCATAAGGCGAAAAGTTATATTTCTCCATGAATTGTTGAACAATTGTTTGAATCATCGGGACTTAAGAAAATTTTCGCTAAAATTCATTTTTGGCTCAATCATACAAAAACTGTTTGAAATAATACCAAACATATGAGGAATAATTACATCGTACCATTAATTGTTGTGCAATTGTTTCAATTATTAGGACTTAGGAAATTTAGGAAATTTTCCGCTTAGGTTTCTTTGACTAAATCATACCGAGTATCATAACTTTTATCATACCGGCTACAGTACTATTATGTTCTAACAATAGCTGTTTCGAACCATCCTAATCGTATGACGAATAGATACCGTTCATTAAATTGTAGGGAAAAAAATCAACCATTCGAATATGTCAAGATAAGTGTAACAATTCGGGAAATAGTACCATTTTAATTTTGTTATATGGTCGTGACATTATATCAACAATATCACAAATGGTAACCATACCAGAAATAATTTTCTTATGATTTCGACAGTTTCACCTTTGGTATTTGATTATGCGGGTATACAATCACTCGAAAAATGAACTTCTTAATTCGACCTCGTAGACCTACCTTCACGTATACCTATCGACTCAGAATCAAATTCTAAGCAAATGTCTGTGCGTGTGTATGTCTGTAAGTCCGTGCACCGAAAAAAATGCACTCGATTATCTCCGGACTGGCTGAACCGATTTGGGCCGTTCTGGTCTCATTTGATCCGTCTTAGGGTCCCACAAGACCTTTATTAACTATTATGAAGTTTTGTTAAGTATTTCAAAAGTTATGAAAAAAAAAACGATTCTCACTACACTCAACCGGCGGTCGCATGATTTTGATGCATGGCAGCATGAAAGTATATCAGAATCTGCATGAAAACTGTCCTCATGCATTTTTTGCGATATAGGGGTATGACATTTTTGCCCGTTACCGACAATTATCGACATTACCGACGGCAGATTGATTGTATTGCAGAAAAAAAACCTTAACAGAACGAGGATTGAACCATCAACTTCTAGGTTGCTGATCCGACACGCTACCACCGCGCCATGGACGCTTGATGAATGATGAGGGACAGAGCGCGAACATAATGTTCTTTCTAGATTGTTGCTCGGGGACGCGCCAGCATTCTATGTGTTGGTGAGAACTGCAGATCGCTGACGTGTTTACACGCGGGCAAAAATGATCTATGGGCTTGCTGCAAAAAATGTAATAAAATATAACATTTTCTGCAGCAAATTCACTGTTGCAGATTTTGTGATATATTTTTCGTTTGGGTGTAAAGTTTGAAAGATTATAAAAAGGGTGGTTTTTGTAAGAAAACCCGTCTGATCATACATTTTAAGAAAGGTATTTGAAAGACCTATCTAATGAGCCCAAAACATTGAAGATCTGATAACCCTATCAAAAGTTATGAGCACTTTAATGTCATTTGTACACATTTCAGAGGCCGGATCTCAAATATTTTGATGAAAAAGTTGTTCGGATCTATCATGCGACCCATCGTTGGATAGGTAATCAAAAGACCTTTCCAACAAGCCAAAAAGATTGAAGATCTGATTACCCTATCAAAAGTTATGAGCACTTTAGTGTCATTTGTACACATTTTAGAGGCCGGATTATTTTGATGAAAAAGTTGTTCGGATCTATCCGGAGATCTGGCTCCCGGGATTTTGTTGATTTGAAACTCCCGAGAAAAATGAACAGCCCCGTAAGTGTTGTTCTAATTTTACGTCCAATGATTTTTGGGATTCTAGACCCCATACTCCATGTAGATATGTTGTAAGAAGTAAAATTTAGATAAAATTTGTAGGTTTGACATTCTTACTACAGAAACAAATATGTACATAATTGTGAGTAAGGCACCAACCACCATCGGTGGATTAAGTAATGTTTTTTTTTAATGTCCAATAAAAAAATTGTGTAATTTTTAGTTCTATGCTGTTTTTGTAAACTCGTTACTAGAGGTGGGCAAAACCGCTCTTTTATGGGAACCGCTCATTAAAAAGAGCCGCTCTTTTGAACGGCTCTTTCGCTCTTTTTCAAAATTTGGATGAAAAGGTTTTTTTTTTAATAATCGTGTGATTTTATAAGTTATTTAACATTGGACTTTTACAAATCATTTGATAAAGAAAAACTGAAAACGAGAAGATGCCCTTGAAAACCATAGGTCTTGGCGGTCTCTATGTCAAGTTTTCTAATCGAACCTAAACATTCGAGTAATTGAATGGCATCCAAACTTAAATCTCTGATGTTGGAAAAATTGCTGTCAATTTTAATGTTGCATTTATTTCTGCTAGAACTAAACTAACGCTGATATTTAATTTGGAGGAAACATTCTGTGAACTCTTTTCTACATTCTGATTTAATCGATGAAGTCTTTTAATTCTAAAGTTTAATCGTACAAAAGGTTTTTTTTAATCTCTGAACTATTCACTAGGTTATTGGCAATATTTTACAGATTATGCAATTTGAAATGTTCAGGAAGCGGCCATGGCTGACTGGTTACGGTGTTCGCTTTGTAAGCGAATGGTTCTGGGTTCAATTCCCATCTGCTCCCAACGAGAAAGTTATGAACACATAAATTTGAAAAGATGAATATGAACGAAAGATCAAAGTCGCTCGAGGCGGGGTTCGATCCCCCGTTCTTTGGGTTGGTAAAGCATAAATGCTAACCACTAGAACCGACTGAGTATGCTTGGACTGGAATTAGTTACAGAGAGCGAGTTGTGGCGCTATAACCACGGCAAATAGTTTCCAGGGCTATCGTGGAAATATAATTTCCGTTAATACTTCAATGAACAATCAGTTGTAAAGTGAAAAGTTTTGTTTATGTTGTTTGAAACATCATTTACTCATTATTTTGGGCGAAACCCGCGCACTTGGCTGAAAAATACAGAAACGTTGTTTTTCCCCATACGTTTTTGCGATTTTCCCGATTTTCCCCATATAAACTTCAACGATGAAAAGCGACCTCTTAACCTCAACCGATTTTGCTCAAAATTGACGCAGATACTTTTACTTAAGAAATCGAGTCAGAGGTATCCCTGATGTCGATTTTTTATTGTCACACTATTGTACGATGGTGCTATTAGAGCCTTCGGATAAACATGTTTTCGTATAATTCTGACTTCAGTTTATCTAAAAAGGGCTGTATTTCGAGCTTTTTTTTACTTCGAAAAAGTTGTGAAGCGCACTATTTAAAAAAAATAGTAGAAAGCAACAAACTTTTTATTTACGGCTGCAAAGATATTTTGATTCAAAAGATAAAAAATTGATCGTGAATATTTCATAATAGTTAGCCCTACATGTTCACCATTAAAAATATAAAATATCTTTGATGCGTATTGATCAAACTCAATGTATTTAAGAGCGAGTCCACGAACAGGGCATACCCCTTTGTATGGGACGTCGTTTGGACCTTACCAATCGCCCTGAAATTTTCAAGGGATTATTTGTACATATAAAACTAGCATCTGGCCAAAATATGAGCTCTCTAGGTCAACGGTAAGTGGGGCAAATCGGGACACAAAGTTTTAAGGTTCAAAAACGTCAAAAATCTTTAAAAGGCTATAACTTAGGCAAAATTCAATTGAATTTCAAAATTTAAAATGCATCTGAAAGGGCTTAAAAAATGCAACAAAATGCAGGGAGAAGCATCCCAATTGGTTGAATCCAATGGTAGTTATTGGCATTTTAGTAAAAAATAGCATAATTTTCAAACTCAAATAAAAAAGTGTTCCATCCAGATATCAACTCGGTTCGACCTGCAGCTTGTAGGGGACATCTGAGAATACCATCTGAAACTGAGAACGCTTTGGGTAAGGCAGTTTAACATATAAAATAGACACTTTTACTTTTAGTGACATTTTTGGCTGAACATTTTTGCTCGGGGGACCCCTTAGATCCCTTTTTCTAGTAGTAATTTTATCATATTCGTGTTCCTGAGACAATTTCACAATAAAAACATATAAAATATATATATAAAATATATATATAAAATCGAATGACCGAAATCTGAGAGAACTGCCCATGTACAAACAATCCCTGGAAATTTCAGGCAGATTGGTGGGGTCGATGCGAGATGGGTATGCTTTTCTCGTGGACTCGCTCTTAAGTTTCAAAATGTTTTGGGTAAAGTCCACGATCATTATAAACAAAACAAAAATGTCTTTTTTTGCAATTCCGTCGTGAAACTACTTACTTTTCCTGTCATTCTTGAACGACGAAATAGCCTACTTTTCTGTACCAAAAATAACAGATTCGAATAGCAACACTTTTCAAAATAAATGCTGAAAAGTTCTACTTTTCAGCTCTCAAATGGGTGCTGAAAAGTTGAACTTTTCACCACTTGTTTCGAAAAGTTACACTTTTCAACATTTTTTTTATTTAAACGATTTATTGACAAAATACATGAAAATTTGACATAAAATTTCAATTTTAAGTGTGTGTTTTTTGGAATTGCAAAAAATGTTGTTCGTATTTATCCAACTCGGTGAACCTCGTTGGATAAATGTACGATTCGTGCTGAAAAAATCCTCTTTTTGCAACTTGTTGCATAAACTACTATTACGTGCGCTACAAATTTAATATGCAAGGAAATGAACTACGTTTAATTTTTTTTTACATTCCGTAAACTGGGGTCAGTCGGGACACATAGGGCGAATTGGGACAGCAGTTTTAACCATGTTGAAGCACAATATTTTAATTTTATTTTTTTTTTCTGGTTTGTTTCGCTTAGAACAGACCCAGGCCAACAAAATGAGTACATCCATTTCAAAATTTAGAAGCTTTAAGTGCTCTAGAAACTGCTATTCCAATTGTGAATTGATTATTTACCTGTAAAATAAATTTAATTGAATTGAATTGAATAGAAGACAATAGTGATTACATTTCAAACAGTAAAATGTAGAAAACATTAAAAATGGCAAGAAAATCGAAAAAAAAACTAACTAAATTGGAAAAATATAACGATAGTTTGAAGACTGGAAAGACTTTCCAACAAGGGTAAAGATTTTCGGCTCACAGATCAGAAATCACTCACTCATTACCGAACGAATCTTTGCCAACTGAAGCGTGTAACCATTCGTGGGCGAACGAGACTCGCTTGGTTTAGAAGTGACAAACGGTAGGAATACATCAGAGCAGTTATACGTCACGCTCGATTTGTGCTCGCGAGTGACTGAGTCTAGGACGCTTGGCTTACGGTAAATTAATTTTTAAGCCAGGATTTTGTGATATAGGGGAAATTCTCATATGTTTGGCAGGTTAAGCATTCGCTCCTAACTCCATCCAATTTGCTGATTTTCACTATTTCAACAACTAATTTTGCAAAACTCTTGATAGAAACTTGCTTGCTCACTTCTTATTGAGCTATTTATCACACGATTTCAGTTAGAAACGCTTTTAATTAGCTTTAATTGAATGTCAAAGTTCTGACCTGCCAACATTAGAGGCACGCTGGAATTAGATGCTGTTCCCCTAACAGAACTAAAAACTCACCCTTTTAAATGCTTATGTTTATTTTGAAGAAGCGATTGTTTCTGGCCTAAAGATTCAGAGAACATTAAAACACAGATTTTCTTTTAAGAGCTGATTGTAGTTTGCCCTCGCTCAAGGGAATAGCACTGGTCGACGAACATTTGATCTTTTATAAATCACGAATCAATTAAAAGGTAAACTTCCTTATGGTTAATGTGCTCTATAACGCTGGATGGTGTGAAAAGTGCATCATAATTTTTGCCACGATTTCGCTAAAATTTATAAGCTCTGTGGATTAAGGTGGATTTCCTAAGAAAAATACTTCACAACTTTCCGTTCGTTCACAAACATTTCGCATAAGCTGATTCGGCGCAGAGCTCCTAAAGGCCGCAAAGTGCGCAAATATGGTGTGGTTATGGATGTGGGATTGGACTCACTTACATTTTATTAGGCATCTATTGATTGTTTTATGGTACAGCATACTTTCATTGTTGTTGTGTGGTGACTTTTCCCGCTACTAATTGACACGTTTTGGAGACAATTTGAAGATTTTTCTTTGTTCAATGTACGTGTGATGCTTGGCATCGTTTATTTTATTTTTGTTCGATTGCAATTGATGATTTTTTGAGTGCGTGAATAAAACTTGTTTCGTGCCTGTACTACAGTAGGAATAATTACTTAGCAGTATTTTTTTTATAAAATGCTTAAAATATATCTTCAGTGCTCCATTAAAAATATTATCGGACGAAATTTACTGCAAAAATGTGCTTCAATTTGTATGTATTGTGAGAGCTTTAGTTTATTTCAAACGAGTCGTTTAAAAGCTTGATAATATCTATCATAAATTTCTCTTGCATAAACAAACAATGTTTTAACATAACAGTTCAGTTGGTGCTTGCACCAAAACTTATTCATTCTTCAATTCCGGCAGTAAGTCGTACCATGCGCTGACGCCCTGTCCGCAGGTGATTTCCGGATCGTTGAGAATAATTTTTTGCTAAAAGTAAAAAGAGATTTAGACGAGTTTTTTTTAAATTCTATAAAGCAAGCATTACCCTTCCAATGATGGGACTTCCGAAGAATCCCTTCTGCGTGCAAACGGTAACTTCAAGCTCGGAATTGATCAGTTCCGCCGGGGACATAATGTACTCGAAGGTAGCATCAAACACCGGATTGCAGTTGTCCTTGACCACGTTTGTTTTCCGCTTGGAATCGGCAGTTCGTCCCGGCAGCAGATACAGCTTCACGTACGGATCGGGGATGTTGGTGGGGTCCTTCAGCGGAATGTTGGCAATCTTGTGAACAATGACAAGCAACCGCTGGCGTTGAATGCTGTGTGCGATCGTCAGCTGGATGCGTCCCAGGCCAGCGGCACCAGCCGAGGAGGTCGTGCTGGGACTACGACGAAGCAGCTCGGAACCGTTCTCGCTGAGGTTTGGACTTCTCGGTGGAGTGGCCATCATGACGGTGTTCAACGTGGACAGTACGAACGGCTCTTCCTGGATGGACATTTGGTCAATAATAGCGGACGAGGCGGATTTGCGCGATTCTTGCTTTCTCAGCGCGCTTGAGCTCGCCTCCGAGCTGGTCGAATCGGTCACAGTCGTAGGAGCCGCCTTGACCGAACTAGTCCTGGACAGCACACTTTCCCCACTGCCGATTCCAGACTCGGATCCCTTCTCCGAGGCGGCATCGTCCACCGAACCACGACCTCGCTTCAGGATTCGCAGCGACATGGACATGATGATTTTCGTTTCCGGTCCTGATTTCTGCAGCTGGAAGGGCTGCGACACCACCTCCAGGTTCTTCTTCTCCATGAGCGTGCTCAGGATGTACGTGAGGTGGCCAATGTTGGTGCCCGTCTTCTGGTCCAGAATTTTGAGCTGCAGTGTGTCGTTGTCGGGATTTCCCACCAGGAACGTGAAGCCCTGCTCCCACACCGGGGCGTCCGTTCGCATCTGGACGCTGGTCTGTTCGGTTTTCTTGCCAACGCTCAGGATCATGTACGGGTCCGGCTGACTCTGCTGGCGGGCTTGCTGTTGAGTTATTGTGGAAATAAGATCAGGTTTCATTATTCGTTCCAAAATTACGACCCAATTTTATCGCCACAAATAAAACTACTGAAACAAAAGCTTATGTAACCAGTTGCAAGATATTTTCAGCCCAATTCAAGTTTTGAAACGAGTTGAATAAATCAGTTTTCGCAATTCCGGTAAACACCCTTAGAATTGGATTAAAAAATAAAACTATACACAGCAGAAAATCCGATGGTGAATCGCATTCAAAAGCTGCACATCACCATCGTCAAAAAAGACACACATTACACACAGCATGTTTACACATGACACACATTAGCACACAGCCAAATTACACACAGCATGTGAAAAATGTTAAAACAAAAAAAAGTTGGAACGAACGAGACTCAAACCCAACACCAACAGTACGGACTGGTGCTTTAATCCACTCGGCCATCAGACCAATGAAATTTGGAAAGGATAAACGCATATATCGTCGCCATCGTGCTAACTTGTCGTACGTGCATTTTGGGCCAAATTGAGTTAAGAACGCCATTTTTTGCAGCTCACAATGCCTCACCTTTTGACCTTCACAGATCCCCAAAATTCGATTTCAATCCTGAGATATTCAACAAAAACCGAAAAAACTCCGTGCATTTTTGTCACTTTACGTATGAAAGTAGTTTCAATCTTGTCGTGCTATCTTGTCACTCCATGAAAATTGATGCAAGTGCGACAAAAGGCCAAAGGGATTTCAGGCCAGGAAAGTCAGGATGCGTTTGTCGCACGTACAAGCTAGACTACCGTAAACATTTGTAATTATAACTCGGGACTCCTGCAACCAACTTCAACCAAACTTTGGGACAATGCACAGAACTGTGAGCCAAACAAAACGTGTTTGTTATTGTTTACATTGCGTGCTTTCGTTTTTGAATATTCAAGGTCAAACATTAAAACGCGTTTTTCTCGGAACGTCAAAATGGCGGGTGCGACAAGATAGCACGACGACGTCGATATGAGCTTGTCATTTCGGTCAAGTAGGCTTTCCATACTGATGGACTACATGTTTCAAGGTTTAATAATACATAGAATTTAATAAAATTACGCAAAACTTATTTTACACCCAGGCCTTTTACACGCAGCTGCACAGAGAAAAGATTTGCCAAATTCATGAATTCGTTCGTTTTTCAAAAACGTACAATTAAATTTGAACACTTTGTTCGTGGTTCCCATTTTCATGAACGCTTGTTCACGATTTTGAGAACTCCGTGTGGATTACCTTTTTTTTTTGCTGTGTAGTTTATAAACATAGTTTGAAATGAAAACACTTACCGGTAGGTTCTTGGCCGAATCGATGAAAACCGTCAGCAGGGCGGTGCTCATCGACGTGACGCGCAGCAGCTGGGTTTCCTCCAGAGCCGCCTTCAGGTCATTCTTTTCCGCACTCAGCGTGAACCATGTCAGTCGCAAATGAATCAAACCGTGCTTAGCTTGCTCGAGGGTAAGCCACTGAAAAGTTTTATCAAATTTTAATAAAAACCTCTAGCAATGTGGAGAGTATTCAACAACATTACCGTATCGATTTCTCCATTCTTGGTAACGCTGCTGATTTCAACCGTAGCTCTGAGTTTGTTTTCGGATTGAGAAAGAGAATGGAAATATTATTAGCAATAATATTTAAAACTCAAAGGCAGAAAACTTAAAAGTCCGACTATTCTATTGAGATGTAACAAACAGGCATACATAATCTATTTGAAATTGCAACGAAAAAACCACTCAAAAATGGAAAGCGCATTAACACCTAAGTTTAGTATTGACGAAATGCGATTAATTTGAGGAAGGAAAACTCCGGAAAAGTCTATTCAAAACCAAACGATGGGCAAAGTAGAGCAAAATGTCGAAGAACGAAACACAAAGTATATGGCACAAACAAAACGTGAAGAACTAATTCCAAGAAACAGTTCGATAAAGGTCGATAAGTCGCAGTGGAAAATCCGCAAAGTGGCAAAGAAAAGAAAGTGAAGTGAAGTGAGAAAAAATCGAAGAAATTTCAGAAGAAGAAAAAAAAGAGCAAAAGTTAATCATCTTGATTCAAAGTGAATGTGGAAAAGAAGAAGAAGAAAAGAAGATGTGAAAATTAGCTTGTCTTCGAACCTGCCGAGGGGATCGTGATCGCCGGTTCGATCCCAGTCGAATAATTTTATGCCAATCAGGGTTTGATGTGAAACGTCAACACAAGCCTGCTCACACGGAAGGGTGGAGGTGGGTGGTCGTCGTTATTTTTGTTGATTGATTGGTGATGGTGCGTTTCGGTCGGTTGGGTTTAAGGTTGGTTATTTCAGCGGTTATTTTTTTAATATATTTTTTGTAAGTGTCAGTAGAACGCGTAGGAAAAAACACAACGTCACACACCGTTTTGGACATGGGAAAAAATAAAGTTTGGTTAGCGACAGAAATAGGCTGCTGGTTGGTTAATTTTTGTTTTGTTAGGAGGGATATTTTTGCTGGAGACAAACTGAGTGTGAGTGTTATTTTTTTTAGGTTTATTTATCTAGTGTGATGTTTCTGCTGAAAGAGTAGTTGTGTTCCAGGTTGTGATTTATGTACAGTGATCCTGAGTTAGCCAAATAGCGGAAAACTATGTGAAATAAATACAATATTTGTTGCTAAAACTATATGTACAATACAATTATAAAACGTGTTCAGATTAAACTTAATGGCAAAATTGACTTTCTAGTTCTATATGTAGTAGTATGACAAATTATTCCCCTTCATAGATCATCATATAATCTTCTTTAAGTTAAAGTTTCTTAAATTAGCTTTCGTAATTTGCATACCAATTGTACTAGATTTGTAGACAAAGGTAAATAAGCTATACATTGAGCTATCTAATTTTGAAAACACATTCAGCACAGTTCGTTACAAAAGGCTGTACTCGGTTACTTTTCATCTGAATTTCAATGTGAAAAAATTTCAAGAAGTGTTGTAAAAAAGACTTTAAATCAGAACAAATATTTGAAAAATAACTTCATTGATAAATTTGCTGTTAAAATGCTTATGCGCCCTTTTCAACTATTGCTCCAGATTTTGTCTAGCTTAGAGGGTGACGAATTCTATCTTCCAGAAATTTCTTTATTTTGGCCACTCTGAATTCCCGAAAAAATCCTAACAAAAAATCGTTTCGAAGAATTCCTCCAAATTTCCTCAGTCAGTTTTATTTTAAATACAAAAATTCAAAATTAATTATTTTTCATGTATTTTTATGTTTAAATTGATTAAATGTAACATTTTGAAGGTCTTCCCTATGATCAATGATGAAATTTTGCAACATTAGTTCGTCTGCACAAACTTTGATAAAAAAAAATAGATGACCATATAAAAACGGTATGTAGATATTCAAAAATCTGTCTTTTTGAAAGGAATTTTCTTATCAAGACGGTGTCTTCAGCAAAGCTGTTGGTCGTGGTGAGAACAATTTAAAAAAATTAATAAATAGATTGGAAAAGTGCCCTTTTTATATGCAAAATTAAGGCCGTTGCAAATATTTTTTTGAAGTTTATGTCCCTCGAATTTGACCAAAGTCGAGGGAGCAAAAAAAATTAAAAAAAGCTTCAAAATTTAAAAATGGTTTCAACATTTGAATGGAAATAGCGTTTCAAAAAGTCAAATTTTCATGTATTTTGTCAATAAATCGTTTAAATCAAAAGAATGCGCTGCCGGTTCAGCGTTTGCAGCCGTACCTGCGGCCGTTCAGTTTCGTCGGCGTGGATTACTGTGGCCCATTCACGGTTACTGTTGGGAGACGCAGCGAGAAGCGGTGGATTGCCGTGTTTACCTGTTTCAACACCAGGGCGGTTCACCTAGAAGTGGCCCACAGTCTCAACAAGCAGTCCTGTCTCATGGCACTTAGGAGGTTCATGTGCAGGTACGGCGTCCCAAGGGAGATATTTTCCGACAACGGAACAAATTTCCACGGCGCAAACAATGAGGGAGTCCTGATCCGTGCCATCAACAACAACTGTGCGGACGTGGTGACTGACGCTCGACTCAAGTGGAATTTCAACCCTCCATCCGCCCCACACATGGGGGGAGTTTGGGAACGCATGGTCCGGTCTGTTACACCCTTACCAAAAATCATGATTTTTTGAGTTCCAAATCCCACTTTTCATACGATTTTTTGAGTTCAGGTACTACAACCATAAAAATGGTTATATGGGTTGAACTGAAAAAATCGTATGAAAAGTGGGATTTGGAACTCAAAAAGTCATGATTTTTGGTAAGGGTGTAAAGAGTGTCTGAAGGTACTGGATGATGGCAGAAAATTGACGGACGAAGTTCTGCTGACGGTGTTGGCAGAATCTGCAGAAATCATCAACTCGAGACCTTTAACGTATCAGCCGCAAGATGCTTCGTCTCCGGAGGCACTCACGCCGAATCACTTTTTGCGCGTGGGCCCTGCAAATGAAGAATTGGTTCTTGGAGCGGCGAACGAAGGTCAAGCACTGACGGACAGTTACCAACGGTCCCAGATGTTGGCCCAACAGATGTGGAAGCGCTGGATATCCGAGTACGTGCCTTCGCTCAACCGCCGGTCTAAGTGGCACGAGGAACGGGAACCGGTGAAGGCAGGTGACTTGGTGTTCATCGCGGACGAAGAGCAGCGGAAGACGTGGATCCGCGGGATCGTGGATGAGGTGATTAAGGCGAAGGATGGACGAGTTCGACAAGCTGTTGTTCGTGCTCAAGGAAAGTTGTACAAGCGGCCGGTGGCGAAACTGGCGGTGATCGAGGTTGGAGCTAATGGACGGAGTGAACCTCATTCCGAGAAACCTCGGGACTAAGGTCCACGGGCTGGGGAACTGTTGCCGACGCTGTAGAGCTGTGCCAAACAAACAGACAGATCGGCGGCGATGGACGACCCACGACTTGTCAACGAGGAGCGAGACGTCAAACGCCGGAAGTAAAGGGGAGAAAAAAAAAGCTTGATCGATTGGAAAAAGACGTGGTTCACCTGCGGGGAACTGAATTTATTTTTTGCGAGTTTATTTTTGATTAGTTAACGTTGAATTTCTTTTCGTTTGCTGCTGTTAAGTGAGAAAAGCAGGCACGCGAGGTGCGGATCGACGTCTTCAGCCATCTTGGCTTCGGTTGTGATCTTTGTCGTCGCGAATATTTTAGACAATTTAGTGTGGTTTTTCGTGTTTTTTGCGCAGGAAAACTGGTGTATCTTAAGGATTTCGTGAAGGGCTTTTGGGAGATAGTGGAGTTTTCATAAAATTATGGGGTTCTCCGTTTTTTGGAGTGATTTAGTTTTGTTGGGAAAACAACCGATTTTTCAACGCGACCCTAATGTGAAGAGTGTGTGTGAGAGAGAAAGAGATAGAGATGTCGTGGTTGTGTGTGGTGCTTGGAATCGTCTTTGGCCGGAAGATGACCTTGCACGAGCCGAAAGGAGTTGAGTTGGAGTGGGTCGGTAAAGGGCGCCTAATGTTGGGGGGAGCAAGAATGGCTCACAGTTCTGGCGGCGGAGATTTCAATCGGGTGAGTGCGTTCCTTGATGGAATAAAGCGAGACGGCGATACCCTCGTCGTGAGAGGTATCATTTGAGAAACTTCTCTTTCTCCCTGAATTGTGACAGATGTAACGTCTGGCATCTGTCGTCTGACATGGTCTGACAGATTCAAGTCAGTGTTGCTAAAATAACGAGCAAAACTAGAAAGTCCGCAAGCTTACAGACTTATGATTTTTTTGTCTTTTAGACAGAATAATGATACTTTGTAAATCCAGCAGTATCGTGTGAACAGCAGTACCGGGTAGACGGATTTTTGTGGTGCTCTTTTTATGCTCTATTCGCGTTCATGTCGAATTCTGTGGAAGGTGCGAAGCCGCGTGTTTGAATTCTTGTGTCTCTATTGTTTTATTTGTGGTTCCATCTGGAGTGTTAGTTTTCAAATTATTGTTATTTTTTACAGCTTCCTGGAATTATTATAAATTAAATGTCTACATGTACTCACTATATGATTTATTTAAATATTCATATTATTCCTTATTCTATTCCTTTCCTGTAACATACCATCTCCTCATACCATGTATGATTAAATTGCTTAAATTAACGAAACTTTCTAAAACAGCATGGGAAACAACAGGAGCATTTGTATTTTAAATTACTGTTTTTTTTACAGCTTCCTGGAATCATCTAGATTATATCTATTATATTTATCATATTCATTCTATTTACTATATTTATTATATTTATTATTTATTATTATTACAAAACTATATGTTTATTATATAATACAATACAGACTCACATTTACACTTACAAACATCCAAATCATTTAATACATTACGCATTCAACCATTTTCATCGGCCCGATGAAATTCCCCTAACCCTCATTCCGAACTTCCCAAAAATATTCCGTTCACTTTTAAAAGTCGCATGGGTTCCCTGCACTTTTGCCACTAGTGAACAACAAAAACATCCCCTCCCAAATCCCCACGGGACTGTATGGGCACAGCCTTGGAGCACAGTGTGGAAATTTACGTTCTTAGATATTTTTGGATGTACCGGGCAGCATTCAAATTGTCTAAGAATATTGAATTGACCATTGTGGCACCCCCTACAGCGTGGTGCAGACCCGTTATGCTATGCTATGCTATGCTAAATCGTTTAAATCAAAAGAATGTTGAAAAGTGTTACTTTTCAAAACAAGTTCAACTTTTCAGCACCCATTTGAGTGCTGAAAAGTAGAACTTTTCAGCATTTATTTTTAAAAGTGTTGCTATTCGATTCTGTTATTTTTGGTACAGAAAAGTAGGCTATTTCGTCGTTCAAGAATGACAGGAAAAGTGAGTAGTTTCACGACGGAATTGCAAAAAAAAGTTTTTGCGATGCTGTCATTGGAATTCAGTTAAAAATACAAAATATTTTCAATCCGGCCCAAGCATGCAAAATATGATTTTCAATGAAGAAAAATGCATTTTAGATTGTTTTCAGTTGATTTGATTTCTATTTTCATTAAAATTTTGAAATTCTTTGAAAAAAATAAATTTGCCCTCTGATTTTTCGGCCCAATTTTGAAGGCGGGGGTAGCGACATAAACTTTGAAAAATGTGTACAATATCCTTAATTTGAAATTACAAACTAAAGTTTCCAAATCTCTTTTTTCAAATAGCTGAATTCTGTACAATTTTCATTTTTGGACTCTGAAAATCTGATATAGTATTGCAATGAATTTAGAATGAGAAAATATCTTCGCTGTTCCAAAATTAGGCTTGTTTGTAAGGTCTGATTTTAAATTTTGAAAATATTTTTATTCCAAAGATTGTAAGATTACACAATGATTTCATTTTAAACATAGAAAATCAGATAAATAGCTTTTAGAGTTATTGTCAGTAAAAATATTGTGGCCTATTAGAGAACAATCTGAATTTCAATTCAATTATTTTTATGATTTTTAAAGTCCAAAAAGTAAAATTGTTGAAAATGTAAGCCATTTGATTTATTTTTAACAGGTTGACCAACATAGATTTTTTGAGTCAACAATATTACTTGGAATCAACACTAAATCAGTTATATTTTTTTATTTATATATTTATAATTTTATAGAAAAAAATCTTGATTATTTTTTGCCTTCCTCACTGAGGTAAGGCCAAAGTTACCAACTGTACGTAGTTTTTCCTTACCATACGGATTTTCGGACCTCTTCGCGGATTTTTAACAGGCCGGAATTTTTGTAGGGAATTTTACGCATAATACGGATTTGTACGGAATTTCAACAACTTTTTAATCATTGAATTGCTTTTTTGATTTGGTCGAAGCTTTTGTTAACTACACAGAAAAAAGATGTGAATTTACTTGACACGGAAAAAATGAATTACATGTAAACTCAGTTGATGTTAACGTAAGATTCGACGTAAACGGTTGAATCTCACGTAAAATCATGTTTTTACGTTTAATTTGTTGCAAATTTACATCAAATTGCATTTAAATTTAAATGTTTAATGACGTACAAAAGTGTTACATCATAAATGATGTAACATTCGGAAATATATTTTTGTGTGTAGAAATTTTTATTTTTCTGTGAGTTTGATTTAAAAAGGGAGATATTTCCTGGGTTTCCTCAATTCAAACTTGATTATCAATAATTCTAGAGTTTTTGAACTATTGTCTTTCATATGTTGATAGGACTTTAAAAAAAAACTCTAGAATTGTTCTTTTAGAAATTCCTTACTATATATATTTATCCATTTCCAAAGGCTTTCTAAAACTTGAGAAAACATTTGAACATTTGAATTAACAAATCTAGAGTTTTTTTAAAGGTCCTATAAATTGTTGTGTTTCACATGTTATATAGCCTATTCAATAAAAAAAAACTCTGGAAAAGTGTTCGCGAAAACACTAAGAACGATATTATTCGTAAAAGCAAATTTGACATTTTGTAAACTTTAAAACGTTTAAGAAAAAACATTGAAGACTATAATGATTTGATTCAAATCACGGTTTATTTTATGAATACTTTGAAACGTGCAACGTGTGAAATTTGTTAGCTGTAAAAACGACACAGTTTTATGTTTTTAATTCTCTAATTTATTAAATTTAATTTATATAAATAATTCATTGACAGTTTTTGTTTATACCATGCTGTCATATCGGCAAAGTGTACGGATTTTTGCTCAGCAAGAGTTGGTAGCCTTAGGTAAGGCTATATTCCTGCTCTAAAAATGAACTTTTTATTAAAAGCTCGAAGGCCCACCTTCATGTATACATATCTACTCAGAATCGAAAACTGAACAAATGTCTCTGTGTGTGTGTGTGTGTGTGTATGTGTGTGTGTATGTGTGTGTGTATGTGTGTGTGTGTATGTATGTATGTGACCAAAATTCTCACTGAGTTTTCTCAGCACTGGCTGAACCGATTTTGATCGTACCAAATGCATTCGACTTGTTTTAGGGTCCCATACATCGCTATTGAATTGTTTGAAGTTTCGATAAGTAGTTCAAAAGTTATGCATAAAAATATGTTTTCACAAATACCCGGATCTCACTTAAATGTATGTAAACTATGTCCGGATCCATCATCCGACCCATCGTTGGTTAAATAATTGAAAGGCCTTTCCAAAGAGTCTAAAAAATATAGAAGATCTGGCAACCCTGCCTCGTGTTATGACCACATAAGTTATACATTGTGTTCTTTTTTTCTGGATCTAAAAAAATTATAAAACCACTCATATACCAATTTTTGGTAAAAAGTGAGGAAGGCATCAACCACATAGGTGGATTAAGTTAGTTTTTTATAGAAAACTTCGCTTAAAAATAGTTTCGATTGCTGATTTGATTTTGAATTTCTGAAGAAAAAAATTAAAATATTTGTTTTGCAATTCCTTCGTGAAACTACTTACTTTTCCTGTCATTCTTGAACGATGAAAAAGCTTACTTTTCTTTCTTACTTTTCAAAATAAATGCTGAAAAGTTGTAGTTTTCAGCACTGAAATGGATGCTGAAAAGTTGAACTTTTCAGCACTTGTTTCGAAAAGTAATACTTTTCAACAATATTCTGTTTTAAACGGTTAATTGACAAAATACCTGAGCATTTGACTTATAATTCCACTCAAAGGGTGTTTTTCGGAATTGCAAAAAATGTTGTATGACACGTGCTGAAAAAATCTTCTTTTTGCAACTTGTTGCATAAACTACTATAATACTACAGTCCAGACTCGATTATCCGAAGCATCGATTATCCAAAGATCGATTACCCGAAGGTTTGTATGGGACTACGAATAATCGATTCACGAAAAAAAAAATGTCGTTTTTTTTTCTTTGGCCATATTGGCCACCATCTTGTATTAAAAAATGTAAATTATTTTAGCGTATTTTAGGGGTCATACTCAAGCTCGACAATCAAAAATAAGGCAGCGAAATTTTTTTTTTCGTGATTCGATTATCCGAAGTGATATTTTTTCGAGGCCTTCGGACTCGAGTCGGACTGTATTACTATATTTTCGAAAAATAATATCTTCGTCAACAAATTTTCCATATTTCTCTGTGTTCATTCGCGTGTGAACACGACACACTGGCTGCCAGCGGATTGGTAAATCGCTTCACTCAGCGAAACAAATACTCCGTGAATTTCTTTTTCCTGCTCCGTCCGTTAACCCGAGTCACACACGAATATGCTCAGAGTGGAGAGAGCCTAAAAAATACAAAATTAACAACAAAATTGCAAAAAGCAAAATTGATTTTAAACAATTCCCTAAATTATCAAAGTAAAGCCGATCGCAAACTATTTTCAGTCAGCTTCGAGCGACTTAACGAAATCGGTCTCTCTGAACCATCCGCTGTACTACTGGAGTGAGGGGGGAGATCAAAGAGAGAATGTTCAGTAGTGATTGGTATGGAAGTGACAAACGGTAGGAATACATCAGAGCAGTTTTTCGTCGCGATAGAAATGTGTTCGCGAGTGACTGAGTCTTTTTGGAGCTATCAGGACCCTAGTGTAGCATCTAATTGAACATTATGACAATTATGGAAGTCGTCACCTAATCTAACCTAACCATTATTTTCAATCTTAGAATTTTACAGTTGATAGGCCAAGAAAAGGAAGGCTATTACGGAAATCACTTTTAGATTCTTCAGGCACCGGAAAGAACTTCTGGACAACGGGTGTTAAACAAGGGGTTGGAAACTCTTAGAGCTATAATTATTATGTTACCCAGTATATCAAAATATATGTTAGTATACTTATTATTTCCTTTACATATTTCCAGTATACTTACCAATATACTGAGAGTATCTTAATATACTAACCGTTTATTGCTTTTCGGTTAGTATACTAACAAGTATACTGGAATATCGTTAGAATACTCAGTATTCCTAAGTAATATTAGAGTTCCCAGCCCCTTGGTGTTAAAGCTTAACTGTTTTTTTTTATGAAATCCAAATTTCAGTAGAATCATTACCGGGACCGGTGGTGTAGTGGTAAGCGTGGTTGCCTTTCATCACAGTTACAAATTGGGTCCGAAGTTTTAAAAAATCTGAGAGATCTGTTCAGTTCCGGGTTGCGGGCAATAATTGAACTCCTATATGATATTTATACAGTTCCAGGTTAGTTGTGAATTGAAAGCTATCTTATATCAGTTCCATCAAATGTATGCTCATGAAGAACTCCACAACACGTCCCAAACGCCGGTCATTCCAGATGAACGTATGGACTGAGGTGTGTTCCGCGACGCAGATGTTAGCAAACAACGGATCGATCTAAAGCGCGGAACAAATTCGCAGCCAACAAGTTTGTGAAAATGGGAAAAACAAAACAAAAGCGACAACAAAACCCGTTCACCACCTGCCGAGAAAGTCGTCGTTCTGAACGCCTGGAAAGCCCGGATCCCAGTCCCACAGGTTGAGAATGATTTCCTGCCCTAACGTTGCGTTCACCTCTGCCTACAGGAAACCAAAGAATAATCGGTGTCAGTTTACTGCGAAAATGGCGCGGAAGCTTGCTTATTTTTTGGTATTTGATGATGGGTGGTGAAGCGGCGGCGGAAATGGTGATTTGCAGCTCTGCTGGTTTTGAGCTAAAACCTGATTAATTTGTGCCACAGCAGCAAACCAAACATGCACAAAACGCTGCAAACATTATCTAACTGGTCACAACGATAAGCTTAATCCTACCTGCACGAACACAATTGGATTATATGTAAAAAATATAGAACCCTTTGAAGCTTTCTTAAAATACGATAACTAAATTAAACATTGATTAGCCAATTCCCACGTGTTTTAAAAAACTCAAATCATACCAAAATTACAAACACCGGCGTTAAAGACAAACTCATACCTTAACTAAAAGACGTACAGAATACTGTTAAAACAGAAGGGAAAAACTTAATATTACAAATAAAAGTTCGCAAACAATCTCACCTTCCCAGCAACTCATCTTCGCCGGTGTTGTCCTTGTCATTAACTACAATCTGCAAGTGTTGGCCGCTTTCCGCGTGGACAAACGCCTTCGTGGTTTTTGCGAGTGTGTTGGTGTTGTAGTTTCAACAAAATGAAAATAAAGTATGTCGGATTGGAGGATGCATTTTTTTTTGGTTTTTCAGTTGATGAGATGGGCAGATATTGGTTCACATAACAATAAATAAGAAAACATGAAAATCAATAGTACAAGCTATCATATGCGAGCCAGCGCGCGTAATCTATGGATGGGCCAAAAACCTACGAAACGATTAAGTTTTGGCAGTGGCTTGGGCAATGATTACCTTGCTATACACAGCTGTACAATTTGTATGTGTAAAAAAAAACAAATTTATAGTAAACAATAACCAATAAAGCAAGAACGAAAACGCCACACTTCCAAAACTTACGCGTTGTTTTGGTCCGTTTACGGTGCGATACTTAATAAAAGGTTCATAAAACTACGAAATATAAAAAAAATCAACCAAAACATAAATTAAAATTATTATTCATGAAAAACTGTTAAGAGTAGTTTGTGTTTATAAGTCGCAATAAAGTGTAGACCACTCGATGTACTAAACAAAATTGCTTGTAAAACTAGCAAAAAAGATCTGTACAATAATGACAAAGGAAAAGTGATATCAAATTGACACTCTGGAGTGACATAGATAATTAATATTTCCCCAACAAATAGAATCAAATAAACGCCAACTAACACAAAATTGGGAAAAGTTGCCAAGACCTTTAATCGATTTCTATGAAACTCTGCTCTAAGGAGTAATTTTGGTGATGATAATCAACAATCGTGATCTACTTGTTTTTGTAACGGGTGGATACTTAGACTAGCTTGAAACGGTAAGGGAATAAAGAATGGTTTGGATAGGTCTTTCGTTCGAAATTGATTCGAAGGATTGGTGTCAACGCACAGGTGATTGATTGTTTTATAGTAGGATTCCTTCTGAAACCGGTTCCTCTAACGATCCGGATAGTAGGCACCCTGTGGCCATTATAGGCAATGAGCAATTTTATATTTTCAAACAGCTTGCTCATTTAAAAATATTAAGTTTGAGCCGTCGCATGACGTGTTTGGAACAAAACAAGAAAATCGTCGCTATCGTGCTAACTTGTCGCACGTGCATTTTAGGTCAAAATGAGTTATGAACGCCATTTTGTGCAGCTTACAACGGCTCACCTTTTGACCTTCACAGATCCCCAATATTCGATTTTACTCCGCGCATTGCTGTCACTTTTCATATGAAACCACTGGCCAAAGGGATTTCAGGTCAAAACAGGTTTGAAGCACGTACTAGCTAGACTACCTAGGGGAAATCTACCCATTTTAATCCTAATAAGCGGTCGTGTTTGAATGATGCTGGATAATCTAGAGTCTCCCTTGAATTTTACTAAAACCAAGTACACCAACGAGTAGAGCAAGTTTTTGTGAACATTTCTGTTTATTTTCACTTTCACTAAATGTTATTCTATTTCTTTACCAAGCATTTAACAAAAAAAAAATCCCAAGGGTATTCTAATCGAGGCGAATGCATTGGGCCACGCCCATTTTTCTGATATCGGCTTAGTTCTTTTTTCTTCCAACACTCTGTCGAGTGTTGCCATTTGCGCTGACAGTTCAAACGAACACTCACGAAAAGTGGCATTTATAGGAAAGTTTCCTGGCATCGCTGGCTGTGCTGCTGGTGGTGTTGACGGCCAGCCTTTGTTCTTTTGCCTTCGTCTCTCGCTCGGTTTTCTTCAGCCTTCGATTGGAATGCAAAGTGAAAATTGAAACGTCAAACGACTTGGCGCGTTTGTTTTTTTAATGGCGCTTGCTAATTTATTACATTTTTCGGGATTATTCTTCAAGTGAGTGCCTTACTAATGATCAAAAGAACATGTTGCCGGTAGTTGGAAGCAATTTCATATCTTAAGCGCCGTGAAAAAGTAAGCGAAAGTGAAAAGTTAATTTTGGCGATATTCATTAAGCGTTTGAGGGATTCTCGTGTGTGTCACTGTGTGTGCCAACAAAATGATGAGAAGTGGTCTCGCAAAATACAAATTATGATCAAAAGTGCATTAAATGTGATCTTTTTGGCCAGTAAGTGGCATACATTTGAGTGCTTACTCGAGGCGGTGCTGTTGCTGATAAGTTTATAGCCCAAATAGTATTTTTGGAGCTTTAATCGAGCATCAAACTCTCCATATGACGAAGATAGGTGTTTGATTGGAAAGGGTAGATTTCCCCTATAACATTTGTAAATATAACTCGGAACTCCAGCAACCAAATTCAACCAAACTTTGGGGCAAAGCAAAGAATGGTCAACCAAAAAAATATGTTTGTTATTGTTTACATTGCGAGCTCTACTTTTTGTTTATTCAATGTCAAAAATCGCGGTTTTCTTCCATCGAATTTTTATGCTCGAGGTTGCATTTGACTGGTCATTAGTTGGACCACGGACGAACGGACATGACATGAAATGACTTTTACTTCTTCTTGGCGAAAACTTGCGCAAGCGAGATCGCTTATGTCAAAATCTTCGCGCCACGTGGTCCTAAACGTAAGCAAAGCCAGCTAATGATGCAAACTTATGAGCACTTTTTGAAATGGTCGTATGATTTTATATTAAAAATTCCATTTCTATCAATTTTTCGGCAATTTTAGTAACCATGATAAATTACATAGAATCATAAACACAAACAAATGCTTTTAATTAATTATTGCATAAGACATTTTGAGAAATCATGCGTAATCGCGCAATGCTAATTCGACAACTTGAGTGTAGATGGCGCAAGTGATAGTTTGCTTCAGAAATTTGAAAAAAAAATTGTTCCTGGTGTCATGTCCATTCGTCCGTGGTTGTACTTTTAGGGAAAAATATGGATCAAGTGAAAATCTCATCTCAGCTATAAGCAGGTCCCGGAAAATCCATAATCATCATAAACACGTTTGAATTGTTTTAGTTAGGCCGTTGCAAACATTTGTCTACTTTCATGTTACGACACTTCCTTCAAATCAAATGGTGTGGGACCTAATAAGCGTTTCAAGCCCTTGGTATCCAGCTTTTAGGATGATTTCAATCAAGCCCGTCGATATTGTATTAAATTAGGAAAATTAAATTGTTGAAATTGAATAATAAGAAAAACGACAAACAAATCAAAAGAGTAATCCTAAACAAGAAATTAAAGATTTTTTGTTTATGTTTTTTTAAAACTGTCAACAATTCCAACTGGGGGTGTTTCGACAAATGTATCACCAGATTATTTCAATAAACAAAACGGCACAAATCAGGTCCCAAGCATGCCAACAAACCACACTTAACACTTCCCCAACTCCCCCGCCTGACGCCCTGATTCCCCAAAGCTATCTCACTCTAGAGAGCAATCAGGAGCTAATCAAGATTAAAACCCGTTAGAGTGATATATGTCTAGGGTTAAACGACAATAAAAACTCATTTTCAAACGCGCTAGTGTTTGTTAAACGAAGAAAAAAAAACCGAAAACCGCACTATTAGTTGCTTCTAGCACTCACTCCTGGCTGTTTCTGATTGTGTGTATGTATTTGTGAGTGTAAGTGTGAATGTTTTTATTTGTTTTTTTTTTGTGTATGTTTGTGTATTTGTGACACTCTGCGCTGAGCAAGGGAAGTGTTGTTTCGGGAGGGGGGGGGGCCGGAAGCCCCTAACCAGCACCCACACTACTCACCTCGCACCAGTAGTCCCACTTGGGGTTGACGGTGTTGTCGATGGTCTGGGTCCGGAACTGCTGGGCACCGACGGACACGATGGTGTACGGGTCGGACTTGCCCTTGCCGAGCACGCCAATGTCCTTCTTCATGAGGTCCTTCGCCTCGACCACGTGGATGCGGAGCACGCCCTGGCGGATGAAGGGAAGAGAGGAATTCCGCGGAAATTTATTCAATGGGCAGCAGGTCAAATTTGGTTGTTGGGCAATTCTCTAGGAAAACGTAAGTTTGATATCCTTTGGTGAAACTTATTATAATGTAGATTATTTTTACGTTGACTTACACAGGTAACAATGCATGTTTGTCTAATCAATACAATTACAACTTTTTAGATTACTGTGCAAAGATTAAAAAATAATCGACATTCGAATTCCTAGAGACTTGCCATACGTCGCTGCTGGACGATGCAAATCTCGGTGGGATTAAAATGTCACTACAACAGCTTGAACATCACTTACCTCTGGTTCCGGCATTTTCAGCGACAGCGCCGGAACACCGTCGTTCAAAATTATGGGCAGCTTGTTTGGCAGCACCATAATGGCCGCGACCTGTTCCACGATAATTTTGCGCAGAATGTCACTCAGCCCGGGCATGTCGAGCAGATCTACCACGCCGACCAGGTTGAAGTCAATGTTCGGATTGTTCAGGAAGAATATCTGCAGCCCACCCACCAGGGGCATCTGGCTGATCAGCGGCTTCATGATCACCCGAACCGTTCCGTGAATCTGGAAGTCTTTGATTCCACCCCGCAGCCCACTCAACGAAAAGTTGATGTCACAATCACCGGCGTAGAACAAATCTAGATCCATGATGATTTCGTTCCGGGACACGTTCTTGTCGTACACCTTGACGCCACCGATTCTGGGAGGCTGCAAAAAAGTAACAAAATCCAGCTCGGTGGTCATCCCTTTGAAAACTTAAACTCAAAGACTCTTACGATAGTGCCCAGAATCATGCGGTCAAACTTGAACCCGTTCAGCTTGTAGCCGGCCAGGGCCTGTTGAATGTTCGGCTCGATGGACTCCTTGATGAGGTTCTTGGCGAAAAAGTTTGCATTGGGCCACACTTGTTTAAGGATCTACCCGGAGAAGGGGAGGGGTGGAGTTTGGAGAAAGAAAGGATATTAGCTGTGTGAATTTCTAAACGACAAAGTTTGCAGCCATAAAACATACCCTGTTGAGCCACTCGCAACGTTCCACATCGGGGAAGAACACCTGTACGAGAGAAAGTGGCAAGAAAGGATTAATTTACTTTGCGGGATTAAACAGTGGTAAAGTTAGAAATCAAAATCTAAGCTTTAGTCAGACGATGAGAAACCTTAAGGAAACATGATTAAAGTCATGCACAGTAGTCCAGATCGCAAAACAAAGTGGAATTTTTTTTCCGAAAAAATGTGCCGTTAATGAGCCTAGAACCCAGAACTGGGCATCAGTATTCAAGAGGCCAAAAATTTTCTTGAAGACAAAAAAATCACAAAAATATTCCTTCAAAGTTAGAATTTCGAAAACACCCTAATCAAGAAATACAATAATTTTTAATCAAGCCAAAAGTTGCCCCTTTTCAATTGCAACAACTCAGTGGAAGACACTAAAGCTCCAGAACGACATTATTTTTATTTTTCTAGAGAGCCATTTGAGCAAACCTTCAAAAAACAGTTTTTTGAACGAGGTAGTTCAGGGTTAAGTTTCAGAAAAAAGTGTTGTTGTTGGAGCTCTAAAATCACAGATTTTTATATTTTGACAAGTCTATTTGACCAACCATTTTGAAAATGTTAGAGGTGGGCAAAATCGCTCTTTTTTAGGAGCCGCTCATTTTCGTTCGCTCATTAAAAAGAGCCGCTCTTTTGAACGGCTCTTTCGCTTTTTTTTCAAAATATGGATGAAAAAGTTTTTTTTAAGAATCGTGTGATTTTATAAGCTATTTCACATTGGACTTTCATAAATTATTTGATAAAAAAAAATTTAACTGAAAACGAGAAGATGCCCTTGAAAACCATAGGTCTTGGTGGTCTTCATGTCAAGATTTCTACTCGAACCTAAACATTCGAGTAATAGAATAGCATCCAAACTTCAATCAAAGATGCCGGAAAAATTGCTTGTAATTTTAAAATTGTATTAATTTCTACATGAATTGAAATAATGCTAATATTTTATTTGGAGAAAATATTCTGTGAACTTTTTCTTCATTCTGATTGAATCGATTCAGTATTCAGTACATTTTTGGTAAGATTTTAACAAATCATTTACTTTTGGGATTAATTTTTATATGCATTGACATTTTGGAAATTGCATTTCCAATTCTAAAAAACAAAGTTAATACTGATTTCAAAAGACCGGAGATTAAAAAAGAACCGCGGTTCTTTTTTTGTGAGCCACGGTTTGTTCGCTCTTTTCAGTGAACCGGCTCTTTGAGCGGCTCGCTCTTTTTTTGCCCACCACTAGAAAATGTCCAATTTTCAAGGGAAAATCATATGGGACAGCAATTCCATTTGAAAAGAGCCTAACCCGAATAAAAAGTTCTCCGATCGGGCTCAAAACTTTTCTGGGAATTCCTTGCCCAAAATAATTAGACCCATATTTTTTTATTTGGTTATTAGGGTGACCTACGCGGTGTTATGGTGGTTCGAAAAATGGCAATTTTCGTCATTTTTCGCAAAAACCACATTTTTCAAAAAATCATATCTCCGCGTCATTTCATCCGATTTTAGTTGCTTAGACGCAAAAGAAAGGTGATTAGTTTGGCTATTTGAAAAACATAGTAAAAAGTTTCAAAAATCTAGCTAAATATTTGAAAAGGTTGAATGAAAACATAAAATGCTGTTTTGAAGGTCTCGGGACCAAAGAGTCTATGTCTGAAAATATTTTTATCGGATTCCTCGAAAAATTTCACATAACTTATCAAAAAATGGTGAAGTTATGTTTTCGATACTCTGAGATACGATTTTTTGAAAATAAAAACTGGGGTTTTCGACGCGCCACGCGCAAAAATGAGAAAATGACGAAAACGGGAAAAAATCGACTTTTTTTCACTAAAACTGCGATAACTTTAAAATTTCAGCGATGATCTAAACATGTTAGGGTACCAAAATTTTTGTAATTAAAAGACGCAACTTTTGGTACCATAACATCTATAGGTCATCGCTGAAATTTCCGATTTTTTCCCGTTTTCGTCATTTTTCCATTTTTGCGCGTAGCGCGTCGAAAAATCCAGTTTTTATTTTCAAAAAATCGTATCTCAGAGTATCGAAAACATAACTTCACCATTTTTTGATATGTTATGTGAAATTTTCCGAGGAATCCGATAAAAATATTTTCAGACATAGGCTCTTTGGTCCCGAGACCTTCAAAACAGCATTTTATGTTTTCATACGACCTTTTCAAATGTTAAGCTAGATTTTTGAAACTTCTTACTCTTTTTCCTAAATAGCAAAACTAATCACCTTTCTTTTGCGTCTAGGACAGCTTACATCGGATAAAATGGCGCGGAGGTATGACTTTTTGAAAAAAAGTGGTTTTTGCAAAAATCGACGAAAATTGCCATTTTCGAACCACCCTAACACGGCGTAGGTCACCCTAATGGCCAAACAAAAAAATACGGGTCTAATTATTTTGGCCAAGAATCATGCTGTTTTCATGGGATATTGCTGTCATGTTGTTTTTTCATTCATAGAAAATAAAATATAACAAATTAATATATAATAATTTTCATGTTGAGCTACAATTATTAGTTTCCTCAAATGGATTCTTCAGTTTAGTTCAATTTTTATTTGTCAAAAAGCAAATTGCAATAAGCCCATTTTGTGTACAAAACAGTGTATTGTAGTTCCTTTCATCTGTGTGTTACACTCATTCATCTTGGAGGAAATATTGCAATTAAATATGGGCTCAGCAAAAAAACGCAAATTAAGAAATGTTTATTAAAAATGTCCTATTCCTGGCAAAAGCCATCTCGAATAAAGGTCAATCCAATCGTCTCTTCTAAGAATCATCTATTGCTTAACGTGAAGACTTCTATCATTGCCATAATTTTTCGTTCAAAGATATAAATGTTGCATCGCTATCAATATTTTGACAAAATTCCTTCTACAAGTTGTTTAGAATAGTGCCCTACACATGCTGATACTTTTTGGAAACGATTATCCCATTCCTTGAAAAGTTATGGAAATCGTCATTAATCAATGATTGCGAACTAGGACGTCAATGATTGTACCACAAAACTATATAAATTTTGAAGCACAATTGAGTTAGATAAAAAATCCTTCAGTTGCTTCAAGAAGGCAACAACCGGCTCATGCTGATTCATTTTGGTGCATAAATTCGTTATATTGAATTCAATACAGAAAATTTTAGAGTGATGATCAATTTTCTTCGAGAATGATCAACGGAATTGAAAAAGCCACAAAAAAGTGTCCCCGAAAAAGGCACCCATAAATACTTAAAAGCCCATCAGTGCGATGAAGGGTAAAAATTCATTCAATATTCCCTCTCAAGAGACCAAAAAACTAAAGCCCAAAAGGGACGAAGCCACTCATAAAACATAACTGTCATTAGGAGGAGCTAAACAGCGACATTCTTATGCTCGAGAGCTCGTAATTGCGGTCAAACTGAGCTGCTCACTTTGCTCTGTCTCTGTTATGTTGTTTGTGTCTGTGATGATAGCAAGCCAACACCATTTCCACCCAGTGTATGATTGCTCTATCATGCTGCTTCTGCCAACCCTTGAACACTCGGGAAAACTGCTGGGTGGTGTTCTTAGTGCGAATGACTATAAAGCTTTTCTTGAAGAGACCGACTGGAAAACTTCGTTCGTAGGAAAGGAAGGAAAATGCAAATATTTGGTTGGGTCTGAGAGACGAAGTTGTGGTGAAATGACGCCAACGTCTTGTCTTACGGAAATACATGGAAAATGATGACATTTTAGATGTGCAGAAGGTATGTTATGCTAAATATACATTTTGTTATCATCATCTATAAATCATGCGAGAATAGTAAATAGTTTAATTGAATCAGCTGTAAGAAATGATCAAAAATGTGCTGTCTTAAAAATAAGACGCAGCTGAGCTTTTCTCCAAAAAGAATATCCGTTTCGACACCTTTACCTTACTCCCTGTTGTATATAAACAGATTCATTCACTAAGAAAATATTGATTCAGAACCCACCGGAAACACACTCCCCAGGGAGGCTCGAAGAAGAACCATTTAGAGGGTGTACATAATTTGCTTTAACAACAAAAATAACTTTTCCTTCAAATATTTATCTTATTTTTAAAGCGACGAGGTTCCAAATTAATGATAACGTTTTAAAGTATCCGTAGGTGTTTGCGTTTATTTTCACCCAAAATAAAAAAAATATCATGAAAATCTTCCGCTCCGGGTAGCCTTCCCGCTGCGGAATAGCGTCTTTATCTTTATTCGCGGAACGGATAATGGCGAAGCTTCGGGGAGGAAAACAGCCGAGCAGTGCACGTGGGGGTTTTTCCATCACAGCTTTCCTGCTCGGCAGGTATAACACGGTGCTGATTGGACGAAAAGGATAAAATCATTGCAATCTTTGAGCTTGGAAAATTCGTTGTTTTTCAAGGTGAGGCATAATAAATGGTAATGCATTGTGAAAGTTTTAGGTCAGCGGCGATTTTCTCTAAATTACTCAAATTATTCAGCAGCAAATTTGCATAGCTTCAGAAGTGCTAACCCTCTGATGGCCAATGTTTACCTTCTTTTGTTCTACGGAGAACATAACTTTTCCGATGTTTTTTTTTTTATTTACAGTCCAGACTCAATTATCGGAAGCCTCGATTATCCGAAGGTTCGATTATCCGAAGTTCGATTATCTGAATGTTTGTATGGGTGGCAGTGCGTGGCCGAATGGTTACGCTGTCCGCTTTGTAAGCGGATGATTCTGGGTTCGATTCCCATCTGCTCAAACCTTCCATCGGATGAGGAAGTAAAATGTCGGTCCCGGCCTTGGTTGTTAGGCCGTTAAGTCATTCCAGGTGTAGGAGTCGTCTCCATTCCATAAGAACAAACAACACACCAAACCAAGCCTACTCCGGTGGAATCGTTGGCGGCGGTTGGACTCGCAATCCAAAGGTCGTCAGTTCAAACACTGGGGTGGAAGGTTCCTTGGAGTAGAAAGAGGTTTGGGTGCTCTCCCCATTCAAGCCTTCGGACCCCTATTTTCGAGCAGAAACTTACAATAGAGACCACAAAAAACCCGGGGGTCGTTAATGTGGATGGTTTGATTTTTTTGTATGGGACTTCGGATAACCGAATCCCAAACAATGTTTTTTTCGTATTTTTGTATTTTCTTACTTTTAACATGAAATTCAAGTTCGGTGACCCCATTTTAGTAAAATATGAATGGTTGGTTGCGTACTAAATTGAAAAATGCGTTTTATCAATATTTGATCACCGCCATTTTGGCCACCATCTTGGATTTAGAATTGGTCGCTGTCGATCTTCTCGATATCGATATTGCTCCAGCTGTCAATAAATTGTTTTGTTCCTTCAAGAAGCATGCTTTGATTTTTTCGTTCCATAATTCGATAACTACTTCTCTCGACAGTCCCTTCAATATCGACAACAAGAGAGTCCACAGTAGTTACAATCTGCTCGTGCTATCTTGTTTATTCTTAAAAGTGCGACAAATGGATAGAGGGAACCAAGAGGGAACTTAGTTAGAGGACATTTTGACACAGACATATGCCCGTTAATTGCATACATTTTTTATTGTATCTCGGGAATCCAGCCATCAACTTAAACCAAATTTCGGGAAATTAAATTTTGTTTTCTATGCGGAAAAAAGAAAAATCTTAAGATCGTGAATTGTGTTCATACATTTAAGAAACACGAAGAAATATGTTCACGTTTAAAGTGCAAATGCACCATAGGGGAGAGTAGGGATACTTGATCCTCGAGGACACTGGATCCGTAGCCTGTATTCTCGTCAACATGTGGGTAGAACAATTAGCTTTGTTCTAGAAAGTTGTGCGAAATTGACTCAAACTCATAGCGGAAAACAAAGATTTTTTTTTTAATGTTCGGATTGAGTTACACGCATTTAACTAAAAAGTGCTGCAAAAAACCTCCAAGCTAGCCTCATATTTTCAGCAATTCCCCACGAAAACAGCATGATTCGAAAAAAAAGTTCTCCGATCGAGCTCAAAATTTTTCTGGGGGATCCTTGGTCGAAATAATTAGACCCGTATTTTTGGTTTGGCCATTAGGGTGACCTACGCCGTGTTAGGGTGGTTCGAAAAATGGCAATTTTCGTCGATTTTCGCAAAAACCACTTTTTTCAAAAAATCATATCTCCGCACCATTTTATCCGATTTTAGCTGTCCTAGACGCAAAAGAATGATGATTAGTTTGGCTATTTGGGAAAAATAGTAAGAAGTTTCAAAAATCTAGCTTGACATTTGAAAAGGTCGTATGAAAACTTAAAATGCTGTTTTGAAGGTCTTTGGACCAAAGAGCCTATGTCTGAAAATAATTTTATCGGATTCCTCGGAAAATTTCACATAACATTTAAAAAAATGGTGAAGTTATGTTTTCGAAACTCTAAGATACGATTTTTTGAAAATAAAAACTGTGTTTTTCGACGCGCCACGTGCAAAAATGGAAAAATGACGAAAACGGGAAAAAATCGACATTTTTCACTAAAATTGCGATAACTTCAAAATTTCAGCGATGACCTATAGATGTTGTAATAACGACCTAGGGGGCAATTACCACCACTAGTTCATTAATTAAAAATTAAATAAAAACCAGAACTTGAGACTCTTGGAGATGAGAGAGAGATGTAAAGATCTGCATCTGCTCACATTTGACGTGGGGAAGGAGAATTTTACCTACCCTTTCACAATCCTGGTTCGATTCAGCTAATCGCACTGTCCTGGCAAAAAGAATCACAAAAGATCGTCGCTTTGGGTTATGGAAAAAGTCATGTTTATTGCATTTAACTGTCCTAATTTATTGTTTTTCGTCGTTTTAAAACTAACCTAACCATGTGTGTGTGTGTTCGTGTGTTCTAGTGTATCCCGCGGTGGTCGAGTCAAGTCGGAGGATCTTCCTCCGGCCAGGCCTGGCGCAGCAACGGTTTTGGTGTCTTTGGTTTTGTGTCTTTGTCTTTGATAAAAAAAAAACCGGATGGCCTCCGCCATTGCGCTCTACAGAATTCTCGGGTTGGCGCGCTTTGCCAACTTGGAGGTTCACTATTTGTGACACTCCATGCACCACCAACCAAACGACCTCTTTTGACGTTGAGCGCGGTCCTTAGCGTTTAGTTTGGATGGTGAATTGTTGGGACCAACTCCCTGACACATTTCGCCGCTACTGGAATGCTGTTAACATTCAACACGATTTAACAATTTCACTGCACTTTAAATTACAAGACTTTTACAGGTGGGACTAGAATATATGTAACGGATTCTAGTCGGTAGCGGCAAATGAGGACGATTCAAAATGAAGAAGTCCCTTTTATAAAATTTTAAGCTTTTGTTTGCGTATTTCGAACTTGACGCAATAGAGATGTGAGTCGTGCTTGCCGTAGGGATAGCTTGTGTGTTTGTTTTATGTTGTAAAAGTGTAATGGTTAATTACAATATCCTAACTTGTCCCTACGGTTCAGTTTGACAGGCTTATGCGAAGCATTGTGACCAGAGATTGTACTACGTACAAGCGATAGGTTACAATGTTATGGTACCAACAGTTGCGTCTTTCAATTTCCACAATTTTGGTACCCTAACATGTATAGGTCATTACTGAGATTTTAAAGTTATCGCAGTTTTAGTGAAAAAAGTCGATTTTTTCCCCTTTTTGTCATTATCCCATTTTTGCGCGTGGCGCGTCGAAAAACACAGTTTTTATTTTCAAAAAATCGTATCTCAGAGTATCGAAAACATAACTTCACCATTTTTTGATATGTTATGTGAAATCCGATAACATTATTTTCAGACATAGGCTCTTTGGTCCCGAGACCTTCAAAACAGCATCTTATGCTTTCATACAACCTTTTCAAATGTTAAGCTAGATTTTTGAAACGTCTTACTTTTTTTCCTAAATAGCCAAACTAATCACCTTTCTTTTGCGTCTAGGACAGCTAAAATCGGATAAAATGGCGCGGAGATATGATTTTTTGAAAAAAGTGGTTTTTGCGAAAATCGACGTTAATTGCCATTTTTCGAACCACCCTAACACGGCGTAGGTCACCCTAATGGCCAAACAAAAAAATACAGGTCTAATTATTTCGGCCAAGGATCCCCGAGAAAAATTTTGAGCCCGATCGGAGAAATTTTTTTTCGAATCATGCTGTTTTCGTGGGGAATTGCTGTTTTAATATGTAAGGAATACACTGAAAATTTATGCAAAACAATATTTTTTATACATGAATTAGCATAGCATAGCATTGGTGTCTACCCGTAGCTGCTACTTCGTTATTGACCAGGACCCCCAAAAATTGCTCCGTGGACCACAGATGAAAAGTAGGAACCAATCATCACCCCTTCGCAATTTTCAAAGATCCCTATCATGCTGATCAATACCGACGCCGGCCACGACCAGTGGTAAGACACGGGGAAGTGGATGGGAATGTTAGTCCGATACTTGAGTGATGGGACCGCCAAATCGACTGCGTCTCCGACAAAGTATCACATGAGTTTTGAGGGGTTAGTAAGATGGGTATGAGGTCAGGATTCACTGTGGTAGGTGATGCGACCATGAGCAATTTGTTTATCGGTTGAAATTTTAAAAATCTTAGGCAGCCGGCTGCGGAAAGATACCTATCTAGGGATTTAAATATTGTATTAATTCGACCGCGATTCTCCAGAAATTCTCCGTCGGCGTGCCTTCCGATCAACGGTGATGTAGGAAGGGCTTCATTCATTAAAATTATTTTATATCATAAGCCTTAAAACATATCCGTCGACATGCCTTCCGATCATCGATGATATGGAAAGGACTTAATCCAGCAATACGACTTGCTTGTCTCAAAAAACACAAATCGAATCGTTTCTATCTAAACCATATAGGTTTAGATAGAGAACAAAAATAAAATTCATCGGCCAACGAACGCGCGAACAAAAAATAAATGAAAAAGAAGAAGAAGAAATCCAATCCAGTGTACACAAATAGCGACACAAAAGAGACGGAAAATAACACAAAAAACAGGACTGCGCGTCCCACAAGCACCGCACTGCTGATGCCATTGTTAAATTATAATGACCAATCACCCCATGCACTCGAACAGCGACACAAAAGAGACGGAAAATAACACGAAAAAAAACAGGACTGAGCCTGACACCAAAAGAACAAACTTTTTCTTGGAACAAACTCACCGGGATTCTGCGAAGAAGGCATCACTGAATTAGTTCCGCCACCGACCACCGTCAAACATAATGGCGTGGTGGCTGAAACACCGGCACAAAGCGTCGATGAACTGTCACCTTTCGTCGCACCGTCAGCTCTTCTCTCTCACATCTCACTCCAGTTTTCAAGCCCGCTGTAATCCAAGATGCACGAACTCACACAGACCCAAGTAGAGAGCATAAAAAACACTCCTTCCCTTCTCTTTAGCTACACCAACACACACCGCTCGCAACATAACAAAGGCTCAAAATTCTGCAATTTATGTTTTCTTCCTTAGCTCTCCCTCTCCCTCTCTCTCTCTCTCAATTATGTTTTGCTCACACACAACTCTTCTGAGAAACATTTCCATTTTTCTCTTTTGTGGCCACTGGTAAACCTGCTTGTGGAGTTTTTATGCTCCGCTCTCGCAAAAATTATATCTCTCTCTCCTCTCTTCAGAAATTTTCATCAGCCGAGGTACTGCTTCTCGTACCGCCATCTTGGAAATGGCAAATCAAATTTCACAATTTTGCAATAATTCATCAGAAACTCTAGAAAATTTTCACTTCCATTATGTTATTCCGACTTCCAAGCCACTCCGAACTTCGCTGTCTGCTGCCGTTCGTCGAACATCCAGTAAATAGCCCCGAAAACCCCTTTCGAAAAACAAACTTGCACTGCAGAAAACGAACACATCACAACGTTCTGATACACCAAAACACTTCAAAATAATTGAATTTCACGATCATCTCAACGACACAACAACACTAATCGTCCCATAAACTAACTTGACCAAAAAATTCCGAAAAATCACATCAAAAAACGAAAATATTCACGACGCCAAGATCGTGTCCCGAAAATGCGTGCTCTCTCGGTCGATGCAAAACTCGCTCAACAATATTTTTTATACATGAATTGTTTAATAACTTAAAACTTCAAAACCCTCGCGCATTTGATGGTAAAAATATTGATATACTATTTTTACAACCAATTGTTTAAAAAAGTGCAATTAGGGAGACTTGATCCCTTCATTTGTACAGTCACTGGAATCAAACTCAAGCTTCTAGAGGGTGACGAGTGGGAATTCCAGGGAAAATTTTCCCGGGAAATCGATGATTTTTGGACCACTCGATTCCCACGATATTTGGTCGAGACTCCCGGGAAATTTAAAATTTATAAATATCGAAGCAAAATATTATAAACTAATCAGAAAATTATTTTTTTTAATTGTTTAGAACATAGGATGTTCAAAATCGAATAAACCAATGCTTCTCTTATCATTTTATTCAGAAAGTGTAAAATTTAATTCCAGTTTTCTTTTAAATTCTAAGTCCCTAAGTTTATTTCGCTGTATTAAGGTAATTTTTTTAATGTCATTTTGTGTTTCACGTCAACCTAAATATTCAATTATATTTTGGAGAAAAAAACTCTGACAATCTTTGTAAAGTTGAGGACCACCAATTGTGATAACAAATTTAAATTGTTGTTTGGAGTCGTTATTTATCATATTGCAAACATCCCGATACTGAGAAATTATATATTAGCTATTTTTTACTTCACAAAAATCTAATAAGAAGTTCATGCAACAAGTTTGTGAAACTTTTGAAAAATCACTTAGTGCGAATTAAAATTCGTAAACACTTTAAACTATAATGTTGAGTCCCATAAAGCTCAAGAAATGATCTTGTATTTGCTGACTCAGAAAAAAATGTAAAGGTAGGTAAATATAGTTCAAAATGATGCAACTGAAATTAACGTTTCACAGAAAAAGTATAAATTAATTGTAACTAAATTCGTTGAAAAGAAAGAATTATTGCTTTTCCATTCAAATTATTGCCACTAATGATATAAAAAAAACTCCCGGGTCCCGGGAATTCCCGGGATATGGCCAAATTCAACTCTCGATTCCCGGGAAATTGAAAATCTCGAGAATCGTCACCCTCTAAGCTTAACTAATTGGTTTAGAAATTCGTACATGGTTTCCTTTGGTATAGTTTTAGAGGACTTACTGCAGTTTGAATTTGTTTTCCAAAATTTTTCAACACTCAAATTACCAGCTTTTGTAAACATGCTCAACTTTGGTTTTAAGATGAATATTTTAAGTTTTTAAATATTTTAACACAAACGTTCAGGCTTTATTTGAAATTGCTATAACTTATAGAAAATTAACAGTTAACATGTTGCTTAACACATTTTGAAAGGGGGATCGAGTTACCACTAACATTTTGAAAATGCCAGTTTAAAATATATTTTTTAAACGCTTGGCATAACTCGAAGATAAAAAAATCCTTATCAGTCAAACATAGATGAATTTTTCAGCTTTCAATTCATGCAATAAGTTTATAGTTTTGTGAGAAATTAAGAGAGTTAAGAATGTGTTAAGAGTAAATTTCATTAAACCAGAATCGCTATGAGCCCTTGGACTATTTTAAAGCCAAGCCCAAGTCAGGTCAGGTCCTTCGCTTTCAATTTACGACATCCCCCCCAAGGATTTCGATTCCTTGCCTCAACCTTTGAACAAAGCTCACAACTTTAGGACGGCGTCGTAATTTTGCATTGGTCCATAAAATCGTGCCCATGGCTTTGGGACGTTGCCGACGTCGAACTTCATGTGTGGGAGATTGATATCGCAAACCCAGGGCAAATCAAGCGTCACAAAAAACGGCAGCACAGAATGAATAAATAAATCCAGTCACATAATAAAAACAAGCAAACTTTACTCACCCAAGCCGGCAGATCGCCGAGCCGTGCCAGAATAACATCCTTATCGTTGGCGAGGGCGGACGCCTTGGCCACGTTCCGGCGGGTTTCATTTTTGGTGCGCCACTGGTCGCGTGCCACGGACAGAATGACCGGCGTAATGAGCCACGCCACCGACCAGCCCATGTAGCCGACAAAGTAGATAATTCCGACGGTGACCACCTTCTTGGCGAACGAGTACACCAGGGACGCCGTACTGTCGCCCGCCGCGCTGGCCACACTCGATGTCCCGGCGGCAGCGGCGGCCGTCGCCGGATCTTGCTCCTTGCTGGCGCCAGTCATGTCCCCACCGTCCAGCTCCTCAACGGCGGATGTTGGTCCAGCTTCGGTCAACAGGCTATCAGTCTCCCCGCCGTAGTTGAGGCTACCTTCGGGAGTAAGGGACGGCTCACCGGGTCCACCACCACCACCGTTGGTCAAATCACTGCCGGAAGAGAGAGAGAAATAGAAAAAAAACCCAAATGACTAAATGCTTCACCATGGTAATTAAATTAGCACGCGACAACGACTTGGGAAGGGTTGTTATTCCCAAAAGTTGGCCAACGATAACGCACCACTTGAACTCTGAGTGAGTGATCTAATCTGTTCGCTACCAGCGATGGAGCGAGAATGAAGTCGAAACGTGGCGCTACTCGGGGCCTGTAAGGAGCAGAATCTAGCCCAGGAGAGAATGGGGTGAAAACGTGGACTTCAAGAAATCAATTACATAAAAATGAAAGGATAACATTGGCACATTGGAAAGTGTAGGTATCAGTTTAACCCCCTTAAAACAAGTTTTTTATTTACTATTTGTTGCTATTTTGGATTTAGGTTAACTATTATTGTTATTTCTTAATTTTCGAAAAATGTACAAAGAAATCCGATGCAAATACATGCTGAAAATGTGTTTAAAATAGCTTTCAGCTATTGGACTCGATTATCCAAAGTCCTCGGAAAATTTTCACTACGGATAATCATCACGAAATAGTAGTTTATGCAACAAGTTGCAAAAAGAGGATTTTTTCAGCACGAGTCGTACATTTATCCAACGAGGTTCACCGAGTTGGATAAATACGACGAGTGCTGAAAAAATCAAGTTTTGCAACGAGTTCCATACAATATTTTTTGCAATTCCGAAAAACACCAATTGAGTGAAATTTAAATCAAATTTTCATATATTTTTCCAATAAATCGTTTAAATAAAAAAAATGTTGAAAAGTTTTACTTTTCGAAACAAGTGCTGAAAAGTTCAACTTTTCAGCACTCATTTCAGTGCTGAAAAGTAGAACTTTTCAGCATTTATTTTGAAAAGTGTTGCTATTCGATTCTGTTATTTCTGGTACAGAAAAGAAGGCTATTTCGTCGATCAAGAATGACAGGAAAAGTTGACAGTTTCACAGCGGAATTGCAAAAAAATGTTTTTTGCTATTCCGTCGTGAAACTACTTAGGGGAACTATACCCTTTCTCAGCCTATTTCTATTATCGGCCTATCAGCACTTTGATCATGAATTACAGCTTATATAAAGTGTTTTTGACTGTTCCAAAGTAATAAATAGCTCAAATAAAAGTGAGCAAGCAACTCTCGATTGTTGAAACATCTGAAAATGTTAATTTAATAGCAGAAACGGCAAAAGTGATGAGAATTGGTCGAACGGCTTAGTGTGATTAAAATGGGTATATTTCCCCTACTTTTCCTGTCCTTCTTGAACGACGAAATAACCTACTTTTCTGTACCAAAAATAACAGAATCGAATAGAAACACTTTTCAAAATAAATGCTGAAAAGTTCTACTTTTACGCACTGAAATGGGTGCTGAAAAGTTGAACTTTTCAGCACTTGTTTCGAAAAGTAACACTTTTCAACATTGTTTTGATTTAAACGAACTATTGACAAATACATGAAAATTTGACTTAAAATTTCACTCAATGGGTGTTTTTTGGAATTGCAAAAAATGTTGTATGGAACTCGTTGCAAAACTTGATTTTTTCAGCACTCGTCGTATTTATCCAACTCGGTGAACCTCGTTGGATTAATGTACGACTCGTGCTGAAAAAATCCTCTTTTTGCAACTTGTTTCATAAACTACTATTTTATGTCTTGTTTTGTCGTTGAGCTCTAAAATAATCCCAAAGGTGCTCTAAAGTGATTTGTAAATTTTCAATCCAAGATGGCGGGGAAGAAATATAAAGAAATGCAGTTAGTTATGAAACAGACAATCATCTACGCAAATTTAACCAAAATGTGTCGCAGTGGGTCTCGTGGCGCAGGGGTAGCGGCTTCGGCTGCCGATCCCGATGATGCTATGAGACGCGGGTTCGATTCCCGCCTTATCCACTGAGCTTCTATCGGATGGTGAAGTAAAACGTCGGTCCCGGTTTCTCCTGTCTCGTCAGAGGCGCTGGAGCAGAAATCCCACGTTAGAGGAAGGCCATGCCCCGGGGGGCGTAGTGCCAATAGTTTCGTTTCGTGTCGCAGTAGGATGGTCCAAATCCGAATTTCTACAGAGCTACCACCTGAAATCAAAGATTGGTCCATCACCAGGCTAAATTCTAAATTTGAGTTCATTCTGACTACGGGAACCCCTCTCTCTAATCGCTTGAAGTTTGTTTGGTAAAAATCGTCAAAATGTATGGAGAAAAGAAACTGTTTTAGTTTTTACCTGTGGAAGGCACAATAACTATCCAATTCTTACCAATTCTCGAAAGTAAGATCTGAAAACACCATATATTTTAAGATTTTTCGCTAACAGGTTAGGCCGTTGCAAATATTTTTCAAAGTTTATGTCGCCCCCCTTGAAAATTGGTCCGAAAAATCAGGGGGCAAAAAAATATTTTTTCAAAAAAATATCAAAATTTTAATGGTAATAGAAATCTAATCAACTGAGAACAATCTTAAATGCCTTTTTCTGCATTGATAATCATATTTGACATGTTTGGACTCGTTTAAAAATATTTTGAACTTTTATGAAATTACAATGTACAGCACCGCAAAAACATTTTTTTCCGCAAAAAAAAATTTTCGTTAGTATTTAGAAATTTTTCTTTTTTTTTAGAACAGTTCTTTTCCGTGTTAGAGTGGTCCGAAAAATTGCACTTTTCACCAATTTTTGCAAAAACAACATTTTTCAAAAAAAAAATGTAACTCCGCGCCATCTAATCCGTCTTGGAAAGTTCAAAAAGACGCGTCTACGCTTAGGATCGATCCAAATATTTTCAAAGTTTTTGTCCCTCGGCCCTGGCCAAGCTCGAAGAGGGACCAACAAATTTTAAAAATATATGGAATTTGAAATAGCGAGCCAGAAATTCAATTCAAAAGCACGAAAATGCATAATACAGGAATACAGTCGGTTTGTACTCAGCTGGTTTCAAAAGATCTCAGTTGTAACAAAAAAAATGTTTTGCTCTAAACATTATTTTGCGGTGCATGGAAAATTCCGTGAATCTCGTGATTTTTTTCGAGCATGAGCATGAGCATGAGCATGGTTGACTGCCAATGAACTGCTACTCCGTTATTGACAGATCAGCTGAAGTTAAACAATGAATCCAAAATGATCAGTGGGAGCCAACCATCCGTTTACTGTTTAACCTCTGAAGATCCCTTCTTTATAAGTCAATACCGGTGCCCTCCCAAGAAGCCTGCAGTTCAACGAAAGGGAGGAATGTTAGTCCGATAGTTGAAGTTGCAGACTCATCAAGCAAATAGTTTTTCGCTATATAATTGTTGATACCGCTTGAGACCGTTGAATCCACAGCATCTCCTTCAAGCATCACGTGATAACATTTTTTTGGGTTAGAAGGATAAGGTATTGGCTTTTCGATGCCTCCCGAGAGACGCTATGGGGAGGACTTCATAACAGACCCGTCGGCGAGCCTTCCGAGCAACGATGCTATGGGAAGGTCTTTCTTTCACTCACGCACATTTATTTTGCTCCCTAGGGGTTGGTCAGAGTCAAAGTTTTAACTATTCGTCAATATATTGACGTTGTTTTTGATATTTCGTCAATATATTAACGAAAAATGTTTCGACCTGCATTTGGACACCTTGGTTTGACAGATGACAGATGGATCAATCAACATTTTGACGACCGAAGTTTTTTGTCGTTTCCGCTTAGTCTCTGCTAATAATCCGAAAATTCATGAAAAATAGAAATACTTAGTCGAAAATTCGGTCAAAGCCGGCCATTATAAGAGAGAGCTCTTACCCTCGCTCTTACCTGAACGAAGAATCTGCTCTTTTGAACGAGTAAAACGGAGTTAGAACGGGAGAAAGTTTCAGAGCAGCAAGCAAAAGAAGCAGCTCCGGTGCAGCTTGCGGCAAAATTTAACGGGTTTCTCGGTTCGCAGGATTTTTCCAGATTTCTGACTATGAATATGGCCGTAATTTCTCCTCTCGCGTGAAAAAAAGGAGGTAAAACATTCAATTAAACCTGTTAATGAATTGAATCCCCAATCCGAACCTCCGAATCGCCCTGAATCGATTATTTTGGCGTTTCTCAGACGCATAACGTGGTCGAACTTGGCATTCCGGAAAAAACGCGCAGCTTACGGTCTGAATGCACCGGCTCAGCGGATCGTAGAACGTTTCCTTTTCGCATGGACTTCAGTACCGTCCGCACGGAGCCACGCAAGATAACGTTCAGACAGGAGGGAGGTCTTAGCAGGAACAGACGGTCATGTCTCCCGGCCGGTGCACAGGATTGGCAAGGTTAAAATTCGAATTAGCCTTAAAATTTCTTTCTTCAGAAACTTCGCTATAATTTTATTAAATGTTTACTTCCTAATATTATTTCTGGAACTCCTGCCGACTCTACCAGTTGCCCACGTCCCAAATGGCATTGACTTAATTGCGACGCAGGTTCTTGCTCAGCAGGTAGTACGCATGCCCCTACACGTCAGTTCCGAACAGTGGAACCAAACCCGTAGTTGCCTCCAGCGGGTTCTGGTCCGGGCAGGCCATAACCAAAGCGATGTCGTCTTCTTGTAGCTCCAAACTCTTGACGGCCACGGCGGCGGCCTCCATCTATTTCTTGAGTCAATGTAAGTCCCGCTCGAAAGCCTCCTTCAGCTCGGCCAACGGAGCCAACCGGTCCAGCAAGAAGTTCTTGCGGAAGATCGAATGGTTGATGTGGCCACCGCCTTGAAATTTGATGGCACCGTCCAGTTGATAATTTTTGTGACAGAGTGTGTGTGTGTTTACGTTTATGTTGACATTTTAATTTGACAGCGTTTTTTTTTTGGATCAAGGTTGCAAAATACAAGGTAAGGTCACGTTAAACTATTGACGAAATATAAATATGTTAACAAACTATTGTTAACCTATTGACCGAGATGTCCGACCCCTAGTTTGCTCCACTATTAACTCAACGATCCAAATTGTCAGTGCGTCTTTCGTTCATTATAAAGAAATGGCTTTTTCACCGCAAAAAAAATAAATCCTTATTCGAAAAATTTAAACACAATCCACCCGACGCTGTGCCTTCCGATCAACGATGATATAGGAAGGGCTTTGAAAATCACAAAAGAAATCACTTTTCACTCCGAATATTTTTTACGACCACGCGCTCCCTTTGCCAATTATGCACTGATGAAGCTACATTTTCAGAGGGCAATCTTCTTTTCGCAGCACACAATACACGACAAAAATGCGAAACAAAAGGCACACACAAAAAAAAATTACTTTTCTCTCCGAATATTTTTACGACCACGCGCTCCCTTTGCCAATTATGCACTCCGTGAATCTCGTGATTTTTTTATATATAAACTCAAACATTTTAAACACAGGGGATAGCATTTTAAATTGTTTGCGGCTGATTGCACTTAAAATGTCACTGAAATATTGAGAGTTTTAGAAAAAAAAATCCCTCATTTTTTCAGACCGGTTTTCGCAACAGCCTAAGAATATTACAGCATTTATCGTTGTGGTCCCTTAAAATATGAATGTGACATAATGCACAGTGGTCCCGATAATGGATTTTCCATATAATGGTGCGGTTTCTAGCAGCAAAAGTTTCCCCTTCCCATTAACAACAACTGATCTGAAGATAGCAAGGCTCCTGATGACTGCACCATTTTCAGAAAATCAATTTTCAATATATTTTGCAATCTGGACGACTGTGTAATGGTGGTTCAAATATTTTTTAATTTTAATTGCATGAAATACTACATTTCAAAATACGTTATGATTTCTTTTATCTTAACAATATTTTTTGTTCTTTAAAAAAAATTAAAAATATAACATTCTTCTCTTCAGTATGATACAGTACAATTTTCTACATTTAAATTTCCTCTTCAAATTGTTAGTTCATTAAACCCGATTTGACCCCCTCTCACTCCTAGGATGATTATAAAAACAAACCTCATTTTCTCTCCGTGGAGAAATTTCCCGCTCCCAGTCGCACTGGCTCTCTGCTCTGATTTTTCTCAGCCCAGCTGCAGCAACCGAAGCTGCTCACCACACCACGATTTATTCGCCGTGGTCGTCGTCGTTCAAAGCTGCTTCAATACGGCTTGAAATGTTTACCAACAAATTATTGATAACACTTGAATCACCAATGTCAACCGACACACACACACTTGTCCAAACACGTCGGTTTAATCACACCGTAATCAATGATAAGCAATACGCCACCTGACTCGAGGCGATTTAAGCCAAATTAAGTTAAAAAGAGAGAGAGAGAAGAATCGCACGACTTAAAACCTCAACCAACCTCCGTCAGTGGTCAGACGGGAATGTTTGCAATTTTCCTGAAAATTTACATTCATCGAGCAACAATGTTCACTGCAGCTGGTGGTGGTGGTGTGATTTCAGGGGAAAAACAACGATTTGCGATGATTCTTGGTCTGGTTTCTGTTTGAACACACGCGCTCGCGACTGTGTAAATCGAGTGTGTGTGTGTGCGTGTGTGATGAGTGAGTGTGAATGTTCTAAAAATAGAAGATGAGAAAATGAACTGAATTTCAAATGAAAATAAAAACATAAGCAACTAAGACAAATTGCACGAAGGAATGGAAGCTGGTAGCGAGTTCAGTAAAGGTGTCGGTGGTGCAAAAACAGATGTCAAAGATTTACAACAGCGCGTAAAATTTGAAGGGGTTAATATTTGTGATGATTTTCGACTGATGAGCAGAACATACTGAAATTTTTTCTGATACACTGGGGGAAGTTGACTAAAAAGAAGTCAGCCAATCTTCCGAGATTTTTGTTAAGAATGTTTAAAAAAATACGAACTTATTTCACTCTTGTGATTCAATAGCAATAGATTCATGTTCAATTAGGGATATTACTGAATTTACAGCACTAAAATGGTTGCTTTTTTATTTGATCTATAGATATAACACGAAGCTAACGACTTAACCTCTAGGTTAGACCGGGGCCAACATTTACTTCCCCGTCCCACGGATGGCGTGATCAGACAAATTTCGTCTTGAAAAATGCCACCGGGACCATCTGGAATCAAACCCAGGCCGACTGGGTGAAAGGCAACCACGCAAAAACAATATTAATGTTATTTCAAATGTATAGCAAGAATCTCATGTAGGGGAGAGTGGGGAGACTTGATCCCCTTTTTTTGTATCGCACATAACTCTGTCAATTTCTCACAAAACTATGAACTTTTTGCATGAATTGAAAGCTTAAACATTCAACTATGTTTGGCTGATAAGGGTATTTCATCAGATAAACTCTTCGAATTATGCCAAGCGTTTTAAAAAAAATATTTTAAGCCGGCATTTTTAAAATGTTGGGGGTAATTTGATCCCCCTTTCAACATTTTTTAAGAAATCTTAAGCAAAATGTTTCTTATCCATCCAAACTGTTAATTTTCTATAAGTTATAGCAATTTCACATTAAACCTGTACGTTTATGTTCAAAATATAACAAGTTTAGCATGCAAAATATTTAAAAACTAAAAATTTTCTTGTTTAGACAAAAATTGAGCATGTTTACAAAAGCTGGTAATTTTTGTTTACAAAACTTTTGAAAAACGGTTCAAACTGCAGTTAGTTATGTATAAATATACTAAAGGAAACTATGTACGAAAACCCAGCCCAATTAATTAATCTTGAGGCTGATTCCAGTGACTGTAAAAATGCAGGGATCAAGTCTCCCTAAACGCACTTTTTAAAAAAATTGATTTTAAAAATAGTATGACGATAAATTTGACGTCAAATGCGTAAAGGTTTTGGAGTTGATATGTTTATCAAACAATTCATGTATAAAAAATATTGTTTTGAATATTTTTTGAGTGTTTTCTATACTTATCAAAACAAAGAAAAAAGATCTCTTGGAAGTTTTTTGCAGCACTTTTTAGAAATATGTGTGTACTGACGAGATACAGGCTTGGTATCAAGTGTCCCCGGGGATCAAGTCTCCCCACTCTCCCCTATATATTTTCAAAACGCGTTTACAATAGGGTGTGAGTGGAATGAACTTCTTTAATTTTTGACTATTTCATGTATAAAATTCTAAAAGTTTTTCAAAAGGGCGTTTTTTTCGGAAATTTTTCTTATAATATTCAAGCAAAACAATGCTAAAAGACCAACATTGAGATGACAATAAACAATGCAATCAATCAAGTAAGAAGCCATTGTTATTTTATAATCAACTATCGGACCGTGTGAACTCTTCCAGGCAAAACAAAAGTCAAAGCCAAACAATTTTGTTTTAGATTGGGGATATGAAAAGGAGACTATCGAATCATACTCATGAATAAGCTGTCGATACCCAGTTAACGAATTCACCTTTCGCCTTATGCCATTTCGTCGTGGCTGTGCTTTGTTGTCTCGAGTTGGTTTCGATAAAAACGCATTTTAGTGATTGACCTTAAATAAACAAAAACATATAAATAACAAACAAATAACATTTTTAGAACATGTATACACGGTTTCTTACTGATTTAAATTTATTAATAATGTCCATGTTTATCAAAGTTATAAGAAATTTAAGTTTCAATTTTAAAATCTAATATTTGAAATCATCTTTTGATGTTTTGTAAAGGTCGTCCTTAACTTAACCTAACTTTGATATACATGCGTCAACAAACCACTTCTACGGCGATTTATCGATCCACGTCCATGAACGTTTTAGATCCAATAAACTCCTTATTAACCAGTTCAAGAATCCATCCAATCAGTAGCGCACCCTTTGTCGTCCTGGATGTCTCATTGGCATACCATTACACCCAATTTCGTTAACCTTCCTCACTTTCCTCGACAGCGAGATGAAAGACCATTCCAGTTTAGCCAACCAGCGGCTAAACGTTTGTTTAAACAGAAAAGCACTCGCCATGGTTGAACAACCCCCAAAAGCAAGCATCGGCCGGATTTTGCACAGTTTTTCGCCGGAATGTCTAAAATTGAATTTAATAGCGTCCCACTTTGAAATCCTACCCATAGTCGTGTACTTCGAGGACCCGCTGAAGGACCATTTCAACATTCCTCCTCCTCTGTGTGGAGCTCCTTTTATGTCAACTCAACACCAAAAAAGGCTCCCAGTTATTAAATATTCATTTCAGGTGAACGGCGAGAAAGCAAAACCGTTTTATGTGAATGGATTTGGACAGCCACTCCGCCGTGTCGTCCGTAACAGTTTCGCGGGTGGTTAAACTGAAAAGTCATTTCCGGTTAGAATGACCTGCACAGACTGCCTGTAGTGCTTTTTTACAATTTATTGAAAATACCCCCCATGTGATAAATTCAGTTCCCAATTATCGCCGCAGTGGCTGCAATGGAATCATTTTTTTTGGCATTTACATCGAGTGAAATCATCACTGCGAACGGAATTGAAGGCAGTTTAGCAATCATTGTTATGGCAAAGATTCAACCAGTGATATTCCGTACGCGACTGCGGCGCCAGATTGTCACGGCGTTTGGAATCGATTTTTTCCCCTTGGCTCGGAAAGGATATGAAAGACAGTAAGAAAAACATTGTATGTTTGCTTACGCAATGCCATTCAAAGTTACTTGATAAATGATTTATCGGAATCATACATATGATAAATTTACGCAAAATACATAAGTTATTCAATGTCATGACGGGAAATTACCGATGTAACGTCATGATTCGAAATCCGGACACTTAGTAGCATATCATTTTTGTTATAGCTGGCAAAAAATCATGTAATAAGTTGGAAATGTAGAAACATCATCAGGATGTAGTATAAACAGTCAGTTTCAAGCAAATGCATGCAAACTATGTCTTTTCTAACCATTTTCCATCAAAATTTTAAAATTAAAGTGACTTGTTGTGCTTCGAATCCCGGACACTGGTAAAAGCTGATTTGAAATCCGGACACTTTTGCTTCGAATTCCGGACACTCGATTTTACTTATGAATCGCACAAATTTGGACTGAAATATTAGTAAATGGCATTCTTCAGGTCTCAAATTAGCTGTTAACATCAAAACAATCGATAGTTTATATACAAATTTGCTAGAATTTAAGGAAATCGAAACCATAAATTTCTGCTTTGCCTTACCGGTGCTTCGAACGCCTATGAAATATTTCAAGTGAAATGTTTCGCATTTTTGGTAAAGTTATAATTTTATTGTATTTAATTGTTTTTGCATTAACTATAGCGTTCAAACAAACTTTAAATGAAAGTTGATGTTGGAGTTCATCAAATAACACAGTTTTGGCATTCATAATGCGAACTTATATCCAAGTAATTGATCGATCGTTGTGATTTCCTCCTTCAACTCCCGGCTTGCACCTTGAAATTTGGTTCCGTTGTCCGAGTGTATTTCAACCGGAGAACCTCGCCGTGACACAAATCGCCGCACCGCCATCTTACACGACTCTGTAGATAGAGAGTGTACTACTTCCAAATGGACTGCCCTCACCGTTAGGCAGGTAAAGAGTGCAACCCATCGTTTAACGCGGCTTCTGCCGACTCGGACCGAGATAGGGCCGAAATAGTCGAGTCCGACGTAGGAAAACGGTCGAGCCCCAGCCGCTAGTCGTGAATCTGGTAGGGGTGCCATTCGGGGGGTCGTTGGTGTCGCTTTGTTGATCTTGCAGGCCTGGCAGTTCTTCGCGACTTGGTGGACGACTGTGTAAAGGTTTGATATATGGTATCTTTGGCGAACTTCGTTGTGAACTGTCCTGTGGTTCGCGTGTAGGTACCGGCGGTGGTACCAATCGACTATTAGCTTGGTGAGGTGATGATTTCGGGGGAGAATAACCGGAAACTTGAAGTCGTAGGTGACATGTGGAACGGCTCCGATGCGGCTGTCAACCCGCATTACCTCGTCTTCGTCCAGAAAAGGTGTCAGCTTGTAGACAGGACTCGTTTTGTCGATGGTCTTCTTGGATCCTGCTTCGCCCTGCTTCAAGATGGTCAGCTCATCCGGATACGCTGTTTCCTGCACATTGCGCCACAGGCTGTTTTCCGCCTTCCGAAGCTCCTCACCTTTAGACAGCCTTTTAGACGGGGTTGGTTTTGTCTCGTACGCTTGCAGTTTTCTACGAACCGTAGAACGTAAGCCGCGGTCCTTTGTAGCAGCTCCCATCTAGAGAAGTGGTTGATCTCGAAGATGTCCTCGATGTGGTGTTCTTTATGCGCCATGCAGGGCCGCAGTTCTTCGTCCGTTTCCAACAGTTCCGATCTCAGCTGCTCTGGCCATTCCGTCTCGGGTTGATACAGGAAGTCTGGTCCACGGAACCACCGCGACTTGACGTCCGTACTAGGTCCTTTGCCCCACTTGGTTGCTTCGTCAGCCGGGTTGAGTAGCGTGGGAATGTATCTCCATTCGATGGCATTGGTTTTGCTGAGAATTTCGCCCACTCTGAAGGCCACGAACTGTCTGTACCGCCGGTGTTCCGACTGGATCCAGGCTAGAGTTGTTTTAGAGTCTGTCCAGAAAACTCGCCGACAGATCGGAAAGGAGTGGTACGCCATGACCGCCTTGGCCAGCCGTGCTCCAAGTAGAGCTCCCATTAGCTCGAGGCGTGGTACCGAGAGCGCTTTTAGTGGTGCAACTTTTGCTTTGGCCATAGCCAGCGTAACGTAGACCTTTCCGTTGATTACAGCTCGGAAGTAGGCTGTACAGGCGTAAGCATCTTCGCTCGCGTCTGTAAACACGTGCAGTTCCACCGAACCTATCTCTGCAGCCGAAAATCCAGGAAAGTACGCCCTGTGGAGCTTTATTTCGCTGACTCTTTTGAAAAGCTTCGTCCACCTGAGCCATCGTATACGAATAGCTTCGATGACTTCGTCATCCCACTTTGTGTTGTTGCGCCATGTATCCTGGATGATCATCCGACCTTGGATGGTGATGTGGGACAGTATTCCCTGGGAGTCGAAGAGGCTCATTACACAACGTAAGATGTTCCGCTTTGTGGGAGGGATGCCGTCAAGCTGCAATTGCGTCGCGAAGGCTAGGATGTCCTCCTCTGGCAGCCACAGTAGTCCTAGAACCCGTTCGGCTTCGCTCTCCGCGTCGATGTTGATGGCCTTCGTTTGCGTCTGCTTCGGCTCCCCGACCCGTTCCAGAAGTGCACGGGAGTTCGAGTGCCAGTTTCTGATCTCAAACCCTCCACGGGCGTGCACTTCCTTCACCTCAAGTGCTACCTTGATAGCCTTGGCCTCCGAGTCGAAGCTGTCGAGGTAGTCATCGACGTAGTGTTTATTTACGATAGCTTCTGCTGCTTCCGGGTACTCCGCTGCGTGTTCCATGGCGTTCCGATTTTTGATGTATTGGGCTTGACAAGGCGAGCAGGTAGCACCAAAACTTCCCACATCCATCGCAAACACCTTCACAGGTTCTGAGGGGTGATCACGATAAAGAAACCGTTGACTCGGTACGTCATCTTTGCGGATTTTAAACTGGTGGAACATTTCCTTAAGGTCCCCACAGACAGCTATCGGCCGCTCCCGGAAGCCGCAGATTACTGACGCCAGAGGTTTGAGCAGGTCGGGTCCTTTAAGGAGGTTTGAGTTCAACGAAACGCCTCCTACCTTGGCCGCGGCATCCCATATGAGTCTGACCTTCCTGGCTTCTTTGGGTTCCTCACGGCACCCAGTGGTAGATACCAAACCTTGCGTGGATCTGTTGCCTCCATTTCCTGTGGTGTCACCTCGTGGATATAGCCCTTATCCAGGTACTCATTAATTTGCCGCTGCACGCTGGCTTGCAGTTCTGGGTCTTTTATCATCCTGCGTTCGAAGCACTCCAGGCGGCGCATCGCCATAGGGAAGCTGTTGGGAAGTTCTACGTGGTCGTGTTGCCACAGCAGTCCGGTTTCGAATCTGTTTGATACGCGTTTTGTCGTTTCCTCAAGGATATGGCGGGCGCGCTTATCTTCTTCAGATTCCGGCGCCTTTTCAGCGGAAACGCCGATGCTTTCGACCGCAAAATGCCGCTTGACGAGATCGTGGAGTTCCTGGTCAGATTTTCCATCCTTCTGGCATTCACACACGTGCATAGCAAAGTTTGATGTTTCTTGGCTGTTGGCAGAGTAGCCGTAGATCGTCCATCCCAGCCTTGTTTTGCTTGCTAACGGTTCGCCGAGTTGTCCCTCACGCAGGTTCAGTGTCGCTATTAGCCCGGCGTTGTTCGAGCCAATCAGAATCCCCGGTGTGGCTGCCTCATAGCTGTTGACCGGCAGTCCTCGTAGGTACGTGTACCGTCGTACTAATTCCGAATAGCGCAGCGTCTGCTTCGGCAGGTTTAGACTGGCCACAGTCCTCGTATCATTCAGGGCGTAAAGTTCGCTTTTGCCTTCCCCAGAGATTTGGAGCTGAACTCGGTGGGACTTCGGTTCCTCTCTTGTCACATTGCTAGTCCAGGAGAGGCACAAAGGGATTTGCTCGCCATCATCGATGCCGAGACGTTCAGCGATGGTCTGGTCAACCAGGGTCAGGTCTGATCCGTCGTCTAGGAATGCAAAGGTGTCTACCGACTTTCCGTTCCAGAATAGCGTGACGGGAAGAATCCGGAATAGTGTAGACTTCCTAGTCGCATGGTGAGCGTTGAGCCCGTCTCCAGCACGTTCAGTCACTCCGCTTGGGGTTTGTTCTTTCTTAGTTGGTGTTTGAGGCTTTGCTACTGCTCGGTGTAGGAGTTCATGATGCCGTTCTGGGCAGCCGTCCACACCGCACCGAGTTCTAAGCTTACAGGGGCGGCGACCGTGTCTGCCTAAGCATGTCCAGCAAAGGTGGTTCTCCCGTACAAGCTGCCAACGTGATTCGGGCTCCCACTCCTTAAAGGTATCGCAATTCTTCACTTTGTGGTTATTTCGGTTGCACGCGAGACACTGGATCTCCGCGACGTCCTTTGTAGAATCTTTGCTGAGTTGTTCTTCTCTGGTCGGCTCAGTGTAGGTTGGTGCACCACTGGTTGGGGTGTCGTTCGTTGAGTGGGCGTGTAGGTTACCGCGTTCAGTTCGCCCGGGCCGAGGCAGTTTGGCGTCTATGACGACTGTAACTTCGGAGGCCGCTCCTACTATCATCGTCATGTATGCAGCAAATGTGCTGAGATCGACCGTCTGGAACTGTTTCTTGAATAACGCCCAGTTCAGACGTTGTTGGGCAGGTAGCTTGTCCACCAGTTCCCGCAGAAGTACTGGGTTGCAGAGATGGGTTACTTGACCTGCCGCTTGCATATGGTCGCACAAATTCTGGACTGCCAGGCCGTAGGTAATTAAGGTTTCCAGTTTCTCAGGCTTTGGGGACGGCGTTTCGCGCACCTTATCCAGCAGGGTTTGAATGATTAGCTCGGGCCTTCCGTACAGCATGTACAGGGTAGAAAGCACCTGTGGAACCAGATGCGGGTTAAGTAAGCGGCCCTGTACTTGTTCTAGTGCTCTGCCCTGCACCGCCCGCTGCAGCCGTGCCATGTTCTCCACGTTAGAATATCCGCAGGCGTTGGTAGAATTCGTGTAAGCCGAGAAGAACATTGGCCAGTCTTCTGGATTTCCGTAGAACGTTGGGAGGTCTCGTGGCATGACTTGTCTGGCGAGTAGCTGTTGCTGTGTTGGGCACGACGGAAACGGAGGTATAGGATTCGGCCAAGGATCTTGCTGCGACTGCCCTTGCGGCGGCTGTCCTTGACGAGACCAGTCTTGCGGCGGCTGCCCTTGCGGCGGCTGTCCTGACGAGACCAGTCTTGCGGCGGCTGCCCTTGCGGCTGCTGTCCCTGCCGATACCAGTCTTGCGGCGGCTGCCCTTGTGGCGGCTGTCCTTGACGAGACCAGTCTTGCGGCGGCTGCCCTTGCGGCTGCTGTCCCTGCCGATACCAGTCTTGCGGCGGCTGCCCTTGCGGCGGCTGTCCTTGACGAGACAGGTCTTGCGGCGGCTGCCCTTGCGACTGCTGCCCTTGACGAGACCAGTCTTGCGGCGGCTGCCCTTGCGGCTGCTGTCCCTGCTGAGACCAGTCTTGCGGCGGCTGTCCTTGCGACTGCTGTCCCTGCCAGGACCAGTCTTGCTGCTGCTGCCCTTTCGTCGGCTGTCCTTGTCGAACCCAGTCTTGCGGCTGCTGTCCCTGACGAGACCAGTCTTGCTGCGGCCGCCCTTGCGACGGCTGTTCCTGTTGAGACCAGCCTTGTTGCGGCCGGCCTGCATTCTTATTCGGCGCTATAGATGGCGGTGCGGTTGTTCCAGCTCTGTATCCTTCCACACCAGAGTTGTTTGTATAGCCTGTCGAAGGGACCGGTGGGCGGTTCAGCACTGTGAACGTGCCCGCTGCGTGTTGTGAGGTCGGAGGGCAAGTTGAGTTAATCGGGGTGGAGCTTTGTCCGAAGAATCGCGCGTCGTTTGAAGACCGGCCCGGTGTTCCGAATGGGATGTTTTTTATCTCTTCCATCATTTTTTGGAGCCAGTCCGCTGAAGAGTTAGTGCCCGGATCGACTGCGTGTTGTCCTGACCCGCGCGCTACTGCTTGTCGGCTTCCGCTCAGTATCCCCTCGGCGACCTCACGGCTCATCTTCTCCAGCTCCTCTCTCTTGCGGCCCAGTTCCGATTGTTGTCTTTCCACTTCGCGCAAGATAGACTCTCTTTGCTCCGCGATCCACTGTAAGTCTGCTTTTGCTTGCTCGGTGAGCAGTGACCCCGTAGAACCGGCGGTAGTCGAGGTCGACATGGTTGAGGCGATCGTGGTTGACTCGCTCACGGGTATGTCCGCGTTGGCCAAACAGGTAGTGCATCTCCAACCTTCGTGGAAGATTTTTTCTTCGATTCCTAAGCAAGCTGCGTGATACGAGCAGCTGCAGCCGGGGCAATTCTTCATATTCTCCAGCAGTCCGTATTGTTTACAGTTCCGGCACTCTCGGTATACATTTCCAGGTATAGTTGCCATCCTATTTTACGAGACTGCACGTAGATCTTTGAGATTGTTGGGATGAGTACAAACTCCTTGAAGCAGCGGTTTGTTTGACGCAGCTCAAAGCTGGAAAATTCATATTTATTAGATCCATTTTAGTATAGCTTTAGTTAGTCACTCACATCTAGTTTTCGTGCAGGTCGATGGCATGAACCGAGATGTGCCCTGGCGTTGATTCAACGGTCCCAGTCTAATGGTGCTTGGGCGGACCGGTCGGGAGCAAATGTGTGGAAATCTATACTAGTAAATTCAAATTTAGTATGTAAGAATACTAGGCATAACCTCAACGAGTACTTGAAAAAATAATAGTTTACCCTATCGTGTGTGCGGTTCTTCTTTCCGCGTTCTCGATAAGCTCGATAATCAAGCAGGCCTAAGCTATCAGCTATGCTGGTCTGGGTGGTTTCTAATTGCTGCAAAAGTAACTAAATTAGACAAAAAACATCCCCAAAAGAGTAACCACATGTACCAGGTGTCGCTTCGTGTTCTACTTTAAGTGGTCTTGCTTCTTGTTGACGTTCGCGAGCCGATTCGATCGTCGATGGCTCGGCTTGTCAGCTCCAGGGCTGAAGATGTAGCTGCCTTTTGACGAGGGGCTACCGTTCTGCGTTTTATCGTCAGTGCTGCCCATGCCGTTTACAATGTCCATGTTTATCAAAGTTATAAGAAATTTAAGTTTCAATTTTAAAATCTAATATTTGAAATCATCTTTTGATGTTTTGTAAAGGTCGTCCTTAACTTAACCTAACTTTGATATACATGCGTCAACAAACCACTTCTACGGCGATTTATCGATCCACGTCCATGAACGTTTTAGATCCAATAAACTCCTTATTAACCAGTTCAAGAATCCATCCAATCAGTAGCGCACCCTTTGTCGTCCTGGATGTCTCATTGGCATACCATTACACCCAATTTCGTTAACCTTCCTCACTTTCCTCGACAGCGAGATGAAAGACCATTCCAGTTTAGCCAACCAGCGGCTAAACGTTTGTTTAAACAGAAAAGCACTCGCCATGGTTGAACAACCCCCAAAAGCAAGCATCGGCCGGATTTTGCACAGTTTTTCGCCGGAATGTCTAAAATTGAATTTAATAGCGTCCCACTTTGAAATCCTACCCATAGTCGTGTACTTCGAGGACCCGCTGAAGGACCATTTCAACATTCCTCCTCCTCTGTGTGGAGCTCCTTTTATGTCAACTCAACACCAAAAAGGCTCCCAGTTATTAAATATTCATTTCAGGTGAACGGCGAGAAAGCAAAACCGTTTTATGTGAATGGATTTGGACAGCCACTCCGCCGTGTCGTCCGTAACAGTTTCGCGGGTGGTTAAACTGAAAAGTCATTTCCGGTTAGAATGACCTGCACAGACTGCCTGTAGTGCTTTTTTACAATTTATTGAAAATACCCCCCATGTGATAAATTCAGTTCCCAATTATCGCCGCAGTGGCTGCAATGGAATCATTTTTTTTGGCATTTACATCGAGTGAAATCATCACTGCGAACGGAATTGAAGGCAGTTTAGCAATCATTGTTATGGCAAAGATTCAACCAGTGATATTCCGTACGCGACTGCGGCGCCAGATTGTCACGGCGTTTGGAATCGATTTTTTCCCCTTGGCTCGGAAAGGATATGAAAGACAGTAAGAAAAACATTGTATGTTTGCTTACGCAATGCCATTCAAAGTTACTTGATAAATGATTTATCGGAATCATACATATGATAAATTTACGCAAAATACATAAGTTATTCAATGTCATGACGGGAAATTACCGATGTAACGTCATGATTCGAAATCCGACACTTAGTAGCATATCATTTTTGTTATAGCTGGCAAAAAATCATGTAATAAGTTGGAAATGTAGAAACATCATCAGGATGTAGTATAAACAGTCAGTTTCAAGCAAATGCATGCAAACTATGTCTTTTCTAACCATTTTCCATCAAAATTTTAAAATTAAAGTGACTTGTTGTGCTTCGAATCCCGGACACTGGTAAAAGCTGATTTGAAATCCGGACACTTTTGCTTCGAATTCCGGACACTCGATTTTACTTATGAATCGCACAAATTTGGACTGAAATATTAGTAAATGGCATTCTTCAGGTCTCAAATTAGCTGTTAACATCAAAACAATCGATAGTTTATATACAAATTTGCTAGAATTTAAGGAAATCGAAACCATAAATTTCTGCTTTGCCTTACCGGTGCTTCGAACGCCTATGAAATATTTCAAGTGAAATGTTTCGCATTTTTGGTAAAGTTATAATTTTATTGTATTTAATTGTTTTTGCATTAACTATAGCGTTCAAACAAACTTTAAATGAAAGTTGATGTTGGAGTTCATCAAATAACACAGTTTTGGCATTCATAATGCGAACTTATATCCAAGTAATTGATAAAACAAGATGAAGTGTCCGGGTTTCGAAGCGTCCGGGAATTCGAATCATGATGTTACTGCGTAGTAGATACATGGGACATAAATGTCCTATAAGCAAAAATAGCAAGCTGAGAAAAACTCAAAGCAACTTTGTCCCACACATGAGGATACGTATTAATCATCATCTTGGTGGTTAACTTTACGCAGTTGGCCTGGCCGTTTAGAAAAGAAGGATGTTGGAAGTAATCACCCCGACAATCTCCAGCGTGCTTCCGGAAGGTTGGCTGATTAGATTAGATTAGAAACAGGAATTCATTCTGATTTCTAAAACAAAGTACTGGATGTTTTGGGCTTTTTTGAAAGGGCACACGATTTTATACAATTATGCAAACAGGTGCAATACTGTCTACAAGATAATTTTCAGCAAAGTTTGACTATTTTTACTACAGTCCAGACTCAATTATCCGATGCCTCTATTATGCGAAGTTCGATTATCCGAAGGTTTGTATGGTACTTCAGATAATCGAGTCAACAAAAAAAATCGTATTTTTTTATTTTCTTATTTTAAACATCAAAATTTAGTTCTGCGACTCAATTTTAGTGAGTCTATAAATAAAAAAATGCATTTTTTAACATTTCATCAACGCCATTTTGGCCGCTATCTTGAATTTAAAAATTCTAAATCACTTTGGTGCAGTCATACTTAATCTCAACAATCGAAAATAGGACATCGAAAAAAAGTTTTTTTCTGTAATTCGATTATCCGAAGTGAAATTTCGCCAAGGCTTTCGGATAAACGAGTTTGGACTGTATCAGATTGGTGCAAATTTGACAATTTTGGGATAAGAAGCAACAACTTCCTTTATTGCTGTGCACCCTTAACCATATATTATACACCAGTACAGTACATTTGCAATGATTATTTGTAAAAAATATTAGTATACTCCAAAGATGCCTGAAATTGTTGGAACTTCAACTGTTTAATTTTTCATGAAATTTTTAGTGTGTAGCCTATTAAAAACAATTCGGCTTTTTTAATAGGCTTTTTCGATTGCTCAAAAAATCCCATTTTTAATTCGGCTTTTTTAATAGGCTTCAATGTTTAGATTTTAGATAATCGAAATCCTGTCTATTGAGAAATTACACAAGTTGGTCATAAATCATTTGGCAGTGTTGCCAGTTTATCAAGTTTTTGATATGAAATTTAATTTAAAATTTTGAAAAACGTTGACAAAAGCAGACGTGCATCCGCTCTAACTCCTTTTTTAGAAGAACTTGTTTGGCATTTGGCGTAGATGATTCCCAGCATGTTGTGCCAGTGTTTAGAGTACACTAAGTACGCTAATCTTTAATCCTCCCGAAGACCCTGAGATACTATAATATAAACCATGTGAGATATAGGGTAAGAACCGGTAAGTGCACTCAAAGAGCTTTTAAGCACGGCTACGTCACGACTGTCATCCACATACAAGGCGAGTGAAGTCAAAATCGAACCAAAAAAAATATTTTCGACGGAAATTGAGTGAGTATTTTAATAGCGCAATTCTGGAGTTTTTTTTTAAAGGTCCAATAAACCAAATTTCCAGTTTTTGCTTTTTGGGTATTTTTGAAACCGCCTTGAGGCAGGGGTATTAAAAAACACCCAAAAAGCAAAAACTGGTTTATTGGACCTTTTAAAAAACTCCAGAATTTATTTTAAACCAATGGTCAGGAAGAATCAAACGATAGTAAAAAAAATAATTTTTAAGACGTTCTTCTTGAGAGCTTATGCGAGCAGTCTCATGAAAATGTACCTGAAGTCGGTTTTTCGAATAAACCAATGTTTTCTACACATTATTCATGCTAAAAACAAGACGTTTTTAATTGGTAACGAGCATAACATTACTTTAAACATAAGTGCCAATCAGAACAAGCTGAGTACCGTTTAGAAGAGGTCTTAGTGCCGATGCATGTGTTGACAAAGTCTAAATAGTAAATTAAAAAAAGATGCAAAAACATATTTCTTGCAGCACGAATCGTACCTTCATCCAACGAAAGTTACCGAGTTGACTACATATACGACAAGTGTAAATAAACAAATTTTGCAACGAGCTGATGACAACATTTTTTGTGATTCCGAAAAACGCTTTTTGAAAAGATTTTGTATCAAACATCCATGTGTTAAGTAAATTCACCTTTAAAATGAAAAAAAATATTGAAAATGTTATTTTCGATATAAGTGCTGTAAAGTTTATTTAAATAAAAAATAACAGTAAATAGTTTCACGATGGAATTTCAAAAACATTATATTGACTTTATTTTAAGATGATATGACATGACATGATTTCGTTTGTCATAGAAAAAATACACCAAATTTATTCCAAACCAAAAAAAAATATCAAAAAGTAATCGTTGTCCAAAGTCTTATGGAATTGCTCAGTAACATAATTACAAGAAACAAAATCTTAGCTATATTAGCTATTTCGAAGGTTATTTTTGCAATTATTTTCCTTCTCTGTCTAATTCGTTCTCCTTAGTACCAGTAAACTCTCTCCCCATTTTGAACAATTCAACTGTTGAAAGGAAGTCCATATCTCAGCTCAGGATAACAACTGCACCAATGTAATTGTTCAAGCAACCTAATAAAATGAAATGAAATGAAAACAATCTTAGCTAAAAAAAATAAGCTGAACTATTGCATATTTGAAAAGAAGATATCTCTCGATCGTTTACAGACGATGGTGATGGAGATTGTTTAAAATCAATAATTTATAGTTACCTCTAAGAGAGGATCGTACCTTAACCTCTTGGCCACACAAAATTTGGAGTTAGTGAGTTAACAGAGACTTTAACAGCCAATTACATTTTGAGTACTGTAAACTGGGGTCAATCGGGACACATGGGGCGAATTGGGACAGCAGTTTTAACCGTGTTGGAGCACAATATTTTGATTTTTCTGGTTGGTTTAGGTTAGAACAGCGATTCTCAACCTTCTTCTAGGCCGGTATCCCCTGCCATGTAAATCAAGTAGGCCCGGTACCCCCGTTGAGAATCGCTGGGTTAGAACAGACTCATGCCAACAAAATGTGTACATCCATTTCCAAATTTAAAAGCTTTAAGTGTTCTCAAAACTGCTGTCCCTATTCAGACTGTAGTCCCGATTCACCCCAGATTACGGTATCGTAAAACGGGGTGACTTTGATAGCCGGGGTAACTTTGATAGGTTTGCGATTTTTCCGCAAAATGAAGAGTACATTTAAAATACGTAAGGAATGGTTCAGAAACATACTGACCATGGTAGAGAAGTATTCAAAGTACCTCAAGAAGAACTTTTCATAAATTTTTGAAAGGTTTATAATGTTAGTTAACTATAGTTAAGAAAATATTGATGGAAGTAATTATTTTAAACTTCTCAAAGTGTCATGATTTTTAATCGGAAAACGGAATGCATTTTCGGATTCTTTGGACAATTTTCCACTAGAAAAAGGTTAAATAAGTTTGAAAAAAATAATATGTGTTTTTGAAACACAGTTAAAAAAATACTCAAAATTTATAGGCATTTTCAGTTGAGCAAATTTCATGTAAAATGTGAAAATTTGTGATTCGTGCTTCGAATGCAAATGCAATATAAATCGATAATTTTATAAACAAAACTAGTTTTAACATATTTCAGGCAAAATTCCGACTTTTTAACAATTTTACCTAAAATGTATATGTATTTTTTTAAAAAAGCTTATAAACTTAGTTAACTTAACAAAAACATTGATTTTTTTCTAACAAACTATATCAGCTACTTTAGTGATGGTACATTTAACGTACAAATAAAGTTTGAACATCTTAAATATGATTTAACAAGAAAAACTATGACTATCAAAGTCACCCCGGAATTAAAACTAAGAATGTTTAACGTTACTATTTTTCTAACAACTATTAAAAAAACTTTTTTTTTCCAAAATAGTGCATGGACTTTGTGTGGCCTACCCCAGTACATGTTTTAAAAATAATAATCTTGAGAAAAACCTTACCTTTTGGAAAATATTCTAAAAACAAATTGAAATCCTATCAAAGTCACCCCGGTTTACGGTAGTAGAAGATATATCGTCAAACATAAATGATACATATTCACTTCATATCTTTATCTATTTTGTTTTAGAAACAAACACTTTATCACTTTAGTGACAAATGTATCTGACTAACATTTTATAACTTTGCTTTACTCATCAGCAAAACAAACCGACAAAAAAACTGATTCTGAATCATCAACAATCATCGGTAGCTAACCGGCAACACAAAATTTTTCGACAAATAGTTGTTTCTGGTCGACCTTCACCAAAGGCTAAATACGCAGCTCATTCGCCGCTGGCTAGCCGACTCTGACTCCGTGTATTTCCACTATCGAAAGGCCCTCAGAATCGTGAGCATGAACCACTGAACCACACCAGAGAGTGAACATCGCGCGAGAATGCCAACAAGTCAAGCCAAACAGCAAACCAGCTGTTCCCCTCTGCCAGAACTGAACGAAAACAACAACGATGGGAAGAACGTCGGAATTGCAGTTCTCGACGATGGTCGACGGAGAATGAGGTAAGCGCCCTATGACATCATCGATACAGTGGCACTTGCACTGAGGCAAAACTAAAACAGGTCCGGGTGCGGTACGTGTGTAAAGGACACGTGTGTATCGATCGGTAACACTTGAATCGATTAGTTGAACTAGTTCAAAAGTACTTGTATGAGTTTGAACCCCAAATCGTTGAGCTAATTCGTTTTGCACCACCGAAGAATCACAGCTTTGACACACTTTACAGAGCTTAAAGCGAACCGGAAAACTTGTACACCAACCAACCAACCAACTAGCGAGAGAGTTTTAGCGACTGTTTAGTTCGTCGACGTCGTCGGCACTGCCGGCAAGAAGTCACACTCTTAACTGCGAACTGCGAACCGATGCTGAATATAAATTCTGATATTATGGATACACTCGGCCAGACTACAGACAGACGAGTGACTTGACTCTCGTGTACCGGCAGAGGGATGGATGGTCTCTCGCGGCGCTCGACCAAGACACTGACATCTCCGTGACGCACTCTAGCGAGAACCCAGTGGTGTTCAATTTGATCAGTTTTGCATATTTCTTTTTTTTTGTGAATTTCTCCATTGAAAACTAAAAGCCACATATGTTCTCATAAAAAAATACCCAAATATTCAATAATGCCTTTAAAGCGATTCTTCTCGATTTTTTTAAACTTTGTTTGTTCACTTTGACGTATATCCAAAGCAGACGGCTGAGAGTAAAAAGGTATCATATTTATCTGAGTCTATAACGAGTCTGAATCCGTCCGAGAATAAAGCTTTTGCAAGCATCCAACCTAAACTGTGACGTCGTGGTGGCGAGTAAAATTTTTCAAGAATGTATTAACGACAATTTTTGTGTCTTTTTACTTCTGAACTGCAAAATAAATCCGTTCTCTCAGCCCATGTTCTTTTTCCTCTCAGATGGTTTCTGAGCTGCTTTGGGTGAAGCAAAGAGTTCAAATCTCAAAGTCATAATCGATTTTTTAATAAAAAGTACCATTTTAGGCTTGTAGTAACTTTCAGTTTATAACTTTCGGAAATGTTCATATCTTCCAGTTTTGGAAAAAAAAACTTTATGAAGGCCATCTCTGATAAAAATATATTTTGAAAACCTGAGAACACTTCCTACAACTTTCACTCAAAGACTTTGGAAATCGAACTGTTAGTTTCTGAGAAAAAGCCTCAATGAAAATTGATCTGAAATCTGAGTGTCACCGAATTAACCTGTCATTTTCAACTTAAAATGAATTTTTTATCTATTCAATAGAAAAAGTATCTGAATTTTAAAATTTGGTCTTAAATATGAAAAGAGGAACATTGTCTATTTGTAGACCTTTTCACAAGAAATGGGTAATTCTTCGCCAACTCACACGAAATCGGGAAAAGTTGCCCCGACCCCTTTTCGATTTGCGTGAAACTTTGTCCTAAGAGGTAACTTTTTTCCCTGATCACGAATCCGAGGTCCATTTTTTGATATCTCGTGACGGAGGGGCGGTACGACTTCTTTTGTTTTTGAGCATGCGAAAAAGGAGGTGGTTTTCAATAATTTGCAGCCTGAAACGGTGATGAGATAGAAATTTGGTGTCATTTTAAGGGACATTTAATGTACTTTTCGAATCTACATTGAACCAGAAGGGTGATTTTTTCATTTAGAACAAAATTTTTCACTTTAAAATTTTGTGTTTTTTTTCTAAAACTTTGCAGGGTTACTTTTTAGAGCGTAATAATGTTCTACAAAGTTGTAGAGCAGAGAGTTGTAGAATCCCTTATCTATAAGGGATTTGCTTTAAACATCACGAGTTATCGCGATTTTACGAAAAAAAAGTTTTGAAAATGTTGCTCGTCGTTGATCATGGCCGCTCATCGTCACCCGCGACGGACACGGACGACGAAGCAAAGAGAAACACAAAAAGTATTTTTTTCAAAACTTTTTTGGAAGATCGCAATAACTCGTGATGTTTTGAAGCAACCCCCTTATGTATATATATCAAAATATTTTATCTTTTTTTAATGAAAATTTTGTTCTAAATGAAAAAAATACCCTTCTGGGACAATGTAGATTCAAAAAGTACATTAAATTTCCCTTAAAATGACATGATCCAAAAAATTTTACAGTCAAGTAACGGAAAATGTAAGAATTTTTAAAACTTTTTTTGTGTTTTTTTCGATGAAATATGAAAATTGGAATTCTGAGTACGCCATCAAATCGGGCGTCTAATTTTACATAAAAGTTTCTTTGACACCAAATTTCTATCACATCACCGTTTCAGGCTGCAAATTATTGAAAAACACCTCTTTTTTCGCATGTTCAAAAATGGAAGGGGTCGTACCGCCCCTCCGTCACGAGATATCAAAAACGGACCTCGGATTCGTGATCAGGGACAAAAGTTACCCCTTAGGATAAAGTTTTACGCAAATCGAAGAGGGGTCGGGGCAACTTGTCCCGATTTCGTATGAGTTGGCAGAGAATTACCCAATGAAAAATTGGGTCTGTCTTTTCATCATGCAGTATTTTTACAAAAATGAAAAACGGTCAAATTTTCTAAATTTATAGCCAAAATGTGACTAAAACTCCAAAACGGTGCAAAAAAACAGTAAAGTACTTTTCAATTGCAAATTTGATTTAGCTTTTCAAATATATTTTTGATCACATTTTTGATTTTTATCAAACATTTTTTTTTTAATCATATCTCTGGAATTAGATTTTGCAAAATTAATAAATATGTATTTATAAGCCGGGAACCGTGGTGTAGGGGTAAGCGTGGTTGCCTCTCACCCAGTCGGCTTAGGTTCGATCCCAGACGGTCCCGGTGGCTTTTTTCGAGACGAGATTTGTCTGACCACGCCTACCGTCGGACGGGGAAGTAAATGTTGGCCCCGGTCTAACCTAGAGGGTTAGGTCGTTAGCTCAATCCAGGTGTAGGAGTCGTCTCCCTGGGTCCTGCCTCGGTGGAGTCGCTGGTAGGCAGTTGAACTAACAATCCAAAGGTCGTCAGTTCGAATCCAGGGGTCGATGGAAGCTAAGGTGTAAAAAGAGGTTTTCAATTGCCTCAACAATCAAGCTCTAGTTTCGAGAAGGAATCTCGCAATCGAGAACGCCAAGACAATGCTGTAGAGCGAATAATTTGATTTGATTTGATTTGTATTTTGAGAATCCAATTTTCTGTAAAAAAAAATTTACTTTATCTACCTTGAGGTGGTTGGTGTCTCTCTCGCATTAATATACTTATGATAGGGTTTTCAGATTTCCAACCGTTTGTACTCTGTGGAAAGGTCTTTTGATTAATCATCCAACGATGGGTCGCATGATAGATCCGAACAACGTATTCTTCAAAATATTTGAGATCCGGCCTCCAAAAAGTGTTTAAACAACAAATGAGAGCTAATTAGAGACCCTAAATAGGGAGACTTGTCTAAGCTTCCTAAATCGATCTGGCAACGTATGTTTTGAGCTTGGCAACACTGATAAGTTTTGCTGGGCGTAAAGGCAAATGCTCGTTTGGATACGTCAAACTTGCGTCTGTTTGGGTACGTCAAATTCACTTCGTCCAGTCTCTAGAGCTAATCACTTTGGTAAGGTTATCAGATCTTCAATATTTTAGGCTCATTTGAGAGGGTTTTCAGTTATCTAACTAACGACGGGACGTCCAAAAAGTGAATAAATAATATTTGATTTTTTGATAGGGTTGTCAGATCGTCGATGTTTTAGGCTCATTGGAAAGGTCTTTCAAATACCTTTCTAAAAATATATAACAAGACAAGTTTTGCCTTCCTCACTTCACTGAGGAAAGGCTATAAAATGACTCGAAAAATGAAATTTCTTAATTTGACCTCCTAGACCAATTTTCACGTCCCATAAGTCGCTATTAAAAATTATAAAGTTCGGTTGAGCACAAAAAAGTTATGTTAAAAACGATTTCAACAATGGTTTGATTGATTGATAACCATGAAACACTTCGGACACTTAGTTTCGAGTAGGAATCTCGCAATCGAGAACGCCAAGGCAATGCTGTAGAGCGAATAATTTGATTTGATTTTGATTTGTTATACATTTTTAGAAAGGCATTTAAAAGAAACGAGTTACAAACATTGATTTTGTAATTTTCTATAGTAATTAAAAAATAATCTTGATACAATAGTCCCATGTTAGAATTTGGTGACCACTGCGCCACCACTACCAATTTACAGCGCGCAGGGAGCCAGACATTGTCAGACACTCAAAGTGATGTCGTTGGATCTCTTGACTAGCTGGGCTGGAGTCGATGTTCCGTTTGTTTGGCTTGTGTAATCGGAATCAAAAAGTAATACCGTAAACCGGGGTGACTTTGATAGGATTTCAATTTGTTTCTAGAATATTTTCCAACAGGTACGGTTTTTCTCAAGATTATTATTTTTAAAACATGTACTGGGGTAGACTACACAAAGTCCATGCACTATTTCGGAAAATAGTTTTTTCAATAATGTTTAGAAAAATAGTTACGTTAAAAATTCTTAGTTTTAATTCCGGGGTGACTTTGATAGTCATAGTTTTTTCTTGATAAAATCATATTTAAGATGTTCAAACTTTATTTGTACGCTAAATGTACCATCACTAAAGTAGCTGATATAGTTTTTAAGAAAAAATCAATGTTTATATTAAGTTAACTAAGTGTATAAGCTTTTTAGCAAAATACATAAAAATTTAAGGTTAAATTGTTAACAAGTTGGAATTTTGCCTAAAATTTGTTAAAACTAGTTTTGTTTATAAAATTATCGATTTACATTGCATTCTATACTGAATTCAAAGCACGAATCACAAGTTTTCACATTTTACATGAAATTTGTTCAACTGAAATTGCCTATAAATTTGGAGTTTTTTTTATATTGGGGTAATTCTCCGCCAACTCACACAGCAGTTGCCCCGACCCCTCTTCGATTTGCGTGAAACTTTGTCCTAAGGGGTAACTTTTGTCCCTGATCACGAATCCGAGGTCCGTTTTTTGATATCTCGTGACGGAGGGGCGGTACGACCCCTTCCATTTTTGAACATGTGAAAAAAGAGGTGTTTTTCAATAATTTGCAGCCTGAAACGGTGATGAGATAGAAATTTGGTGTCAAAGGGACTTTTGTGTAAAATTAGACGCCCGATTTGATGGCGTACTCAGAATTCCGAATAAACGTATTTTTCATCGAAAAAAACACTAAAAAAGTTTTAAAAATTCTCCCATTTTCCGTTACTCGACTGTAAAAAATTTTGGAACATGTCATTTTATGGGAAATTTAATGTACTTTTCGAATCTACATTGTCCCAGAAGGGTCATTTTTTCATTTAGAACAAAATTTTTCATTTTAAAATTTCGTGTTTTTTCTAACTTTGCAGGGTTATTTTTTAGAGTGTAACAATGTTCCACAAAGTTGTAGAGCAGACAATTGCAAAAATTTTGATATATAGACATAAGGGGTTTGCTTATAACCATCACGAGTTATCGCGATTTTACGAAAAAAAGTTTTGAAAAAGTTGGTCGTCATCGATCATGGCCATTCATGGTCACCCGCGACAGACACGGACGACGAAACAAAGAGAAACGCAAAAATTAACTAATTAATTAAATTAAATTAATTAATTAATTAATTAGTTAATTAAATTAACTAATTAATTAACTAATTAAGTGTTTTTTTCGATGAAAAATACGTTTTTTCGGAATTCTGAGTACGCCATCAAATCGGGCGTCTAATTTTACATAAAAGTCCCTTTGACACCAAATTTCTATCTCATCACCGTTTCAGGCTGCAAATTGTTGAAAAACACCTCTTTTTTCGCATGTTCAAAAATGGAAGGGGTCGTACCGCCCCTCCGTCACGAGATATCAAAAAACGGACCTCGGATTCGTGATCAGGGACAAAAGTTACCCCTTAGGACAAAGTTTCACGCAAATCGAAGAGGGGTCGGGGCAACTTTTCCCGATTTCGTGTGAGTTGGTAGAGAATTACCCATTGTGTTTTAAAAACATATTATTTATTATTTACAAACTTGTTTAACCTTCTCTGCCGTTCTACGCATAATTGTCCCATGTCATTTTTGGAAGATTCTGACTTTTTATCATTTTTAAGTTTAATTTTACGTATACTTTCAGAAAAACACATAAAATCCAGTACTTTGTACAGAAAATCATTAAAACAACACCAAGTCTGTTTGTCCCATCGTTGTACTTCTACGCATAATTGTCCCACCAAGTATTTTTTATCGCAAAATCATGAGTTTTACGAAGCATTTTATCTTCTTTACATGTTCACCTACAAGAGGATTATAATTAAGGGTGATACAATGTTAACCGGGGTGATTAGGGACATATACGGCGAGTAGGGACCCACGGGACAATTATGCGTAGAAACACAGAAATCGATCGAAAAATTTCAATTGCGTTTTTCTCAATTGCACTTTTTTGAACATGGGAGAATTATGCGTAGAACGGCAGTTCTCCTAGTGGAAAATTGTCAAAAGAATCCGAAAATGCATTCCGTTTTCCGATTAAAAATCATGTTCATTGAGAAAATCATAACACTTTGAGAAGTTTAAAATAATGACTTTCATCAACATTTTCTTAACTATAGTTAACTAACTTTTTAAACTTGTCAAAATTTTATGAAAAGTTCTGTATGTTCTGTACTCTTCATTTTGTGGAAAAATCGCAAAGCTATCAAAGTCACCCCGGCTATCAAAGTCACCCCGTTTTACGGTACCATACTGCTCGAGAAACTTTTCCCTAAGTTTACCAAAACACATCAAATGTCGTCCGAAAAATTCAACGTTCTCCACGTGCCAGCCAATTCGATGAGCAGAGCAAACTCAGTTGCGTGTTTGGTCAGGTGGAACAAATGGCCTCTAATTGGAGACGGGACGGGGAGTCACATCAAAGGTGAAACTAGGCACTATCGGCGCTGAGGCAGGAAACGTTCTTGAAGTTTGTCGCCGGACGAAATTTTGATGCGCAAAAAGAAGTGGAGTTCTTTTTTTTCCCCTCTTGAAAATGGTTGCTCCAATTTAAGCTCGATATTTGGCACCATGGCTGCGATGGTAATGGTTGTGCTGCAATGCAACTCATGAATAAATCACACGTTGTGCATTTAAGTTTGAGCTCGAGTGGGGAGCAGCCGAAAGGGGTTTATCATATGAAAATGGCTCGCAGCACTCTGCAGGAAGTAATTGGTCTGAGAAAGGAGCAAAATGTTAAAAGCTCTGTTCTAGATTTAAGAAGCACTTTTTATAGGATAGCTTACTTAGTAGAACGCAAATATGGTGAATTTTGATTGAATGAGATTTAAAAATCGATTAGACTTTTTCACCTATAGATTAATCGATAAGTTATAAGAGTATATATTAAAGTAAATCTATCTATGTTTCAGAGGGAAACACCCTTGAAGAGTATCGGGGCCGGCATTTACAAAGTGGGTTCAGTTCTATTTGGTTTACTAATATTAACAAATCAATCAAGAAAAGGAAATTGAAAAAATACGACTTTTTGGATCGAATTATCCGAAGTTCCCTTGAAGACTTTCGGATAATCGAATCTTCGGCTAATCGAGGCATCAGATATTCGACCTGAACTAAATAAAAAAAACATCTCATTATCATCTCCATATCCACCTGTTCCACTCTTTCGATCACCTTTGACTGACTCGTAATCACCTGCTTTGGACGTAATAACTCAACGACGGATCACCCGCCAAACACGCCCTGTCACTGTTCCGTCACAGAAACAGCCATGCCAAGGTCCTGTCGCTCCTGGCCAGGGAGACCCCTGATGACGACTCTAGAAGACTCATTACTCATGCTGGATTTTGGACGACTCGGTGACACGGTCAAGGACTAACGAGTCGTTTCCACAAACTAAACCACTCCCCCACAAAGTGTTCTTCTGGGCTTCGAAGCTGGAAGCTAATTTCCTCTGGCCGGGTCACACAGTTTGTCCTCTGGCTGGTGGCGCTCGACAGGTGGAGCTGGGGTAGATTCTACTAATCGACCCGGTGAAACACACTGTGCGATGATAGATGCACTAGATTTGCTGCCGCCGGTATAGCACCACTCGCTCCCTGTAGCTCATGCGGTCGAATGGTTTTAACAGGATTAATTAATTATCGTGCCGAACGTGCCAGGATCGTTGGATCTGGGTTGGTAGAGTTGGTAGATTGCTAGCAGCAGTGGAATGAGGACAACCACATCAATGCCGTCGGTATTTGGAAGCCATTCATTTGGTTATTGGTTGCCGATTTCAATCGGGCAATCTTCTGTTGGGTAGAGAAGTCATCAATGAGACACGTTTATTTTTTTAACTTTTAATGATTTATGTATTCTTTTCATTGGCATTAGCATTTTACCACAGACATTTCGTCTGTGGTTTTACAATGAACTTTTTGTTGCATTTTCTTTCTTTTAAAGTTTTCTATCATTGACCAAAAATGACATCCACCGGACCTCCACAACCTGAGTTGTTCAACTGACTCATCATAGAAAATCAATGCCTTTTCTAGCAAAACATCATATTACAGTCCAGACTCGATTATCCGAAGGCGTCAGGAAAAATTTGCTTCGGATAATCGAATCACGAAATTTTTTTTCGTTGTCTTATTTTTAATTGTTGAACTTACGTACACCCAAAACTAGGCAGCAAGGTCCGAGAGAACAATGGCCTCGAGTCGAGAGAATAGTGGTTCCATTCACGGACACAGAGAACACAGCTTGAGATGAGCGAAAGAACTATTCTCTCGAGGTTCATTTGCAAAAAAAGTTCATCCGTCAAACAAAAAACCAAAAGTGTCGACTACGGGAATCGAACCAGAGACCTTCGACATACTAACCCTAAGACTTAACTGCCTCGGCCACCACAGCTTGATGACTAAGGAGTGGTCAGATGGCGATATATGACACTTGTTGGAGATTTATTGTTTCATTCATCGAATGAACACATTTGTTATGATGGTGTGAGTTGGTAGCATTATTCTTTCGATTTTGGCACTGAGCTCTCAATAAATTTTGAGGGAACGATTCTCACGACTCTAAATTTTGGGTGTATGACTCCTAAACTACGCTAAAGTGATTTAGATTTTTATGATCCAAGATGGCGGCCAAAAAGGGCGGTGATAAAATTAAAAAAAAATACATTTTGTAATTTAATAGGCAATCAACTATTCCATTTTTACTAAAATTGGGTCACAGAACTCGAATTTGATATAATATGATGTAATTTGATGAAGGTAGTTTTCCAACTAAAAAAAATATAAATTTACAAAAGTCATGCAATTTTATAAAATCCCTACATTTATACAAAAAAAAAACCTAAAATCTTTGGATAAGTGAAGTTAAAACTCAAAAAATGTGCTAAAAATTAGTTTGAATTAATGTTTTGGAAGATTTCCAAAGATTTTGAATAGTTTAATCAAGAGAAATCAATGTGTCTCAGTGCCAAAGACCTTAAAAGAGAGGGATACACTGATGCAGCTCTGGATTTTTGGTATATTCCTAAATTTGGTAATATTCTATGAAAGGGGTAGGCGCTATAAGAATCCAAGAAACTTGATTGGAATCTAAGAACCTAAGAACAGACAATGCAATATTGAATGCAAAGTTGTATTTAAGAACTTACTCGGTGCTTAGTATTGGGACTTATTGTTTTTTTACCCAAATTTGTTTTAATCACCTTTAATTGTTGCCCGTAATTTGATCTTACTCGGTTGCATACTCGTTAGGCGAATATTGAACTTTCAACACGACCATAATTCACCACAAAAAGCTTGGTGAACCGAATTGGAAAGCTTTCAAGATGAATCTAAGAACGTCACTTACCACGGTGAATCCAGGCTTCACACTCATCTTACTAACCCCCTCAAATCTCACGTGATACTTTGTCGAAGACGCAACCGATTTAGCGGTCTTCATAACTCAAGTATCGGACTAAAACTCCTATCCAATTCCCCGTTATCTTACCACTGGTCGTGGCCGGCGCTGTGATTGACTAGCATGATAGGGACACTTCAAAGAAGCGAAGTGGTGATGATTGGTTCCTACTCTTCATCTGTGGTCCACGGAGCAATTATTGGAGGTGGTGGTGGTAATTAGTGTATTTCCGGCAGCTTTAACCTTTCGGTCATTCGCTGCCCACAATTATTGGAGGTCCTGGTTAATAACAGAGTAGCAACTACGGGTAGACACCAATGCTAAATTTCGTAATATTCTATGAAAGGACATTGTAGGCCAACTCATGTCGTTATAAATGACGAAGGAAATTTGAAGACGTATTAGTATTGGCCTGCGATTAAAAATGAAATGCTAAGCTATATATTTTTCAAGGTGATTTTCCATTAACACTGGAACGAACAACGCCTATCCAACTTACACGAAAACCCAAGCCTCCCAGTTGTAAAAAGTTTGAACGGTAACTTCAACTCGCTGGTTCTTGAGTATAATTCAATCAATCGGGTCATTTTTTTTAGTAAATTGTAAGGATGTCCAACATGATCCTAGAACTTTGCAGAACTCGATCTGATCAAATCTGTATTTTTGGCAATGAAAAACATCGTTCCAACTTTTTGTAACGCGTTTGCCTCCACAAAATTTTGGGTGAATTTACACGCGCGGTGAATTTTTACACGCGCAAATTTTTTGTTAGGTTTCACGTCTTTTCCAATATGTGGTCCAAAAAATCAAATCAAATTGTAATTAGCCTAAAAGTGGCGCATATGAGCTATTCTCTGAGATTTCGGTCGTTCGTTTTTTAGTAATTTTTTAATCCAGCTGAAACTTTTTCGGTGACTTCAGTATGCCCAAAGAAGCCATTTTGCATCATTAGTTTGTCCATATAATTTTCCATACAAATTTGGCAGCTGTCCATTCAAAAATGATAAAGTTGATAAAGTGCACCGTTTTCAAGTTAAAGCCATTTTAAGGTGTTACATACATGTACAGCCGGGACCGTGGTGTAGGGGTAAGCGTGATTGCCTCTCACCCAGTCGGCCTGGGTTCGATCCCAGAAGGTCCCGGTGGCAAATTTTGAGACGAGATTTGTCTGATCACGCCTTCCGTCGGATGGGGAAGTAAATGTTGGTCCCGGTCTAACCTAGAGGTGTTAGGTCGTTAGCTCAGTCCAGGTGTAGGAGTCGTCTCCTGGGTCCTGCCTCGGTGGATTCGCTGGTAGGCAGTTGGACTCACAATCCAAAGGTCGTCAGTTAGAATCCCGGGGTGGATGGAAGCTAAGGTGTAAAAAGAGGTTTGCAATTGCCTCAACAATCAAGCCTTCGGACACCTAGTTTCGAGTAGGAATCTCGCAATCGAGAACGCCAAGGCAAAGCTGTAGAGCGAATAATTTGATTTTGATTTGATACATGTATATCGGCAAAAAAGTCGGAGGTTAGTATGAGCACACACTTCAACTTTTTTTAATTCTTTTTTCAGGGCATTAAAATATACATTTTCACCTACTAACAAATAAAATTTGAAGACATTTGGTTGCACCATTGCCGAGATATAGCAATTTCAAGTTAGCAATTTCAAAAAACGAGTGCCACGATATCTCAACACTATCTTGACCAAATTGGCAAAAAAATTTGGTAAAAACTCGTTAAACCGATTCCGTGTGCACGAAGCCCGATTTTCAAAAAGTTTATTTTAAAAAAAGATAAAAATATATTTCTGTTTTTCATGAAATAAACCAAAAGTTTTTGATTTTTGTATTTTTCTTAAAAGCAAATTTTAAAAATTGGGCTTCGTCATGCACACGGGATACATCTTGAGAGTCTTCACCTCAAATTTCAGCCAATTTGGTCCTTCCCATCTCGAGATATCGTGGCACCCGTAATCAACTCGGGGTTTAGAGAAAAACGCCAACAAAGTTTGACAGCCCGCTTTGCGCATGGCAAAATTTTGAGCTTAAATCGTCTCTCACTTAATTTAAACATGAAATATCTTCATGAAACTTTCAGGAGTGATGAATAATCATCCTTTGAGTGAATTTAACAAATATTCTGTAATATAAAATTTTGTGATTTTCTACATGTATGTAACCCCTTAAGGTGACTTTTTTTAAATAGTCGCTGTTTTTTTTCAAATCGGTGCCCATGTTTGCCCACTTTTGAAAAAAAAGTACTTTTAAAAGCTGAGAAAACAACATATTCAATTTTTTTTTAATCAAGACTAACATTTCAAAAGGGCGTAATATTGAATGTTGAATAATATTGAACCGCCAACCGTAAAAGTATAGTCTTAGATACATATCTCTCGAAGACTTTATGGTGCTAAATTGCTTTTAACAAAAGTAACAAAGCGTTCAAGAGAGACGTTTCGAAATACTCGGTAAAAATCATACCTTTTGCCAACACTGCCAAGTCAAGCGGAAATTTTCAAAAACTGTTATGTATTTGAGGAATTGTGGTTCAACTAAACTAAATAATGTCTTTTGAAAATTTGTTCACATCAATTTTATGTAAGGTTTTTCAAAATATAAGAACAATCAGTATTTTTTGAATTTCCTGGTTCCTTTGGAAATGTTGGCAGAAAATATGAGTTTCACTGATTATTTCAATACACTACTTTTGAAAACTCCTTATGTTTTTTGACGCACTTAAGCTAATCAGCACCAAACTTTCTTGGGAAGAGTTGTTCGGGACATCCAAGGCAACACTTCCACGATGTTAGTTTCATAAGATAATAAAACATGATTTTTGTAAAGTCAAAAATGTAAAAATGCAATTTTCCCCATAGTAGTTTCCATACAAATTTCAATCGCTTTTCGAGAGATCATTATTACCTACATCAAATCATTGCTTACACCCAAACCCCGATGGTTTGACACCAACTTTTGTTAAACGAACGGGGTCACTTTTTAGTTTGACACCCTTTTTACACGAAGTTTACACACACTACCAAACTATTTGTTTGTTTTGATAGTGTGCTTGAGTTTGACTTTGTTAAACTAACGGGGTACAAACTAACAAAGTGTCAAAAGAAAAAGTCACCAACCACCGAGGATTGAGTGTAGTTTGAACAAATCATTACTTAGAGACAGTTGAAACACTTTTAGACAGCTTCAATTGAGTCATTCATCCATATGATAATATGTATGTCGAAATATTGTATTAACTCCTAACAGTTCCAACTTTTATGTTTGAAAATTGGTTAGATGTTCTCCTCAAAGCATTGCGAAGAACTAAAATTGTCTTTATCCACTTTATTTGATCCAGTTGTCATCAAATTCGTCACTCGTTATCAATTGGCTGAGCTTTCAATCAATTTTCCGTTTTCGGTACAATAACATGTATGTAACACATGCTTTACCATGCCGCGATAAGATCCTCCTTCAATGATTCAATTACCTTGTTTACGATGAGTGATTTCGGTTTGCGCGATAAGCTCCTCCAAAGGGTTTGAACAATTTACATCCACTCGCAGGTAAATTTACACTTCACTGAGAGATTTTCATTGTAGAATCACAACTCTCGGCGTTTGCTCTCACTCACTTAATTAAGTTTACTGTTGAACGAAGCAGCAGCAGCAGTAGCTCGGTTAGCTGAATTTTTAATCCACTGAATTAAAACCTTCTCCCGGGAAATTCTCTGTATAAAATATAAATTCTTCCACTGATTTAAAATTCCATCATAAAGCATCCACTCCCGCGAAATACACGTGGGTTCGATTCCCGTCCTTGCCCTTCACAATTTAAGCCCACGTGAAAAAAAAAACACGTTTCGAGGACCACAACAAACCACTATTACACTAGGCTTTTGTGCAAATGATAGACAGTAAGGAACAAAAAGCGCTAAATATGCTAATCAGTTACATAGCCCAACTAGCCCGATGCTATGTACTAACTAAAGCACACTAGTGTTCTTAAAAGAAAAAGCTCCAACCAATCGACCGCGGAAACACGTCCGACTCCGTCCACATCACACTCACGAGTGAAGAACCACATCGTCGAAGCCGAGAGGGTTTTGCGACGTCGAGCCCCCACGAACGAACGAACGAAGGTTCGACCCCCCGACGCAGCATAAACATTGTCAACCCCCCCGGTCGGAATTGGTGGTGGAGTTCATGATCTGATTGTTGGCTGCGGAGATCGAAGAGATTTCGTGCTCTCAGCTGGCGATTGAGCTGTTCGGGGAGAGAATTCTCCCTCGGTTATTTTGTTGCTGCTCCAACACACGGGCTGACCGTGACCCATTTCCGGAACCGACCAAACGCCCGCGGGGTGGAAGTCAGCAGCGAAGAAGTTCTCAAGTTGGTTCTTGAGAACGTGGGGTGGTTTTGATAACAAAAAACAGTCAACAATTTAGAATTCTCTAAAATATATTTACCAACTTTTATTATAACACAAGCATTTCTGCATTATTTCGGCCAAATTTCCAGGTTTTTTACACGAGGTAGAGTCAGTTTAGGCGAGTTTTCGAAGTCGCCATTAAAAAAAAACGTTTCTTAATCCACCCTTAGGTGGTTGGCGCCTTCCTCTCAATTAAACAATCTAAAATAGACACAAAATGGCGGTGTTTTTCAATGTTTTATTAATTTGACTCATTATTCATACCACTAGATTGAGTAGTCAGATCTTCATATTGCAGGGCAACTTATGATAGGGTAGTCAGATCTTCAATTCAATTCATGCTTGATCTGAGATCTGGCCTCCAAAAAATGCGTAAATAACACTAAAGGGCTTATAACTAGGGTTAGTGAATTTTCACAATTTCGCGGACAGCGTAAAAGTCGTGAAATTTGAAGATTTCCGCGAAATTCCGTGAAATTTATCAATTATCTCAAATCCATTAACTAAAATAACAACATAGCAAATATTTCATAAAGACCTCAGCGATAAAAGTCGTCTTTCCATTTTCTTCCGTTAAATGATATAACGTAAGAGCAAAAAAAATAGATTGAAAAATTTAATTCCATCAGAGAAGTGTCGTGATCGGGGAGTTTCTTTTATAATAAAAACACAGATATTTTGCAATTAATAAACAACACGTCTTATTCCACAGAAATTAACCACAAAACTGATTTGACAATCTTCATTCTCTCTTCCAGGGATGCCAGATGAAATTTTGAGTTATCTGCAAATTTGTTTTTCAAATATCTGCAAAAATCTGCAAACTTAAATACACGTACAACTAGGTATATGGTCGTATCCTACAATTCTGTTTAACTAAATTATGATGTTTAACTTAAACAACGTTTAGTGTATGTTTTATGTCCTTAAATCTGTGTGAAAACAAATTATTTAGCTACAATTATTGATCCTTGCACTGTAACTTGGATTTGGCCCGCACTTTTCTCTCGCACTTTTGACAACAAAATTTACAAAAACTAGGCAACTAGCAGTTGTTTATTTACATTTCCAGTCGCAGTTTCCACCAAACTGGACATTCGCACTTTAAAATTGCAATTGACAGGTGAGCAACATCGGCTCGCTATGATCATTTTTTGAGAAAATTAAAATTTCTCAAGGCAGCATGACAAGCCGGAATAGTGCGATCGATAGCAATTATTTAGTGCGAAGACCAAGTTAGTGAGAATTGCGCAATATTTGCAATAAATTCAATTAATTTGAAAAAAAAACGTAATAAAATGTAGATTCCCTTTTCGATAAAACGACAGGAACTATACAAACAATATTTTTAAAATTAAAACATTTTTATCAAGATATCTTTTGTATTTTACTTCTCAATGTGTTTTTCTATTTCAAGGATAGGCTAATATAAAAATACTTTTCAGAGGTTTTTCCAATGTGTTTCGAAAACAAAAATTGTACAAAAAATTAACTGCCATTTAAAATTATTATAAATAAATAATAAAGGCACGGTTCTCAGTTTTGTGATACTTTTGAATAACTTAACAAAAAGTTAAAATAAAATTAGCGATAGTCTTATTTCGTGCAGTATTGTATCGAAGGAAATTATTGTTTCAACGGTTTAAGCAGATTTCACGTAATTATAAATATTTTTTTGAATCTCTAAAGTCCATGTAGCATATTTTCAGATAAGTCTAATTTTTTTAATAGCTATTTTAATGGCACTGCACCACTTTACATGAAATGTTTACTATTTGTATGGTCATGTCAGTTATTAACATAAACTTCAAAATTATTTTATTTATTATGAGTGGAAAGGAGTTTTTGTTGCAACTCGCAGTTAAAATCTTGGTTAAAATACATATGCGATAATTTTTTAAATTGATACGAAAATTATTATTTATTTCAAATATTTATAAGTCGCTGAATTATAATTCATTCATACAAAAATTATTGTTCGCTATTCACGATAAAAAAGAAGATAAATGGGAATGGAAATGCTAACTCAAACAATTCAATCGATTTTTTTTGTGATTCATAAAGATCCAGTTCAAAAATATCACAGAAACTTAAAAAAAATGGTTTATAATTTTAAAACTAATTTTAATAACTACGTTCAATCTCTCTTGCTCATGGTTACTTCAGTGCACCAAAATTTTGAACTCAAATATACTGACTCAACTTTTCACGGTGCTTCAAGTTGCAGTTGTTCATGTAGAATGTATGCTAACATCTCTCCAAATTTAATCAAATTTGGTTTAGCACAGGCAAAGTTACAGTGCGAAATGTAAACAAAAATGGATCAATTTCAGGGGAATAAATAATACCTGTTTCCGAAAGCCCGTAAAAATGACTAAACGCAACATTTTATGAAACAAAAAATTTTTGCAATCATTTGAACCTTGGACAAGAACCCATGTGAATAACATTGTGAGTTTAGACCGATTTTGAGTGTTTTTTCAACCTTTTCCGTTAGGTGCACCAGAGCATCACCTGGGCATATAAGCAACTAAATATTCAGGAGCATTTTTTCAAAATTACAAAAAAAAAACATTTCAATCAAAACAAAAGTTTCTAAACGTTATGACTTTTCAAAAACAAGACAAAACATTGTTATTAGACCGATGGTTTTATTATCTTCCATAATTTTGATGAAAATGGGTGTTTGTGAGTTTTGAATGAGCCAATCAAAAGAAATCTGAAAGTGCAGAGATTTTAGAATTTGTATTTCATATCGTAAACTGGGGTGACTTTGATAGGTTTTTCAAATGCCCGTCAAATTAATATTTAAAATTTTTGAGAATTTTGAGTATGTAAACATTAAGGGATAGCTTATTATCGAACATATGTGCAAAAATATGACTGTAACATTGGATGTATCAAAATTAGTGGCCAAATTAATTTCTATCAATGTCACCCCGGGCTATCAAAGTCACCCCAGTTTACGGTACTTCAGAAATATGGTCTTACAGAAAAGAATAAGTAGTTTTAAACAATTTTCGATGCATTTTTAAACAACTGCAACAATAGATTTGAAGAAAATCAGTTTTTGTGATTTAGAAAAAAGTTGCTCATCATGGGTTACGGTAAAGTATTTCCTGCATTATTGTACCAAAATTTTACCATTATTTTGTTTTCGATAAGCAAACAGCTCTTAGAGGGTTAACGAAATAAATCAATGTTTTACATTTTTAATTTTCTTGTAAAGCCGTTGCAAATATTTTTCAAAGTTCAAAATTTGTAAAAAAAATCATGGGACAAAAAAAATAGTTTTAAAAAACTTCAAAATTTCAATGAAAATAGAAATTAAATCAACTGAATACAAACTAAAATGCATTGATAATCATATTTAGTATTAAACTTCAAAAAATATTTGCAACGGCCTGATTAAAAAATAATATAATGAAACAATTAAAAAAAGATAATATTGTCGATGGTAAAATATTCCAACAGTTCATCACTAACAAATTTTTTGAATGGTTTTGTGGTCAGAAAAATCACCAGGCTAGCTCAAATCTGGCCCTCGAAATATCTCGAGCCAGGAAACCGGAATCTAGGTTTTAAGGCATCGTGTTTGGTGTTAAATTACTGAGCAAACGAACCCAAAAGAACTAAAATTGGTTTAGTTTGAGCCAAGATTTGGAAATTATTGAATATTAAACACTCAAGTGATATTTAAATGGTTAACAAATCTGTGATGTAAACATTTAAAACTGTAAAATACGGTCCACACCAAAATCTCCTAAGCCTTCGCAATTTGCTTATTATGGAAAATCAAATCACGTTAAAAATAATTTAAGTCGTTGAGCTCAGTTATGCCCCTAAATCATCCGAAGTGATCTGGAAAAATGTAACGTGTGTAAGAATGTTTATAAATATGTACCCTTTAGGTATTTCAAACATTATGTTCAGAAACATAAAAAAACTTTAAACCTAACTCTAAATTTTGTAAAGTAACTCATGCTAAAAATTGTGGAACAACAAGTTAGTAAAAAGATGAATTCTGAAAAATCTTAAAAAAAGATGATAAAATGATTTTTTTGAAAATATTGTGTTTGTTTATTTGTTTATCACAAGTAAATCTGTAGAGCTTCATAAAAGTAAAACTTGGATCAGTTGAGTTTCGGCTGTATGGGTTATCATAAATAAAATGATTTTTTTGTTAACATGTAAAAGTTAACACTTTATTGTCGTTTTTCTCCTCGATAAACTCGATAAACAAAAAAAATGCTGTCGTTTTGATACAAACAGTGATAAATCCAACCTCTAATCTTCTTGCTAAATCGATTAATCTTTTGTTTGATATTTTTGCTCAATCTTTCCCTAAACGGTCCCATAAATTTAAATGCATGGAGAGACGATTGTTGCATATTGAAATAAATAAAAATATGTTAGATATTAAACTTCATATAAATATTGCCAATGTGTTTTTTATTTAAAAGTTTCATGTTTTTATTTTTGTATATTTTAATCAAAACTGAATTGGAAAGCACTTAAATTACAATCAATGTTTTAATTTTACGTATGCCTCTAGCCTATAGTCCTATAGTTCCATTTTTTATGAGTTTAATTCATCCTCCAATACCTACAATTTATTTTGTATGTATTTTTTCCAGCATATTCTTTATTTTATTTTTTTGTTAACAGTTGAACTTTATTACAAAAAAATCTTCCAGATTTGATATTTTTGTGTACCATTAATAGACCATTAATTTAAAAAAATTGATGGTGAAATGGTATTGAAATATGTAGAAAAAGGAGGATTTTATGTTATATAACAATTGAATTATTTTACTTCTATAGCGATTCTGTTATTTCATGCTAAATAAAAAAATATTCAAAACTAATGTTATGTGCCCTTTCAGACAACTAGAAACGCTTTGATTTTTTCAGTTTTTAAATTTATCTTCATTGGATTCTTCTGTGAGCAAAAATTTCTTTTTAAATATCTATTGCATTAAAAACTAATTCTAATTATTTTTTTTGAATCATTTTTGTGCTGCCATTTTTTAAGGAAATTTGTAATAGTCGTTCTGAAATTTAGAGTTATAATTATTTTAATGAATCCAATTAAATAAAAAAATAGGCGTGGAAAAGAAGTATGCAACTAAGCAGTGTTGCAAATGAGTGATAAAAAAGCTATCAATAGATTATCTCTGCACCAAAAATATCCGAGAGTATAGCGGCCGTCACTGTAGCTTGTGAGATCTCTTCTTGTGTCTCGTGTTTCCCAGCGATGTCATTCTCTCTCTATCACTCCTCCCCTTTTCCTCGACTATGCGCTCTCACCGCTGAGTCTCTCAATCTCTCCGAAAACTGCAATGAGAGAACGCGAGATGGCGATTAGGAGCCGACCACGCATGACGTCCTGTTAAACTGCGTTTGCGAAATTGGTATTGTGGCGGCTTTTGTGGTTAAACGTTGTTGCGGTATCATGATCGTGGAAGCGGGAATGAGAGAGAAAAGGAAAATGTCAATCGCGAGTGGGTAAACACGAAAACGTGTTCGGCTATGTTCGGCGCTGAGAGTTTCAATGAAGAGAGAAGAGCTGTTGTATCTGAGGCATGAATATTCAGGCGAGATAATTGTAGTTGCTGAGAGCTGATATTTTGATATTTTAACAACCCTGCAACTAAGGTTTTTTTTTTAATTTACAAAAAATATTTGAAATATTTTGAAATGATTCGAAACACAAACCCAAAATTAAAAACAAGGCAAACAATATGTGTTGAAATAATTTTATTTTGATCACTTAAAAAAAACTAAACTTTTCATTTTTTATATGTGAACGTCTTAAGTTATCTATACATTAGACAAAATCATACATGATTTTTTTCTTTTACATCTAGTGTTTTTCTTTAAAAAGGTTCTATAAGCTATTGTCTTTCATATGTTTATAGGGCCTTTTCGAAAAAAAAATCTAGGTATGTATTGTAATACAAACAGTAATGAAGAAAGTGCTACAAATTCATTAGTAAAAGTGACCTTTTTATCTGTGTATACATAATCGCTATAGTTTAGCCTGTCTGACTTTTTCGCATTTGATGAATTGGTTAAAATTTGAGTTTTTGGGTGACTGAAGAAAAAAAAAACTCGTGAAGTGTTTTAGTCAATATTTTAAGCGACTTAAATAAAAAACTTATGAAAATCATATTTCAATCATTGAATTTAATTAAAATTAAATGTCTTATTTAGGAATTTCCATGGAAATTTTTTATTTTATAATAACAATATACCAGGAGAACAACTCCTACGGAATGACTCAACGGCCTAACAACAACTAAGACCGAGACCAAAGTTTTACTACTGAGAACCACATTAAAAATCTTATATAACTTCGCACATATTTTTTGTTTTTATTTTTTTTTAATATAAACAGAGGTAGACTTAATACTTAATTAATACATAATTATTTCAAAACATGAAGAAAATAATATGAAAAATGGCAGAACTCAAATAAAATTTATTTATGTTTCCTAGGGTAATTCAAATTCGAGCTTCTTCGGAACTACTCCCTGAAATCAAAGATTGACACATGGATATATTCCAAATTTGAGCTCAGGAAGTAAAATTAATGAAAGTTCTACATCTGAGAAATGGTTAGAATCGGATAACTATTGCGCCCTTCACGGGTAAAAAGTGAAACAGTTGCCATTCTCTATACATTTTGACGATTTCTCCCATACAAACTTCATACGATTAGATGGAGGGGTTCCGGTGGTCAGAATGAGCTTATATTTGGAATAAGGGACAGCGTTTTTAACAATAGCCAAAATCTTGGTAAACAAGCACCTTCAACCTTTTGAACACCTATTTGTAATTTTTTTGCGACAATTCTTAAGTGATTAAAAAGAATAGTTGGTAAAATACTTGCATATTTTGACAGTAATCAAACTTGATGTAGGTCTAAGAAGATTAATTCTGAATTTGTAAAATGCTATGTACAGTTGGGTTACTCATATTATTCACAGAAGGATTAATTATTTTTTTTTTTTGCAAACCTCACCGGTAAAATATCTGCAAAAATCTGCAACAAAAAAGTTGTCTGCAAAAAATTTCGGAAATCTTCAAATTTGCAGAGAAATCTGCAAATCTGGCATCCCTGCTCTCTTCCGCCGGCCGCGCGCATCTCGTTGTTTTCTCGCTCGTTGTTCTCTCTGCTGCGGCTAGCGCGCTCTCGCACTCAATCCACAATCAGCTAACAAGGCAATATTCATGAAGGTGCGCACTTTTTGTTGCGCTCTTAACTCTTATTTATAAATTATATTAATCTTATAATAAATACTCATTTAATAATTTATTACATATTCAATCCTGCAACCCATAATCCCTACAAGAAGGAAAGAAAAATATTGAGAAATTTTTCATTCGCCGTCATAACAATTTTACTATTATTTAATTTGAATTTTGAAAGATATAATTTAAACAGAAGTTGAATGAACTTGGTTTATTCAAGTTTAAAAAAATAGTTTTTTATCTTTAAAGTCACATTCTAAGAACATTTCACATTTTTTCTTAGCTTGTTTAATTTTCACGATATTTGATTATTTGGGTGGATGTTTTCCGTGGAAGTTATTTTATGTTTTCTGATTTTGAACTTAACGAAAAAAAAAAAATTTAAGATTTCGTTACAGATTAAATTATTTTTGCCTATTGATTATTAATTTAGTTTCTGAAAAGCGAGATGGAAACCTTAAAACTAATTTTACTGGGCAAAATGTAGCAAAAAGTTATTTTAATTGTTAGATTGTTTTGTTACATTTGGCTTTTTTCCTAAAAGAGCACTCAGCTTGCAAAATCTAAACGTAGAAATATGTACCTTCCATGCAAAGGTTTATGAATTGATCTCAGTTGAAAGGTTCTCCAAATCTCTGAAATGCAAATGTAACATCCTGGAACAGAACTGCTAAATTCTAATAAAAATTCAAAATGAATTGAATTAAATTTGGCTTTTATAGGAAATTCAGTAAAATGTAAAATGTTAAATTAGCAGCAAATCAGCAAAAACTGTTTAGCTTTATTAGACTAACATTAAAAAAGCAGCTCAATAAAAGACAATACGCATGCCCAACATGCCCAATATATTACATATTAAGCATGAAAATTACTTTCTGTAAGTCTAACATAAAATTTTCATAGTGATTTTAATATTTTTCACGTTCCGTGAAATTTCCGTGAAATTTGATGTTTTTAAATTAAGGTCCCAGTGAAAATTGCAATTTTTGAGCGTGAAAAATCACTAAGCCTACTTATAACTTTTGATAGGGTTGCCAGATCTTCAATGTTTTGGACGCGTTGGAAAGGTCTTTTGAATACATATTCAACGATAGGTCGCATGAGAGATCCGGACAAGGTTTTTATCAACATATCTGAGACCCGGCCTCCAAAAAGCGTAAAAATAACACTTAAAGGCTTATAACTTTTAACTGGGCTACAACCCAGTTATCGAGCGCCCAGTTAAAAAGCATCCTAGTTAAACAACGCCCAGTTACCGAACAACTACTGTAGTACACAAATTTTCAAATTTATTGCTTTAAAAAATCCTGTACCTTTTCAGACTGCAGTCCCGATTTCCCCCAGTTGGCGATAGTGACTTAAAAATAGTTTGTTAAATATGTTTTATATAACACATGAAATTCTAAACTTTTCTAAAATTTTACATTGGATGGATTCATTTTATTTGTCGTCGTTTCTTGTTTTTTTTACAGTTTCAATGAAATTTGTTAGCTTTTGTAGTCATTTCATATAAATAATTAAAGAAATATATTTATAAGTATTTTGTGATTATTAATATGAAATAATTTTAATCACATTGGATTAAAAATTATGATTCATTAAAAATCCAAAGCATAACAACAAAGAACAAAAAACAAACATTTTAAATACATAGAAAACTGCTGTTCTTGTTCAGATTGAAGTAAAGATTATCACCAATTAACAGTATAGAGCTAATTCTATGATTGCAAGCTTCAAAAACTTAACAAATTTAATGAAAACATAGATTTTATGACTGTTCAAAGAATTTCCCGGGATCCCGTGATTTCCCGGGATTTGAAAAATATTTTTCCCGTTTCCCGGGAAATTCAAAACCCGGGAAATTTGAACGCCCTAGTTTTTTAGCTATATTATAACTCGTATACCCAACCCCGCTGTAGTAAATAGTCCTTTTTTTATTTCATTCAGCCATCTTGACAGGCTACGAATAATCGCAAAAATACATTTTTCTACCAAATTTTGATCTTTAAAAGCATGAAAAGAAGAACTCTAAAAATTTAAAAAATTTATGGGTTGAAAATTTTACTTGTTTTATGTGATTTTGCCAATGTTTTAAAAAATGTCATCTTTTTAGGGTCAACTTTGGCTGTATTTTTTACCTCTCAGTATGAGCTAAATATCAATCAATTTCAGTTGAAAACTCCTTGCAGGAGCTGTTTTTGAAAATCAAATTGTTGATATGTCAACACTGGTTGCACGACGGAATTACATGCTGTTCCCCCTGACATCGATATGGTCAAATCAAAGTCATTTTTTACCTCGAATCAGATGTTTATTCTTGTTTTGCTTAAAAATTACCAAAGGTAGAACCAATTTATCTACTGCACTATTTCAAAATCATCCTCTTCGCGTTTCCGCTTCATGCTTCCACTCTCGTTGTCGCTTGCGCCGAAACCCAGCGGATCCTCAACCTCGGTCTTGATCTCGATCGATCCCGCACCACCGTCTCCGACCGACGAAATTGGCGCGTTTTTAATCGGCTTCACGGCCGTCGTCTTCGGCGTGGTAGTAAACTTGAACACCGGCTTGGGAATCGACACGACCTGCGTTTTGGGCGTGGACTGCACCGCCGGACGTTTGACTCCGCCTCCTCCGGAAGCTCCTCCTGCGCCACTCGACTTGCCAACGCTGGTCTTGATGCTGGACCGTCCGTCCAGGGCCGATTTGGTCATCTTCTTCGCCTGCTGGGCCGCGCGCAGCTTGTAGTTGCACGCCGACAGGCAGTAACGATCGGGCGGAAGTCGCAGGCCGCAGTGCGTTTTGATGAGCGGAAGTGGCGTGTTGTTCCGGTTACGGGCAATCTCCAGCAGCACGTCCCGCGGCGGTGGACTCGTGAACGCCTTGTCCAGGATCATCTGCGTGGCCAGCTTGACGTCGTCCAGCTCGATGACTTTTTTGCGGGCGTGGTTCGCAAACACTTTTGCATCGTCCAGAATGCACGTTACGTATCCTGGAATGGGAAAGTTCATTGAAGCGTTTTTTGTATCAAGAATCAAGAATTGTATGACTTACTGTAAGTAAACTCCAACAACTGGTTGATGACCCGCGGTTCATAGTCCGCCACGCCCAGCTCCTTCAGGATCGACATGATAACTTGGGCATCCTTCGGGATATGTTTGACCTGGCTTGAGATCTTTAACTTTTCCGATTTCTCCCGGTCGCCCTGGGATTGCGATGGCTGTGTGGAAGAGGACGTATTTTAATTTCATGAACTGCAGAACTATGTATTGTAGTTACTTACATTGTCCATCATCATCAGGGCCGTTTAATTGATCCGGTAAATGGATTTGAAACTAATTTCTGCGAAGATGCAACTTTTGCTTACTCAAGCTGAGTTTGTTGAATAAACAAATTCGTAAACACAAATGACAGCTCGTAAAAATGATTGGTAGCAAAATTAGACTTTAATTTTGCTACCACTCTAGTGTTGCCTAAGGGCATTTCCACCGCAGGGACCTAATTGCGTTGCAAAGCTAATTTGGCACCCGCGTCAAGCCCACCGCGGTACTTGTGCGAGAGCTAATTTAGGTTCGAGTTCATCCGTGTTCATCCGAATCTAAACAAAACTCAGGTTAGCTCCGGGATCTACCGGCAGCAAATCGTCTGACGGATGGTTTTTTCAAGCAAAACAATGTAATTGGGCCAATGTGAGTTTGTAAACATAGAGTTTATCCTGCTCACGTCAGTAAATGTTTACATTAGGAGTGATGATTGATTTTTCGATTTCAATTATTCGAGTTTGGAGATATTTTCCCTTCCGTGCCTGCAAGTTTACGCATGAAAAATGACTTTTGGTAATCTGGGGTGATGCAGTTTAGTTTTTTAGGTCAGATTGGGGCTGTGTTTGTTTAATTTTGGTCAACGCATTGTCGATCTACTGCCGGACATGGAAGAGACAAGTCATTTGTATTGAGTTAAAAGCAAAATTCAAGCATAATATTTTAAATAAGCCAATACGGATTTGAAAACAAGCAATCCTAGCAATCCTGATCTTAATTTCGTGAATTCTTAAATTCTTAATTTCTTAAATTCTTAAATTTTTAAATTCTCAAATTCTTAAATTCTTAAATTCTTAAATTCTTAAATTCTTAAATTTTTAAATTCTTAAATTCTTAAATTCTTAAATTCTTAAATTCTTAAATTCTTAAATTCTTAAATTCTTAAATTCTTAAATTCTTAAATTCTTAAATTCTTAAATTCTTAAATTCTTAAATTCTTAAATTCTTAAATTCTTAAATTCTTAAATTCTTAAATTCTTAAATTCTTAAATTCTTAAATTCTTAAATTCTTAAATTCTTAAATTCTTAAATTCTTAAATTCTTAAATTCTTAAATTCTTAAATTCTTAAATTCTTAAATTCTTAAATTCTTAAATTCTTAAATTCTTAAATTCTTAAATTCTTAAATTCTTAAATTCTTAAATTCTTAAATTCTTAAATTCTTAAATTCTTAAATTCTTAAATTCTTAAATTCTTAAATTATTAAATTCTTAAATTCTTAAATTCTCAAATTCTAAAATTCTTAAATTCACAAATTCTTAAAATCATAATTTTTTAAATTCCTGATTTTGAATACTGTTGCGACCGCCAAGATGGGAACACTGCCACGCGGTGCATTGGCGACGGTGTAATTGGCCGATACCGCACCGACTGTCAACGCGCGAGAAAAGGGAGACGAAAAGTGCGTGTGTGACGCCCAGTCAAAACGAACCACGCTGGGCAAGTCACCATTGCAAAAGTTCGTTCGAGTAGGAAAAGTAGTTTGAGTGCGGGAAATTAAAGTTTCGGATAGTTTTGCGAAAAAAGGAAGTGTTTTGGTGTAGGAGAAAGTTGGATTTATTGAAAGGTCAGCTCTGCACACCTGTAAGTAGGAAAAAGGAAGAATAATTAGTTATTTGGGATGAAATGTTGACGATAATTACTTACCCAGGATTCCAAGCGAACCTCCGACGAATCTACCGTGCCTAGATGCTAGTTTGTTCCTTGCTGCAAACCTGTAAGTAAAGAAGAAATCTATAAAAATGTAAAACTAAGATTAAAATACTTACCAGAAGTTGCAAGCAACCAACAATCCGCCACCGGTACCAGGAACCGTCACTGAGGGTGATTTGTACCTGTAAGTAAACCTAAAACAAAAAGGAAAAAAATGTTAATAAAAACTTATACACTAATGTAGGACGAGTGGAAAGGAGAAGATAAGGAAGAGAGGAAGGAAGGGGTGAAGGAAGGAGTTTGGAAAGCGTAGAAGGAAGACCAATTAAGTGAGTAAACTTAAACCTAGAATGTAAACAAAAAACTTAAAATATACTTACTTCTAGTTTTGAAGCTGCTACGTAAAGCTGCTGATCAAAAATTTGGTTGTTTTAATTACCACCCGAACAATCTTCAAAATTAATTGCGGGTTCGGTAATCCTCTCCACGATGGCCGACGAAAATCCGGACTACACCGAGACTCCCTGCTCAACCTGTAAAGAGGTGTCGACCGAGGATGAGCTGATGGTTGGCTGCGATTGCTGCAAACTGTGGTTCCACGCTCGGTGCGTCAACCTCAATCCGGCTGACAAGAAGTCGGGGAAGAAGTGGTATTGTCCGGACAAGGACTGCCAAAAGAAGAAGAAGACTAAGAAGTCTGTGGAGGTACCGCTTCCATTGCCGCCCGAGTTGCAAGAAAAGTTGAAAGCTTTGGAAGAAACTCGGAAGCGCATGGAAGCGGAACAAGAGATGGAGCGAATCCTGAAGGAGAAGGAGCTCGAAATGGCTGTCTACCTTCAGGAGCGCCGGATGAAGATCGACATGGAACTCCGAGAGAGGGAGTTCAAGCAGCGAGAGGCGAACCTAGAGGCGGAGATGCAGAAGAAGGAGGAACACCTGAAGCGGATCCAGAAGCTGGAGACCACATTTCGGGACAAAAGCGCCTCCATCGACAAGCTGTTGCAAAACAGCAGCACTCCGCTGCGAAACCCAGAAGTCAAACCATTGACAACGGAAAACCTGGGAAAACACGACAATGGCTCTGGGGGCACACCGAGCAAACCGGCTTCCAAGAAGACGTCCAGCCGCTCTTCGTCGGGGTCCAGCACTACCAGTTCCGTCAGTGGCAAAGGCGAGGCCGATACGAAAGGTGATGGAAACGACGAGAAGTCGGTCAAGCCGGGAAAAGCTGAGGATTCTGGAGAGAAGCCAGACGGGCTGGGGCAGCACGGTTCGGGTCCAACGAAGGCCCAGCGAGCTGCAAGACAAGGGCTGACAAGGAAGCTGCCAGACTTCCACGGCAAACCAGAAGAGTGGCCATTGTTCTTCGCGGCCTACCAAGCGTCGAACGAAGCCTGCGGGTACACGGACGTGGAAAATCTCGTGCGCCTACAGGACTGCCTGAAGGGCAGAGCGCTCGAGGAGGTGCGTGGACAGCTCATTCTGCCCAAGTCGGTTCCGCGTGTGATCGCCAAGCTTCGCCAGATCTACGGCCGCCCAGAAGTGCTGCTGCAAAGCCACCTGCAACGAGTGCGCAAGCTGGAGCCGCCGAGAGCGGACAAGTTGGGATCGTTCATCCCGTTCGGCAATGCAGTGGAACAATTGTGCGAACACATCGAGGCCGCAGAACTAACGGCGCATCTGGTCAATCCGATCTTGATCCAGGAACTCGTCGACAAGCTTCCGGACGGGGAGAAGAGGAGTTGGGTGCACTACAAGCGCAAGAAGCGCGAGGTGAATCTGCGTACACTCACCAACTTTCTCTCGAAGATCGTCGAGGACGCGTGCGAGGCGACGGTCAACCTGGACTACAAACCGGACGTCAGAGCAGCGTCGGGATCGAGCGGCCGAAGCCGAAACAAAGAGAAAGCCGCACTGTTCAACCATAGCGTTGCAGAGGAATCTACAGAGCGGCGAGAGCAGAAACAGCAAAGGCCGTGCAAGGCGTGCCAGTGCACGGACCATCGGCTGTGGAACTGCGAGGACTTCAAGAAGCTGCCCTACGAAGATCGATCGAAGATGGCGACGAAGTGGAAGCTTTGCCAACGCTGCCTGAATGACCACGGCGGCCAATGCAAGCTCAAACTTCGCTGCAACGTCGGAGAGTGTCGCGAGCCGCACAATGCTCTGCTTCATCCGGAGACGAGGGCAGTCGGCATGAACGCACACATTACGTCCACGAGTCCCGTGCTGTTCCGGATGCTCCCGGTAAAAGTCTACTGCGGTGAGAGATCAATGATCGTGCTCGCTTTCCTCGACGAGGGTTCGTCCCTCACCCTGATCGAAAGTGGTCTAGCCGACCGTTTGGGGCTGTTGGGGACGAAGGAGAAGCTCACCATCAAGTGGACGGCCAACATCACGCGAGTGGAACAACATTCGAGGCGGACAAATATTTGGGCGTCGGCGATCAACGGGACGAATGGCGAGAAGCTGCTGCTGCAATCTGTCCGCACGGTGGACAAGCTGATGTTGCCACGCCAAACACTTAATGCTGCTGAAGTATCGTCACACTACGATCACTTGCGCGGGCTTCCGATGGATTCGTACGACGGTCGGCCAGGAATGCTGATCGGGTTGAATAACATTCATTCGTTCGCACCGCTGGAAACGAAGGTCGGCACGATTGTCGATCCGGTGGCAGTCCGGTGCAAGCTCGGCTGGACGGTCTACGGACCGCGGGATGCAGAGTCGGCGGGCGCGAGCTGTTTCCTCGGATGCCACCAAGAAGTGACGAACGAGGAGCTGCACGATCTTCTCAAAAGCCACTATTCGCTGGAAGAAGCGGTGGTGACTGTGCAGCGGGAGTCGGTCGAGGATCAGCGGGCGAGGAAGATAATGGAGGAAACTACACGTCGCGTGGGTGACCGCTTCGAGACCGGACTGCTGTGGAAGACCGACGACGTCAAGTTCCCGAACAGCTACCCGATGGCTGTGAAGCGGATGAAGCAGCTGGAGAAGAAACTTGAGCGTTCGCCGGAATTATACAACAACGTCAAGAAGCAGATTCTGGACTACCAGGCCAAGGGATACGCGCACGAAGCCACCGCGGAGGAACTGAACGAAAGGGATAACAACAAAGCGTTCTACCTGCCGCTCAACGTGGTGGTGAACCCGAAGAAGCCGGGGAAAGTTCGGCTGGTCTGGGATGCGGCCGCGACGGTAGATGGAGTCTCTCTCAATTCGATGCTGATGAAGGGACCAGATCTGCTCGTGCCACTGGTGTCGGTGATCTATGGGTTCCGCGAACGACGGGTTGCTTTCGGCGGGGACATCCGTGAGATGTACCACCAGCTGAAGATTATCTCCGGGGACAAGCAAGCTCAACGCTTCCTCTTCCGGGACAACATCAAAGAAGAGCCGAAAGTGTACGTGATGGCCGTCGCTACATTCGGGTCGAAGAGTTCACCGGCGTCGGCGCAGTACGTGAAGAATCGCAATGCGGAAGAGCATGCTGGTCAGTATCCGGACGCTGTGGCAGCGATCATCAATCGGCTTTACGTCGATGACTACTTTGACAGCGTCGACACCGTTGAGGAAGCTGTCAAGCGAGCGAAGCAGGTAAGCCACGTCCACAAAAAAGGTGGCTTCGAGATTCGCAACTGGGTGTCCAACTCGCCGGAAGTGCTGACTGCTCTGGGCGAAGAGAAACCGATGAGTCCGGTGCTGCTGAACCAGGACAAGCAAACACCCAGCGAGCGCGTACTCGGCGTGCGGTGGGACCCGGAGATGGACGAATTCGCCTTCACCGTGATGCACCGCGAAGAACTGATGAAGTACCTGAAAGAGGGGAAAAGGCCAACCAAACGGATCGTTCTGAGCTGCGTGATGGGATTTTTTGATCCACTCGGCCTGCTGTCGCCGTTCACAATCCACGGGAAGATCATCATCCAACATTTGTGGCGGACCGGTTGCAGATGGGACCAAGACATTGACGATGAAGTCTGGGTTCTGTGGAAGCGGTGGACGGCACTGCTGCCGGAAGTCGAAGCGCTTCGGTTCCCACGGAGCTACTTCGGCGATGCGATGTCCACGTCGGTCGAGAGTCTCGAGCTGCACATCTTCAGCGACGCGAGCGAGCTGGCCTACGGTTGTGCGGCGTATCTACGCGCGGTCATCGACGGCCAAGTTCACTGCAGTCTCGTCATGGCGCGATCGAAGGTGGCACCGCTGAAACGACAATCAATTCCACGACTGGAGTTGATGGCGGCGTGCATGGGAGCGCGCATGAGCCAGCAGATCCTCGGAACTCACACGCTGCAGATCGACCATACCGTTTTCTGGACCGACTCGAGAACCGTCCTTGCGTGGCTGCACGCAGATCCCTACAAGTACAAGCAGTTCGTCGCCTTTCGGGTCGGAGAGATTCTGGAACTGACGAGACTGGACGATTGGAGATGGGTGCCTTCCAAGAAGAACATCGCGGACGTTCTCACGAAGTGGGGACCTGGACCGCCACTGCAGAACGATTCGGAATGGCGGGTGGGTCCGGCGATACTGTTCGAGCAGGATGACCACGACTCACGACCTGAGCAGATCGAGGAGACGAACGAAGACGCACGAGGCTTGGTACTGTTCCACGGGACAGTCAACGTAGAAGCGGTCTCGACGTGGACAAAGCTGGTGAGGGTGACTGCAACGGCGGTACGCTTCATCGAAAATTGTCGTCGCAGAAAAGACGGCCGTCCGGTACTGACTGCAAAGGCCACGAGTCGCCTAGCCAAGCTGGTTAAAGCGCAGCACGAGACGGAGGTCCAACCGCTGCAACAAGACGCGCTGCAGAAGGCCGAGAGGATTCTGTGGAAGCAAGCGCAGTTCGAGAGCTTCCCCGACGAGATGAGCGTGCTGACGAAGAACCTACAACTGAAGCAGGGTGAGTTGCCAGAGAAGATCGAGCGGTCAAGTCCACTCTACAAGCTGCTGCCGGTGCTCGACGAGGATGGGGTTCTGCGCGTTCGTGGGAGGCTGGAGAAGAACGAATCGATCCCGTTCGACAAGCGATTCCCGATCATCCTGGGTCGAAAACACGCCGTCACCAAGAAGATCATCCAGCACTACCACGAGAAGTACGGTCACGCGAATCGGGAGACCGTGTTCAACGAGCTGCGCCAGAAGTTCTGGATTCCAAACGCACGGGCTGCGATCCTGGAGGTCGTAAAGGAGTGTGTGTGGTGCAAGGTGAACCGTTGCGTGCCGTTCGTCCCAACAATGGCGCCGCTTCCGGTCGAACGCACTGCAGCAACCATGCGACCGTTCAGCGCGGTAGGCGTCGATTACTTGGGACCGGTCGAAGTCACGGTGGGGCGCCGCAGAGAGAAACGCTGGATCGCAGTCTTCACGTGCTTAGCGGTCAGGGCGGTGCATCTCGAAGTGGTCCATAGCCTCACCACGCAATCGTGCCTGATGGCCCTCCGGAGGTTCGCGTGCAAACGCGGCGTTCCCGAGAAAGTGTTCTCCGACAACGCTACGTGCTTTCGGGGAGCGGACGCGGCGATGACGAAGGAGATCAACAAGGAGTGCGCGGAGCAGATGACGTCGCCGACCATTTCATGGTCCTTTATTCCACCTGGGACGCCCCACATGGGCGGGGCCTGGGAACGGATGGTGCGATCGGTGAAGGAGACGTTGCACTTGACGACGGACGAAAGCTGACCGACGAAATTCTCTCGACATCTTTGGCCGAGGCCGAAGACATGATCAACACTCGGCCGTTGACGTACGTCCCTCAAGATTCCGCTGAAGAAGAAGCCATCACGCCAAACCACTTCCTGCGCGGGACGGTAACGAGCGCGGACCTCAAAGTGGACGAGACGGTGGACACCGCTGCTGCACTGCGAGATGTCTACAAGCGGAGTCAGCAGCTGGCGGGCAAGATGTGGGAGCGGTGGTCGAAGGAATACCTGCCATCGCTTAACCGGCGCCCGAAGTGGTTCGAGGATCGGAAGCCGCTCGAAGCTGGAGACCTGGTGTTCGTGGTTGACGGCAAGAACCGGAAGAGCTGGGTACGAGGTCGAGTGGAGGAGGTCTTCAAGGGGTCGGACGGACGAGTTCGGCAAGCGGACGTGAGGAGTGCGGACGGGAAGGTCAACAGGAGAGCCGTGGCGAACTTAGCGGTGTTGGAGATAATGGACGGTAAATCCGACGTGCTGGAATGCCCGACGGATGTTACGGGCTGGGGTGTTGCGACCGCCAAGATGGGAACACTGCCACGCGGTGCATCGGCGACGGTGTAATTGGCCGATACCGCACCGACTGTCAACGCGCGAGAAAAGGGAGACGAAAAGTGCGTGTGTGACGCCCAGTCAAAACGAACCACGCTGGGCAAGTCTCCATTGCAAAAGTTCGTTCGAGTAGGAAAAGTAGTTTGAGTGCGGGAAATTAAAGTTTCGGATAGTTTTGCGAAAAAAGGAAGTGTTTTGGTGTAGGAGAAAGTTGGATTTATTGAAAGGTCAGCTCTGCACACCTGTAAGTAGGAAAAAGGAAGAATAATTAGTTATTTGGGATGAAATGTTGACGATAATTACTTACCCAGGATTCCAAGCGAACCTCCGACGAATCTACCGTGCCTAGATGCTAGTTTGTTCCTTGCTGCAAACCTGTAAGTAAAGAAGAAATCTATAAAAATGTAAAACTAAGATTAAAATACTTACCAGAAGTTGCAAGCAACCAACAATCCGCCACCGGTACCAGGAACCGTCACTGAGGGTGATTTGTACCTGTAAGTAAACCTAAAACAAAAAGGAAAAAAATGTTAATAAAAACTTATACACTAATGTAGGACGAGTGGAAAGGAGAAGATAAGGAAGAGAGGAAGGAAGGGGTGAAGGAAGGAGTTTGGAAAGCGTAGAAGGAAGACCAATTAAGTGAGTAAACTTAAACCTAGAATGTAAACAAAAAACTTAAAATATACTTACTTCTAGTTTTGAAGCTGCTACGTAAAGCTGCTGATCAAAAATTTAGTTGTTTTAATTACCACCCGAACAAATACAATTTTTGACAAAAATAATGTTTTTGAATGTTAGAATTTTGAGTTTTTCGTAAATTTATATTTTCAAATTTCTTAATTTAAAAAAAAATTCTGGAGTTTTTTTTGAAAAGGTCCAATAAACCAAATTTACAGTTTTTGCTTTTTTAATGTTTTTTAATACCCCTGACTCAAGGCGGTTTCAAAAACACCCAAAAAGCAAAAACTGGAAATTTGGTTTATTGGACCTTTTTTTTAAAAAAAAAACTCCAGATCTGTTTTTCAAAATTCTGCAAGAGATTTGGCGGGTATTTTCAATATCATTATATCCAATACAATATTATTAAAACGTTTGTCGCATACAAAAAGGAAAATTCTTGATATATATTTGAATTTTAATACATAATTCAAAAATGTTTTATTTTTCTGTGATGATTTGCTTATATCAAAAATCGGTGGATGATTATTTTTTATTTAAAAAATACTTAATAATGATAAAATACACAATTTTTCAATTTAATTAAGTCGTTTTGAACCAAATTACTAATTTCTTCAATATTCATTCAAATTTGATAATCAAAATTAATGCAACTTCAACCAAACAAAGACAAATGATTCTAAAAATCGCTGAAAACATTAGCCACCGGCAGCTCGGGGACTTCTCGAGCACCTATCTTGGCTACTCGACGGATCCCCGATGAACTTTTTCTTCGCTGAATGAACTCGAAGGCTAATTTAGCTTTAGCTTTGCTACCCGCGGTGCGAAAGTTGGGGTGCAAACATGTCGGGAGCAAATCGGATGAACTTTTTTAAAAATTTGAAAATGATATTTTATTGATGTAAGTAAACATTTAGGACATATGATGCAATTGGAAGCATGTTCTATCATGCTAGAATGTAGTTTTATTGATTTCGATCAACAAAACGGCTAGAATTTGAAAATAAATAAATTAGATCCTTGAAAATAAATAAATTAGATCCCCGCGGTGGGCTTGATTCGGTAGCCAAATTAGCTCCCAGCGGTGCGGAAACGTGCATTAGGTACGGAGCAAAGCTAAAACTGGGGATCCAACCGATAGGTTTGCCACGCAATTAGATCTCTGCGGTGGAGATGCCCTAATGGCTACCAATTGAGAGCGTTACGTTACATTACGTTGTGTTACGTTACTTACGTTATTACCCACTGAGAAATTTAACGCCCCGTTCGGCTCTAATCAGCCCGATTTTATTTTACCATCAGACTGATCAGGGCGTTACATTTCTCGGTGGGTATTTGTCTCATTATAATGACGAGGAATTCAAAAGGGCGCATCCACAGGCGAATCTTAATCGCTCCCATTTTTAAATTAAATAATTTTTTACTTATTTGTCAACGCATTGATTGAGCAACTTTAGTAAGCAGTCTTCTTGCGTTGATACGTGGTAGCTATGTTCAAGAAATGTTTTGACTTTACAAACACGGTGAATTGTACAGGCGATTTCGAATGTAAAAATTAGCTAATTTTACGAATGTATGAGTATATTTTAGAAAGAAAAATGAAACATAAATAAACCCAGACTCAAATCACTTTGCTTGCAATGCCTGAATCGTGACGCAACCTAGATCCATAATTTGAATGTATTCCGAGCCTCCACCCTGAAGACGGAAGCAGCAGTCCTACAAAGACAAAAAATAATAAAAGTTAAACGGTTATTTAAACTAAGCAAATCTTTAAACCTTACCCCAATCTTGTCGCAAATTGTACTCTTCTGCTTATCAGTGAGTCCATCGTGCATAATAATAAAATCCGTGAGCTGCTCAAACAGCTGGCCCACGCTGTACGCGTCATGGGTCAAACCTTTCACGTAGTCCTCAAGCTTGCTGTAATTGGACGTCTTGCACACCGACACAAAGTCTTCCAGGTACTTCCGCGGGACCACACCCGACATCTCCAGGATATCCGAGTGTTCAATTTTAGCCTCCTTTCCCTTCAACCGGTGGCACGATTGCAGCGTGGTAATCGCCCTTCGCAAATCTCCGCCGGATATATCCACAATGTCCTGGTACGCCTGATCCTCCACCTCGACCGTCTCCTGGTCACAGATGAACCGCAACCGTTCGATGATTTTTTCCTGCCTCAACGGCTTAAACCGGAACTTGGTGCAACGCGACGTGATCGGTTCGATAATCCGAGACACGTAATTACAAACTAAGCAGAACCGTGTCGTCTTGGTTTCTTTCTCCATTGTCCGGCGGAGCGCGGCCTGAGCCGCGTGGGTCATGGCATCGGCCTCGTCCAGGATAACGATCTTGAACGGTGGACACGGCTTTCCATCCGGCCGGGTTCCACTTGCAGCCAACTGGGCAAACGTTTTCACCTTGTTCCGGATGACGGCAATACCGCGATCGTCCGAGGCGTTTAGCTCCAGAATGCGCTCCTTGAACATGTCCCCAAACAGCTGTCGGGCCGCCGCCAAAATCGTACTGGTTTTACCCGTTCCAGGCGGTCCGTACAGCAGCAGATTCGGCAGATCGGCCGTCGACAGAGATTCGCGCAAAACGGCCACTACCTCGCCCTGCTCCACCACGTCGTCCACATTCTTTGGTCGACTAAAATAAGAAACACAAAATGTTAGAAGCATCTTCTGGACCGGATTCCCAAACCACAACTTACTATTTTTCAACCCAAGGGACGGAATGTGTCTTGCTGCGTTTTTCCACGGGTTGTCCGTCGCCAGTTGTGGTATCGCCGGCTTTGCCAGTTTTGAAAAATGCGTGCATTTTTACTAATTTCACCAATCGAGCTCTAAATTTAACAGAAAACGAACAACTGATTTGAAACGGGTTAGATTTCCAAGATTTCGCGTGATGATGATTGAAAACAACACTTTTTTGATGACAGAAGCCGGCCGTGCGGAATGCGCGCGAATTTTGAAGGGTGACGTTACGGTGCGTTATGTTGTGAATAATTTTGTGGAAGCAAGGTTGCCAGATGAACAGCCAGAATATTGAGAATATCTGTAAAATAAAGAAAATGAATACAGTGAAACCTCTTTTTACGCGGTGCGTTACGTTTTCCTAATTAAATTAGAATTAAATTTGTAGGGGTTTTCAGTTCTACAATACGCTTTTTTCAGTTTTTAAGTCAGATTATTTTCCGAGTGGGTAACAGGTACCACACTGTACCTGCTGTACTTCGACCGCGGCACCGTCAAGATTCAAGAACTGCGGCAGACTAAGACCGACGACCTAAGACGTTGGACGGTTTTTGGGTAATCTGGTGGTTTTACACCAAGAACCCGACGGACGTAGCGCAATGCCATCGTTGCCAGAAATTTGGCTCGCGGAACTGCAACCTCCGGCCCCGCTGCGTGAAGTGCGGTGAGTCACACCTCTCGGAGGCGTGCGCACTGCCACGAAAGGCGGACTTGGGGGACAAGGCAGAGCAAACCAAGCCGCGCGTAAAGTGCGCGAATTGTGACGGCAACCATACCGGCAAATATCGGGGATGCGTTGTGCGCAAGGTCTACCTCGAGGAGCAGGAAAAGAGGAAGAAGAAAGCAGTACCGTAAACTGGGGTCAATCGGGACACATGGGGCGAATTGGGACAGCAGTTTTAACCATGTTGTAGCACAATATTTTGATTTTTTTTATTAGTTTCGGTTAGAACAGACTCAGGCCAACAAAATGTGTACATCCATTTCCAAATTTAAAAGCTTTAAGTGCTCTAAAAACTGCTGTCCCTATTCAGACTGTAGTCCCGATTCACCCCAGATTACGGTAGCGTCCCACCCTCCTCAGCGAAGTACGAGCGCAGCCGTTCCTATAGCTGGACAGCTTACGGTTCCAGCGAAAAACTCAGCGTTCCCTCCTGGTTGGGGGCGTTCGTTCGCCAGCGTGGTCGCTGCCGGTAGCGGCAGTACGGTCCAGCAAGAAGTCACCGGGGAAGTTCTCTTCACCCTGCCGGAGTTCTTTGCTCTCGCGGGGGACGCGGTTTCGGAGCTGCTGGAACAAGGCGGAACAATTCCTGGCCCTTGGGGAACTGATGATCAAACACATCTACAATGGATAAATAACCTGTGATCTAGATATAAGCTTTCTCTTCCTCTATCCTCTTTCCTTTGCAATTTCTGTAAGTTTTTTTTCTTACTCTTGCTAGTGCCTTAGTTAAAGAAATAATTGTTCCAAAATGGATTATGATGCAACACACAGCTGAAAGGAACTCCAAAACTCGGTTATGCACTTCAAAATAACTCATTGAATCTTGATTATTCACCAATAAAACCGAATTGAAATTGAAAATTTAAAAACGCCTTTTGAAGCTTGTAAAAATATTCTACGGTTTAAGAGAAATCGACGAAATAAAAGCATAACGCCACCGCGTAAAAAGAGGTTTCACTGTACAAAGTGGATTCGCTAATTCGAATGGAATGTTCGGAAATTGTCGAACAATGGTGTTGAAACGTCAAAATCAGTTTGGCAACTGGTTTTGAAACTTGGGTGCTTTTTAATTCAAATACGTTCGAATTAGCGTGCATTCCAATAAGCGGACATTCGAATTAACAAATCCGCTCCAGGTTTTATTTACTCAAACCCCGACGGTTTGACACGAACTGTTGTCAAACGAATGGGGTCACTTTTTAGTTTGACACCCCTTTTACAAGGAGTTCACACACACTACCAATCGTTTGTTTCGAAAGTGTGCGTGAGCGCCGTGTAAAAAGTGACAGTTGGCAAGACAGTTAGTCACGTACAAACTAAAGAATGTCAAACGAAAAGTGACTAACCACCGGGGGTTGAGTGCAGGCCTGCAAAATGTTTCCAACCCAGCGTACACATGAAGCAAACCAAAATGTCAGTTCACTGCTAGCATGTGACTGTAAGCCTACTGTGTCCGTTCAACCACTGCCGCCTGACTCGTGCCGGTCAGCTGCTGGAGAATGAGAGACGTGAAAAAATGAGCTACACTCACTCAATTCGTGTCGTATGACTGACTCGTAAAATCCTCTCTAAACACTATTTTGACTATTTTTAAACAATTGAATGGTTCTAGACTGTGCAAAACACTTAAAACAACCATAACTTATATTCAAAATTACATGCGTGGAAATGTAATTACAAACTTTTTGTGTAAAAACTTGATTCTTTATGTGTGTGCGTGCAACGTCGAATGAGCGTTGGTCGACTACTGCCTCGCATTGCAGCTGCTCAGTGAGCTAGGACACTCACGACTGAGTCGGGTTTGTTTATGTCACGGTTTTGGGGTTCAGTGAAAGGATCTGAAAAAATCGTGTTTGCGTCGCCGATTTTCGCGTCAGGACCCCTGACATTTTCAGCTCTGGTTGAGTGTATATTAGGGTGATCCAAGTTCGGGCTTTCCCCTGAAATCAAAAATTGACCCATCACTACACAGTGGTCTGAAAAGTGAAATTAGCAGGAAAAAAATATTGCTGCTTCGGGGGAGCATTTCAGAGCTTTGGTGTCAAAGGAACATTTGATCAGTACAAAATTCTACGACGTTTGGTCATGACGATAGTAGGTTGGTCCTAAATTTTCTTAGTTTTTCAAAATCTTTCGCTGCACCCTGATGAGATAGGGACATACTTTATTCGGCAGTTTTGTAGCGCTAACCATTCTGAACAACTTTGCTGAAGACTCCAAAATTCTATCTCTTAATCTGTTCAGTCTTTTTTTTTTTGCTCGTGTTGTCATCTCGCGTGCTTGGAAGTTTTTGACGGATGGAGGTGGAGGAATCCTCCGAGGAGGAAGATTTTCGTCCCGTCCGCGGGAATCGGAATCGGAAGCGAAAGAAGTCCAGCGAGGTCACTGAAATCGGCATCGAAGAAGAAAAGTTGAGAAAACCCTGCTCAATAGCAACAAATTCAGCGCGCTTTCGGGCGACAAAAACAACAACAATGCCAGCCCAGCAGGAGGAGGAGACGCGGTTCCAGCACCCAGCCAGTCGGCAAGTAAACAAAAGCAACCACCTTTGGTGGTGAAGAACACCACGGATTTTTACAAGCTCATGGCGATAGTGGAAAGTTGGAAATTTGGTTTCAATCCGATTTACAAACTAACCCGAGGAGGAAGGCGGAGAAGCAGAGTCCAGCAGTTCCGGTGTTCACGCCGGCGGAGTTCCCTCCGTTGCCGGGTGCAGTTCCGGACGGAACATCGAAGGATCGCCCTCGCCCCGCAGGAAAAAGCCAAGGAAACAGTGGCTTTTCGAGACGGTGGAGCCACGAAGGAGGAAGCCGGGGAGGTGCTCTACAGTTCGGCTGAGCTGTGGGGCATTTTCTCCGAGTACATCGGCAGGTTCAAGACCTGTAAGACCCGCTTGGATCAAGTAACCCTGGTCAGTTACATGATCTCCAAGTATGGAGTTTAAGGAGTTGTTTTTTTTTTGTTATGTATTAGTTATTTAACGATCCTCGGTCCCAACCTGGTCACAGCACCTAAAAGGACCTAATTAAAATAAGTTATGAATAAAAAAATCTGTTCATTCTACAACATATTATAAAAAAATGCTTGGGCTACCCTACAAAAATGGTTTTTATTCTATAACTTTCTTGCATTATTTTTGGTAATTTTGGTGTCTTTGGAACATATTTGGAGGACTAAAAACGCGTCCTTTGACGAAGGAACGAAGTCGCTAGCTTGTTTTGTTTAAAAGTTAGAGCAAATTTACATTTTCAAATGAGCCTTTTTCAAATGTTTGTTTTTTTTTTTTGGTGGAAACCAAATGACATTTTGTTTGTTGCATTTGAAAGCTTAAGACTTCTTCTTTACGATGATGTAAAAATCTCAAGAGGGTATTTTCGATAACTCAAATAAAAATTGTTTAAAGATTTTTATTTTTAGATATATTTAATAAGTGAAATGGCAATTTTATATAAAAATCGAAGTTTCAAACGTTTTTGGTGCCTTTATTTAGCTTATATATGATTAGGAAAACTCCCAGACATTAAAGTATTAAGATAATAAAGCCGAAATTAAACAAAGTGACGTATACGCCCAATTGGGTACTAAAGCCCTGTGTAAATTTTTATGTACATTGGTAAAAAACTCGATTAAAAACCATTTCTGATTACTTTTTTTCATTTTAATGCAATTTTTTTCGACTAGACAACATTTTTTCAATGCATCAACTATGGTCCCCTTGGAACGAGCTGTAGGAGTAGGAGCTTTTCTTTCAAGAAGGACCGTGAGGTTAATTTTTCAAAATTGGTTTAAAAATCCATTTTAAACTCTTTGTGGTCGTACAAAGGGTCATTGTACTCAGAAAAATAAGCTTTATCGCTGTAAACAATAATATCAGCAATCTAAGCTTCATTTTAGGACCCAACTGAAAAAAAAAATTATTACACTTTTGACACCAAAGCTCTAAATTGCTTCCCCGAAGCAGCAATATTTTTTTCCTGATAAATTTCACTTCTCATACCACTGGCAGTGCAAGACACCCGAGGAACAGATTGACGTGATGGCACACTTGTTGACACAAGGCACGAGAAAATGATCATCTAAGTCGGTTTTTATTTATACTTTTATTATTTTTGTCGATTTTTGTACTTTTGATCCTCGTTCGAAGCACCTAAAAGGACCTAATAAAATAAGTTATGAAGAAAAAAAAATAAATAACTGATGGAACAAATAATCAAAATTGTTCAAAAGACTTCAGATTTCATAGTTTTGTACAACGGTTTATGAAAAAGTGCCTAAAATATTGAAAAATTGTAAAAAATACGCTTCAGCTCTACTAGGGGGTCCACTAATGTTAAAAATACCCTAAAATGGAGATTTCCCAATGGGTGACAATAAAAAAAAATCGACATCGGGGATACCCCCCTGATGTTCCTTAGCCAAAAATAAGTAACTGTGAAAATTTTGCGCGAAATCGGTTAAGGGTTAAGGGTCGCTTTTTATCGTTGAAGATAGTGAACAGAATTTTTTTCATATTAAATCGTCAGGGTAAACTCGGATCATTTTGTGGTCTTCGACAAAGTTGTTTGTCAAACTAAAATTTCACATAGGAATCTCACACTTGACAATTATCCGACACATTTAACGCCACCGCTTTGGCGAACTTTTATTTTTTTTGCTTTTCCCAATAGGGGAAAGTGGGGCAAGTGTAACAAGCTAAGGAAATGCTCGTTATAACCCATTAAAAAAATAAAAAATCTGTCAGATTTTATTCTAATCATTTTTTTCTAGGTCTTGACTAAGACTTTGTTAGAAAAAGTTTTTTAAAAATCCAGTTTTTTAATGTAAAAAATTGATTTTAAAATTTTTGATTTTCCGTACGCTCTACTCAACTAGTGGGGCAAGACGAACAACCCGTTGGGGCAAGAGGAACAATGCATGAAAAAAGCATGTTAATTTGCTAACAATTGAACTGTTATCACTTAGATACATCAGATTAGAATGTATTTGAAATGTTTCTTCCATTTTTAGATCAAATAATAATATTTTACTAAAAATTTTATTGTTTTTACAAAAAAAATATTACTTAGATGATAAATAGTAAATTTTCTTAATATCACTTTATTTTGTATGGACATTTTTTTTAACAATTGTTTATCATTTTTTAAGTACTATCATGTATTTATTTCTCAATAAAATATGTTGTTGCAACAATTAGTATTTTTTTCCATACTAAAAATCCATATGGTACACTTGCCCCACCTGAACAAGATTTTTTAAAAGCTCTCAACAAAAATAACCAAAAGTTAAATCATACTTCGTTATAGGTGCATGTCATTGGTAGGGACACTACTGATCTAGGAAAAATAGCATTTTGATAAAATGAGCCTTAAAACGAACCCTAAGCCTTATTTTGTACTTTCCAAATATTATAAGAAAACAAAGGTTTTGAAAAAAATCACTAAATCTTATACCCCGTGGCGTTTACGTCGTTTTGGCGAATATGTGGTAGTAGAATCAGCTAATTGCATTGCTAGCAACAATTCCTCATACTGGAAATAATCAAAATTGTAAAAATTACTGCCGTACGAGCAATTGTTCCTCTTGCCCCATATGGTCGTCTTGCCCCACCTTCCCATACGTTTTTTTTAGTTTTCCCATCCAAACTTTAACGATAAAGAGCGATTCGGCTCAAAATTGGCACAGTTTCCCATTTTTAGCTAAATAATCAAGCACGGGGTATCTCTTACGATTTTCCAAATTTTTCATTTTTTTTTGCTTGTTACCCTATTGCCCAGTCTCAATTCTCAAGTTCTTGCAGTGTGGATTTGCGAGTTGGATTTCTTTTGAGTGAACATTGAATAGTTTATCTTTCGTGAGTTATATTTAACATACATATATTTCTATTATATTACATTTTCTGTATTTTGAAAAAAAATCAATATGACTAGTGAACGAATATGACATATTCCATTTTGGGATGATGTTGAAAACAAAAAATGAATGCAATAATTTCTGTTGATATCGTACAAATCTGAACTCTTCCAATGGCTAATTTAGAGCTTCTTTCCTTTTTTATCAAATATAATAATTTCAATCAATATTCACAATACTAGCTCGGTAAGAAATCTTTCTAGAATACTTTCTTTCCTGTGGTGTAGGGGTAGAATGATATTTCCGGATAAGGCAACGAGGAGAAACGGTCGTTTGCGGTGATCGCACGAGTACAGATAAATAGGAGTTTGCTGTTTAAGTAGAACATCTACCATAATTGTTTTGTTTTGTTTTGATCATCACTGGCCTTGGCGCCAACTACTGCCAGTGCGTAGTGTTGTTGTAAGTGCGTTAGAAAATCTACAGTCTATAAAGCTTCCGTAAAGGTCCGGTCCCAACAACGCCACCGGAACTAGAGTATCGTGCAGACACGTGGCTTGTGGTGGGGTTTCTTCTCCACGGCCCGGACGGCTTCGTCGAACACGTCACCCAGGTTGAGTTTCTTCTTCGCGGAACACTCCACCAGTGAGTAAGCTTTGATTTTGTGCTTGAGCTTTTTGCCCTCGACCGTCGTGACAAACTTCTCGGAGCCGTGCACTCGGAGATCACTTTTGGTGCCTGGGGAGGGGGAAAAGGGAGAAGAAAAGGGTTATTTAAACTTCTTGAATTTCATGGTCATGGAGACACAAAAAAAATAACTCACCTACGAGTACAACGGGCACGTTAGGGGCAAAGTGCCTTATCTCTGGGTACCATTTTGAAATAACGTTATCGAAAGATGTCTTGCTCGATATTGAGTAGCATATGAGAAAACAATCGGTCTGCAATGATAATTGAAAAACGGCGTCAGATAAGAGGGTCAAATTGGCCAACCGAAAAAATGAAGCACGTCTTGAATAAGGACAAAATTCGATCCACAAATGAAAATTTTGATTTCGTAATTTTCTAAAGTAAGCCTCACATTTGGGTAGCTGAGGGGCCGTAGTCGCTCGTAGTCCTCCTGGCCGGCCGTGTCCCACAGCGTGAGGGCGTACTCCTTTTCGTCCACGGTGATGTTGCAGGCGTGGTTGTCAAACACCGTCGGGACGTACTCGCTGGGGAACTCGTTGCGGACGTAGGTGATTAGCAGGCACGTCTTGCCCACCATTCCGTCCCCGACGGTTGTGATCTTCAGCGGCCGCATGTTGCCCATCGTCATTGTGTGACGTCAGTCTGCGAAAATGAAAACGAGAACAAACGCAAACACAGCGAGTCAATTAAACAGTTCAAACGATCGATTATCATCGGATTTTGGAACACTTGATGTTTGTATATTGCGGGGCGTTGAAGACAATCTTGTGGCGCATACACAATAATAATAATTTGATGAACTCACGCACCGGCCAAGTGGTTACATGTGGTTTCGTTTTGATTTTGAATGATGCTGCGCCCATTAGGGGCAGGGAGCAGAATGGCCCGCCTAAGTAAAATGCGCCAAAAACCATAGAAAAACATACAAATTTATGAATTCAGTGTAGTAGGATTATGCTTTGCGATGTTCTCTTCACGCAACCTAGACTTCGGTCAAATTCGCCGAAATTCTCGGTAAATTTATCAGAAATTCTCTGATAGAGCGGCTCTATCAGAGAATTCTCCGTCAAATCTTTATCAGAGATCTCAGTCAAAATCGGTCAAATTCATTCGCCTCGGTTTTGACGTTTCTCTCTATGTATTGTGCACTCGCATTCACCGTATTTTTTTCAATTTGACATTTTGACATTTCGACATTTTGACATTTTGATATTTTGACATTTTGATATTTTGACATTTTGACATTTTGATATTTTGACAATTAAACAATAGAGGAGAAAATCGTGACGTCAGAAATGAACTCAAATCACTCAAAGTTCATTTTGTGAGTGACTTTAACATTTTGGCCTAGTTTGACAGCTACCTCGTTCCCAGGTTTTCTGTGGGAGAGAAAAGGAGGCGAATACTTTATGAAAATCATGCCTGTCAAAATTCCTAGCCTCAAAATTTTGTCGCGAGTTGCTTTTCTCCTCCATTGAACAATTGAACAAAAAATATCAAATAATTAATTGGGTAACGTAATATTTTTATGCCTCATTTCACATAATCGCTGAATGCTCCCCGTCTGAGATGACGGCTTATGCCGATAACCGCCACTTGGGGAGCAACGATCTTTGCATGAATTAGGAGTGAATTCTCGTGTACGATACAATGTTGTGCTCATGTGTGCGTCAAATTTGTTTACTTGGATGAACTTAAACCAAAAAGTTTATCAGAGAATCTCTGATAGACGATTATCAGAGATCGGTCTGATAAGCGCCAGGTTTGTGTGTTCAATGTTGTATTCTTAGTTGATGATTTTTTTTAGTTTAAAACTATTGTTTATGCAATTTAAAAAAAAGTGCTTTTCAACTACTTTTACAGGGTGCGAGGCAGAATGGGCCACCTTAGAAAACAAGCCATTTCGTCTAATAAAACGTTGAAGAGAGATAATAAATGACTTAAGGGACCTTTCTAACATAGTTTCCATGAAGCTAGGCCGCTTTTATAAAAAATAGTCACTTAACAAAACAAACAGTTTTGAAAATTCACCACCAAGTCTCTAAATGATTTGAAGGTTCCGTTGTTCAATGTGAAGTTCAATTGCCAAAGTGAATTTTATTGAAAATTTTCTGAACTATTCGGAAATTTTCCAGTTAAAATTAAACTTAAAGTTCCTATATCTAGGCTATTTTAAAAGGTCCTATAAGCTATTGTGTTTCATATGTTTATAGGATCTTTTCAAATAAAACTCTAGATATCTTGAAAACGGTGCACTTTAAAAAAAAATCTCTCGGCAGCAAATTTTTTCATTATATTTCTCTATGCCTCAAAAGTTGCGGTTTTTTGTCCTCCAAAACACATAAAATAAATAAAAAAAAAAGGCGGATTATGGTAAATTGAACGAAAAACGAAGTTGACTTTATAGCTGTCGGCCACCATTGCTAGTACCAACCACCAGGGTTGCCACAAATACAGATTTATCTGTATTTTACAGATTTTTGAGGTGATGGGGTCATACAGAATCTGTATATAAAGAAATACAGATTTTAAGAAAAACATACAGATATACAGATTTTCCCGATTTTTTATTAAAATTAAACAATTTTAATTCTTTAAATATTTTTTTTCAATTGCTGGATGAGCCCAAACATTAAATTTTAGATTGTATAGCATTTTGATGCATTAAAAACAATTAAGAATATTTTGTTTTTTTGAAAAGTTGTTTAAAAATGTCAATATAGATTCCAAATACAGATTTTCGTCCCCCTGATACAGATATACAGATTTTTGACCCTCAAAAATACAGAATCAAATGTGGCAACCCTGCCAACCACTAGTGTCTTCCTTTTTATCTACAAGGACTTCGCCGCCCTGGGCTCCTAAGTGTATGAAAGTATGGCACGGAGCGACGGCGCCGAATACCCATATTTACACAAAGAATTTTAGAGCGCCCGCCGCGGGATTCGAACCGGCGACCTCTGGATTGTGAGTCCAGTGCGCGGTCCGATTGATCCACACGGGCGGGGGCTGGACTTTTGTGAAAAAAAGATAATTTATAAATCGGCATTTTTTCCGCGCACACGTATTTCTTTCTGAATAGTCCTCATTAGGGTTAGTGAATTTTCACAATTTCGCGGACAGCGCAAAAGTCGTGAAATTTGAAGATTTCCGCGAAATCCCGTGAAATTTATCAATTATCTCAAATCCATTAACTAAAACAACAACATAATAAATGTTTCATTAAGACCTTTAACGTGAAGACTTCCATCATTGTCATGATTTTTCGTTCAAAGATATAAATTTTGCGTCGCTTTCAATATTTTGACAAAATTCCTTCAACAAGTTGTTTAGAATAGTGCCCTACACATGCTGATTCCTTTTGGTAACGATTATCCCATTCCTTGTAAAGTTATGGAAATCGTCATTAATCAATGATTGCCAACTAGGACGTCAATGGCTGTGCCACAAAATTATATAAATTTTGAAGTACATTTGATTTAGATCAAAAATTCTTTCAAGGGCTTCAAGAAGGCAACAACCGGCACATGCTGATTCCTTTTGGTGCTGAAATTCGTTCAATTGGATTTAATACAGAATATTTTATAGTGATGATCAATTTTCTTTGAAAATGATCAACGGCTTCATCTTAAATTTTTTTTTATTAGATTTCAATTCAAAAAACGTATGAACCATTCGAAGAATTGTTAGGAAAACAAACATTAACATGAAATTTATACAACTTTTACTGAGAAGTGAATGCTACTTATACTCAAATGATGTTAACAAAAATCAGTCAAAGAAGAAAAAATATACTCGGAATTTATTTTTTAATAAATTTTTTCCCATTCAACCAAAACTTGTTAAAATTGACTAAACAAGTATATTGTGATTTTTTTAAAGATTGCACAGATTTTTGAAGTTGTATTGATTTATTTTTTGAAATCAAAAGAACACATTCATTCGAAAGTAACATTCAGTGATAAAAGTCGTCTTTGATATGATATAAAAAAATAGATTGAAAAATTTAATTCCATCAGAGACGGAAAGAAAAATATTGAGAAAATAGATTACTATTTTCTTGATACTATAAACAATAGTTGTTCAGCTTTTCTTAGGAAACTAACTGAATTTAACATTATTTTCATTCGCCGTCATAACAATTTTACTATTATTTAATTTTAATTTTAACAGAAGTTGAATGATTCAAACTTAGTTTATTCAAGTTTAAAAAATAGTTTATTTTTTATTTTTAAAGTCACATTCTAAGAACATTTCAGATTTTTTCTTAGCTTGTTTAATTTTCACAATATTTGATTATTTGGGTGGATGCATTCCGTGGAAGTTATTTTTTTGTTTTTTGATTTTGAATAAAATTTTGAAGATTTCGTCACAGATTAAATTATTTTTGCTATTGATTTTTACTTTAGTTTTTGAAAAGTGAGATGAAAACCTTAAATCTAATTTTACTGGGCAACATGTCGCAAAATAGTTATTTTAATTGTTAGATTGTTTTGTTAAATTTGACGTTTTTTTCCTAAAAGAGCACTCAGCTAGCAAAATCTAAACGTAGTAATATGTACCTTCCATGCAAAGGTTTATGAATTGACCTAAGTTGAAAGGTTCTCCAAATCTTTGAAATGCAAATGTAACATCCTGGAACAGAACTGCTAAATTCTAATAAAAACACAAAATGAATTGAATTAAATCTGGCTTTTATAGGAAATTCAGTAAAATGTCAAATGTTAAATTAGTAGCAAATCAGCAAAAACTGTTTAGCTTTATTAGACGAAAATTAAAAAAGCAGCTCAATAAAAGACAATACGCATGCCCAACTTTTTTTTTCTTCAAAATATTTATAGAGCCCATCCTAAACCAAGTGGATTTTTTTAATTGATCATTTTTTCACGTTGAAATTAAGGTATGATTTTTTTAGTTTATTGAAAAATATATTACATATTAAGCATGAAAAGTACTTTCTGTAAGTCTAACATAAAATTTTCATAGTGATTTTAATATTTTTCATGTTCCGTGAAATTTTGTGTTTCTTAATTAAGGTTCCCGTGAAATTTGCAATTTTTGAGCGTGAAAAATCACTAAGCCTAGTCCTCATCACTACCTACAGCTTTGCCTTGTATAGATGAACCAATGACATAAAGTGGCTTCTTTGGTCATAGGGAAGTCCCCCACAAAGTTTGAACCAAACATAAATCTTTAAAAAAAAATCCATTTCCGGTTTTGGTGGAAATTTGCTGTAATGGAATTTTCAACGAAATCGGTATAGATTTGGCGCTTTTGTAAAACAATTTATTAATTTTACTCAAAAATAGGCTATTTTGTTCTACAAAATCGATACGATGCGATATCTCAGTTTGACATCTCCAAAGTGAGATTTAAAGTGGTACTTTCCATACAATTTTGATCACTCAATCTAAATCAACATTGTGATGTTTTTCTTTATGTATAGCCCAACAGTAGGTTTCGATTCGAAAAATCTCCAAGAAAATATTATCAATTTGCATGACGCAGGTGTGAACCAATAAAAAAATAATAATTGATTTCCAACTCAATTTTCAAACGCAATCATTGTGAAATGCATCAGATTATATTTTAAATTACCGTCAATTTCAGCATTTTTGTATAACCCAATCTCATCCCACAGATTCAATGTCACCCCTGATGACGGTACTTTTAAATCTTAAAAAGCATAACAATAAAGCAGGATTGTTTGTCACTTTTAATATTAAATGAAAATCTGTTCAAAATTATTGTTTTCTATTTACTGTATTCGAGCCTTATAAAAACAACTGTTAGGGAAAAGTTAAGGATAGTCTTAAAAATTGATGTAATTGTGGAACAATCTCAAAATTTTGTATGAATATATAATTTCATACAAAATTCTCCACGGCTCAAAATTTGTCTTGGGGTTCCTTGGCCAAAATAATTAGATCCGTATTTATTTGTTTCGCCATTAGGGTGACCTACGCCGTGTTAGGGTGACCCGAAAAATTGCCATTTTCGTCATCTTTCGCAAAAACCACAAAAATGATTTAAAAAAATAAAAAACTGGGGTTTTCGACGCGCCACGCGCAAAAATAAGAAACTGACGAAAGCGGCAAAAATCGACTTTTTACACTAATACTGAGATAACTTGAAAATTTCAGCGATACATGTTAGGGTACCAAAATTTTCGTAATTGAAATACGCAACTTTTGGCAAAACGTAGTGAGAATTCCGGATCATCCGGACCTAATAAATCTAAACATAGAATCCTCGGGAGACATAGAATATAACGTTAAACCACAAAGTAGTCAATTTAATAATCTTTCATGCTTAGGATAAAGATCAGAGGTTTGGAGGATTGTGCGAAAAGATCAATGAAATATTTTGTTGGCCAAATTTATACTTCTGACCAGTACTGTACTAGCCCAAACAAAGCTTTATCTAATCTAATCCTGTAAATGAAATAAGGTGCTCTGTTTGGCACCTTTATGACTGCTTGTGATGAATCACACAAATGCCGGTCCGGTATGTTTGGGAATCTTGCCATGGCTCACACCAAGAATGTGGTCAGTCAACCATCTTCACCAACTTGCTCGCCTGCGAGCAAATCATGCCAATGGCAGGGTGGTGGAGGTGCGGTTAATGCAACCATTCACGTACATTTGCTGGAACTGGGCACCGTCTTGGCGGGTGACTAATATGGTGAGTTGAGGTGACGACGAGCCACAATTACCAGTTTCCTGGCCGTTTATGTCACACCACGGAAAATCATCGTAAAACGATCGCCAAACTGGTTGACCAAGGGGTAGAAAGTTTTAGTTGGAGTGGCTAACATCCAAACAATAACCGTACAGTCGTCAATGCCAACGGGCCATTTGAGGAAGCTATTGGCACAACTTGAAAAGGCCATTTTCGTCGATAAGTCCTATAAATAGAATTTGTATCCATTTTATGGTCCAGTGGAAGCCCATTTCACCTCACACGCTCTTGGCTCAAATCCCCAGCAACAGTTCATAATTTGTCCAGCGACACCAGTGTGTTGGGACCGGCTCTTATTCAATTCTCGGCCATTAATCTTTGACCATACGTTACGATTAATTAAAATTAATCTACATCAATTAATTCCCGTCCACACGCTTCTTCACGCGCCCTGTACTATCTCCTGCCGACTTCAAAAACATCATTCTAGAGTGTTCATTTTCTGTACCGTCGACTGGTGCTGAATTGATACTACTACATCTCAACGCGGACAGTTTGTTTTCTTTAGTATTACGGTAAACACTTGTTGTTGAGGTAGGTGTTTTTGAGCGCATCAAAACAGCAGCTGTTGTGGAACGGCGAACTGAACTAAAAGTGATAGTGGAAGAATCCGGCAGCTTTTGTTTAGCGCTGCTGCCGCCGGGTGTGAATGAAATCTGTTTCCGGAACGAGATAGCACCGAAGAATGTGCTCAATCCAGATTGTTTGTATTGAAAGACGTGCATTAGTGAACGAAAGAAATGAACTACATTCGTGTTTTTACGTTGGTCATTTTTAGGAATTTTCAGAAAATGCACAATATCTTAAAAATTTCAAAAAGTTATTCCCCAACAAAACTCAGACTAGTAATTACCCCTAAATCGACGTCGTCGTGCTATCTTGTCGCACCCGCCATTTTGACGTTTCGAGAAAACGCGTTTTAATGTTTGACCTTGAATATTCAAAAACGAGAGCACGCAATGTAAACAATAATAATCACGTTTTGTTTGGCTCACCATTCTGTGCATTGTCCCAAAGTTTGGTTGAAGTTGATTGCTGGATTCCCGAGTTATAATTACAAATGTTTACGTTAGTCTAGCTTGTACGTGCGACAAACGCATCCTGACTTTCCTGGCCTGAAATCCCTTTGGCCTTTTGTCGCACTTACATCAATTTTCATGGAGTGACAAGATAGCACGACAAGATTGAAACTACTTTCATATGTAAAGTGACAAAAATGCACGGAGTTTTTTCGGTTTTTGTTGAATATCTCAGGATTGAAATCGAATTTTGGGGATCTGCGAAGGTCAAAAGGTGAGGCATTGTGAGCTGCACAAAATGGCGTTCTTAACTCAATTTGGCCCAAAATGCACGTACGACAAGTTAGCACGATGGCGACGAAATGAGCGGGTTTTCATCAGTAACTCTCGACAACGTTGTTCACACTTTGCCCGAGTGATACTTTAATTGCACTGAATTTGAACCGGCCAGTGTGTAGATCAATTCGGTCAATTGAGGCAAATTGAGATTTTCTTTTCACCCTGCAGTGCATCTTCTCTGTTACTCAAAGAGTTTAAGGAATGCATACTAGAAGGGGCAGAGAACGTTGCTAGTGAAAGTATATTGGTATGTTTCGTGCACACTTTGGCATTCACACTGTAAGGTATAGCAGTAGCTCGAGTTATTCCTTTCATAGTCGTGAGTAATACTCGTTGTTCTTCGTTTAGGCGTCTTCCAGTCGCGTTATCACATCATTCATACTAGTACTAACTACTGAGCTTGATGGCGATGAAACAACTCTTTTTTGTACCCTCTCTCTTAGTTAGTTGTAAATGTGCCAAACTTTGTATCACTTATTTATATTGATCTGCAGTTTACTATGGAGACCAGTAACCATGGAAATTGAACTTTTGTGACCAAGATTTACTTTGAATCTGATTCATGGCTTCGGCTGCCGATCTCTAAGTTGCTATGGGTCGCGGGTTCGATTCCCGCCTCATCCTCCTGGCCTTCTATCGGATGGGGAAGTAAAACGCCGGTTCATTTGCGTAAAAAGAGGTTTTGGGTGACACATAACCTTCGGACGCCTAGAAATGAGCAGAAATTTGCAACAGAGACCACAAAATCCCCGGGGGTCGTTAAAGTGGATTGCTTTGCATTTTTTTGCTGATTCATAAACTTTTGGAATAAACTTGAAATTAACTACACAGCAAAAATAAACAAAATAATAATAGTCAACACTTCTACTCTCCGTGAAAAAGGCATCATTCAATATACAAAATATGCCTGAAAATCATAGTTTATGTAATTTTTTTTTCGAAAATTTTCATTTTTCCCTTGTTCATTTTGAGCAACTTTAGTTCTACGAAAAACATTACTTCTCTTGTTTTATGTTTTTCTTGTTTCATTTTTAGTATTTCAATTTGCATTTATCTTGTTTAGTTAATGTTTGTTTTTGGTAGTACTTGGCCTATTTTACCACCTCCTATCATTACATTTTGCCTATCTAATTTTTTCATGTTTTTACAGTTACTTTTTCAAATTTTTGCTTGTTTTTCACATTTTCTGCTATAAAATGGCACCATTATCATTTACATTGTAAAAAAAAATGCGTAGTGGCAAAGTCTGGTACATTACTGCATACTTCTTTTTACTTAAAATATAGGAAATGTTTGTCAAAAACACTGCCAAAGTTGTCTCTTAAAAAAATTTAAAAAGTTTTTTCCAGCGGTTTTAAGGTGAAATTGGGCCAAAACCTATTTGAGCTTCTTCTTCTTATTCTTCTTCTTCTTATCTATCATCAAAATCATTGCTCATTTTCGATATGCTTGTGTTGGTGAAACTACCAGACACACACACACACACACACACACACACACACACACACACACACACACACACACACACACACACACACACACACACACACCCGTGAACCGTGGGGACAGGTGAGGGTCCCTGCGGAGCTTAGCTGCCAGCTACCGGGCGGGTTGCAGTTGGCGGATAGCTGTCGGCGATTGCATACATTCATTGCATCGCCCCCGGACCACCAGCGGGAGGATGTCTAGGACGTGGCGGAATTGAACAAGGGCTCTGTTTAATTTCTTCGAAAAAAAAAAACCACATGGGTCCGTAAACACCTCTGTCAAGCGATCGAACGCCGCTATAAGTGTTTTAGCCCAAAACCTCACCAAACCCCGAATCCAAGATGTGACGCGACCCGTGTCGAGGGATGCATGGCTGGGGGGGTTCAACAAATTCCCAGTCGATAACGGAGCCTGTGGGGCACAGGGCGCACCCCACACGTAATTTGCCCTTACTGCGTCACGGCAGGGCACTGGCGCAGCGGACCGTATTTCCCTAGCGACTCGTGGGATTCAAAATGAAGACAAGTGAAAAAACCAACAAAGGGTCCCGATGCGCCCCAAGCATCGGAAAACACGGAGGTAGAAGAGGACGCAAACGTCGAAATGGCAGGAGGCGAGTCAAACGGCGGCGACACAGCAGGCGGAGTGGCGAGCGCGTTTCGTGGAAGCGGGAAGGTGTTGAGATCCCCAGTGTTGAACCAGGCGGCTGCTTCGAGTCAGCAGATAGGAGTAATTGGAGAGGAGACACCCAAGTCATCCTTGTTGAACTTCGCCGGCAGTACCCCTCAGGACGGAGTCCTGCTCGGAAGGACCGCGTTGCAGGAGGTCAGAAGGAGGGTTAACGAACTCTTTGATTTCATCAAGGACAAAAACAACGTCCACACCAGAATCAAGCAGATGGTGAATGGAGTCAAGGCAGCCATGAATGCCGCAGAGCGCGAAAATAGCTCGCTGGTGGTGACGCGGAATTCACTGAAGCTCAGAGCTGAAAGAGCCGAAGAAACGCTGAACGCAAAACTGGAGGAGGAAGCGCTACGGGAGAAAAACCGAAAACGCCGCCCGGCCCAGGCTCTAAAAGGGACAGGGAAACGCCTGGAGAGGAGGAGGACGCAAAGAAGCAGAAGCAGGGGAATGGAGACAGTCCGGACCCAGCGAAGGAGCCAGAACCAGACCCAGGGAAGGAGGAATGGGAGAAGGTCAAGAAAAAGAAGCGGAAGAAAAAAAGGGAAGCAGAACGAGGACACCCAAAAACCCAAGTTTCGCAGGGAGCGTAACAAAGGCGAGGCTTTGGTGGTCGAGGTGAAGGAAGGTGTTTCGTACGCAGACCTCCTCCGGAAAGTACGAACCGATCCGGAACTCAAGGAGCTTGGCGAGAACGTGGTTAAAACCAGGCGCACACAGACCGGAGCGATGCTTTTTTGAGCTGAAGAATGACCCCGCGGTCAAGAGCTCAGCTTTTAAGTCCCTCGTCGAGAAAGCCGTAGGCTACGAGTCGAAGGTAAGGGCGCTATCGCCGGAGACAACGATTGAGTGCAGGAACCTGGACGAGATCACGACGGAGGAAGAGCTGGAAGATGCGCTGATCGTTCTTCTGGATGACCGCACGACACCGATGGCAATCCGGTTGAGGAAAGCCTACGGCGGCACGCAAATTGCGTCGGTCCGACTATCGACGCCTTCGGCGTCTAAGCTGCTGGAAGCCGGCAAGGTCAAAGTAGGGTGGTCGGTGTGCCCGCTGAGGCCTGTTCCTCGAGTGACCCAGCAGATGACGAGGTGTTTCCGCTGTATGGGTTTCGGCCACCAGGCGAGAAATTGCGACGGCCCCGATCGAACCAACAGTTGCAGAAGATGTGGTAGAGAAGGCCACATGGCAAGAGACTGCAAAAATAAGCCGAAGTGCATGCTCTGTAAAGAAGGAGATGGCAATAGTCACGCGACGGGTGGCTTTAATTGCCCGGTCTATCAGAAGCTGGCCTCGGGCAAAAAGTAATGGAGGTGTCCCAGGTGAACCTCAACCACTGCGACACTGCACAGCAACTGCTGTGGCAGTCGACCGCGGAGACGGGTTGCGACGTGGCAATTATTGCAGAACCGTACCGAGTTCCACACGACAACGGAAGCTGGGCCGCGGATACAGCAAGAATGGCGGCGATACACGTGATGGGGCGGTACCCCATACAGGAAGTGGTCTCGAGGGCGTTTGAAGGATTCGTGATCGCCAAAGTAAACGGAACCTTCTTCTGTAGCTGCTATGCTCCCCCAAGATGGACCTTGGAGCAGTTTCAGCAGATGCTGGATAGTCTGACCGACGAACTGATCGGACGAAGCCCGATCGTCATCGGAGGTGACTTCAACGCGTGGGCAGTCGAGTGGGGTAGCAGATGCACCAATGCTAGGGGCATAGCCTAATGGAAGCTCTGGCAAAGCTGGACGTTAGGCTGGCGAATCGCGGAACCAGCAGTACCTTCCGCAAAGACGGTCGTGAGTCCATTATCGACGTTACGTTCTGTAGCCCGCGGCTGGCGGCCGACATGAACTGGAGGGTAAGTGAAGACTATACCCATAGTGATCACCAAGCGATCCGGTACAGCATCGGGAGACGAGCCCCTGTACCAGATAGGAGCAGCCGGTCCTACGGAAGGAAATGGAAGCTGCAGTACTTCGACGAGGGTCTCTTCGTGGAAGCGCTCCATTGGTGTGATGGTCCCCAAGACTTGAGTGCCGACGTGCTAACAGCACAACTAGTGACAGCATGCGACACAACCATGCCGCGGAGACTGGAGCCAAGGAACTGTCGTCGTCCAGCCTACTGGTGGAATGAAGAACTCGGTACCCTTCGGGCAAATTGCCTCAGCGCCAGAAGACGAGTCCAGAGAGCAAGATCCGAAGCAAATAGAGAGGAGTGCAGAGAGGAGTACCGGGCAGCAAAGGCCGCACTCAAGAAAGCGATCAAATGCAGCAAGACAAACTGCTTCAAGGAGTTATGCCAAGACGCTGATGCAAACCCTTGGGGAGCGCATATCGTGTCGCGATGGCGAAGATCAGAGGCCCATCGATGGTGGCTGAAACGTGTCCCGACAAGCTGAAGGTCATTGTGGAAGGGCTCTTCCCAAGACATGATCCAACGACCTGGCCTCCTACACCGTACAACGACGAAGGGGTAGCAACGCCGAAGGTCATCTGATCACCAACGAAGAACTTGTGGCAGTAGCGAAGAGATTGAAGGTGAAGAAAGCTCCCGGCCCGGATGGAATCCCGAATTTCGCCCTGAAATCGGCGGTTCTAGCATTCCCGGACAGGTTTCGAACAGTCCTGCAGAAATGCCTGGACGAAGGACACTTCCCGACCCGTGGAAGGTTCAAAAGCTCGTGTTGCTGCCGAAGCCAGGCAAACCACCGGGGACCCATCATCGTATAGGCCTATATGTTTGCTGGACACCCTCGGAAAGCTTCTGGAACGGATCATCCTTAACCGGCTGACCAAGTACACGGAGAGCGAGCATGGCTTAGCAGCGAGGCAGTTCGGCTTCCGTAAAGGGAGATCCACGGTGGACGCCATCCGGAAAGTGGTCGAGAAAGCCGACGAAGCGCGAAGGAAAAACGCAGGGGGAACCGTTGCTGCGCAATAGTCACGATTGACGTCAAGAACGCGTTCAACAGTGCGAGCTGGGCGGCCATAGCAGCAGCGCTGCACAAAATGAAGGTGCCTGACTATTTGTGCATGATCTTGAAGAGCTACTTCGAGAACCGCGTGCTGGTCTACGACACTGCCGATGGACAAAAACCGTTGTTGTTACCGCGGGAGTTCCGCAGGGATCCATTCTGGGTTCAGCACTGTGGAACGGAATGTATGACGGAGTGTTGACACTGGGGCTACCCAACGGCGTAGAGATTGTTGGCTTTGCAGACGACATAGTGCTGACGGTAACCGGCGAAAATGTCGAGGAGGTCGAAGTGCTGGCTATGGAGGCAATCGCAATGATCGAGAACTGGATGCTCGAGGTGAAGCTGCGGATCGCTCACCACAAGACGGAGATGATACTGGTTAGTAACCACAAAAAGGTGCAGCAGGCCCAGATACACGTTGGGGAACACGTAGTGCACTCGAAGAGAGCGCTCAAGTACCTCGGGGTGATGGTGGATGACCGGTTGAACTTCAACAGTCACATCGATTACGCCTGCGAGAAGGCGGCTAAGGCGATCATGGCACTGTCAAGGATTATGCCGAACAACGCTGGACCCAGGAGCAGTAGGCGCCGCCTCTTGGCAAGTGTCGCGACGTCCATACTTAGGTACGGCGGACCGGTATGGTGGACGGCGCTGGGGACGAAGCGAAATCGAGCGCTGCTCGACAGAACGCAGAGACTGATGGCCATGCGGGTTGCAAGCGCATACAGGACCATCTCGTCGGAAGCAGTTGGCGTCATAGCCGGAATGATCCCCATCGGCATCACACTGGAGGAGGACACCGTGCGCTACACCCGAAGAGGCACGAGAGGTATCCGGGAAGCTGCGAGAGCCGAATCGCTGGCAAGATGGCAACGTGAGTGGGACACCACGGAGAAAGGCAGATGGACGCATCGGCTTATCCCGTCCGTATCCACGTGGGTGAGCAGAAGGCACGGAGAGGTCACCTTCCACCTCACACAGTTCCTGTCGGGCCATGGCTGCTTCAGGAAGTACCTGCACAGGTTCGGACATTCAGAGTCTCCTCTCTGTCCGGATTGCGACGAGTGCGAAGAAACACCGGAGCACGTGGTGTTCGCCTGCCCTCGCTTCGAGACAGCGCGAAGCGAAATGCTGGCAATTATCGGAGCAGACACCAGCCCGGATAATGTGGTGCAAAGAATGTGCGGCGACATTGCCAAGTGGAATGCGGTCGTCGGAGCAGTGACGCAGATCACTTCGGCTCTCCAGCGGAAATGGAGAGACGATCAGAGGAGGAACGACTAGAAGCCTAGTCGAAAACCCACGAGTGTGGCTGTGAAGGAGAGCACGTTATGATGGTCGGCTCTACCAAATCGGTACACGTCTCGATGGTCACAGGAGTCGAGAACCCACGAGTGTGGCTGTGAAGGAGAGCACGTTATGACGGTTGGCTCTACCAAATCGGTACACGTCTCGATCTGTTCCGGCTTGGTTTCTTATAACTTAACTTGGTCACAATGCATACCTGCTGTCTTTTTCGTAACCTTCCTGCTGAACAAAGCCACGATCGGGTCGATTTGCAGTTGAGAAAATCCGTTCGGGACACCTGGTGCCGCGTTTGGCCCTGTTCCACCCGATCCAGGAAGTTCCCGGGAAAGTCTATGAACTTCCTCATTTCGTCGAAAAGCTGCCGTAATTCCCGGAGCTGGCTTTAGGAATGAGCCAGTAGTTCTCTCGTATGGTTTTGATCATCAGAGCGCGGAACTCGGTCATGACGGGGGGAACATTTGTGAGCAGGTTTGGCCACCGATGAGACGAAGTGGGACGGAAAATCCACCGAGGGCTTGCTGCACTGTGGTTGCGGATCCCTTGCCCGTGCTGGGGTTGTTTACGGAAGCAAATCGAACTGGCGGTTGCGGATGATGTCTCCTCAGCGGACATCCTTGGAATAATGCCGCGGTTTTGAAGCAACTCAAAAATTGGTTGAAAAATCGTTTTTTGCGTGTAAGGCGGGGTTAGGTTGTAGAGGGTTAAAAATGAGCTTAAAGTGTAAACGGAAATCAATATCCCCTCATTTTTCAACATTATTATTAAATGAATTTTAAAACTGAATATATTTTTAAATCCTCTTGTCAATCTTCTTGTAACTGAAAAATTATGATTTTCAATTCAGGAGCTACTGAAAAATTACTAAGCATTATATTCAAACTTTTTAATTTTTGCAGAACATAAAATCTCATAGTAAGGCTGGTACAAATTTTATATAAATTTTTTGTCACTCTCCTCCCCCTCAAAATTGGCCCGAAAAATCAAGGGGCAAACAAAATATTTTTTCAAAAAAAAAATCAAAATTTCAATGTAATATTAAGTGCAATCAGCTGAAATTGATTTCAAATGCATTCCTCTGCGTTTAATAGTAGTTTATGCAACAAGTTGCAAAAAGAGGATTTTTTCAGCACGAGTCGTACATTTATCCAACGAGATTCACCGAGTTGGATAAATATGAAGAGTGCTGAAATAATCAAGTTTTGCAACGAGTTCCATACAACATTTTTTGCAATTCCAAATAACACACACTGAGTGAAATTTTATGTCAAATTTTCATGTATTTTGTCAATAAATCGTTTAAATCAAAAAAATGTTGAAAAGTGTTACTTTTCGAAACAAGTGCTGAAAAGTTCAACTTTTCAGCACCCATTTGAGTGCTGAAAAGTAGAACTTTTCAGCATTTATTTTGAGAAGTGTTGCTATTCGATTCTGTTATTTTTGGCACAGAAAAGTAGGCTATTTCGTCGTTAAGAATGACAGGAAAAGTAAGTAGTTTCACGACGGAATTGCAAAAAATCATTTTAAGCATGTTTGGGTTGATTTGAACATCTTTTGAATTTTCGAAAATTTTCGATGCTTAGTATTGCAAACATTTTTCGTCAAATCTTACTTTTTTGAAAACTAATGACTGCAAAACAACTAAACTAGTGTAAAATGCAATTTAAAACACTCTTTGCATTCAAATGTTGAGACTATGGCTTGTTATTTCATTTTTTATATTTTTTTATTATTTTTTTGCCCCCTTCGACCCCGGCTAGAGCCGAGGTACAACAACTTTGAAAAATATTTGCATCGGCAGGAAAAAAAAAATGGTTTCAAACGATAAGTCAACCCGTTATTATGTCTACAATTATCTATTGAAATTTTTAACCGATCTTCAAGCATTTTTTTTAACATTCCAACGCCCAAGGCTCCAAAAAAGTTGGAACGGTAACTTCAACTCAATGGTTCTCGGGCATAACTCAACCAATCAAGATGATTCTTCTTTCCAGTGATTTGTTAGGATGTCTAGATGATTCTAGACCTTTGCAGAACTTAATTTGGTCAAATCTGTAATTTTTGCGATCAAAAACATCGTTCCAACTTTTTTTTTCGCGTGTAAAAAAAAAATCGCCGAAAATTCCGCGGAGGCAGTCGTTTAAAAAAAGTTGGAACGATGTTTTCGGTTGCAGAAATTGCAGATTTGTTCAAATCAAGTTCTGCAAAATTTTAGGATCATCTAGACATTCTTACAAATCACTGGGAACAAGAATCGTCCAGATTGGTTGAGTTATGCCCGAGAACGGGCGTGTTGAAGTTACCGTTCCAACTTTTTTGGGAGGCTTGGTCGTCCGTGTAAGTTGGACATGCGTTGGGCGTTCCAGTGTTAATTTCATCAAGTAAAATTAACTTTCAACGTCTTTTTACAAATAAAGCAAATGAGACAATAAGAAAGCTTTCAATGACAACCCGAAATTGGAAACTTGTTTTTTGACGAAACTATCGACGACTTATCGCAATTTTACAAAAAAAAAGTTTTGAAAAAGTTACATTTTGCGTTTCTTTTTGTTTCGTCGTCCGTGTCTGTCGCGGGTGACCAACTTTTTCAAAACTTTTAATGGTAAAATCGCGATAACTCGTGAAGTTTATGAGCAAACCCCTTATGTCTATATATCATTTTTTTTGTAATTGTCTGCACTACAACTTTGTAGAATTATTACACTCTAAAAAATAACCCTGCAAAGTTAGAAAAAACACGAAATTTTAGAATGAAAAATTTTGTTCTAAATGAAAAATTTACTCTTCTGGGTCAATGTAGATTCGTAAAGTACATTAAATTTCCCTTAAAATGACATGTTCCAAAAAAAAATATAGTCAAGTAACGGAAAATGGCAGAGTTTTTAAAACTTTTTTTTAGTGTTTTTTGACGAAAAATAGGTTTTTTCGGAATTTTGAGTATGCCATCATATCGGGCGTCTAATTTAACATAAAAGTCCCTTTGACACCAAATTTCTATCTCATTACCGTCTTAGGCTGCAAATTATTGAAAAAACACCTCTTTTTCGCATGCTCATAAATGAAAGGGGTCGTACAGCCCCTCCGTCACGAGATATCACAAAACGGACCTCGGATTCGACAACTTTTCCCATTTTCGTGTGAGTTTGTAAAGTATTACCCAAAGAAGTATGAACTAAAGTTATTCTTTTTTTATGTGCAAAGCTAAACTATTTTGCCAGTAGAACTCATTTTGAAATCAATAGATGTTTGATCTCGTTTTGCTTTAAAAACATAGTTTGCTTTTGTTGAATTAAATCCAATTTAAATCCAGTGTATACCAGGTTTCAGCACAGAAAAGAGAAACGAAAAATAAGCTTAACGGTACACACCAACCACAGCATTTTACAGACATTTTAGTATCTTCAAAACTACGGGACCTATCGATATATTTTTTTATTCATCCCCTAAATTACTGTCCTCATAGTTATTTACAACAAAGTTTGATTATTTTGGCAATCAGATTCTTGCAGGATTGGCTCCGTAAGTTTGACAATTTTGGAATAAGAAGACAACAACTTCCTTGGTTGCTGTGCACCCTTAAAACTAGAAACATCGACAGTTTTAAAAAACAGCAAAAAGACAAAAGATCATAAAATGATTGAAATTTGTAGAATAGGCCTGAAACTATCAACAAAAAAAAAACAAAATGTAAACAAAATAAATGCATATAAAAACATTAGTAAATAATTAGGAAAACGAACAACAAGTGAAGCTCATTTTCCGACAGCAAAACAAATAGAGAATTGTAAGCATTTAGTATTTATATTTTACGTATCGTGATTTTCGAATATCAAAACAACAATTACTTTAGTTGTTATTGACATTGAATCATCCACAACTCATTCAGTTATGACACGTTCGATGTATTACACTCTATAATAAGTCAAGTCTAATGATCTCTCTTCCGTGAAACTTTCCTCTTCCTCTGATGAGTAACAGCATTATTCATACACGCAAAATGGCACGAATGGCACAACCGTATCAAAATCCTCCCAAAAACATTCTTGCTCCGATGTGTGACAACAAGGTAAATTCTCTCGGGACGCTATTATGTCACGCAGAGAAACCTGCTGCAAACAGGTACTAGACTGGGGGGTTTGGGACCCCACTCTTCCCCTTCACCTCTTTTCAATATGAACCAGGGTTGCTAAATGGGTCGTTTATTTGCGAGCTCTGACAAAGTGTACGTGAAATACGTAAATATACAGCATATGGGAGTAGAGCGACGAAATACAAGAACCCGGCACCACACCTAGTCTGAGGGCGACGATGAAGACGAGTTTAGTCACCCTTGGTTGAAGGTTGGTTAAAGTGGATTGTTGGAAAGTTAAGTTTGGCACCCAGTGCATTAATATCAGCACAGTTATTAGTATTTGATATGTAAATTTAAATGACCTAAAAAAAATTATAGCAAAAAACATAATTAACAGTACTTCCAGTGAATCTTAAATCCCCGTCTTAAGGGTAAGCAAAATGTCAAACCCAAATTAACCCCCAGCAGAGGAAGCAGGACGGTGTATTCAGCGTGGACAACATCAAAGTGGCTGGGCAATTAGATTTCCTGTGGGAGAAAGCCCTCGCAGTGGGCGGCTAGTCCGTAGCTGATTAGGCGATTCTTCCGGTGTGGCGAAAGAAATCTCAGGACATATTAAGGCGTTCTGCAGAAAGAACCTCATTACTCAGAGCGTCCAATTTCCCGGGATTTTCCGTAAGAAAATATTTCCCGTTGTAATGTAAACATTTTCTTAACCATGATCAAATGTTATGAAAATTGAATTAGTATCATTAAAAAGGCCAAATAGGTTTGTGCAAGAAGAATTATTTTTATTTCTTTAAAAAGAATAATGGAGCCCTGGTGCAACCAGGGTTAAAATGGCAAGTTTTAATGAAATTTTATTAGTGTGGAATATTGATTTATTTTACTTACTGTCCAAACACTTAGATGAAAAAATGCTTCTGAACCAAACATTTATTGTACTGTACGATTTGAGCTTATAAAATAAGAAAAATTATACATTTTCTTTTAGTTATATGAATTTTTACATGCAGTTTAGCTATTAGTTGATCTTTACTCTTATTTTCACCATTAAAGTCGCTGTCCTGTTCCTTTTTTTTACAAAATATAATCAGAACCAAGATCAGAACAACTTTCAACAAATTTAAAAATTTTCGAGAAATTGGTTGAAATTTCCCGTTTCCCGGGCCTAACTTTTTATTGTTATTATCATTCTTTGCAAGCTCCTTATTCAAATATGGCTTTTAAAAGACTGAAAATTATGAAGAACGAGTTGAAGTAGGTATCACCTGTTTAGCTCTTTATTTTCAATCGACAATAAATATCTTGAAAACTATTAATTTCGTTTCAATGCCAAAAACTTTTAAATGTCAAAATTTCAAAATTTCAATCAAAATTTTGCAAAATATCAATAAATCTATGAAAAAATATCCTCAAGTTTAACGTCTTTTTCCGATCTGCAGTCCCAAAATTCAAAATAATTTTTTTTTATTAAGAACGATTCTACGAACAGGGAAAATACATTTGCTAAAGGCGTCATTAAGACCTCATCAATCTGCCTAAAATATTCTGGGGTTATTTGGACATAGATAAATAGCATCTGCCTTAAAATGAGAACCCTACACAGTAGAAAAAATCATGGTAATATTACGTCTGGGAAGAGGTACATCTTTTATGTCAAAAAAAATTCATTTTTCCAGTCTAAATTGATAGTTAAATTACATCATAAATGTGGTAATATTCAACCTTCAAAAATAACACCTTCCAAAGTTACCGATTTTTTTACTGTGTAGTTCAATGGAAGGTTGGGTAAATCGAGACACAAAGTTTAAAGGCTTAAATACCTCAAAAATCTTAAAATGTTTGTAACTAAGTCAACAATCAATTAAATTTCATACTCGAAAAGTATTTGAAAGGACAAAAACTGGTGCAAAATGAAGGATGGAGTTATTATAATTTTAGTGAAAAAATGCAAAATTTTGAATTTAAAATAAATGAGTGTTTCATTAAGAAAGACAAAACCTTGAAATAAAATTTGCATTAGCCTTAAAAGTTTTTGGCCTTCCTCACTGAGGCAAGGCTATAATCCTGCTCTAAAAATGAACTTTGTATAAAAACGTCGTAGACCCACCTTCATGTATACATATCAACTCAGAATCGAAAACTGAACAAATGTCTGTGTGTATGTGTGTGTGTATGTGTGTGTATGTATGTATGTTACCAACAAACTAGCTCATGTTTCTCGGCATTGGCTGAACTGATTTGACCCGAACCTGTTGCATTCGACTTGGTTTAGGGTCCCATCGATCGAGTTTTATACAGATTGAAGTTTCGATAAGTAGTTCAAAAGTTATGTATAAAAATGTGTTTTCACATATATCCGGATCTCACATAAATGTATGTAAACTATGTCCGGATCCACCATCCGACCCATCGTTATTTAGGTAATCAAAAGACCTTTCCAACGAGCCTAAAATATTGAGGATCTGGCAACCCTGTCTCGAGATATGTACACTTAAGTGATATTTATGTACTTTTTTATTCCGGATCTAAAAAATAGATGAAATTTTTGTACAATTCCATCATATCAGCCATTGTTGGTAATAAGTGAGGAAGGCTCTCACCACATAGGTGGATTAAGTTAGTTTTTTTAAGTTAATTTAGAAATGAAAACAGTCGCATTTATATTTATATTGTAGAGATCGGAAGGGATTATTCAGATTATAGAATAAAATGGTAGCCGGGACCCGTGGTGCGTGGTTGCCTCTCACCCAGTCGGCCTGGGTTCGATCCCAGAAGGTACCGGTGGCATTTTTCGAGAGAAAATTTGTCTGATCACGCCTTCCGTCGGATGGGGAAGTAAATGTTGGCCCCGGTCTAACCCAGAGGTTAGGTCGTTTGCTCAGTCCTGCTGTTAGGAGTCGTCTCCCTGGGTCCTACCTCGGTGGAGTCGCTGCTAGGCAGTTGGACTAACAATCCAAAGGTCGTAAATTCGAATCCCGAGGTGGATGGAAACTTAGGTGAAAAAAAAGGTTTGCAATTGCCACAACAATCAAGCCTTCGGACACCTAGTTTCGAGTAGGAATTTCGCAATCGAGAACGCCAAGGCAATGCTGTAGAGCGAATAATTTGATTTTGATTTTTTTTTTTAATTAAAAGGTAAAAGGAAGGAAAATGGTGTACAATTGCCACCCTAAGGGATTTTTTAAAGACGAGATAAAAACATATCATACCAACTACAAGTCTATAGACTATTTCTTCAAAATGTGGGAAAAGATGGCCAGTGCAATTTCCCATGGCGCATAGGACCTTTTTTAAAAAAAAATAAAAAAAACTGTAGCATTATGTATTGTTAGAATTTAAAGGATGATTTAGTACAAAGAGGCTCAAAATGAGTTGAAACATTTCTTTCCGTTACCGTTACTTTTGCTTTTCGAAGGGACAGTAGAAATCATCGAACTATGAAGAAATATGGAGATATATATCTCAAGTAACAATACAAATGCTGTATATTCCTATATGGTTTTAAAACAGTTTTATTGAATGCAACAATGTTTTATAAAAACTTTTATCAAAGCCAACAGGTTTTCATCTAGCGTAACCTTCAACATACTTTCAAAGTCTCTTCCAGACTTGATTAAGAATTCTACTTATAAGTTTTAACTCAGGTTTTTAGTTACACTTCGAGATTTCCTGAAGAATACATGGCGAAGCTTGAATATCTTGACGAAGCCTGCAATAAACCTTTTTCGTCTTCATAAGGAATTTGCCCAATCTTTTTGGATTTGAACTGTCACTTCAATTTATTCAGTTGTAGAACGAGAAACACAATGCAAGGAGACGAATTGTTTTGATCCAGCTTTTAAGTGCAGTTACAAGTGATCTCTTAATGAAAAGTTTAAAAAAGTGTGCTGAGAATAATAAAAAGAAAACATTGGTGGTTTTGGCTGAGTTTTTTTTTACGAAATGATTACCGATTTTCCGAATTGCCGATTTATTTCCAGAATTGTTTATAGTGAAAAATTCGTTTATTGCAGAAATGGCACCTGTGCAGTTGTTGCTTATTATTATTTTTATGAAATTAATAGTTATAGTAATTTTATTTGGCATCGATATCCTGTTAGTTACATTATTATGTTTTTTTTCGCAATTTATGATATCGTAACATGGCGTTTTACACATTTTGTTTTGTAGAGTGTTTCTCGCAGACTTTTTAATGAAAACCATCAAGGCTTGATCAGAACAGTTTAAAGTGCTAATGGTTTTCAAAAAGAAATTGATAAAACTTTGAATTCTGCAAGTTTTCTTGTACAAAACCATCCAGATTTTATGCCGTGTATTGCTACGCGCTGTCATTTGCAATTTGCTGGTGCTGTTTGAGTGAGTTAAGCTGAGTTTTTTAATCTCAGTTAAGACTTTTGTTTCACAGATAATTTAAACGTTTAAAAAGTAATATTTTTGTCCAGTGTATATTGTACAGGTGGGGTTAAAGGTATAATCAAATACAAGATGAAAAGGTGAAAATATGCTTTTCTTCAGGACAATGCAGCGCTTATCAACCTGTGAATAGTGTTTACAATGAATTGTGTATAAAGTGGCTTGGTTAGTGTATATTATATAATAAAAACACCATTATAACTAACAGACGCTGTTGTTTTTTTATTGAATTCTTGTGAAATTTTGGCGATTTCTCTAGTCGGATCTTTTTGCAGTAATCAATGACAGGCAAGCGCTACGGTCTCAGCCTAGGCGATTGAATCTTGAATAAAACCATCAAAAAGCTACACTATCCTGACTGAAACCGTAATAAATCACTCTTAAAACAAGTTATTCCTAGTCAGTTTTGAGAAAGAGCATTTAAAGAAGAAATGAATTTAAAACAGTTTCAAACAAGAATAAGTACATTTAATAAATTTCGCCATATTGCCTAGAGAATAATGTTACTGAAAAGCGTAGCCATGTTGAATTCTTGAGCAATGACCTTGCTCAAATTATTTTTTTAAGTAAAATTACAAACTTTTTCTAATGATTTGAGAAGGCGCGTACCATTTTTTCGAACTATCTCAAAAAAATGTTCGATGATTTTTTTCGGCATTACCGTTACAGTGCATTACTTGAGAGATTTAATCACTGATATTAATGACTTTAATATTATTGACTTGTGAATTATTGTCGACCAAAAGTATTTTCTGATTCCATTTAGAAGAAGAATCATTGCCTTCAATAAAATAATGATGCATGCTTTTCAGTCTACGATACAGGCTTTAGGTTTCCTTGCAGAGTAATTGAAAATGCATTTTGTTCTGTTATAAGATTTTAAGAATTCTTTCAGGCTACAACAAAACTTATTCCCCAGCTCGACAGCATTATTCGTATCTTGTAGAGCTCTTTAAAGCATCAATAAAGCATACAATAAAATTATTCTGTCTTATGAAACTCTTCATTTTTGCTCTGGCTAACCTCCTAAAATGGTCCATTTTGGCTTTATTGCTTATTTAACTCGTATTTAACTCAGCATGTGGGACTTAAAAGCATCTCTCATACATTTTCCGAAGTATTCTGTACAACCTCTTCAAAACTACAACACAACTAAAATTGTTACTTGGGATCCCAGATCGACAACCGAAGAGTTCACTGTTATTTTCCTATTACAGCGTTAAAATAACTCTAACAAGCAATTGCCAAACCACTGCCAGAAATACTAACGATTCTATGTTCGTTTTACCAACATTGTCGTACGAACTCATGCCCCATATCTCAATTCCACAAAACTAACAGTTTGCCTGAATCGTTCAAACCTGGTTATTACTTCAAGATTCCGTACTATCGCTTGAACATTTTAGAAGAAAAAGAAAACTAACTCTGTTTTACAACCTGCGGTTGACTAATTGATACTTTCTCCCGAATCACTAAACCATAGCATTTGAAATGGTAAAAAAGGAGTCTAACAACTGAATGCAACAAACAAAAAAAAACAGTCTTGAAACTGGTTTGGACCATTTTTGAGCCAACATTATCAAATCGAATCCCAGTGGGGATTCCAAATTTACTCATAAATCAAACCATTTCAGTTGTTATTTAAGACCGCCTGCTGAAAACTGCACTAATCAAGAATGTTTTTCCCCAGCTCACACAGCATACTTTTAGCATCACTCGTCGATTCCGCTAAATGCTGGCTGGCTGCGCTGCTGTTTTGCGTACACACATTCGCCACTTTAGGTCTAGATTTCACACTTTTACCCCACAACAATTCCCAACTCCCGCGGGTGCGACTTCCTCCCCTGTGTTACGCTACCGTGAATCACCCCCACCTAGGTTGAGGAGGGCCTCACGAGCGTGATAAAATTCCCTGGAAAAATCATGGCTTTTTCGAGAGACCTCTTCGCCAGCACTGCTGGTGCGTACCTTTTCGAGTTGATTTTGGTTTCTTCTCGTGCGCTTTTTGAAGGTTCAACCCGGTGGCGGCTTTCGTGGCTTTTTCTGATGTAACCGCCAGGTATTTTTTTTTTGGTTTCGGCTTTTGCCTCTGCTCCCTCTTTCTTGGCTAATTATCACACAGCAAACTTTCTCCAAAACTCGGGTTTGTCCCCTCCTCGTCTGCTTTGAAGTTGCTCACTGAATCGGATTGCGCTTTGCAGGTTGTTTTTTTTTTTTTTGTTTCGAAGATCGGTGGACAGATGGTTTCGGTTTTCGCGCGGCTCACTGACTTTGGCTCTTTATGTAATCACGCGGAGCGATTTTTCGAACGATTTTTAATGTTTATGTTGCACGCATTCAGCAGCCAGAAGAATCCATTACCTCAGCAAAAATATGTGTGCTTTTTTTTGGCTTAAGATATTGAGATATTGAACTGGCTTCGCTCGTTAAATGCGAAAGTGAGTGCGGCCAGAGGGGCGGTTCCTCAGATTCAAACGAATCAACGCCGATTTGCGCGGATTCCAAATTTAGCACAAACACACACACAAACACGCGCACACACACACACACGTCGTTCAACCTATATATCGATGGCAGCGACCGACGTCGAACGTCTTCCACGCCTTGGACCGGGTTGGTAACTACTGCCTGCCCAGTTAAAACTCACTTGCTGTGGACGACGAGTTTGGTCGAGGCTGCAGCTCTGTGTGTATGTCCACAAGTTGTATTTGGTTTGTATTTTTCCACTGATAACAAACTTTGCCACTTTTTTATCACTTGATGTGTGATATTTCTTGTTTCTTTGCCGGAGCACTTGAGCGTTTGCAGTTTCGGGGACTAGTCGTGGGTCATCAGCGGAACGGGCGGGTACCGCTCCATTCTGCGGAAGATAAGGACAGTCCATCGCGTACGTACACACTGAAGAGTTGGGAGAGACCATTTGAACGATTGAGGCGATGGTCAGGCACGTGGCTAGGATGGCCCACCAAGATCATACTGTTGCTTAGTGCAGATTCTTGAAATTTCAGAAAAGCAAATTCGAATAATTATCGATCTCGTTATTATGAGTCACACTGTTCTCTTCATTTTCCATTTGCTTTTCCATAAAAAATCTATTCCATAAAAAAATATTGTACTTGTCTCATGCAAATTACCATTAAAGTTAATCTTGCAAATTCATGCAAGCGTATCTACACCCAAATAGAACACAGAGCGTACACGGAGAATAAGAGTTCCCAAAATCGTGAACAAGCGTTCATGAAAATGGGAACCACAAACAAAGTGTTCAAATCCCATGGTACGATTTTGAAAAACGTACCATGGTATTTGAACATTTTGTTCGTACACTATAGTTCGGATTTTCATGAACGCTTGTTCACGATTTTGGGAACTCTTTTTTCTCCGCGTATCAAATCAAAAAAAAAAATCAAACCATCCACATTAACGACCCCCAGGTCTTTTGTGGTCTCTATTGCAAGTTTCTGCTCGAACCTAGGAGTCCGAAGGCTTGAATGGGGAGAGCACCCAAACCTCTTTTTACTCCAAGGAACCTTCCACTCCAGTGTTTGAACTGACGACCTTTGGATTGCGAGTCCAACCGCCGCCAGCGATTCCACCGGAGTAGGCTTGGTTTGGTGTGTTGTTTGTACTTATGGCATGGAGACAACTCCTACACCTGGAATGACTTAACGGCCTAACAACCAAGGCCGGGACCGACATTTTACTTCCTCATCCGATGGAAGGTTGCAGCAGATGGGAATCGAACCCAGAATCATCCGCTTACAAAGCGGACAGCGTAACCATTCGGCTACGCACCGCGTATATTCCTACCAAATTGAAAAGAGAGGAATGTACTACAGTCCAGACTCGATTATCCGAAGCCTCGATTATCCGAAGTTTCGATTATCCGAAGTTCGATTATCCGAAGGTTTGTATTGGACATCGAATAATTGAATCACGAAGAAAAAACAACGTTTTTCGTATTTTTTTCATTTTCTCCTTTTTAACATAAAATTTGAGTTCTACGACCCCATTTTAGTCAAATTTGAGTTGTTGATTGCCTTTAAAAAATCAAATGCCTTTTTTCAATATTGCATCACCGCCATTTTGGGCGCCATCTTGGATTTAAAAATTCTAAATAATTTTAGCGTAGTTTATGCTCAACAATCAAAAATTAGACAACGAAAAAAAAAAATTTCGTGATTCGATTATCCGAAGTGAAATTTTTCCGAGGCCTTCGGATAATCGAGTCTGGACTGTATTTTGCGAGCGTAAAGTAGGGACCCTTTATAGAGAGACTGGTCAAAGTGAATTTGACGTACCCGAACAGACACGAGTTTGACGTATCCAAACGAGCATTTGCCTTTACGCCCAGCAAAACTTGGTAGTGTTGGCATACGTTGCCAGATCGATTTGGCAAAGTTCGACCAGTCTCCCTATTTAGGGTCTCTAGCGTAAAGACCTCTCGCGCTTACAACAACTACAAATTGCGTTCATTCGTTCATTAAAAACAGTTCATCGCATTGAGTGGCTTATATATCGAGGTTTTTAAGCGAAGATGGTGTTCGAATGGTGAACGCCCGAAATGTCAAAATCACGCAGTGGTACCAACATTACGGAACAAGTGTGCCATGGCATGACAGCCACATTTTTTTCTAATGTTGGTGCTACTGCGCGATTTTGACATTTCGGGCGTTCACCATTCAAACGCCATCTTTGCTTAAAAACCTGGATAGACAATTTGACCGTCACTTAGTTACAACCCGTGGGTCGTGAGTTCGATATATATATTTCTTTTTTTTTTTTTTTTGAGGCTGAACTTTTTGGGACATGAACCCATGAGTAAATAACTCTCAGTCATTTCAGGATTTATCCTCTTCGTCCGTTCACAGTAACTACCAAACCCTGCGCTTTATCACGCAGAAAAATATTTTGTAGAATCAGCCTGTACGAGGTTTGATTCAACAAAATTTTTGTTGAATGTAATCAACGCCGATTTTGCGTTGAAACAAACCTTGATTTTCTCAAATCCACAAAAATCTTTTGTTGTTTTGAAAAAGTTGCTTTGACGTTTAGCGTTGATTCAACAAAAATCTTGATTTTCAAATCAACAAAACGTTTTGTTGATTCAAATATGCCTTATTTTTCTGCGTGATCCTTTCGTAAGCCGAGGCCCAATTTTGGGTGTATGTTGCAGAATTGGTATAATTTGAGTTGGTTGGAAAACCACTTGCAATTTTCCCGATTTACAAGCAAATGTTTTCAAAATTGACATTATAGAGGAGAAAAGCAACTCGCGGCAAAATTTTGTGGCTAGGAATTTTTGTGTTTTATTGCTAATAATTTAACCACGTGGTAGCTACCTGACATATGGCATCGCGATGTGCATCAAGCTTGCATAGCATGCTAAGGAAAATGTGATGCTTTTTCAGGGAAAACCGTTGATTCCGGAGACATCGGATCGTTTGCCGATGCGCCAGCTCTAGGTACAACGAATCCGTGTGCTCTCTTCGGGAAAAGTGCTCTCCAGACCATTACCCTTAGGCCTGACCATACCAAAAGTTGGCGCGTGATTTTTCCAGACCTGTAGGAGCGTTTGAACAAAAAGTTCCAATTTCCCGTAGTAATTTCCATGTAAACTTTAACCCTGATGCGCGCAGCCAGTTAACAACCAAATGAGCTGATATTTGGCATGAAAGTCCCTATGTACATGCCCTACAAGGGGAACTATACTAAAACATAATCGGAGAACTTTTTGAAAAACGTACCCACCCTAATACTTGCACATTTTGAAAACATAGCTGAAAAAACAGATGCGGATGACATTTTAAAAATTGTGGTTTTGCGATACGCCACAAAAAAACGCACACTTAGAACACTAAAGATCTCAAAAATATTTTTTTATTATTTTCTGAGAAGGGGCCCTCCACAAACTACGTAGACATTGTGTTCAAAATGTCAGACCTCTTCCCCTCCTTTCTCTCCCTCTTTGTGCACAATGGTTGTAAATGAAAACATTTTCGATTTTGCAGAACAAAATGGCCACTTTTGCATAAAAATAGTTAGTTAGCATTCAATCTCTACCCAAAGCATACATCTGGAGTTTTTTTTTTTTTTGAAAGGGTCCAATAAACCAAACTTTCCGTTTTTTTCTTTTTGGGTGTTTTTTAATATCCCTGCTCAAGGCGATTTCAAAAACAACCAAAAAACAAAAACTGGAAATTTGGTTTATAGGACCTTTAAAAAAAAAAAAAAAACTCCAGTCATATCATCTACCAAGATGAATCCTGACCTTCCCTTTCCTTCCCCTACTAACACAATTCCCCCACTTCCCGTGATGCTTGAAGGAGATGCTGTGGATTCAACGGTCTCATGCGGTGTCAACAGGTATAGAGCGACAAACTCTGTGTCTGATGAGTCTGCAACTTCAACTATCGGACTAACATTCCTACCTTTGTTGAACTGCATCTCCTTGGGGGGGCGCCGGTATTGACTCAAAGCAGAGATCTTCAGGGGTTATACAGTGAGGATGATTAGCTCCCACTACTCATCTGTTGGTTCATTGTGTAACTTCAGCTGATCCGTCAATAACGGAGTAGCAGCTCATTGGCAGTCAACCATGCTCATGCCTTTAAAAAAAAAACTCCAGACATTTTCCTAACACCGACGTAAACTATCAATTTTCCGCCAATGATGCGCTATTCAGTACTTCAATAACCATCTTACGCCATAACTACCAGTTATATATCGTCATTTTATATCAACTGAGTAATTTTTTTACCTTGACCTTCACGATTAGGATCAAATTTGGAAAGAAATTCATCTTTTTTTGGCAACGCCCTCATTTGACGATTTTCTAAAAAAAATGTTTTTCTTTTGCTCGTAATTTTTACAACTATTTGATCAAAATACTCTCTTGTGGTAACATTTCATAGAAGATTGGCCAGGAATTTATGTTAACTATCGATAGATGAATGATCCCTTCAAGTTTGGTCTAAATCGGTGAAGGTGATATGGAATAGCCCATGTTAACTACATTGATTAATTGTACAAAATCGTCGAATTTGACTGGCCTCCGAAGATCCAGCTTACTTTGATTGATTTTTGTTTATCAATTTTCATACAAGTCCAAAAACATGAAAAATTCACTGCATGTTCATTATTATATTTGCAAGGGAATAATGCTTTTTTCAACTTTAAATGTGTTAGAATACCAGACAAATGTTATTTTTTAAATATCATCGGATAGTGGTGCTTTCTGTCGCTCGATGTCGATATTGGAGGGACCGTCGAGAGCGGGAGCTATCAAAATATCGAAAAATCAAAACAATCTATTTGAAAGGACTGAAAAAATCATTAACAGCTGGATCAATATTGATATCGAGAAGATCGACAGCCAGAGAATCCACTGTATATAAATTTGCTCGATTGTTGGACATGAATAAAACATGTTTTCAGGTATTTTTTTTCATACTTAATTAACTTGGATGCTTCTAGAAGATATTTACCTTTTATATTTCTCGTAGAAACGCTCCCCCGGACTAAAACTCCCGCGCAACGTGCCTGATTCCGACGACAACGTCCCTAAGACGGATGATTAAGTCACTTCGCACACATTGGTTGAGTGTGCCTTCGAGGAGCGAGAGTGTGAGAGGGAGTGTGTGCAGAAAAATATTGCTAATGTCAGCAATAAAGCGCACTCCCGCACACAAATGTTGGTGCGAAAACACAATACAGTGTCGCGAAGTAGTGTGTATCGGGCGGAGGAGCAGAAGAGCATCAATTATTCATAGCAGCACACTAGAACTAGCACTCGTACGTTAATCAGCACATCGAAAACGGAAACTCCGTCCGCAACAAACTACACCCAACTAACTATACTCCGCGTCTGGTTGATGAGTTTAGATAAACAATTAAACGCTTCGTCACATGCCTTCTTCCTTTCGCTGTATGGCTATTCATACAACACACCCACTAAGCACAAAACACATATCAGAGACACACAAAAACACATATACACAGGATACGGATGAATAGAAGGAGATGTTGATAACAGCGATAAAGCACACACAAGCCCCGGAACCACTTCTTCTGTCTTGACCCGAACCGGAAGCGAACTTGACTTGACTTGCACCACTTGTTTGAATGTGTCGTCAAACCACTCAAAAGTTTAACCTTTTAGGCCCTTTTAGGAAGCACAACAACAACAGCACGCGCGCGCACGAACCCACCGGGCAAGTTCAGCAGGCCGATCTTCGCGAAGACCGGACGGGCGAACAGGTCTCGATCGAAGCAACACACGACAACGGAATCAACGACGCGACCGACTTCGACAACAACAACCGCCCGCAGCACATCGCAGTTGGCGAATGAATGATACGCCGGACGAGAGTGGGTGAGCGAGCGAGCGAGTCTTGTTCGGGTCAACAACGTGGTCTTGAGGGAGGTTTGCGCGTGATTGTGAATGAACCTTTTGTGTTCTTTTCGGGTTCCATTTAGAGAGAGTGAACCTGCCTCTGTGAGTGCCGAATGTGTGTTTGTTGGTGTCGACGTTTTTGCTGAGATGCCTTCGTTTGTACCTACTGCTTTAGCAAAGATAGCAATAACGGATGTGTGTGAAAAATGAGGCGTAAAAGCAAAACGAGACTTGATGAGTGTTGGAATTTGTCGTTTGTTGTTAATTGACTGTCTGGAAGTGATGTTCAATTACTCAAATTACTTCAACGTTTTAGAATTGGTAAATTCGGCGATACTAGGTGAAACAGTCTTTTAATAAGCAATTCTTTCAATTCCGATTTTACCTGGATACGTTACAATTCTGAAATCATAAAATAAAAGTAACAAGATGTTGAGCGATGATTTGTGAACTCAGTTCGAATTATGTATGTGCTTTTTACAAGCTAAACATCATGCGTCTCCATGAAAGTTGTATCTATCCTGTATTATGGAAACACGTGGTGCTTCAGGTGCGTTTGAACCACAGGTAGTAAAGCTACAAACATCTTGAAACCATACTTTTACTATGGAAGATGTCAAAGTCTAACAGTTGAAAGACTCCAAAGACTTCTGGTAATGGATAAGACCTTTCCAATACATCACAAACATCAGACATCCACACCCAAAGTTAAAGAACGAGGGGATAGTCCTCACGAAAAGAAACGTGAGGAAAGTGCTATATTGCGAGAGTATAGTCCTCTCGCGTGTTCATTCGTTCATTGGAACAGTTCATCCTATGAGTGGCTTATATGGACAAACGACCGCCACTTAGTCACCGAACCATGGTGGCCCATACGGCAAAGGCACGGTTCAATATGCCATTGGTCTTGGGTTCGAGTCTCGGTACCGGTACTTTTTTTTTTTTTTTTGATAGATGAACTTTTTTGGAAAATGAACCATGAGTAAAGTACTCTCGGTAATTTCGGGATTTATCCTCTCCGTCCGCACACAGTACCATTTTACTACCGAATCGTGCTCGTTATCCTCTCGTATGCCGATGCCCAGTTCTGGGTGCATTAACCCTAACGAAAGTTAAGTCCACAAATATGATATTTATTTTGATTTTGGACCCTAAATTACAGTTATTGTGATGAAGAAGTTTCTTTTCTTTCAATAAGAAGAACAAATATATAATGATCCAAAACAAATAATAAACTGTAATTTCCGTCACTTATTATAAGAAATAACATTGTTGTATTTCTTATAATAAGTGACTTATAATAGCGTGAATAGAACTTTATAATGACGGAAAAACAAGTGGCCAACTTGTCTCACCCAACATGATAAATCACCACCAAGCTAGTCTGTACGTTCACTACTTTAGTAACTAACTTGCGAACACTCAAGACTCAGGCCTTCGTTTCTTTCCGGATTCATTTTCGCGTAATGAGGACGACGAAGAAAGTCTGCTCGAGAGAAAAAACAAAACAAATGTTTCGCCTCTAGTAAAAAGGTTAAAGATGCAACCCGCTGACGATGCATCATTATGCAAACGGGTTAGTAGTGCTGTCCCCCGAGTCCTTGTGAAGCCGGATGAAGACGGCAGACGCCATGTGTGCAGATTTGCACGCTATTTTTTGCTCGATTGAGAACTGGTGGCTGCTACTTTCTGTTGCTATGCTTTGTCAAACTTTTAGAGATTTAGTTTTGTTGAAATAGGATTAAATCAATTGTTTTATAATGCAATATCCTTCTGATCCATCCCTAGTTGGCCTGGGTCAATCCTTGTTGACCCTTGGTCCCCTGACCTGAGTGTAGTTGTTAGGTCGATAGGTAGTTTATTTCAGAGTAAAAGTTGTCTCGCTTGGATGTTGAAACAAATAAAAAAGTGCCAAACTGAGCCTTACCCTCGGATCCAAAAAGTCTTCAGTTTGAATCCCATGACGTATAAAAAGAGGATTGGGCGCTACCTCAATTCTAGTCTTCGGATAGCTAGGGATGGGTAGAAATCTTGCATTAGAGACCCCCAAGATCTGGAATTCCAACAAGCTAAGCCAAACAGAGCACATGGCCATAATTCGGTGGGTTGTAGTCTGAATGGTTCTTTTTTCCTATTTTTGTTTTCAATTAAACCAATCCACTCCTTGCACATGAATATACAAGACATAAAAGCTTAGGCTAACGAGCTTTTTGCTGCCACCTATTGGAAATTCGAAAGATCATCTCATCTTGAAGGCATTTTTTTGACTATGCCAATAGCGGCAATAATTTAAAAACTAACTTAATCCACCTATGTGGTTCGAGCCTTCCTCACTTATTACCAACAATGGCTGATATGATGGAATTCTACAGAAATGTCATCTATTTTTTAGATCCGGCTTCAAACAAGTACATAAATGTCACTTAAGTGGCCATACTACGAGACAGGGTTGCCAGATCGTCAATGTTTTGGACTTGTTGGAAAGGTCTCTCGATTACCTAACCAACGATGGGTAGGATGGTGGATCCGGACTTAATTTACATACATTTAAGTGAGATCCGGCTTCAAAAAAGTACATAAATGTCACTTCAGTGGCCATATCTCGAGACAAGGTTGCCAGATCATCAATAATTTGGACTCGTTGGAAAGGTCTTTTGATAACCTAACCAACGATGGGTGGGATGGAGGATCCGGACATAGTTTACATACATTTAAGTGAGATCCGGATATATGTGAAAACACATTTTTAAACATAACTTTTGAACTACTTATCGAAACTTCAATCTGTATAAAACTCGATCTATGGGATCCTAAATCAAGTCGAATGCATCAGGTTCGGGTCAAGTCGGTTCAGCCAGTGCTGAGAAACATGAGCTAGTTTGTTGGGCACATACATACATACACACACATACACACACACATTTGTTCAGTTTTCGATTCTGAGTCGATATGTATACATGAAGGTGGGTCTACGACGTTTTTATACAAAGTTCATTTTTAGAGCAGGATTAAAGCCTTACCTCAGTGAGGAAGGCAAAAGAAGGGTAATAATTTTTTTGGCTTTTCTCAATTATTATTATGGAAATTTAAAATTTACACATTCTGAATAAGATGATTAGAAAACAATTGGTCTTATCGAACTTAAACATCGATGGTTCTAAGTGATTTAGAATTTCCCAAAAAACAAATTTGATTAGTTTTTATAATTTTGCTTCGATTCGACCAAATCAGCTCAAAATGATGGTGAAGATTCGTTAAAACGGTCCCGTGAGCCCGATGAATGATGCAATTTCTAATTTACAGTCATTTTCAGAAGAACAAATTTTATATGAAATGTAAAACCTTTTAATTCGTTTTTCGTATTCAGTTTGAAATCGATATTTTTATAAATAAAACCAGTTTTAATAAGAGGTAAAATTCTAACTTTTGATTAATTTTACAAAAAATTTATATATTTTTTGCTGAAAATAAACTTAACATTTGTACTATTTATCATCTAAGAAATAATTTTCTTTCGTAAAAACGTCCAAATTATTAGTTCATATTATTATTTAATCTAAAAATGAAAGAAACGTTTCAAATACATTCTAATCTGATATATCTAAGTGATAACAGATCAATTGTTAGCAAATTAACATGTTGTTCCATGCATTGTTCCTCTTGCCCCACTTGTTGAGTAGAACGTACGTAAAATCAAAAAATTTAAAATCATTTTTTTTTAAACTTGTTCTATCAAAGACAGATGAACGGATCCCAAATTTCATAGAACAATATCATGATATGATAACATAAACTGTTATTAAACTCTTGTGCAAAAATTGATTTTTCAAGATGATTCCATAACACTTTCTGTTATTCTAACAGTATTTGTTATTGAAATGGCATGAATTTTGTTATCACCGTCTGCCCGTGTAATTAATTAATTAAATATATTTTATTGAATCTTACATAACAAGTGATAAGCTGTTGTTCTTCAGTTCTAGTTTGCTCTTAGTTCTCTTAGCTTTGTTAACACTGTTCATTTTTATATCTATAAAAGTATATGATTTAACATTTTTGTAGCATTACGAACACTTGATGATCTACTTTTTAAAGAAGATAAGGGAAATTCTCCACAGCATCCTCAAGTAAGTTTCGCTAGGCAACTCTCAATAATTTGATTTCAACATTGCAACATAACTCCTTGTACTAAACTCAACATACACCAACGGCCATATCATGCTGCTTGCTACTGCCGCCATCTTTGCGCTGAACAGCATAATTCAAACTTCTCTTTCTCTCTCTGTTTTCGGTATGTATCCATTCAGGTACTAAAACCAACTATTCAAACTGACAAAGTATAAACACTTTTCCAGCTGCTCTCTCAAACTCTCTCTCTCACTCTCTCCAACCATTCACCAATACATAAACTTTGCAGCATAGCAGAGCATAACACCACAAGAGAGAGAGAGAGAGAGAGAGAGAGAGAATCCTGCGCGCCCCTCTCGCTCTAGCAAAGGTGTGCAAAAAACATCTCAACCGTCGCGAGAGAGCATGTTTTCCCTCCATACCATTAAACCGGGGGGGTTGCGGGACTGTTATTGGCACCAACACACCCTTGGGCCGCATCGCACTCTCTCTCGCGCGCTGTTCCATACGAGTTGGACATTTTTGTTTTGTGCCCCGACTCACATTCTGCGCTGGATAGTTTACATCGCGACAACGCACGTCCCTTCAGGCCAGGCAGTTTTGAACAGGAGAAAAAAAATACATATTTTCACTCTGGCTTATTGGAGCGACTTTTTCTCAAGGTGTTGTTAACTTGGTCAAGTTCTGGACACTTGTTCCGGCGGTTCGTCGCGGTTACGGTTCGCGCGACTCTTCAACTCTGGACTGCAGTACTGGTTATGCTGTAATACGACCGAGAGGGGGAGGCTTTTCGACTGTAGGAATCTTCACGAAGAAAGAGAAAATCGATTATAGCTGCAAAGTGATAAAGTTCAATTTTGACAAGGCGAAAAGAGTGAGTTCTACTACATATTGGCTGTTCTGGATATTGGCCGTGTAGTGTTACCCAAGTGAGAATCAATCGAAGATGTAACCTTACAAGTGATTGCTGGAAAGGTGCACTTAAGTTTCAGTCGTGATTCAGTGGCAAGAGAAAATCATTTTTGATATTTTCATCGCGAGTGATGAGTAGTATCGTTTGAGTTGCTCAAGTGAAGTATGCAGTTACAAGTGTAAACCAGGAAAATTTTCAAGTGAAGGTCTTTGCTATCTTGGGACGGTTGGTCAACCCAGGTGTTGGCTGAGCAATTCGCAAACATAAAATCCTTCAAAGTGGAACACCCTACTATGAAAACCCGTCTCACTACGTTGACATGGCGAGGTTCAGCGTCCGTGGATCCCCGGTTTTCGGCGTCGATGCTCCCATGGTCCATCGCCGACATCCGGAACCACGAGAGTTATGTAACCGTAAGTATTCCGTACAGAGAAAAAGTCCTCGAATCCTTCAACAACAGTTCCTTTGAAGCCGAGGGGAATCATTTTTTGCTGCCTGTTCTTTTCAGCGAAAACTCATGTATAAAAATATTGATTTTCTTGGTCGGTCGAACAGAGCCTGAGCCACACACAGAGAAACACAGAGTAGAGAGAGTGAGGGAGCCGTTCTTTTATCCTTGCCAGGTTACAACCGACCGAGGACGGGGCTCGAACCGCGAGCTGCCCGCAGAAGAATGAAATTTTAATCAGCGAATTTATGCACCGCAAAAGCTGCACTTGCACTCCCCTTGCAGCAGCGAGTTGAGAGGATGTTGCCGATTGTTATGCGGAAATTAGACCATATTTAGGTGTGCTGTTACGGGGTATGCTTTTGAGCGCGATTACGATAGGTTGGAGCAATCGGGCACAATCGGGGAACGTTGGCTGTTAGAAACTTTGTTTTTGTGACCCTCAACCCATAAAAATGAAAAGTGTGAATGTACACACTCTAAAAACATTTGAACATTTTTTGCCTAATCTTGAATTATGGGGTGAGGGGGCAAAATGCAACCCTTGTGTTTCTCCAATTTAGCTTATTTTTCATAGAAAAAAGTATGCAATTGTGTTGATTTTCCCGATTTTATCGTATGTCTCGTATGGACAGTATTTTATAGTACGAGTTTCAGAAAGTCTATGAGATATGATATTTTTTAAGGTTATCCCAAGTAACCTTGAACAACAATAACAATTCGTTTAATTATTGCCATCCTAATAGGTTATAAAATCACTCGAAAATAAGCTTATTAATTATACAAATCGACTCAGCATCAAATCCTGATCAAATATCTGTGTATTTATGTGTGTAGGGATTTGAATAAAAAAAATGCACTCAATTATCTCAGCGCTGGCTAAACGGAGTTTGACCGTATTGTACCAACCGTATTAGATTGTCAGTCTTGGGGTCCCAAACGTTCCTTTTTAAAATTATAAAATTAGGCTAAGCCTTTCAAAAGTTATGCAAAGAAAAAAATTTGACAATTGTCTGGAAGATTGTAAAAGGGTATTTTTGTAAGAACACCCGTCAAACTTCACATTTTCAAAAAGGTATTTGAAATACATGTCCAATGAGCCAAAATATAAATTAAAAGGAATTGAAGGAAACAACTTTGTCGAAGTGGGCGAAATGATTCGAATTCGTCATCAGCGTGCGACGTCTGCCTCAATCTTTTCTACAGGAGCAGCAAGTGTTGCCAGAAGAGAGTGAAGAAAAATTTGATGTTTTCAGCGACGGTGGTATACATTCTGTAACATTTTAAATATTTGATTAATTTTTTTTCGCACTCTTCAAAGTTGTTTCCTGGAACACGGACTATGAGCACATGAGGTTTTTAAAAAATGCAAAAATCTTTAAGTGGCTCAAAACTGGCAAAACCAAAACGCATGGATTATACGAGAAAATCCCATTTAAAATTCAAAATCAAAACGCCAGTTCCTGTCGCAACCAATCAAGCTCATATATGGGATTCGGACTCAGTACGCCTATGGGATCATGCCCTGAAATGTCCGCAAAATTTACCCATTTGGTTACATCCTATTATACACTTCTATGAAACCGGATATTTGAATGATTTTGGCTATACTTTAAAATTTAAAGTTTATTATAAATGCATCAATACTTCAACAATCTAATCAGTATGGTCTGTACAATACATATTTAGAAAAAAACACTTTGTTAAACTCTATGCTGTTTTTGAGTCAAGATCTAATGCATTTTGATAGAAATTTTCCCTTAAGGTGGATTAATTTTCGTTTTTCGATAAAATTGTGATACTAATAATTTTTACATCTTTGTTGAACAGTGTTAATCTGTTAAAAAAGATTCTGCAAAGATGCAAAAATACGATTCTCTTGAAAGAAAAAAAATGTTATGCAGATGCACAAAGTATATTAAGTTTTAAAAAGTTATACACATTTTAATTCTTTGCCTTCATGATTGACTTTTTGATTTTTCTAGGCAAAGGATATTGTGTCAGCACTTCAATCTTTTTATTTACTTAACTTTGTTCATCCGTGATCGTAAAGAAAATTATTGAAAAAAAAATCACTTAAGGCTATTAAAAAAATATGTAAATTTTTGTCCTCCGAGTCTAGTCGAGGTCGAAGCACAAAAACACAAATTTACAAGCATTTTTTTAATTTTTTTAAGTACTATAAAATGAATTTTACATTATTACAGTTCTACTACTATCACAAATTAACAAAATATCAACGAATTTATAAAAGTATTTTTTTCGTGAAGTTTTTTTTTATATTTTCCGTTTTTTTAGCTATGAAAACCCTTTAAGTGATTTAAAAATCATAAATAAACATGGCTTAATTGAAATTAATTTTTTACAATATGTAAGGCCGTTTCAAATATTTTCAAAGTTTATGTCACCCCCACCCCCTTCAAATCGGACGGAAAATATTTGTGGAAAAATATCAAAATGACAATGCAAGTATAAGTGCAATGAAATGAAAACAATTGAAATTCTCAAAAATAATTAGGCAGCTATGTCTTATTATAACACAAAACGATAAAAGGCTAGCCAGGAAACCATTCCAGATTTTCATATTAAAAATAAATCCATCGATAAGTCTACATTCTACGACGGATCAGCTAGGGTCCCCTTAGAAAGAACTGTGTGCAAAAATTGGGTTTTTCGTCAAAACTGATCATTTTTGGAAACTGATGGTTGCAAAACCTCTGTTCTGCTGTATAATACATTTTACAACTATTTTTAAAAATGTTGAAATACGGGTTTGTTATTTTAATTTTCATGCACTTCTATGCGTTGTACTGCATTTTGCTTACTAATTTATTTTTAAATATTAGTTACGGCGAACCTCATGTTAAAATCACTAAATGAGTTTGAAAAAAGCCACAAGCCTCACGAAAATGATTTTTAAAATAGCGCACTGGGTCATACTAAATTTTGCGTAGATCTTGGATTATGGTTAAACCATTTTACTGTGATGTTGTTGTTGTTAGTTCCTTTTTTCTGGCAACTTCAACATGTACGGTCATTCGCTGCCCAATACTTCGATGACACACGCACAGAACACTGAAGGAACAGTAAAGCAATATTGAGTCCTTTGCTTATTATTTCGACTCTTAAACATATTTTCTCATGAGTCATGAAAAACCTACTGTAATTTTTAATTTAATTGTAATTTCAGAAAAGCATGACTAACCAAACATCTTTTTTATTCCAGTTATCCGTTGGTATTGAGAACGGCCATCTCGAAGCTTACAACACAGACTTTGAGCTCCAGTTCGTGCACCAGCTCAAGTATATCCTCGGATATTGCAGGTAGGTGTAACTTTTCGCCAAAGAACTTTTTTAATCATTCGACACACGTGGCTCAATACTCATCATTCAACTGAATGTTTCTTTTTCTCCACCAACATCCAACAGAGTAAACGTGAAGCAGGAAAAGGGCAAGAAAAATTCCGACTTTCTAATCCCGAAATCAAACAGCACCCGCGTCCTGCCAATCACCATCGGCAACGATAACGTGGCCGAGATCTACGGACCGGAGTATGGTTTGGTGTACCTGCTGAAAACGCCCCAGGATCCGCTGCTCCACATTCACCTGTACGAGTGCGAGAAATACGACCAGGTGAGTGCTGCTGTCTGAAGTGGGGTTTTCAATTTCGCAAAGATGGTTGCCATTTTCCGCCAGGAATGGTGATTGCTACTTAAGCTTTTGCTGGAGAAGAGTTACAGAAGCTTTTTCAATCTAAAATTCATAGCGAAACTGAACAGCTCAGGTTGTAAACTTGTGTTGGAACAATAAACGTGTCGCTGGAAAGTTTAACTTCCTGTTTTACGAGGGCGCTGATTTAACAGGTGCTAAAAATAACAGCCTGGAAAATTCCAGCATACTCTGGGTAACCTCCCTAACAGGCATACATCACCTTAAATCACGCAACCCAAGCCATCAATTCTCACGAAAAAGCAAAACTGTAATTAAATCAAACGTAACAAGACAGTACGATATGGAAGACAAACATCATGTCGTCCCAAAGTAAAGTTCTCAATTAGCCAGATTGTTTTCCACGTGGAGTCCCCTCCCAAGTCCCCAAAGGACCACGACACCGCCAAAATGGTAGAGCAAACATCACTCAGCAGGACTTTCCCATCAGGCAGGTGGTGGTTTTATGCGACAAACGCGAAAATATGACACCGGAATGGGTCACACCTTTCCACGGCGCTGGTCTCGTTCTGGGAAGAAGTGGATAATAACATTTCAGGCTTTTGCCGGTAAACTATTAGATTCAGGGAAATGGATTAATTTACCACCTTGTTTGCGTGGTGTTATAAAGGACAATATCACTTTTAATTTGTTTATTAAGCCCAGTATAGCCCTGATTTTTACAAGCTTGTGCTGGCCAATTTTGAAACTTTAAACGTATTTGAAATGAATTTTAGAAATCTTTCAAAAAAAAAATCAATTTGAAAACATAACATTGTTTTATTTTGGGAATGATTTTTTGTTTGGGTTTTTCTCGTCGTTTTGTTAACTTTTGCAGCTATGATATTTTTTTATCATGAATTTTTTTTTTTGCCTTCCTCACCTTACTGCGGAAATGTTCAATATCGAAATATGAAGTTCTGAATTCACCTTTATAGACCCTCACGTACATATCGACTCTGAATCAAATTCTGAGCAAATGTTTGTGAGTGTGTTTGTGTGTAGAGATGTGGATGCGTGCACCGAGAGATTGTCACTCGATTTTCTCGGCACTGGCTGAACCGATTGTGACCCTTTTTGTGCCATTCTATCGGTCCATACTGAAAATAAAGAAGTTCAGTTAAGTATTTAAAAAAGTTATCTAATCTGATCTAATCTAATCGAACACAAGCGCAGCCAGTCCGAAGAAAGCATCCTGGAAGAACTTTTGGTTAGATTACGCCCCAAGTCCTTTCTTGTCAATATTAATGATTGCATTACATCCGAGTAACCCCGAACATGTATTGCAAAAATTAAAGCGGCCAGGCCTACTGCGTTGCATTAACCGCAGAGACAGATTCTGAGAACGGATCACATTTCACAGAATCAACAGGGGAGGAAGAATGCGTGGACATACCGTACCAAACGCTCCGAATGAGTTGTGGTTGGGTGTGTAAGTGTAAACTTGGCAAGTAATTGTTATTATTTTAGGAGGGGGAAGAGGGAGGAGGAAGGGGGGTGGAATTTGGATTAAGGACATGGAGGATGGGGTGGGTTTGGAAGGATATTTCATTTGATAAATAGAATATAATATGAATTATCTAGCAAAAAAACGTATGGAAAGATCTCACCAAGGGTATCCAAAGCATTCGACAAACCGAATATACATTGAATACGATGCTGTTGCTTCACTAGAACATCATCGAATCCAGTCATCCACGGGTTGAGAACAACTTCAGACCTTGCCGGAACGGCAGGAAGTAAATGGAAATCCTTTCCGTTAGCATTAGCATTAGCATTAGCATTTGGAGGACGCCCCACCTCCGGAAGGCTCCACAACGCTTATCCCACTGTTTGGTATGGCTGTATTAGACCCTCATCCGGAACAATAATCCAACACGGGAGATATCATGTCTTCATCTTTTGATGAGTGTGTAATACAACTCAAGGTATAAGGGGGTCCTGGCCGGGTCCAAGCTATCCTCAGGGATGGGAAGGATCGTTAGTAAACACCTATCTAAAGTGCGCAAGGACCCCTACGTCACCTTAGTGGTATAGATGTTTGTAGGGAGGTTTTGGACTCAATGTTAGTAGGAGAGGTAGAACCCTAGGATACACCTCGAAAGGCGTTGCGGGTTGGTTGTAACAGTATTCCTAATTCCAGTCTAGGCTCACCAAGTCGCCATGGCCTAGTGGTTAGCATTTTTGCTTACCAATCCAAAGGACGGGGGTTCGATCCCCGCCTCCAGCGACTTTGATTTTTCGTTCATATTCAGCATTTCAAGTATTTCTATGTCCTTAACTTTCTCGATGGGAGCAGATGGGAATCGAACCCAGAACCATTCGCTTACAAAGCGAACACCGAAACCATTCAGCCACGGCCGCTCCCAAATCCTTTCCGTTACGCCACACAAAAAAAAAATCACGCAGAGCTTCACTTTTGTCTTCAGCATGTAGGGGAAATATACCCATTTTAATCACTCTAAGCCGTTCGACCAATTCTCATCACTTTTGCCGTTTACCGCTATTAAATCAACATTTTCAGATGTATCAACAATGGGAAGTTGCTTGCTCACTTTTATTTGAGCTATTTAGTACTATGGAACAGTCAAAACACTTTTTGAAAGCTGTAATTCATGGTCAAAGTGCGTATAGGCCGATAATAGAAATAGGCTGAGAAAGGGTATAGTTCCCCTAGGTAGATTCACTTACAGCACAAACAAATCTAAGAAAAAAAAACATCAGAAACTTTCTAGGAATTTGCCAATGAAAAATAACTCTAAACCAAAGAAAAACGACAAATCTTCGCCACCGAACAAATTTCCAGTTAAGTATTTAAAAAGTTATGCTATAAAACTATTTTGGCTAAAGTTAGCAAGAACGTAAGAAAATGATTTTTGACAGGAACAATATTTTCATACATCGATAAATTCTAAAGTAAAAATTAGCTTTTTGGAGGTTTTTCAAAAAAATGCATGGAAGAATCGTACCAAAGTCATTCAAAATTAATCATCTAGTGCTTCAAGTAATAGTTTAAAATCCTCTGAACAAGTCTTTGTTCAAACACTGTCCTTGAAAGTTTTAATTTTTGGCAGATCGTTTTTGGGAGTAAATATGACTCCATGAGCGATTTAATTCAAAAATCACTCTACAAAATGAGCTAAAATTTGAAACCGAATAGCTTAAATATAAAAGTTTCTCCTTTGTTATTAAATTTTATTAAAATTTGCGTCTCATACCTTCTCAAATATAATTTTAATGATATAGGAATGTCAAAAATAGTTTGTTTTGACCATTAGATTAATAATTATGCTTTTCTATGCCGCATCAAACTTAACTAATCTAATCTAATCTAATCAAACCCTGGCGCAGCCAATCTTTTGAAGGGATCAAGGAGAATGACATAGGGTAAATGTAATTGGGTTGAGTTTGAGTGTTCGAACAACAACACTATTCTGAATCGACAGGGGATGAAGAAGCGTGGGGACATACCACCATACGCTCCGAGATTTGGTTGTATTAGTTGGGAGCACCATGCTAAGAAGGTTTGGTACTCCGGGACCCTCTGGGATGGGAATTGTATTTCCACGAATGCCCTGTGCACTATTTTGCCGTGGTTGCGCCACAACTCGCTCATGTGCCGCATCAAACTTATCGGTATGATAACTATGTCCGGATAACAACAATAGAAATGCTCTTTGAATAACAATTTATTTGTGATCGAAACTACCAAAATAAATACATATAACAGGATTTTGATATTTATCTAAAAAAAAACATCGGTAAGGATAAATACATCGGTGCATTGAATGTACTTTTTCATGTAGAAGTTTTAATTTTTTTTTTCACACAACATACTTTTTTATTATCAAATGGAGTAAATCATTAATACTTTCCAACTTCTTAACATTTTACACTTTTCAAAAATATTTTTTTGATGAAATTAAGCAATGAAAAAAATAAAACCGATTCTGATTTTTAACTTGAAATTCGCAAAACAAAGTAATAAGCTATTAAAAAAGGAAAATAGTTTCCAGTTATTCTACCTTTCGTAACAAATTGCGCACTTTCGTTTCACCGACTGTCCAAATAAACTTTTCCACCGCTACCATCGAGAAAACTGTTGAGTACACTTTACACATCTCAGTTGATTGCATTGCACCGCCACAGCCAGTCAGTGATATCATTTATCTGCAAACCCTATAACGATCTCCGCACTCTAAACGATGCCGGTGCGCCGCCCGGCCATGCATTGAAGCCCGGCTTGGCGGTTCACCAGTCAGTTTAGAAATTGTTTTAATTGACATTTGGCCATCTCTAATTGAATGGCATCAGCATCAGCACCAGTACAGCGCGACCGAACGAGAGACCAACACCAAACTCCAACACTCTGACAAATTGCTGTGTGCAAACCCATCGTGAGCTGTTGTGGTGGATGAAGGAAAACCCACCACCCAGTTTGGGTGTATTTGTCTTATCGTGGGGAGGTAGGTTTGTGTGGCGGAAAAACAGACACTTTTGCATATTATCGCCACTCGCACACACATTCCTGCTGTTGATGCTGCTGTGTGTCATTTACTTACTCGGCTTTGAAAAGATTTTCCACTTGTTCCATATGGTGTCGGAGAGTTTTTTGTTTGGGAATCTTGTTCATCATCTCCTCTGCAGATGTGTTTGTATTACTTTATTAGGGGAGCAAATCGCAGAGTGTGGATGGATATGTATCGGAATGCTTAGCGTATTATTTTCATTTCTTTTTTTGACATTTGTTTCTTTTATAAAAATTCACATCAAATCATAATCCGAAAACATGGTGATTTACCTACTGAGCAATTCTCTGATATTTCGGTCATTCGATTTCTTTTTGTATTTTTAAATCCGACTGAAACTTTTTTGGTGCCTTCAGTATGCCCAAAGAACCATTTTGCATCATTAGTTCGTCCATTTTATTTCCCATATAAATTTGGCTGCTGTCCATACAAAAAATATGTATAAAATTCAAAAATCGGTATATTTTGAGTGGTTTTTTTGATCGATTTGGTGTCTTCGGCAAAATTGTAGGTATGGAAAAGGACTACACTGGAAAAAAAATGATACAAAGCAAAACAAATTTGGTGATTTCTACTTTCACTTATTGTCACTTAAACTTGATTTGCAAAAAACACTATTTTTAATTATTTCTTTTTTCTGATATGTTTTGGAGGATATCAAATGCCAACTTTTCAGAAATTTCCGGAATGGGCAAAAAATCTTTGACCGAGTTATGATTTTTTGAATCAATACAGATTTTTTCAAAAAATCGAAATATTGGTCGCCAAATTTTTTCAATTTCATTTTTCGATTCAAAATCGAATTTGCAAACAAAAAGTAGGTACTTTTCGATAAAGTGCACCGTTTTCAAGTTATAGCCATTTTTTGGTAACTTTTTTCAAAATAGTCGCAGTTATTCATTTTTTTTATTAGTGCCCATGTTTGCCCACTTTTGAAATTTTTTTTTGAAAAGCTGAGAAAATTCTCTATATTTTGCTTTTTTGAACATTGTTGATAAGACCTTTAGTTGCTGAGATATTGCCATGCAAAGGGTTAAAAACAGGAAAAATGATGTTTTCTAAGTCTCACCCAAACAAACTCACCAGTTTCTAATGTCAATATATCAGCAACTATTGTTCGGATTTTCAATGTTAAAATATGAAACATTCGTGAAATTTTCCGAACTTTTCAAAAACAATATTTACAAAATTTTCAAATCAAGACTAACATTTCAAAAGGGCATTATATTGAATGTTTGGCTCGAGAATGTATCTAATTTTTGTTCAGTTGATTGCAATCAAATTTTGAAGTGTTTAGAAAAAAATCCAATTTGGCGCAAATTATAAATTAAATCTTTGTTTGCTGATTCAACGGCCTCGGGACTAAAGACAGTACAGTATGTAAAAAAATATTCACACCCCTTGGGCACTTTAGACATTTTGTGATGAAACATGTTAACCATAAAAAGTTATATAACAAATACTATCACAAAAATAAAAAAAGGTGCAAAAAAAGTTCATACACCTTTCGAAAAATTAACATAAATACAGTTATTTATTGACAAATCACCATCAATCCAGTGTCCCAACTCAAAATGGGCAGCCTTGACTGATTAAAACAATAATTTGGATTAAATATAAAGTTTACTAACTACTTAGTATAAAAGTTTATATAACTCTGGAAATTCTACATAAAACTTATCTAAATTTAATTCTGCAAACTTTTAATTGCACTTTTTTTATTTTTGTGATAGTGTTTGTTGTAAAACTTTTCATAGAAATCATCTTTTCATGAGCCAGTAGTACGTACACCCAGAACTGGGAATCGGCATACGAGAGGATAAAGAGCATTCGGTAGTAAAATGGTAATGTGTGCGGACTGAGAGGATAAATCCCGAAACTACTGAGAGTACATTACTGATGGGTTCAACTTCAAAAAAAGTTCATCCATTTAAAAAATAAAAAAAGCACCGGTACCGAGACTCGAACCCAAGACCTTCGGCATATTGAACCGTGCCTTTTCCGTATGGGCCACCATGGTTCGGTGACTAAGTGGCGGTCATTTGTCCGTATAAGCCACTCAATAGGATGAACTGTTCTAATGAACGAATGAACACGCGAGAGGACTGTACTCTCGCAAAATAGCACTTTCCTCACGTTTCTTTTCGTGAGGACTATCCCCTCGTTCTTTAACTTTGGGTGTAGTACTAGGTTTCTATCAAACTGTAAATTGTTTACATGTTCCATCACAAAATGTGCAAAGTGCCCAAAGGGTGTAAATACTTTTTTTACATACTGTAGGTGATGTTTTAAAATGATTTTTCAGAACATTATACGTAACAATATCACGGGTCCCCCAGAGACCGTTATTATAAAAAAAAATTTCCATCCAAACCAATGATTGGACATGGTTCCTGGGACCATTTTACACCTCTGGACCAAGATTCAAAATATTTGCCGGCAGGAATTTCGAATACGGTCAGTTTTAGTGTTTCGAGTAGAAATTAAGGGGAAATCACATGTAAAATGCGTAGAAAAAGATCAAAGTTTCAATGTTTTAACAACAAAACATTACTGGTCATGGTTTTAAATTGTATTAACATGTAGCAGAATGATATAAAAACGATTTACAGCTCTGACTTAGCCGGATTAAGCCGATGTTAAGTGACTTAAGTATATTATTTACAAGTTTATGCCTTAATATCTAAAGAAAACTCCTACATCAAGTGATTTAAAGTCAAGGAAAACTAGGTTGCACAAAAATAACTTAAAATGGGGTGACTTTGAGCCAAGGGGTGACATTGTACCAACAAACGCATAAAGATTGCTTTGATAAGCTTGAATTTTATGTTAATTTCATTATTTGTAGACGAATTAATTTGGTCTATTTATGTTCCCACAAAGGAATTTGATGTTTTTGCTACGCTAATCTGCTTGTTCTATTCTCGCTGCCGGAACCTGTTGTAGGAATCCTTGGTTACCAAAGGTTACCACTTTGTTTGTTAGTTCTTCAAGTTCTCGGATTTGAACGTTCGTCACCTCGTGCGAAGAATTTGTCTACAAAAATGGATTTCCACGAGAGGAATAGAACTTTGGTTTGCGTTTTGTGTCTCACTTGGCGGCTTCTCTGCGGCCGATTTCCTCAAACGTTGGAATCGTCATTGGAGCAAATTTTTTGATGGACTTTGAACAAAGAAGAAATTTCTACCCAACGGTTATCTGTGGAAAATGCCGGCATGCTTGTGGAAAAATTCCAAAGGAGAAGAAACATTCAAGGTTCACAGTTATAAGTATGATTCTACAACAATAACAAGATCTTCGGGTGTTTGCAAGTGTGAAATTTGCACTGCTGCAAAAATTCGCGATGGAACAAATTTGCCAGGATTTAAACCGATTAGAGTCAAAAGGGGGAGACCACGCAGCAATGAGGAAATTTCTGATAGCAAGACGATGCGATTATGTGAAACTTGTCTCAGCGATTTTGGCCCAGGCAAAAGGCATGTTTGCAATCAATCCACTAGGACAGCAAACTTAACTAAAATTATGAAAAGTGGCGAGTCCTCTTCTTCTTCCACGGATGCAGCAGTGCGTGATTATCTCAATTCTTCACATGAGTCATCGGGTAATAAATTCTCTTAATATACTTATATTGTACTGAATAAGTTTTTCCCAAGATGGAACAATAACTTTGCGTAACATGAAAGGAAAAGCGTCGGTTTTCAAGAAAATGTCTACAAGATCAGAAACATCAAAAATCTGCATGCTAATGATATATTTCAAGTCAAAGCGGAGAACAACTTGAGCATGAAAAAACAATGGGTATTATTTAATTTTATTTAAACAACAAATTTAGAAAAAGGGTTTATTTAATATAGGAGTTATCAAAAGTCTTCGCACGACGGGTGTTTTGGTTGAACCAGGAATTCGCACAAAATTGGTGGAACTGAATCGACAGTTGAAAGACTTGTTCAAGATTGAGCATCTGTCCAACTTAGATAGTATGATTTAAAAACAAGTGAATTCGCTTGATATAATCATTAAAAATCATTACAGACAGCGAAAATTTGGGCAAAGCAAAAGAAGAAGTTGCAGTGTACTGTACTGATGTTCAAGAGCTCATAAATCGAATAAAGCAGTCAAGATCGTACACAAGTGATGATGGCATTGTGGTGAAATTGGGAATTGATGGAGGAGGTGGATTTTTCAAAATAACTCTATCTGTACTGTCAAAAAATCTGGAGCAGCTGACTGGAAATGCATTCAAGGTCGGCGGTGTGAAACGACTTTTATCATTGCTCTTGTGCAAAATCTCGCGGAAAAGTATGAAAACGTCGCTCCAATATGGACAAAACTGCTGAAGCTGCAAAACATCGAAGCCATAATAGCAGGTGACCTCAAGATAATCAATATTATTACTGGAATAATGGCACACTCCTCGAGACAGCCATGTCCATACTGTGAGGCACAAAAGTCAGCCCTTGGAACATGCAAGGGAACAAGTAGAACCAAAGGCAACATCAAGACCAACTATTTGAACAAAAAGATGGGTGGCAGGAACACTGCTTGCTGCATATACGAACCATTGATCTACGGAAACGATGACGACGAAATCCTTTTCCTTTGCCCTCCTCCGCCACTGCATCTTACACTCGGAATTGTAAATACGATCTTCAAGGGAGAGAAGAATTCTCCCGATTGGGCAGATTTGTGGGTGAGCCAAGCCAACGTACGACATCAGCAGAAAACATATGGTTTTACAGGCCGGGCTTGTCACGCGCTATTGAAGGCGGCTGATTGCTTGGAACTTAATTCTGATTTACTTGGTTACGCTAAGGTAAGCTATTTGAGAAAGAAGGTGAGAGATTTTAACAATTATTTATTTATTTATCAGGCTCTGAAGAAGTTCAACGACGTATATAATAAGTGTTTCTCATTTAAACTAGATGCTAGTTTTGAAGAAAGTATCCACGAATTTGTGTCTAGCTGGGAAGACCTTCAGCTACCTAATACTTCAAAATATCATATTACTAAGCATCACGTACCTGATTTTTGTAAGGCAACGGGACGAGGACTTGGGCTACATAATGAGCAAGCCTCTGAGTCCGTACATTCGGACTTTGACGTCGTTTGGCAACGGTACAAAGCGCCTAAAACCGCCGAAGTGTACAATGATCGGTTGCTCAACGCTGTAATTGATTACAATAGCAACCACTTGTTTTAGTCCTACGCACACTTCACACTTAACATTTCACAAAACCTCAATTTACACTTCTTGATTATGATTTGAACATTTGATACACTTATACATTATAAGCCTCTCTTCAGCACAGGCGTAAGGCGTCACCTTTTGTTAATTAACTTTCAAACTTTTCACTTGCGTTCCTAAGATATTGTTATGCTGTTACTATACTTAAGCTAATCAAGCAGGCTTAGGTGAGTTAAGTCACATCTAAAAACGTTGTTTGTTGATTGTAGATGAAATATATGCATGTTTGTAACGAAAAAAAAAAAAAAAGGGTTTGTTGGTACAATGTCACCCCTTGGCTCAAAGTCACCCCATTTTAAGTTATTTTTGTGCAACCTAGTTTTCCTTGACTTTAAATCACTTGATGTAGGAGTTTTCTTTAGATATTAAGGCATAAACTTGTAAATAATATACTTAAGTCACTTAACATCGGCTTAATCCGGCTAAGTCAGAGCTGTAAATCGTTTTTATATCATTCTGCTACATGTTAATACAATTTAAAACCATGACCAGTAATGTTTTGTTGTTAAAACATTGAAACTTTGATCTTTTTCTACGCATTTTACATGTGATTTCCCTTAATTTCTACTCGAAACACTAAAACTGACCGTATTCGAAATTCCTGCCGGCAAATATTTTGAAACTTGGTCCAGAGGTGTAAAATGGTCCCAGGAACCATGTCCAATCATTGGTTTGGATGGAATTTTTTTTTTTATAATAACGGTCTCTGGGGGACCCGTGAATATCGAATCAAAAGTACCATGCTTCTCCATCGAAATTAGTTATTCGTACATTAAGCAGGAGCTTTATCCGACAAAATCCGATTGTTTATTCAAAATATCATATTATCTCAGAGTGCCGTTTATACAAATCGTGCTTGCCATTTCATTAGGGCACATAACTTTTTTAACCAAGAGTGTGTCCCTTTCACACCTTATGTAAACTGTCATTTTAGTGAAAGGGATACACCATTGTTTACAAAAGTTTTGTGCCCTTTTGAAATGTTAGGCTCCATATTTTGGTCCAGAGAACTTCAAATTTTAATTCGATCAGTAAGCGTCTTGAAGTATATTTTGAAATTATCTTACACCCAAAGTTAAAGAACGAGAGGATAGCCCTCACGAAAAGAAACGTGAGGAAAGTGCTATTTTGCAAGAGTACAGCCCTCTCGCGTATTCATTCGTTCATTGGAACAGTTCATCCTATTGAGTGGCTTTTATGGACAAATGACCGTCACTTAGTCACCAAACCATGATGGGCAAAGGCACGGTTCAATATGCCGAAGGTGTTGGATTCGAGTCTCGGTACCGGTGCTTTTTTTTTTGATAGATGAACTTTTTTTGAAGATGAACCCATGAGTAAAGTACTCTCGGTAGTTTCGGTATTTATCCTCTCAGTACGCACACTGTACCATTTTACTACCGAATCGTGCTCTTTATCCTCTCGTATGCCAATTCCCAGTTCTGGGTGTAGTATTCTTCATGAGAAGCCCAACTTCTTACCTTTGTTTAGAAACGTGGCGATATAAAGTTTGTTCCGGGTATGTTGCATTGCGGGTTTTGCGATATTATGGATTCCTAAACGGTTATAACTTCACTTTGCATATTTTTGATTGGGGAACCAATTTAGTTTTAATTTTGGACCAAATTTAATGGTTGACATTTAAGATAGAGTAAATAAACTTGCAATTAAATTCCTTTGTATTTTGGGAAAATGTTCGTGAAGTATTTATGAACAATCCTTCCTTAAAAAAACTTTCGATAGCATTTGAATTTTAATTGTTGTTTGAAAATTACAAAAAAAAATAGTTTTGTTTGTCCATAGTCACTTCCTCTGACGGTAAAGACTTTAAACTTCGATGGAGCCGCATGGCAGTTAAAGTTAAATTAATATGCGCTTGCTTGTCGAACTCAATATCACTATGGTATTTCAATGCCCCGCATAATTTTGATTAACAATTTTATTTGGTGTTATTAAATGGATAAATCTCCATATTTTTTGTTCATTCCTTCCCTTTTGACCGTATCGACGTACGTGGATTGGACATGTGGTGTCCACAACATGTGTGCCACTGAAATGAAACCCTCCAACTCACACAACAGCAACAGTCAACAACAAAAACATTGAAAACCAGTCCACTGTTCGAGGAACCCACCACACCAATAACGTCGTTGTCGTCGTCGTATTACTTTTTTGAAACAGAAGAACCCGAACCCGAGTTCGTCAGTTTAATTTTATTTTTCGAACATTTCGGATGTCATCGCAATTGGCTACCGTTTTGCCTTGGCCACGGTTGAATAGTGCGAGCTCTAGAACAAACCTCCCCCAAACATCCCCAGTGTCAAGTGGAGGTGAAAATCGGGAAAGTCGTATTGAGTGAGGGGGAAAGCAAATACAAAAGTGCGTGCGTGTGGAAAATAATTTCCACGTGAAAGATGTGATTGTGCTATAACAGGTAGAAAGTGAAAAAAAGGAAAAAGTGAAAGAACCAAACGGTAGCAGAGATTCCTCCTTCAGGCCGTCAGGATCGTCTAATTAAATTAATTTAAGGCTTTCTCCGCTCCGGCTGAAGTGAAAATTGGAGCGCTTTTCCGACATACCGAGTTGAAAGCAAGCCCGTCGTGATTTCGTTCTCAAAAGTGTTCTGGGGGGAGAGTGCTGCAACGTGGTTGATGAAGAATTACGGGCCTCTTTTGCCGACGAGTGAAAACCGGTTGAATGTTCCATGAAAAATAAATGAATTCACGTTCTGCAGATAGCGACCGGCTTGTGGCCAAGTGTTATGAAACCGACTTGGTGAAAAGTGTTTTGCAGTCGAGGAAATGAAAAGAGGAAAAAGCAAATTGGTGGATCTAGTTCCGGGTTTAGTGTTTGTGTGCCTGAAGGGGGAAACTCGAGAATTGTGAGGCAAATGAGACAAAATATAACTCTATGTTGCAGATATACCTGGTTATTTTTTATATATTGAATTCAATGTTATGTTCAGTCACTTTTTGTATTGAATTCTTTAACCAGCATCTTAACAAAATTTTCAATATTTTTTTTCTTTGAATGTATATACTTCTCCTATTACAAAACCTTACATATTCTGGTTCGAACCAAATTTCCAATAAATTCAACTCATTCTGCAAACATAAGGATGGATTGACGTCAGCCCAGCTCCATTTAATGTATCACAATATTTAACTGAACTAAATTGGTCAAATATTCCTCAATTGATTGCGCCCTCTTGTTGTGACATGTCCGATGTTCGATACAGGCGGGTGCGTGTGTTCATGAGCTATCTCTTTGAGTTGGAATCTCGTTTTATGATGGATTTGAATAGAGTTAGTTCTTAAATTATATTTTTTTTATAAATATCTACAGACATAAAAACAGGGAAATAAATATCAGACAACATTAATGAACGCTGTATGACATTCGCAAGATAATTGAAACAAATGCCGGAGAAGCCGAGTGTCTCGATACATTGCGGAAAACAAAGCAATAAAACCAATCGATGTAAACAAATCAATCGCAACCCAAGTCTAATTAAGCCGAATTGACTCGATTAATTCGCACCACCCACATTCGCTGGCTGTGATTCAGAGAAAAAAAAACAACAAGTACAACAACAAACCCAAAGAAAGAAAGTGTCGCGTGTCCGAAGATTGTGTGTGCGTGTGAGCAACTGATTGCTAATTGAAGATACAATCCCGCAGAGGAATTGATACTCCGACTGGTCACGTAATCGGCGTGAACGTTATTGATTTCCTGGTCGGAGCGAGATAAACCACACAAGTACCTGACGGAAGAAGAAGATGTTCACGTTACCCCTTTACAAGGATAACATTCTGGTCACGTCCTGGAGTGATGCCTCGACACTGCGGACCAAGAAAGTAAGTTGCAGCGGGAAAACCCTGACTGGGTGAACAAGGGATTTATCACATTTGTTTTAGTTTTTAGCAAAAACTTCTGTTAGAAGTAATATTTTTCTGGTCGGAATAGAATGCGTCTTTTTTTTCTATTAGTAGGATAAGGTATTGATTTTTCGATGCCTCCCGAGCTACGATGCAATGGGGAGGACTTATTTAATATAAACCCGTCGCCGAACCATCCGAGCTACGATGCTATGGGAAAGGCTTCTGGTTAACAAACAAAAACACTCGCGCCCAGTTATTTCAATACTTAATACATGTAATTATGCACCATGTTTGCCTCGACAACCCAAACCGACACCGTGCCTTTCAATCAATGATGATATAGGAAGGACGTTTTAATAATACAAAAAAAAATCAAATATCGTCTCTTGTGCGCTATCATTTGCTGTTAAAAGATAGAACGTATCACTATCACAAGATAGCAGACAACCGACGATATGCTTAAAAATGATAATCAACGCAGGAAATTGTCTTTACAATAGTTTTCATTTATTTGCACATCAATTTTCAATGAAAATTTTGAGAGTTTTCAAAAATAATGACCCCTGCTTTTTCAGGCCAATTGGTGGAGTGTCATGAACTTTGAAAAATATTTGCCTGACTGTTTTTTTTTGTGAAATTCCATATAAAAAAGTGTTTTTCCGAGATAATTGCTTTATAACATGCATAATTTTAATGATGTCTAAATCAATTTGTTAATAATATTTATCCCTCATATTCGAAACACCCACAAATTCGGAACACTTTTGTGATAATTTGTCAATAACAAACCAAATGCGGCCGGGACACGTGGTTTAGGGTCAAGCGTGATTGCCTCTCACCCAGTCAGTCTGGGTTCGATCCCAGAAGGTCCCGGTGGCATTTTTCGAGACAAGATTTGTCTGACCACGCCTTCCGTCGGATGGGGAAGTAAATGTTGGCCCCGGTCTAACCTAGAGGTAAGGTCGATAGCTCAGTCCAGGTGTAGGAGTCGTCTCCCTGGGTCCTGTCTCGGTGGAGTCGCTGGTAGGCAGTTGGACTAACAATCCAAAGGTCGTCAGTTAGAATCTCGAGGGGGATGGAAACTAAGGTGTAAAAAGAGGTTTGCAATTGCCTCAACCATCAAGCCTTCGGACACTTAGTTTCGAGTAGGAATCTCGCAATCGAGAACGCCAAGGCAATGCTGTAGGTAGAGCGAATAATTTGATTTTGAACATGCCAAATGCATATTTTCTGTCGAAGTAGTACAGTTCACTCTCTGACTGTCGATCTTCTCGTTATCAATATTGCAGTGCTCCATGTACCGATGAACTCTTCAGTCCCTTCAAACTGCATACTTCGATTGTCTTTGTTTCTCTATATTTTTTCTTGCTTGGAGGATCTCTTCCTCGACAGTTGATTGGATCCTAATGGCTTTTAAGTTTCTATTCCGGTTGTCAATAATTTCACTTTCTCATGGCATTTTTCTTTGAGAAACGAAGCTTTGAAGGGTGTTTGACATTTCTTTGTTTTTTGTTAATTTTGTTTTTTTTGTTGGGCGTTGCCATGATTCTCTCCCATTGCTGGTCCCTTGGATATTGACAATCAGGTCGACTGTACTTTTTGAACAAAAAAACTGCATCTCAAGACTATTTCATTCAGAGCAGCAAAATGCTGCCTTCAAATTGCATGTTCCATAATTGTGGGATGTTATTGTGCCTCTCACAATTGTGGAACACCTGAATTTAACTGATATTTTTTATTTATTGAATTTTATTGGTTTTAGGGCGTAAAGTCATTATTTTGTGAAAAAAATTGTACTCTTGGAGAGAACCAAAGTTTGTTTAAATACATCCGTAAGAAAAAAAAATGTTCCGAATTTGTGGATGATCAATGGTCAGAGTTTTTCTTCAAAAACATGATATAAAAGGTGAAATTTGCAGTTGTTCGATACAGCATTCGAAAGATTGCAAGAAAAGCAACATTAAGTTCAATTATCGATTTTCTTTAAAAACTGTTCCGAATATGAGGGATGACTGTACTCATCAAAAAGACAAACAAAAGACGATTGAAATTGTGATGGAAACACAGCTAATTTGAAAAGTCCTATAAACATAAGAAATCCCATAGCATGACCTTTTCAAAAATAACTCTAGACCAGCTGATGTTTAAAAACATGTGACTCAATCCACCAGTAACTAGTTGAGACTTACACTTGGTTACGTACTTATATTTAATACAGATACTACAAATGGGGGAGACTGAATGGTTCGCCTAAGTAAAATTAACCGAAAACCTTAGAAAAACATACAATTTTATAAATTTAGAATTATGCTTTGGAATGTTTCCTTCAATAATGACTTGTTTGATGACAAAAAATACATAACTTTTTTATGTACTTTTTAAAAATTAGTTATAACAAATTGCAAAAATATGTTAAACAACTTATGTCAAAATTATATTTCAATGGTCATTTGAGTACCGATTTAAAAAATGTGAAAATTGTGCCAAAAAGTTTGGGCAGGCCTCGCCTTGAGTCAAAACTCCGGATTCTAAAAACTAAAAATAAACATTTTTCAATTAATTCAATTTTTTAGTACATATCAGTGCATCTCTTCACGTCAATGATTTTTTACATTGAGAATGAGTTAGCTCTTTGTTAGCACACTCAAGAGTGAATCATTCTGCCCCTTGGCTAATTCTGAATTTAAATAGAACGTATATTATTCGGTTCGCCGACTAAATCCATTTTATTGCTTACTTTTGTTTGTTTAACCACTTTCTTGTTTGTTTTTGCTGCCTGTGCTGAGATAGTTCTAGAAACTTCGTTTCAAACAGGCAGATGCTTCAACAGAAAAAAAAATAACCACCTACTTTGGCTCACCAGCTCACGTGAGCGCAAAACGCTCTGGTGAGCGTGAGCGAGCACGAGCTACCTGATAAAAACTCACGCTCCAGCTGGAGCGAGCACGCTTTCCGTGAGCGCTCGCTCATTCGCAACCCTGACTCATACTCACTTTCAAATACATATTCACAATTTTATAGAAGGCCGAAAGGCCAAAAGACATTTCCATTCATGAAAAGTTACATACATTTCACTTTAACTCAGACATCTCAATAAAATTATGCCACATTATTAAACCTTATAACTTTTTGAAAAAAGGGTTTCAATTAAATAACCAATGAAAGCTGGTTCTGAAGTCGCTTTCAATCAAAATTTCCTTCTTTTAATTATATTTCCTTCCATAAAGCTTATGAAATTTCTTGAATGTGCACATAACTTTTGACAGAGCTATCAGATCTTTTGAAACTTAAAACATACATTTGGTTTTGTTTTTTTCTCCTACTATCGTTACATTATTCGGAAATAGAAAAATTTGAAATATATGAGCTAAAAATTAATTTAAATTCCATTGGAATTAGGCAAGATAATATTTTGATTTCAACTGTTTAACTTCCCTATTATGAACGATTAAAAAGAATCTGTAACTAATCCAAATCATCTAAAACGTCAAGCTAACTCTTCAGCAGTTTCCCATCGATATAACAGCAAAGTCCACTTCCATTCTTTGTTTCACCCTGCCAAGCCAAAGTCCCCAGTCCGCCGGCAACCTTTCGTTTCGACGAAAAAATTCGCATTCACGCTATCGCAGAGTGATTTTACGGTCTGCTTGGGTGTGAAGATCAGCGCCCAACAGCGTATTTTATTTCATTTTATTTTTTGTTTTGTTAATTTCAAGATCATGACAGTGTGTGTGTGCCCTGCCTCCGTCATCCGAAACACAACTTTTTTCTTTTTTTTCTCTCTCTCGTTTGAGTGGCGACGGTTCTTGAAACGAATTTTCCACCCTCACCCTCATTTTCATTTTGCACATGTGTGTGTGAGTGGCCAAAATCGTGACCTGTGTGCTTCCGTCAACTTTGGCTGCCCTCGTCACCGGCCAGGCTTCTAATTCAAATAAATATTCGAGAGTTGAATTCGCGTGACGTCTATCACGTCTGTAGAATCTAATTCCGAGCGCAACATTCGGCCTGTCATTCTTGAAGGGGTGGGGAGGTAGACCAAGACGAGAGGCTAATATTGCCCGTGTGGTTGTGCTTGAGTGCTGAGTGAGCCTTAACGAAGAGGCCGAGACAAGCCGGCACCTCGAGCGATCGATTTTGGATACATTTTTTTTTTGTTCTGTTACGACGATGTCGGGCCACTTTCCGTTTCGTTCGTTTCATCCTTCCGTTCTTCCTGTTGACACCCCGGTCCGGATTGGTATCAAGTTGTGAGGGATATGTTCGTCAGCTGTTTTGGTTTTCTTGGTTGGTTTCTTGTGTTCCACGCTGAAGGCTTTTAATTGGTAACATAAGTTCTAAAAGCTTTAATTGTCACAGCAAACCGATTTGATTGTTGTCCCACGTAGATTATAGACGTTTTTTAGAAAAACTTATTGTAGCGTTTGACCCTGAATCTTCAAAAAACACACTCTTTGGCATGAAATCATTAACAATTCGTCGTGATAGTGCTATCTTGTCACACGTGCATTTGGAACCAAATTGAGTTTAGAACGCCATTTTGTGTAGCTTTTAATGCTTCACTTTTTGACCTTCAAATTATCCCCAAAATTCGATTTCATTCCTGAGATATTCAACAAAAACCTTAAAACCAATGTGTCACTCTACATGAGAGAAAAAATAATATATTTTCATTGAAAAGATCAGAAAATTTCGCATAACATTTTTTTACATTGAAATCGAACCAATAGTTTCCAAGATATCAGTTGAAAATTACAAGCCAGTTAGGTGACTCTTAGACATGTTTTCAAAATTACAGAGAGCACTTTGTTGGAAATTTCCTGAGCTTTTCACAAAACAAATTTCAGGGCTGCCTTTTTTTCAAGAAGTATTTTTAAAATCTAAAAAAACGTAAAAAAAATCTAAAATCTCAACGTAGCTATTACTCGAAAACGTTACATTTTATCAAAATAATTGTAAAGTACTTTTCGATAACAAACTGGCAAAATGCATTAAAAAATGATAATACGTATTTAATATTTTTTGTCCAAGTTTTCAATATTTTCAAAAACACACGATTTCGTCAAAAAATCATATCTTCTAAGCCAGATTTTGCACCTTCGTGATGGTGCTCAGAAGGTGTGTTTTTGGCTTCCTCACCTCACTGAGGACAGGCTATAAAATCACTCGAAAAATGAACTTCTCAATTAGACCTTCTAGACCCACCTTCATGTATACCTATCGACTTAAAAAAAACTGAGCAAATGTCTGTGTGTGTGGTGGGCAGTTAATCAAAAAATTGCCACTCGATTATCTCGACACTGGCTGAACCGATATTGACCGTTTTGGCCTCATTCGATCTGTCTTGGGGTCCCATAAGTTGCTATAAAAAATTATGCAGTTCAGTTAAGTACTTCAAAAGTTCAAAAGTACTAAAAAAAACTATTTTGACTAAAGTTTTTATAAGATTTATAAGATTATAAGTTTTTGTAAGGAAACCCGTCATGTTATACAATTTTAGAAAGGTATTTGAAGATCAAAAGTTATAAACACTTAAGTGTTATTTATGCACTTTTTGGAGGCCAGATCTCAGATATTTTGGTGAAAACGTCGTCCGGATCTATCATGCGACCTATAATTGGATAGGTAATTAAAACGAGCATGAATTATATGAAAAAAAATATTATGAAAAAATAGGAAGATCTGACTACCCAATCCAGTGGTATGAATAATGAGTCTAATTGATAAACACTGAAAAACACCGCCCATGTATGTCTATTTTGGATAGCACCCTTTAAATGCGAGGAAGAAACCAACCATTGTAACGTAACGTTTTTTCCTCTAGAATGCATCAAAAAAATTTAAACTTAAATAATACGTTTTGGGAATTTAACTTTTCGTGATTCAAAGTTAATTAAAAAAATCGAGATTTTTTTTTCTTGTGTCTATTTTTTCCGTAAAAGCCCTAATCATAACCTACAACTTTGCCCAATACACCAAATCGATCAGAAAATTCCTTCTCAAGATACAGATTTTGTATGACCAGCCCTTAAAATTGTGTAGAGCCTTGTATGGAAAAAATTATCTGGCAAAAATGGTTCTTTTGACATGGGGAATGCATAGACAAATTACGAAAAAAAGCTAAATCGTACACGGAGAAAAAAGAGTTCCCAAAATCGTGAACAAGCGTTCATGAAAATGGGAACCTCGAACAAAGTGTTCAAATCCCATGGTACGATTTTGAAAAACGTACCATGAAATTTGAACACTTTGTTCGTGGTTCCCATTTTCATGAACACTTGTTCACGATTTTAGGAACCCTTTTTTCTACGTGTAGAGAACTACTTCCCTATTAAATAAAAAAATCGATAATTTTTTTCACTACGCAAAAAAGTTATTTCGTGGACATTTTCTTTGAAGCTTGACAAAATGATTGAAGAGATTATACATAGCGTTGAACAATTAAATTATTTAAAATATCTCCAAGTTTCACAGATATTCTAAATTTATTTATTTTAATTCAATTTTTTCATTTCGCAAGTTTTTCTCTATTTCACCAATTTTTACCAAGCGGATGATGAAATGGAAAATTATTCAAAACAAGGTTGTATTATTGAAAACTTCCTGCTTTTAAACACCCATTCCACGTCCCTAATTCAGTTGAACACTCTGACTGGTTTATTTACGCTCCGTGTCCAAAAAACGAACCCTATCGTCGGCGGTCAGTTATTTTTAACGTCCCAGCAGTGTCGATACTTTTCGGTTGTTTTCCGTCGTCTCCATTGCAAATAGAAGCGCGTCGACGTTGGTAGGTTGGTGCTGCTGTTTACTGTTCACTTTAGCCGCTGTTGACAACAATCTGCCAAAGTGTCTCAAAGTGATTTCACCGAATTTCAAAGTCAGTATTATCCCAAAGTTGATATCAACTTAAATATCAACAATTGTTCGATCTTTTCTCTTTATTCAATGTTTACAAATCCACAAAAGGCAATACGACCAAATTAACAAAAAACCACGGATGATGACACACACAAATCTCATCCACACACAACCAGTTGAGTTCACAAGGTTCGCGTCATCATTTTTCTTTTATTCGTTTTGAAACTTATATACTGGCCCGTTGCCAGGAAAATTGTATTATTTTTATCCCGTCCGCAAAACACAGGCACACGGGAGTGACCATCACAAAGCCACAAAACGGACTCTCTGTACTGAACTCGGAACGGCGGACTGCCACAGAACTGGCGACCACTTGTCTGACTGCCATGTATGACCGGCGTGACACCCAGGTCCCTAACCCAAGGCCGAGGATAATAATTCCCATCACATGAATCCGGAATTTGAGCTTTGATATCGGGGAACGATGATGAATCGACAAAAAGATCTCACTCTGGGCATTTGATAGGGTAATCGAGAGACACAAAGCGGTTTGGATTGCCAAAATTCTTTGCTTGCTCAACAAGTACCGTTTGTTGTGGGGACTTTGTGCTGGACGACAGTTTAAAAAAAGTTGCTGAATCAACATTCATGTAATAGTAAATCAACTATAGTATGTACTAGCTCTAACTGTTGAAAGGCCTTTCTAAAAATGTATAGCATGAAGGGGTTTTCTAACCACACTTTTTACAACCTTTCACACATGCTGGTACGTTTTGGTAACGATTTTCCTATTCCTTTTAAAGTTCTGAAAATCATCATTTATCACTGATTGTCAACCAGGTGTTTAAAGATTGCATCACAAAATTATTTGTATAAATTTTGAGACACATTTGATTTGGAACAGAAACTCCTTCAGCCCAGAAGTACCCTTCCATATGAAGTACCCTAGCATATGATAATTAATTTTGGCATAGAAATTCGTCGAATTAAATGAGGTATAGTGTAGTGAGATCAATTTTCCTTGAAAACAGTGGTTTTCTTCACACTAAGAAGTTCATTTTTTGATAGATTTCACAGCCTTTCCTCATTTAGAAAATAATTATCACGTCAAAAAAATCATAAAATTGAAAAACCCAAAATATTTTTTTTATTTTTTTTATTTGACTTAAATTTTGTTAGTTTTTTTTAGCATGACTTTTGAAGTACTTCACTAATCTTTATAATATTCAAAGCGACTTGTGGGATCCCAAGACGGATCAAATGACGGGTGAAATCGGTTTAGCCAGTACCGAGATAATCGAGTGACATTTTTTTGATCAACATTCCACCACACACACAGACATTTGCTCGTGGGTCGATGAAGTCAAATTAAGAAGTTCATTTTTCGAGTGATTTTATAGCTTTTCTTCAGTAAGATGAAGAAGACAAAAATATCACAAATTTCATCCTTTCCATATGACAAAAGAAGCTATTTTCAGGATCTCAAGTCTGGAAATCGGAAAAGTTGGGAAAAAATCGGGAATTGGGTCGTAAAATGAATCTAAAATTTGTGATATTATTGTTCACAACGATAACGCATATTTTTCTGAGTACAATGACCCTTTGTACGACCGCAAGGAATTTAAAATGGATTTTAAATCAATTTTGAAAAATTATGTTCGCGGCCCTTCACAGCTAAAAAAGTAGGTACACAGCAAAAAATCCGATGGTAAAATCGCATGCAAAAGCATGCACATCACCTTCGACAAAAAAGACACTTAATATTACACACTGCATGTACAATTTTTGTTAACACAAAAAAAATTGGCAACCGGGATTTAAACTCAGCAACAGTACACAGCTAAAAAAGTAGTAATCCAGCTGCGTGTAAAACACCTGGGTGTAAAATAAATATTGCATTATTTCATGCAATTTTATGTAATTTTACACCCTGAAATATGTAGCCCATCAGTATGAGAAACCTACTTGGCCGAAATGTCAAGCTCATATATGCGTTTATCTTAGCAGCTCTTCATCGGTCTGATGGCCGAGTAGGCTAAGGCGCCAGTCCTTACTGTTGGTGCTGGGTTTGAATCCCGTCGGTTGAAACTTTTTTTTTGTGTTTGCAAAAATTGTATATGCAGTGTGTAATATTAAGTGTTTTTTTTGACGAAGGTGATGTGCATGCTTTTGCATGCGATTTTACCATCGGATTTTTTACTGTGTAAGGAATGGCACCTTAGCCCGCTCGGCCATCAGACCGATGAACGATGTAAAGGATAAACGAATATATGAGCTTGACATTTTGGTCAGGTAGGTTTCCCATACTGGTGGGCTACATATTTCAGGGTGTAATATTACATAAAATTTCATTAAATAATGCAAAAATTATTTTACACCCATCCCTTTTACACGCAGCTGGATAACTACATTTTTTGCTAGTAATCCAGCTGCGTGTAAAATAAATATTGCATTATTTTAGGCAATTTTATGTAATTTTACGCTCTGAAATATGTAGCCCATAAGTATGGGAAACCTACTTGACCGAAATGCCAAGCTGATATATGCGTTTATTCTTACAGCTTCCCACCGGTCTGATGGCCGAGTGGGCTAAGGCGCCATTCCTTACTGTTCGTGCTGGGTTTTAATCTCGTCGATTGCAACTTTTTTTTGTGTTTGTAAAAATTGTACATGCAGTGTGTAATATCAAGGGTTTATTTTGACGAAGGTGATGTGCATGCTTTTGCATACGATTTTACCATCGGATTTTTTGTTGTGTTCTACTACAGCTCTTTCCAAGGGAACCATAGTTGATCCATCGAAAAAATGTTGCCTTGTCATTTTTTTTGCGTTAAAATGGAAAAAGTGATCAGATATGGATAAATTTACATCGGGCTTGAGGACCCTATTAGAGGAAAAGGATGAAATTTGTGATTTTTTGTCTTCCTCATCTTACTGAGGAAAGGCTATAAAATCAATCGAAAATGAACTTCTTAATTTGACTTCATCGACCCACCTTAACGTATACATATCGACTCAGAATGAAATTCTGAGCAAATGTCTGTGTGTGTGGTGGGATGTTGATCAAAAAAATGTCACTCGATTATCTCGGTATTGGCTAAATAATAGTTCAATTGTTGTCAAATTAACATTTTCTTGCCACAACGGGTTGTTCGTCTTGTCCAACTAGTTGAGTTAAACGTACGAAAAATCAATAATTTTCAAATATCTTTTTTTTCATTATAAAACAGGATTTTTTAAGAAACTTGTTCTATCAAAGTCTTAGTCAAGACCTGGAATAAGATGATTATCAAAAAATCTGAAAGATTTTTAAAGTTTTAATGATTTTTAACGAGCATTTACTTAGCTTGTAACACTTGCCCCACTTTCCTCTACATTTATTTTTTACCATAAAATTTATGCAAACATATTGAAAACAATACATTTTTTTCCAAATTCACTCTAGAAGCGATTAAAGTTTATGTTTTCTGTCTATACAGTACACAAATCTTAACAATTCATAAAAACCGTCAATCAAACACAAAAACGAAACAACGTTGAACAATCACAAAAGAGCCCATCTTTCGCGTGATGTCATCTTGACCCGAGCGGAGAGGACTCGTCTCTTCAACGTCTTTCCAGCAGCAACCATAAAACAACAACAACAATCACGAAACGCGCCAGAAGTGCGCCCTGTTTGTCCTCCACCAAGCTGGAGGAAGAAAAGCGAGACATGCTCAAAATATAATTTCATTACCTGGCTGTTGATTTTATAAATGGAAATCAAATTACCTTTTCTCTTCCCGGTTTTTTGCGCGCTGCTCCTGCTTTCGGAACGGAAGTGGCTCCCACACGACACTTTGCCACTTTAATTTGCCTATATACAGGGGCAGTGGAGCTTTCATGTGTAGGTATACAGAACAATGCCATTCGCCAAAGCTTTCGCACGTGAAAAGCTTGATGGGTTGAACTTTCTGAACTTGGTTGCCGGCTTTGGTGGGTACATGGAGAAAGGAAAAACCCCGTTTTCCTTCGGCACTGCAGCTAATGATGCATGTTGATATAGAATATGGGGTAGTACAACACTGGTACACATACAGCCATTAGGAATAAGTCCTCTCGAACACTCACACGATAAACAAGCAACCCAGTCGAGGGTTCTCGATGTTCACGTTGAAGAGGCCCTTCGCCACTTCTGCTGTTTGGACAGGGACTATTTACGTGTTACGTGTGGTTTCCGATCAGAGGGCAAAATCAATCAGTGCCATAAATCAATTGGCAGTGCGAGGGTTAATTTTTTGGGACACGAAGGACGACTCAACAGTTCAATGTCAACGAGCAATGGAGCAGCATGGTTCTTTGTATATTGAAATAAAAAAAAAAGATTTTTCAAATTTCAAAACCACTCGTACGTCAATCACAAAATTGCCCCAGCTCGACAATGTTATTATATTATTGTTGGTGTTACTGCAAATTTACACTCGCAGTATTTCAGTCACATATTCCGTCATCTATTTTTACACAACTGACAACATGTGCACTGCAAAACCCATGTGGATGGGCGGTGATTTTCCCTATGTTTTTTCCCCATTTTCACACAAGCACACACATTTACAGTACACTCACAAACTCATGTGCGAGAGTGTTTCCCTGCTATTAGAAAACGTAAAATAAAAACTAGGTCATTCACACTAATGGTTTGATGTGGGGTGGGGCTATTTGGATCGGATTGGCTGCGCCTGATGTTTGTTGTTGATGATGATGATGATGAAACTGAAATGCGGCAGGGACGAAGTGAACTCAAACTAAGTGGACGAGGTCAGGAGCATACAAGCGCACACATGCTCATACTAATGCTCAGAAAGTAATCTTCGAGAGTTGATATTTTACTTCCGGAGTGCAAACTAATCTCAAGATTAGTGGAGAGTCATAATGCGAATCAGATGTCAAAAACACGAAGAAGGAAAAATAAAATAAACCTAGAAATGATGACCATAAAATTTGAAAGTTTTTTGAAATTTTTTTACATTATTTTATTTTTAAACAAAAACAACGAGGGGAAGAAGGTAAAAAGTTTCAATTTTGTACATTACGTTATAAAAGAACGCTTCCTTAAAACTGGGTTAAGATTGGGATAAAAATCTAGATTAACATTTGACCGTGTCATATGAATAATTCGTGCTTTCTATTTCATTAGGGCACATAACTTTTGTAAACAAGAGGGTATCACTCTCAAACCTTATGTAAACTGTCATTTGAGTGAAAGGGATACACGGGGTTCGATTTCCATCTGCTGCAACCTTCCATCGGATGAGGAAGTAAAATGTCGGTCCCGGCCTTGGTTGTTAGGCCGTTAAGTCATTCCAGGTGTAGGAGTTGTCTCCATGCCATAAGTACAAACAACACACCAAACCAAGCCTACTCCGGTGGAATCGCTGGCGGCGGTTGGACTCGCAATCCAAAGGTCGTCAGTTCAAACAATGGGGTGGAAGGTTCCTTGGAGTAAAAAGAGGTTTGGGTGCTCTCCCCATTCAAGCCTTCGGACTCTTAGGTTCGAGCAGAAACTTGCAATAGAGACCACAAAAGGACCCGGGGGACCCGTTAATGTGGATGGTTTGATTTTGGATACACTCTTGTTTACAAAAGTGATGTGCCCTAATGAAATGTTAGGCTCCAATTGAAATTTTTTGATACATTTTTAAAATTAATAAATGTTCTGAAGTACAGTATACAAAATCCGATTTTGACAATAGGAGGGAGCTGGGGGGGTGAATAGAAGGTGAATAGTAGAACCGTTTTGAACTGTCAAAGCGGAACCATTTTACTGTTCGCCAGGAGCAGCAAGTATTGTAATCGATCATTAGGGAAATTATTGTAAAAATCAAATGTGATTTGCTGAATTTTTTTTTAATATTTTCATTATATTTTTGAACTAACGAACCTTTTGTAAATATTCTCGAAATACCACTAGATTTTAAATTCTTCCTGTAGCTCACAAATTACGAAATTAAAATTCCACGCAAGAAACATGAGAGATTTCAAGCTCGCTGTAACAGGACTCATTACCAGAAAAATCGTCGTCGAGCCATTCTTCCTCCAATGAACCCACTTTCTACTGGCTAATTTCCTGTTCAGTGCCCATCTGTAAGTCGTCTTCATCAATTGATTTCTGATCGAATGGTGGCCACGACTCCCTTTTTCTAGAACAAAACGTTATTTGTCCAGACGCTCGCTCACATTTTGTTCCAAACCGACTTCGCAAAACAACACCCACTTCTGACGCAGTTCATTGTCTTCCAAAAACATGAAAAAATACGCACAACAGATTTCAAGTGCAAGGAAAAAGTCACGCTTGTGCTTGAACCACCTTCTACTTTTTTGATATAAACAAAGTGGGATCATTCAAAAACACGTTACGCATCCTCTCTTTTCACCCACCAGAGAGGGAGTTACCAACATGAGTACAATAAAAATATTTTCATTACAAAAAGATGAATGTAAAGATTTTTATACATTTTTTTTTCCATTTCTCCATAACTTTGCTATTTTTTTTAATTTTTGATCATGATCATCAATCAAAATGGCTGAGGAATCTGATGAAAATGTTTTCAGATCGACGTCGTCGTGCTATCTTGTCGCACCCGCCATTTTGACGTTCCGAGAAAAACGCGTTTTAATGTTTGACCTTAAATATACAAAAACAAGAGCACGCAATGTAAACAATAACAAACACGTTTTGTTTGGCTGACCATTCTGTGCATTGCCCCGAAGTTTGGTTGAAGTTGGTTTCTGGAGTCCCGATTACAAATGTTTACGGTAGTCTAGCTTGCACGTGCGACAAACGCATCCTGACTTTCCTGGTATGAAATCCCTTTGGCCTTTTGTCGCACTTACATCAATTTTCAAGGAGTGATAAGATAGCACGACAAGATTGAAACTACTTTCATATGTAAAGTGACAAAAATGCACGGAGTTTTTTCGGTTTTTGTTGAATATCTCAGGATTGAAATCGAATTTTGGGGATCTGTGAAGGTCAAAAGGTGAGGCATTGTGAGCTGCACAAAATGACGTTCTTAACTCAATTTGGCCCAAAATGCACGTACGACAAGTTAGCATGATGGCAACGAGATATGAGCTCTTTAGTTATAGAAATTCAACATACCGATGCCCGTGTGCTCTCTTGTACTATCTAGATAGGAATCCTAGCAATCTTAGTACAAAAGAGCCCACCGGCATCGATACAGTATTTAATGTTGTCATATTCAAATACTATGCTTAATTTTTTAAAGGGATCGACCATAAAGAGCTACCCTGGCTGTGAGATTACGGGTTTCGCCTTGTAAGTTTTTTTTTTACTTGTAAGCGAAGGTGATGGGTTCAATTCCTGTCTTCCTCGGCAAAGTGAGATCCCTTCAAAAAGTAAATCTACTCATTGGGAATCATGACCGGTAGGGGATGGGTTTCGACTAGCGGCATACTGGATTTCCAATCCATAGGTCGTGAGTTCGATTCTCGTAACGGGATGATGCTTTTTCTAAGGAGCCACATATAAACCACCCGGACACTGCCAGATCGACAACCAGAAAGTCGCCCGTACAATAAACTAATTGTTTGGATAAAATTCAATGCAAATACCATTCCTGAGATACAGTCATCCCACATATTCGGAACGGTTTCCAGATCGTCCAATGTTCAAAAAATCATAGCAAATCGATAATTGAACTTAATGATTCGCTTTTACCTGGGTAATTCTCCGCCAACTCACACAGCAGTTGCCCCGACCCCTCTTCGATTTGCGTGAAACTTTGTCCTAAGGGGTAACTTTTGTCCCTGATCACGAATCCGAGGTCCGTTTTTTTGATATCTTGTGACGGAGGGGCAGTACGACCCCTTCCATTTTTGAACATGCGAAAAAAGAGGTGTTTTTCAATAATTTGCAGCCTGAAACGGTGATGAGATAGAAATTTGGTGTTCAAAAGACTTTTATGTAAAATTAGACGCCCAATTTGATGGCGTACTCAGAATTCCGAAAAAACGTATTTTTCATCGAAAAAAACACTAAAAAAGTTTTAAAAATTCTCCCATTTTCCGTTACTCGACTATAAAAAAATTTGGAACATGTTATTTTATGGGAAATTTAATGTACTTTTCGAATCTACATTGACCCAGAAGGGTCATTTTTTCATTTAGAACAAAATTTTTCATTTTGAAATTTCGTGTTTTTTCTAACTTTGCAGGGTTATTTTTTAGAGTGTAACAATGTTCTACAAAGTTGTAGAGCAAACAATTACAAAAATTTTAATATATAGACATAAAGGGTTTGCTTATAAACATCACGAGTTATCGCGATTCTAAGAAAAAAGTTTTGAAAAAGCTACTTTTTGCGTTTCTCTTTGTTTCGTCGTCCGTGTCTGTCGCGGGTGACCATGAACGGCTATGATCTACGACGACCAACTTTTTCAAAACTTTTTTTCGTAAAATCGCGATAACACGTGATGTTTATAAGCATACCCCTTATGTCTATATATCAAAATTTTTGTTGTTGTCTGCTCTACAACTTTGTAGAACATTGTTACTCTAAAAAATAACCCTGCAAAGTTAGAAAAAACACGAAATTTTAAAATGAAAAATTTTGTTCTAAATGAAAAAATGACCCTTCTGGGTCAATGTAGATTCGAAAAATACATTAAATTTCCCATAAAATAACATGTTCCAAATTTTTTTACAGTCGAGTAACGGAAAATGGCAGAATTTTTAAAACTTTTTTAGTGTTTTTTTCGATGAAAAATACGTTTTTTCGGAATTCTGAATACGCCATCAAATCGGGCGTCTAATTTTACATAAAAGTCTCTTTGACACCAAATTTCTATCTCATCACCGTTTCAGGCTGCAAATTATTGAAAAACACCTCTTTTTTCGCATGTTCAAAAATGGAAGGGGTCGTACCGCCCCTCCGTCACGAGATATCAAAAAACGGACCTCGGATTCGTGTTCAGGGACAAAAGTTACCCCTTAGGACAAAGTTTCACGCAAATCGAAGAGGGGTCGGGGCCACTTTTCCCGATTTCGTGTGAGTTGGTAGAGAATTACCCACCTTCATTTGAAAGCTTTTCTTGCGATCTCTCGAATGCTGTATCGAACATCTGCAAATTTTAAATTTTATATGAAGTTTTTGAAAAATTACTTTGACCCTTGAAATCCACAAATTCGGAACCCTTTTTTCTTACGAATGTAAACAAACTTTGGATCTCTCCAGGAGTACATATTTATTATCAAATAATGACTTCACACATTGAAACCAATGAAACTCAAGCTCGGTGATGTTTTATACATGGTTTGATAACTTTTTTTGTGAAAATATCAGTTAAATTCAGGTGTTCCACAATGGTGGGAGGCACAATAACATCCCACAATTATGAAACAGGCCATTTGGAGGAAGCGTTTTGCTGCTCTGGACAAAATAGTCTTGGAATGAAGTTTTTTGTTCAAAAAGTACCACTTTTACTTGTGAAATAGCAAGATAATGTTCAAATGAAGGTTCTAAAAATAGTAAGGTCGACAGAAAAGCTACTTTTTGCATGCTATTGACAAATTATCATAAAAGTGTTCCGAATTTGTGGGTGTTCCGAATATGTGGGATGACTGTAGCATGTCCTGCAAAAACAAATCTTTTGCAACAATAATTCCCTAAGTAAATATCAATTTACCACAACCGCACAAACACTTTCGCGACCTAAACGACATTCTGTCACGTGTCTGAAACCTTTAGCACAGGCGTGTTCTAGCCATCGCCGTCAGCTGGTGGTTGGTTAGACTACGGCTGCGGTTCCAGCCACACACACATACTCACACTCGATCTACCTAGTACCCGTTTAGGGCGCAAGTCGTTTGCATTTCCCTCTTAATACGACCAACAGCGAGGAGGTGTATCGTAATTAGCGACTCGTTGAAGATCATCAATTTGCATCACCGTCGTCGTATCCTCTCTAATACGTTTACTAACCGAGCTCGACTCAGCTCGGTAGACTCCCTTCTAGACGACTCGTTCTCTGAGTCAAGTTCAAGTTCTCGGCGGCCGCGATCTTTACGAAGTTGCATTTTCTCACGTGTCCTCCTGCTCACCAAGTTCTCTCTTGTCTCTTTCCCTCTCGTTTTTTGTGTTTAGATGGCCGAGCTGATGCAGCAGATGCGTGATCCAGCCTCGATCGGGACCGGCGGTTCGGTCGGCAGTATTCCGCAGAGCATCGTGTCGTCCAGTGGTGCCAACTCGAACGACATCCACCGGGCGTTACGCGGCCAAGGCATCCACTCGACACCGGCGTCCAACCTGAAGCTGTCGGAACAGATGCGGCATGCCCAGCATGACAGCAGTCCGATCCAGAACGGGGCGAGCCAGGCCAATGGGCAGCAGCAGAGCGCGATCTCGGCGGGAGGACGGATTTCCGCCTCGAAGAGTTTCTCCGGCGGGTTGAACCACTCGGCCAGCGGCGGCAACATCCAGGCCAGCGGAAGTGTATCGTCGAGTCTGTCCTCGCTGCCGGACATTTCCGCCAACAACTCGCAGTTCTTCGAGGTGCTGTACGTGGGCAAGATCAAGGTGTCCCACAAGCGCGTGCCGTTCACGTTCATCGACGACGCGCTGCCCAAGTTCAAGGCGTACGACGCGCAAAAGCTCAAGCAGCAGCTCGACGCGGCGCGGAAGGTGAGTGAGTTGGCTCGGCTATAAGGGTCAGTTACATGATTACAACTTGTCAGGTGGAATATCCTGACATCATTAATTCAAATTATTTAGATTTTTTCTATCCCTTTTTTTTATTGTACCCAATTAAAAAAAAGGGATAGAAAAAATCTAAATAATCTAAATAATCTAAATACTATGGTTTATTATGTTTTCCACTTTATGTTTTTCTCATCGGGAAAAAGACTTTTTGCAATTTCTTCGTGAAAGTACTTGTTTTTCCTGTAATTTTCGAGCGACGAAACGGCCAAAAATAACATAATAGAAAATGAAAAGTAGAACTTTTCAGCACTAGTATCGAATTTTTGGTTTTGAAGGGAGAATTTACTTAACAGAGCAATTCTCTGAGATTTTGGTCTTTCGATTTTTTTGTATTTTTTAATCCAGCTGAAAGCTGAAATTTTCCATACAAATTTGGCAGCTGTCCATACAAAAATAATATATGAAAATTCTAAAATCTTTATCTTTGTAAGGAATTTTTTGATCAATTTGGTGTCTTGGACAAAGTTGCAGGTATGGATAAGGACTACACTGGAAAAATGTGATACACGGTAAAAAAGATTTTGGTGATTGTTAATTTCACTTTTTGTCACTGAAACTTGATTTGCAAAAAAACACTATTTTTAATTTTTATCATTTTCTGATATGTTTTAGAGGACATCAAATGCCAACTTTTCAAAAATTTCCAGAATGTGCAAAACATTTTTGACTGAGTTATGAATTTTTGAATCAATACTGATTTTAAAAAAAAAATCGAAATATTGGTGGCAAAATTTTTTCAATTTAATTTTTCAATGTAAAATCAAATTTGAAATCAAAATGTACTTTAGTGGCATTTTGATAACTCCGTTTCAAGTTATGGCCATTTTAAGGTAACTTTTTGAAAATAGCAGCAGTTTTAAATTTTTTTTTTTTTTTTTGAAAAGCTGAGAAAATTTTCTATATTTTGCTTTTTTGAACTTTGTTGATGCGACATTTAGTTGCTGAAATATTTCCATGCAAATATTTAAAAACAGGAAAATTTATGTTTTCTAAGTCTCACCCAAACAACCCACCATTTTCTCATGTCAATATCTCATTGGTTAGATTTGCAATGTTAAAATATTTTTCAAAACTTTTGCTGTTTAAGTGCAATCAAAATCAATTTAATGTGCATTCCTCTGCGTATAGAGGTCGCTAGGGTTTATTCAAAAATAATTTGAGTTTTATTGAATTTTTTGAGGTTTTTTTTCTTCGAGCCTTACATATTTTTGAAAATAATGATTGCAAATCAACTTTAATAAACATTTTCTAACATTTTTTTCAATGAAATATTTCTTTGATTTTTTTGCCTCCCCTCGATCATGGCAAATGTCAAAGTACAAAATCTGTTTTAAATACTTGCATCGGCCTAATCGCTGAAAAAAATTTGCAATATTTTTTCATTTGTTACACTCAATTTAATGATAAAAATACGCCGAAACATAAGTTGTTCTGATTTTATTTCACCAGTTTCAAAAAAAAAAGAAAAAACTTAAAATTTAAATGAAAACACAAGTGGGTAATTCTCCGCCAACTCACACAGCAGTTGCCCCGACCCCTCTTCGATTTGCGTGAAACTTTGTCCTATGGGGTAACTTTTGTCCCTGATCATGAATCCGAGGTCCGTTTTTTGATATCTCGTGACGGAGGGGCGGTACGACCCCTTCCATTTTTGAACATACGAAAAAAGAGGTATTTTTCAACAATTTGCAGCCTGAAACGGTGATGAGATAGAAATTTGGTGTCAAAGGGACTTTTATGTAAAATTAGACGCCCGATTTGATGGCGTACTCAGAATTCCGAAAAACGTATTTTCATCGAAAAACACTAAAAAGTTTTAAAATTCTCCCATTTTCCGTTACTCGACTGTAAAAATTTTGGAACATGTTATTTTATGGGAAATTTAATGTACTTTTCGAATCTACATTGACCCAGAAGGGTCATTTTTTCATTTAGAACAAAATTTTTCATTTTAAAATTTCGTGTTTTTTCTAACTTTGCAGGGTTATTTTTTAGAGTGTAACAATGTTCTACAAAGTTGTAGAGCAGACAATTACAAAAATTTTGATATATAGACATAAGGGGTTTGCTTATAAACATCACGAGTTATCGCGATTTTACGAAAAAAAAGTTTTGAAAAAGTTACTTTTTGTGTTTTTCTTCGTTTCGTCGTCCGTGTCTGTCGCGGGTGACTATGAACGGCCATGATCGATGACGACCAACTTTTTCAAAACTTTTTTTCGTAAAATCGCGATAACTCGTGATGTTTATAAGCAAACCCCTTATGTCTATATATCAAATTTGTTGTAATTGTCTGCTCTACAACTTTGTAGAACATTGTTACACTCTAAAAAATAACCCTGCAAAGTTAGAAAAAACACGAAATTTTAAAATGAAAAATTTTGTTCTAATGAAAAATGACCCTTCTGGGTCAATGTAGATTCGAAAATACATTAAATTTCCCATAAAATAACATGTTCCAAATTTTTTTACAGTCGAGTAACGGAAAATGGCAGAATTTTTAAAACTTTTTTAGTGTTTTTTTCGATGAAAAATACGTTTTTTCGGAATTCTGAATACGCCATCAAATCGGGCGTCTAATTTTACATAAAAGTCTCTTTGACACCAAATTTCTATCTCATCACCGTTTCAGGCTGCAAATTATTGAAAAACACCTCTTTTTCGCATGTTCAAAATGGAAGGGTCGTACCGCCCTCCGTCACGAGATATCAAAAAACGGACCTCGGATTCGTGTTCAGGGACAAAAGTTACCCCTTAGGACAAAGTTTCACGCAAATCGAAGAGGGGTCGGGGCCACTTTTCCCGATTTCGTGTGAGTTGGTAGAGAATTACCCAAGTACATTCAACTTAATACATTTTCAAAAACCTAAAACAAAACTGGCGAAAATGTAAAAAAAATAACAGAATTTAAAAGAAAACTTTAAGTAAAATATGTATTTCATAGTCTTTTAAATTTAAGTAACGTAATTTCATTTTGTAAATAACCAATTGCCCGAAAACTCATTTGACCTTCAAATTTGGCCCGGCATCCAAAAACGTTGAGCACCCCTGACTTAAGTGGTCATAACTTGAGGCAGGGTTGCCAGATCTTAAATGTTTTAGACTTGTTGGAAAGGTCTTTCAATTACCTAACCAACGATGGGTCGGTCATGGATTTTGATACAGTTTATATACATTTAAGTGAGATCCGGATACAAGTGAAAAAACATTTTCCTACATAACTTTTGAACTACTTATCGAAATTCCAAACAATTCAATAGCGATGTATGGAATCATAAACCAAGTCGAATGCGACCGGTTTGATCAAAATCAGTTCATCCAGTGCTGAGAAAGCTTTGTGAGAATTCTGGTCACATACATACACACACAGACATACATATGTTCAGTTTTTGATTCTGAGTCGATAGGTGTACATACATGTGGGTCTAAGAGCTTTGTGTAAAAAGTTTTTTTTTAAAGCAGGATTACCTTACCTTACCTCAGTGAGGAAGGAAAAACGAGTTTTGCAACAAGTTCCCTACTCAATTTGTAGCAATTCCGAAAAAAAATCATTCAAAAGGAAGAAAAGATGAGTAACTTTTGCTTGGATTCTGTGATTAGTGAAATCGATGCCAACATTTCAAAAAGCATCATGTACACAACATCCTTTTTGAGAAAAACGCATTTGAATGTTGAGCAGCTATTTTCAATTCCCATTTTAATATAAAAGCAAAATAAGATGTTCTAATGATAACAACCGATGAAAACGTTGTTTTTTTTGATCATCCAAATTCAATAAAACATTATTTCCGTAATTTTATTTGAGAAAAACAAACATAGCTTCTTTTGAAATCACCAACGTCTATATCACTCTGCTGTCATTGAGGGGACGCTTTTTTATGATTCGTTTTTCTTCGCCGAATGTACATGGTGCTTTTTTCATGATGCTTTTTTTTCGTCACGAGGTTCATGAATTCTTTTGTTTGACAGGTTGACAGGGCTATATCAACAGGGACTGCTGATGTTACTTTATTTAAAATCATGATTAAACAGACTTTACTCCATACATTTTTTTTAATTTGTATGGAAATTTTGTTATAAGGGGGGAGGATGGCGTCTAAAAACCGATTTTTTGCGTTACGTAATAAAAGAACACTCCCATACATATTCCATATACTGTCAACGGTAAATTGCACAAAAGGTAGACAATATTGTTTGAAAAAGCTTCGAATTCCCATTTGACAAAAAATCACAAATTTCCTGCTTTTCCCGATTTTTCGCGGATTTTTGCGGATTCTCGACTTTTCCGATTTTCTGACTTGAGTGGCCACCCTGTTATTGACCACCAACGGCGTCCGCCATATCAGTTTGTCAGTTTGTTTGTCTCGATTTGAAGGGACATGAATGCTAGTAGGTTCAGGTTTATAAAAAAATAAGTATAAAATGTTTAAAGGTACAAGTACCGAAAGTTACATTTCAAATGAAATAACTTGCCAAGAAAATGTTGAGAAGGTATTCTTTCAAACGATATTTTGTTAGAAGGTAATTTTTTAAATTTGGAAAATATCTTTTGCCGAAAGTTTAATCATTTGTTTATCAGTATAATAAAATCTACTACAGCATAGAATGTTTTGTTCGAGCCTTTTTTTAATTTTTAGTATTTTTTCGAAAAACATTTGATATCTTCGTTGATATCAAAAACTTGCGATTAGTTCTGACCAGACATCTGCCTCCATCAAAACGCATATCCAACGAATGATGTGATTTTTTAAATACAAAAAGTTTTCAAAACACAAAACATTTCTTACAGACAAATGGCGACGAATCTTCCGATCAGAACTCGTCGGAAACATCTTCCAACGGCCAACCGACGCAAGCGGGCCTAAACAGGATCAGCGAGTCCAACGAGTCACAGTCGGTTCCAGCAGAGTCCGAACAAGACAGCATCAGCAGCAGCAGCAACAACAGCAGCCCTGCTACATCCCAAGCCGATAACAAGGAAAACAATCTTCCGTTGGCGCAGGCACCCGACGACGCCGAGGTCTTCCGAGGCCGGAGGGTCAGCCACTTTGACATACCGGCCAAGAAGGTGTAAGTATTGGGTGCTTAACAAAGACTACGTAACACATTGATTAATCAACACGTCCCTCAATTGGTTGAAGTTGTCCCGTTACTGATGGTTACTCAAACACTAATATTCAACCTTTAATGAGCAACACATTCAGTGACATTTGATTGTATGTAAATTTTCCCACTCTCACAACCTCAGTGATTCGAAGGAGGAAGATTCAAACAACGACGAGAGCACTACTAGCAAAAATACTAACGGTTGCACAAAAGTCGACGAGTACCAAAGATCGGTATCGCTGCAGCAGCCACAGAAAGATTCAAAGTCATCTTCTGATGAGGAGTAAGTTTTTTTTAAGAGAGCGAAGAAGAAAAGTTTCCAGAATCTTTGTTTTGTGGCTGCACTTTAGAGAGATATTAGTTTGTAATGCTGCGCATGAGTTCCAAATGCTTTAGTTTAATCTTTGTTTGCTGACTTAGAACAGCCGCGAATGCTTTAAAATATCATTTGAAAGCTACATTTATGCAAAAATAACAATGTTTCTTTAGAAATGGAAAGCTGCATGATCATTGAAAAGTTTGAAACTTAAACAAAATATAACCTACCATTTTTGATTGATGATGTTCTATTACACCGACCAACAAAATTTATAGTTTAGGGTCCCCATAACCACGTGTACTCTGATTTTTTTTTTTTCAATATAAATTTGGCGGAGGCAGAAATTTCAATTAATAATTTTTTTTATTTTTTCATTTTTTAACTATTCTTCTAGAAAGTTTCCCTCAAACCGATAAAACAGGGAACAACTTTGTAGAACATCGCAAAGCGCTAGGAATTGATCCCGAAAAGATACTGATTATTTGTTCAAGCATATTTTGAAATTTTGCCGAAAAAAGTAAACTCCAAAAAACATCCTGTATCTTTTTAGGATCAATTCCTAGCACTTTTCAATGTTATACAAATTTGTTCCCCGGATCAAAACCTACAAGAAACTTAAGAATAGGAAAATTTGACAGGGGTTTGGAAAATTTTCTATCTGAAAATGTAAAAAGTCACAATTCTACATAGTAAATTGATAAATGTTCCATACTAATTTCAGTTCTAAACTGGAGCAACTAAACCATAACCAAATGACCTCAAATTTTCAGGCTAGCTTCTAGGGTCATTGTACTTTAAAATTCCGGTTGATGCAAACGAAACTTTTGTCATGTTGATGCAAACGACACTTTTGTCTTTTTCATACATCCGTGAACCACGCTATCCCACATATTCTTGCTTGTATGCATCAGCAACGAACCATTCTGATTCTCCATAAAAACTTTGGAATAAAAAACCATTAAGCCCTTTCTAAATATTAAAAAAAATCAAAGTGCACGTGTTTCTAGGGACCCCAAACTTTATGCTTAACCTCAAATTAAGCCTGCCCAAACAATCTTCTTTTTTTTTTTTGCTGGTCAATGTTATCAAAATTCACTCATCTCTTTCAGTTCTTTTGTTCATTATTATATCACTTACATCACAACACATCGCATCAGAAATAATTTTCATTCATATTGTGACACAATTATTTTGTAACAAAAAAAACAATGTTATAAAGCTATCCATTGAAACAGTTGTTGCATCTATTTAAATTTATTCACCAATTCAATTCACCATACAATTATCAATTCGACATAAACAATATTGATTGATTCTCAGATTGGAGTTCGATTTGCTTTCCCCTCAAAAATCAGACCGCACTTTTAACTCATAACAATGCGAATGCGAAAAAGACAGTTATGCAAACATGGGCTATTCTACCTGTTTAGTCATCAGTCAGTTTATCAATCTACTTAAAGATTCTTCTGCTCAACAGATAAAAAAAAAACATATAGGCGTCATCCATAAAGTACGTCACGCTCAAAGGGGAAGGGGGGTGGTCGCAAGTGTGACAGAGGGGGGGGGGGGGGGTACGTGAGACTGAAACGTCACGTTAGACTATTTCTTTAATTCTTTAAAAATATCTCGGATGAGTTTTCAAAAAGCCGTAAGAGCCACCGTGACCTCTGACACTAATTTTCGTTTTTCTCGAAAATAAAACAAAATTTCATTTATTTTCATTTTGATGCACTTGAAGGACATGTAGATGAACAATCTCGAGCATTTTTGATTTTGTTTTTTCGTAAGTTGGTCGAGTACCGATGCAAAAAGGACTTTGTTTACCAATGGCTCTTACGGCTTTTTGAAAACTAATCCGAGATATAGACAAAAAGTTTAATGTTTGATAAACTTTAGTCATAAATCAAACACGAATCAAGGCTTTAAGAAACAAAGCTTTTGATGATAAATTTAATATGCTTGAAAAAACTATCCAAACGCAACCTTTAAAAATTAAAAACTTTGTCGATTAAATTCCGAATTTAAAAATAATCTTTTTTAAAAATCATGCTAAAATTGTACAAAAAACAACAACTGGACTCGTTGGAAAAGGTTTTTCAATTACCTAATCAACGATGGGTCGGATGATGGATCCGGACATTGTTTACATACATAAAAATGAGATCTGGAAAAAAGTGCAAACACATTTTTATACATAACTTTTGAACTAGTTATCAAAACTTCAAACAATTCAATAGCGATGTATGGGACCCTATACCAAGTCGATTGCAACTGGTTTGATCAAAATCGGTTATATACATACGTCTGACATGGGGCGTCGTAATTTTCAGCTAGCCGTCATAGCATACTTAGGACAATGCGTACATTTGAAGGGTGAATCGATGATTCTGGAGACACCGGACGTCGATCCAATGCGCACCTTGGGGACAGAATGGACAAACCTAATTCCTTCTGGAATTTGTTCATTTGACCATCCCCTACACACCTGTCTTTATTCCGAGTGTATCCATGTTGTCCCCAGACCTGTAGGAACGATTGAACGAAAAGCATTAAAATCCCATAGTAGTTTACATGTAAACTTTAAACCGCTGGGGACAGGCCAATTCTCAACCAAATGGGCTGATATTTGGCATGAGAGTCCCTATGGGTATCCTCTACTAGGGAAACCTCGGTTTGCCTGATTCTGAGAACTTTTTTGTTTGGTTGAAACACCCTAATATGTATACATGAAGGTGGGTCTTTGCAGACTAGAGCAGGATTATAGCCTTACCTCATTGAGGAAGGCAAAACTGAAACAATTATGCGTACTTGAGCAGTGATGAGACGAGAAAATGTTGGAACCGTTATCTGGGGTGAATTGGGACACATAGAAAAGACCCGATTCGCTCCAGATGACGATACTTTTAATGAGTTCCAAACAAAGTACTAGAATTTTTGCGACAATTATGCGTAGAACGGCAGATCCCTTCTTTTAAAATCCTTAAGGCTGTTGGAAATGTTTTTCATAGTTTATGTCGCCCCTCCCTTTAAAATCAGTCTGAAAAATCAGGGAGCAAAACAAATATTTTTTCAAAAGAAAACTTCAACATTTTTATGGAAATAGAAATCTAATCAACTGAAAACAATTTGAAATGCATTTTCCTATGTATGTATGTATGTATGTATGTATGATCCCCATACCCGCCGGCAACTTGGTCCCGAAACACAGGTGCTAGGTGAACAATTCGATCATCTTTTACTCCATAATCTGTACACCCACGTGCATAAGTTTTTTTGCACGAATTTTAGTGCTACAAATACCGGCGCATATATCAAAATGGTTTTCCTTTTCCCTACCCATGCGCCGAAAATTTGTAGCGGGTGTATGGACACTTCGCATAGACGCCCTTGCTCCCATCACGTCACTGTGGGTATGGAGCGACGAGAAATTAATAAGCATGCCCCCTCAGTCGAACCTTCATTAGAGAAGCAGGCAATCCACAACTCACAGCGAACGACCAAGGGGGATGTACCGCGTATATAGTAAAATCGGCCTGGTTGGTCTTTAGTGAAATGTATGAATGTTAGAATAGATGAAGGAGTTATTTGAAAATAATAACCAAAAACACGAAATCTTCAAGAACAACTCCAATCGTCTCGCCAAGTTCTAGTTGGATCTTCACTTTTCTTGAGTTCTTGTCTTGAATCGGTCTTGATCAGCAGAATTACTGACAGTACTGGTACCGTACGATATATAGCAAGCAACACTTGTCGGAAAGGATCAGCCATCAAAAACATCCTCGAAGCCTTCCTGGATGTTATGTGGCAGGAACTGGACTCACAGGAACCCTTGAATTGATGGCCACTTCGCGATTGTTGTCCTGATTTCCTTGTTCCCTTGACGTCGAATCGAATTTTTCATGTTCCTAGAAAATAGCTTCCAATTCACTTCCACTGTAAATGTCTGGCACCCGAAAACTAACGAGATCTTCGTATTTCAACTTATTTAACTCATATTTTGAAGAAAGTTTTTAAATTATCGGAACGGAAATGACGAAAATGACAGCAAACAAAAGACGCGTTCGACCACAGGAACAGATTGCTTCGATCCACAATTTGAAATGCATTTTCCTGCGTTTAAAATCATATTTTATCAAAATGGATCGATCAAAAATATTTTGAATTTTTGTGAAATTCCGTTGTACACTACGGCAAAAAGTTTTTCCTCGACGAAAAAAAAAATCATCGGTACTTAGATATTTTGAAAATTAATTATTGCAGAACAACTGGACAGGTGTATAATGCATTTTAAAACACTTTTTTCAATAACATTTGAATACCATAGCTTGCAATTTCATTTTTTTTTTCAAGAACCCTATAAACTTTTGTCAATTTACTGTATTATAAAAATCACGCAACACTTTTCTAACCTTTTAAAAATAAACTTGGCTGACTGCTTTTCAAATAATTAAAGCTGCTTTTTTTACTAATTGAATAGACACTATTTATTTCTTGTTATTGAAATGTGGAAATGTGTACACTAGTCAATCTGAAATATGTTACATTTATATTAGCTATTCAAACGTGACAAATTCCGATTCTCAAAATCATCATAATAGTTATATTAAACATTACTCAGTATGTTCCTGTTACAATTGTTCGCAGCATAAGTTCTGCATGTTTAGTAGTTGTTGAGATCGGAATTTGAAGATAAAATTAACCCTTAACATTTCCCAAACCACTAATTGTAAATACTGTACAGCAAAAAAAAATAAAGCAATGCTTTTATGTCAACGAAAAAAAAAAACAAGAATTTTACTGATAGTTTAAAACAAATTTTCAGCGTTCCGGTGCGCCGCGATCGATCCGCCTCGATCGGGTCGATTCCGGTCGTGGAGCAGAACCGCACAATGGTCTTCCTGATTGGCCAGACGGATCTGCGGCTGATAAGCCCCGATCGCAAGCAGGTGCTGCTGCACAAGGAGTTCCGCGACGTGGCCAGTTGTGCCCAGGGCCAGAAGAACGCCGACCACTTTGGCATCATCTGCCGGGACATGAACAACGACGGCTACATCGGGTACGTGTTCAAGTGCCAGTCGGAGAACGTCGCGGACGAGATTATCATCGCGATCAGTCAGGCGTTTATGGTGTGCTCGGAGCAGAAGCAAAAGGACAAGGCGACGGCCCAGATCTACTCGTGCGAGCACTGTCCGATGCTGTGGTACCACAAGCTGTGCTCGGACACGGAAGGGTTGAGCGATAAGAAGACGCAGTACATGATCTTCAAGCGAATAGACACCACACTGACGGACGACGAGCAGCGACTGCTGATGGAGAAGTATCACGGAGCGGAAGAAGCTGCCGGGCACAGTCTGGGCGAGCAGAACCAGTTCCTGATGATGCTGTTGAGGGCTCACTGTGAGTCCAAACAGCAGCGCCACGTACACGATACGGCCGAGAACAGGACGGAGTTCTTGAACCAATATCTGGGTGGGAGTGGAATCTTCATGAAGGCGAAACGATCGCTGACGAGTTCGTTTGATCATTTGTTGAAACGCCGTACGAGCAAGGACGACTTCAGCGGTAGCGTCACTTCGATCAAAGATTCCACCTCATCGGGTGATCTGCGAGCTGGCAACGATCTGGAACCCCAGCCAAGATCTCGTGCATCTACCATCGGATCCAGTCCTTCGCTGAGCCGAAAGAACTCGGACTTTGGCGTACCGACTGCAGCACCGCAACTCAAGTCACCCATGATGGATATGTAAGTTGAAGCGTTATCCGATTGATTCTAACACGCACTAAACTTGTTCCCATTCCACAGCTTCATCAAGGTTGGCAACAGTCCGCGGGAAAACTCCAGCCACGCCGGCTCGTGGCGCCAGGCGATGCTCCATCGGGTCGTAACGCCCTCGAAAAATCTCAAAGTGACCGGCACCGAGTACATGTCTCCGCTGAGAAATCCCCACGTCAGCACCCGGAAGCGAACTCGCGCCGATTTGCGCGAACTGTGGCGTGTGGCCATCAAGCAGACTATCATCCTGAACCGCATGGACAAGGAGAACGCGCGACTCCAAGCGCGCCAGAACCAGATCAAATCGAACGAAATCAAACGCATCAAGCTGGAGTACGACGAGATTTCGAGCTGTGACCAGCAGGCGGTTGAGATCTGGGAGAACTTCTTGAGCGCATCCTCGGTGGAGGCCGTCCACACCCGCAAGGATCCCAAAGTGCTCTACCAAGCGATTAAAAACGGAGTTCCACGCGCCAAACGGGGAGAAATCTGGAAGTTTCTCGCGAATCAGCACTCTTTCAGTACGCCCCCGGTGGACACGGCCGATTTCCCCAACTACAACACTCCGTACCAGACGCTGCTGAAGAATTTGACCGAGCATCAGCACGCGATCTTTATCGATTTGGGTGAGTTTTCGCGGGTTCGTCGCTTTTCCGGGTTGAAGTCACCGCTAATTTTGAATTAATTTTCGCCAGGACGAACGTTCCCCGATCACAAGTACTACAAGGACGCCCTCGGGGTGGGTCAGCTGTCGCTGTTTAACTTGCTCAAGGCGTACTCTATCCTGGACCCCGAACTTGGCTACTGCCAAGGGTTGGGCTTTATCTGTGCCGTTCTGCTGCTGCATGTGAGTATTGTTTTGTTGTTAGACTTTTGACGTAGAGCTGTGATACCGATGGTTTCTTCTGTTCCTTCATACTGCATGCTTCGATTCTCTTCCTTCCTCGATATTTTCTCTTGCTTGAAGAATCTCTTCCTCGATATTGAGCAAGAATTTGGTAATTATAATTAACTGAAATGCATTGAAGATTTAAAATTTAAACGAAAAACTTACTACCCGAGCAGACGGAAATAACTTGGAAGGTCAGTTTTTGATATTGTGAGAAGATCGAAATATGTTATTGGGATGATCGGATTAGTTGTTAAAATAACAAAAATCAATAACAAAGATTTGTTCGAAGAATAACTTAAACTGTTATTATGTTGTTATTGCAATAACAAACCAATAACACAGAAGGAATTATGAAGGAATAACAAGATTTGTTATTTTGTGCGGAGAGGTGGAGCAGCATAATAACAAAAATGTTATTGAACTGGTATGTCTCTATAACAAAAAAAGTTATTGTTTTGGTTTATTTGTAATTTGCAAATAAACCTGCAGTTGCCATAACTCCTCTGTACTAGTCAGGGCTGCAGAGTCGGGTACCTTCAAGCGACTTTGAATCCATACTTTGAAGACAACTCCGACACTGGATGCAGGATATGAAATCAACGACGACTTCAGCTCTCCAAAAATACCCGACTTCACAGATTCCGACTCCAAGTAAAAGTTGCTGAAAATTAGCTGAATCCGATGCCGGTCTCACTCCAGCTCGAACTTCAACATCAGCTCCGACTTCCTGGCTCTGTGAAAATAATAACAGTTTTTGTTATTCACACATCAAAAATTCTCAATAAATAAATCAATTCCGTTAGGGAATATAACTAAATTTAAAAAAAATGAACTCTCAAAAGCTAATTTTATCGGATAAATTTTAGCTTGAAACCCCATTTCATGGTGAAATAAATGACCCCGATAAAATTGGTCAAAATTATTTCATAGCCAATTTTAGTAAAATCTCTTAGGGGGTATATCAAATAATTAAAAATATAAACTTTCAAAATTTCATCTTTTTAGAATAATTTTAGCTTAAGGACCCCATTTCATGGCCAAAATAATGACCCCGCCGAAATTGGTCAAAATTATCCCAAAGATCTAAACATATTTAACAAAAGAAAAAATAATAACAGATTGTGTTATGGACACTTAGAAACTTTTCCATTTGTGCGATTTATGGTAATTTTATTTCTAAGTCAGTATACCGAACGAATAACAAACTTTGTTATTAGGAGAGTTTTTGAAATGTATAACATTTCCTCTTATTAGCGTGTTATTAAACATTTTCAATATAATATCACTTCAATACCAAATTTTGTTATTTTATCAGAAACTGTTTTTATTTTTTCTTCTTGAAGTTGAACTTCAGGATAAAATAATAACACTTTTTGTTATTTTAACACAGGGGTGCTCAAAGTTTTTGGAGGCCGGGCCAAATTTGATGCTTAAATGAGCTTGCGGGCCAAATTTACAAAAAAATATTGAAAGAATTAAATAACGTTATTTTAATTTAAAATATTTAATTTCTGTTATTTAAAAAAATCAATTCAAAATTATAGAAACCACAAAATAACGGTATTGTATCGGTATTGTTGATTTTATTATTTCAGGTATTTGAAAAGAAGTTTTTAGCTTAATGTACTTGTGAGATTCGACAAAAAAAAACATTTTAGCGAAAAAACATTTATTTCCATCCAAAATTCGCTAAAATTCAAAATATTTTTAATTATTCCAAACATGCTCAAATAATTCTAAATGCAAAAGAATGCATATTTAAATAATTTTATCTGATTTTTGCTACAAACTTGATCCTCCGATTTCCACCCCAAGTAACAATTTAAGTTTTTTTTTACTTTCTTAAAGTTAGATTCAAGTTATCTTAGCCAAAAATTATCATAAAACCAAACTTTCTCCAGAACAACAATAAATCAGCGTTAAACCTGAGTTAAGAGCAAAGTGGACTATTTTAGGAGGTTATCAAGAGCGTTTATGCGGAGTAATTTAAAACTAAGCAACTTTAACGTTGATTTTACAATACTCTGCAAATGCTTTTTATTGCTTTTCTAAAACTTATTCTCAAGCTTCAAAAATTTATAACATCATAGAAGAGATCTTCAAAACTGTAATAAAGTGAACTTAAACTTATTTGGTCTCGTTGATGATAAAAATGATTTGTCGAAGAAAACCCAGTTCTGAATTTTATTTCGTGAAATTCATTTAATCTTTTCGAAATTAATTCACAGATGGCCGATGAACTTAAGCTTACAACGATAATTATATTATAATAACCAAATAAATATAACTGTGACTTTACGCAGCCATTTTTATCGTAAAATTCTTGCCATAAAAATTTCACTGATCAATTTTCTTGGATGCCTCGAAAAAATATGCATCGAAGGTATGAATCTTTCAAAATTACTATGATTTGTAATTTTTAATGGAACAATTAATTCTACATCAGCAGAAAAATCAACATGGCTTCCGTTCTTGGGCGTTATTTTTTCATGTTAATATGGCTGATCTCATCAAATCTATTCTCTCTTACTCAAAGCAGTTATTAGAGCTATGTTTCTTGAGAAGCTCTTGTTCAAGATTAAGTAAGAACATGTAGACTGCAGTAAGCTTTAAAGCGGTTTAATCGCAGAGTAAAACGCGTAGTAATGCGACCGTAGCGCATGCACATATTTGTTTGCAGGAGGTAGATCCGAAAAAGATTTTTGGAAATGCTTTTTTGTCGTTGGATTAAAACAATGGTGTTAATTATTTTTCAAATCTTTTTATTTATTCATTGAACGGCCGCGACTTTTGAAGAAAACACTGATCTCGCACTTGAATCTAAATGAAAGGATGGGTACTGGACACGGATTCACCGGCAGGTTGGTGTTTTGCTCGCACCTTATTCGACAGCCTTGACGAGAGCCTTGGCCACTTCAACGGCAATTCAGCCTCGGCGCGTTCCACATCAGTAGAGGCCGACGAAAGTTTACTCTGGGCGCCGGACAGGAGCTCGCGGCACGCACCGGCATCCAGATCCTAAACCGGGTGGGCTTCTTCGGCCAGCACCTGTCGAAAAAAAATCACAGGGAAAAAAACGTTGAAATAACGAACATTTTCAACACGAAACCAATAAAAACACTAGCACTCCGCGGGACATTTTTCTCCATTCTCGAAACGCCTAATTCTGGTCCGGATGCGTCGTGTCGATTTTGCGTGTCGGAGAGGTCACTTAACTGACTGACTGTACGAATATTCAGTGATTTGACAGATCAAGTTCAAAGACTCTTGAATTATGCTTTCATTAAACGGAGAAGTTATAGTTCAGTTTTAATGCAGTATTGGCAATGTAAAATGGTCTTAAAAATAACCTCTCTGGGATAACTTTAAGTCAAACAACGAAGAGTGACATAAAACTATGTGTCATGCTTCTAAAGTGCTCTTGAAGATACTTTTAAGAGATTTCTATCGTAAATCTTGAAAGTTTTGTTCAATATCATCACAACACCGAGTAGCAAATTTTAAATCTTTTATAAAACCTGCTAAGAAGTAGAAGCGTTTTGCTTGTTACTTGGGACATTTTGTTAGCCTGGATCAGTTGGTAGTCAATCAGATTCGTCATCTATCTGTAATGAGTTCGAATCCCGGAGGAAGTGGAATGTAAGTTTGAGGAGGAGGTGGGGTCATTATGACTTGCAAATTAATAAAGAAAACTTATATTTTTGCAACTATTACAGAATTCTACCTAAGTCAAACTTGAACGTTTTTTTTTAATATTTCTAGAAATGTTTGATGAAAGTTTTAACGATATTTACTAGTTTCTTTCAAGTTGAAACTTGTTAAATTGTTTTATTTATAAAATATTTTGAACATATTATTTGTATCCAAAAGTTGGAATCAAAATATTAATAAATCATATGTTAAAAAAGGTTAGCATAAAAATGTTTAAAATAAACCTTATTTTTGAAATAAAGAAGAATAAAATTGCAAGTGGTCAACGGGCAATTTTACATGATCATTCAAAATGGGTCCGCGGGCCACAAAATATCACCTCGCGGGCCACGTTTGGCCCGCGGGCCATACTTTGGTCACCCCTGTTTTAACAGGATTTGTTATTGAAATATTATTAATTTTGTAATTACCGTCTGCCCGGGATATATTTAAATCAAGGTTCCGGTTCGTTGCTTTGCTATCATTTAAATCTCCTACGTAAAAAGCAGATAAAAATCATTACCATAAATTTATAAAACTAATCAATGCTCTCATTCTTCCCCACCCCCACTCTAGCTCGAGGAGGCGGACGCGTTCGATCTGCTCAAGCATCTGATGTTCAAGCGGCAGATGCGCGCCAAATATCTGCCCGACATGAAGCAGTTCCAGCTGCAACTGTACCAGCTATCCCGTCTGCTCAAGGACCACATCCCGGAGCTGTACGACTGGTTCGACCAGCACGACATCTCTCCTACACTGTACGCGGCGCCCTGGATCTTGACCGTGTTCAGTTCGCACTTTCCGCTGGGATTCGTGGCCCGGGTGTTTGACCTGCTGTTTTTGGAGTCGTTCGATGTGATATTCAGGTGTGCGATCGCACTGTTGGAGGTCCACAAAGAGCAGCTGCTGCAGCGGGATAACTTTGAGGAAATTATGAACTATTTGAAGACGGTCGTTCCAAAGATCAGCGCCGATGTAATGGAGAAGGTTTTTCGGAATGTGTTCAAGTCCGATTTCTCTCGGCAACTGATCGAATACCAAGTCGAATATAACGTGCTGAAGGAGGAGATGACTTCGCAGAATCATCACTTGGAAAATTTTAACCGCGTGAAGGAGGAAAACCAGCAGTTGGAAACGCAGCTGCAATTTGCTCAATCTAGCTTGGCGCAGCTGGAGAAGACTCGCCAGGCGCAGCAGAACCAAATTCAGAACCTTCAAACGCAGGTTCAAACGCTGGAGAACACCGTTCACACGTTGGTTCGGTTTGTCGAGCATTCAACGGAGAGCAAGCCCGATTACGTGCTACCGAACGAGGTTTGCCGGATCTTGCAGCAGGTTCAGGAACTGCAACCACAGCACGGCCAGCAGAAGAAGCGATCGCCCATTTTTGTCGATCGGAAGATCGGCAAATCGATTTCGTTCAACAGCAATTTGGGCCTGGCACTGAACGTGCTGGAGGAGGCCAACGAGGCGGACAGTGCCAGTGGAACTCCGACCAAGAAGAAGCCATTCTTTCAGAGCTCGTTCGAGCAAATCCGCCAGCAAAAGGCCGGTCTGCGCTTGAACAAACTGGACGAGTGCAACAGTCCGGAGCACGGATCTGCGGATCGGAACGGTGGTGGCGCCGGTATGAAGCTGAACAGTGCCAGCGATGACAGCGGAATCGCCACCCCAATCAGCCCGCAGATGCACGCCCCGTCGACCACCCCGATGGTGGCCGAGTGTAGACCGTTGGTTCCGAGCATGCTCGACATGCACCCGCTCAGCGGCGACGTCAACGTACAGTTCAACGGTACAACCCAGCTCAAATCCATCAAACCACGGGTACAATCGCGACAAAACTCGGTCTCGTCGATCGTGAGTGACCTCGGCGATCTCGCCGGCCAACAACCCGGCTTCATGAACCGCAGTTAACAATCAACCGTCGGGTTGGACCGCTAAAATCCGCGGTACGATCGCATCGCAGAGCAGCTAAACACTAGAGCAAAGACACACACACACACACATTACGCTATGATTATCAACTTTAGTATGCAAATTCACCACCCAGCGTAAGCACGCGCATTCGGAACGGATATATATTCTATATTTTAGGGATAAAGCTTCTGAGTCTTGCATTGGCAGCGCTAGTGTATTTAATCAAGTCTTGCTTTGGCGAACAGTGATATGTGGTACTACTAGATTAAGTGTGTAGGGAATCCCTTCAGTGCAGTAGAAATTAATGCTTTTTGATACCCCAACTGCGTGGAAGGTACAAACTAGGGGCAACCACCTTCACAATCCGCTTCCGCATTGTTGTTACTACGAAAATTACGACACAAAAAAAACAAAAACTAAATTTGCACTCACACCGGCTTGGTTCCAGAATCAATAAGGCATCACAATTGTTGCAACCCTGAACATAATCAAAAAAAACTTAAATCGTTCGACCTAAAATGAGATATTTAGGAAGAACCGAAACAATACTCACGTGCACGCAAATATTACCAAACAAAACAAAATAAGTCAATCGAATGGAGTCGCGTGGTACGTCAAGAACAATCCATCAAGCGTCTCCATCGGAATCAGATTCGTCCCACAAACAAAAATTCTGCTTGCACAAAAATCGAACGTGACGCAAAAAAAAGTTATTAAATGACCGGCATGATATTCGGTAGCATATAAATTGTACATAGAAAAAAAAGGTCAAGAAATGTGTGAAGCAAACCAACCAACAGTATAAATGTAATCAAGGATCAAGCAAGATACCACAACCAAACTCAATAACCGACGCCAATTTCCTGCTTGCATGCGCATTAGCTGTAGTAGTGGTGAAGCAAAACCAAGCAAATCCTTGTGGTTCCCAAGACAGACAGAAAAAAAATGAAACAGAGAGCGGTTATTTACTAGAGCTCCAAAGCTGCCCCCGAATTTTTTTAGAGGAATCAGAAATGTCGGAACGAACAGTGGTTGAATTTTTTCAAACGCAGGTGTCTTATTTCGAGCTTATTTCGTTTTGTCACGTGGGCGCCGAGAAGGTGACTTCTTTTAGTTGTTGATCGTTGTTTTGTTTGTACTATTTTTTTTAGGTTTCACAAAGCTGTTTTGTTTTTTTTTTTTTTACTTTGATGATTATTTAAGCAGGTTTGAGAAGGGTTTTAGCGAATAGCTAGTTTTAGTGGATTATTTTTTAAATGTGAAAATTGATATTCAATGAAATTTTGTTGCGGACTTAATAATCGGTTAGATTGGAATGAAGAGTGTACTTAAGGCATAGGTTAATCAAGTGTAACCCAAATTATCCCAATATTCGATAAATATTTACTGTACCCCAAAATATATAGCATTGAGACATAAATATGTACTATCTATATGAGTATTCAATAAAAAATACAAACAGTGACAGTCCTACATCCATATATCCGCAAAACTGTGATGTTGCATTGCTTTTTAATTGTTTTTATCACAATCCTTTAAATAGTGTTCCATCCAGATAGGCCATGAGAGAGAGACATTTAGGGAATCGTTACCATTTGTTATTCCACCCGCTTGCTATGAGCACATGAGGCTGAACCACGCCCCACGTAATCACGTGTAACCATGGGAATGCGTACCGCTAATGCAGATGGCCGTCCGTCATAACGTGCTCTTCCTCTCATTACCATTTTTTGTAGAGCCTTGAAACCACTGTGGACAATTATAGGAATATTGTGGTGTGACTCATTTTTGCCTTTCTTACTAAAGAAAGGTATAGGGTTTGCTTTTGGTTCCGACTCCAAATCAAGCTTCGTTCTCAAATCGTTTCTCGAGAAATATTCATTCGAAAAATCTGCAAAAAATCAGGAACCATCGATTTTCGACGTCCGATCGTTTGACAATGACAGAATTGGTCTATCTTCAATATCCGAATTTTGGCGCTCAATTTACCGTAGAGCACGCGTGACGTCCGTGTGTGGTAAAAAAGTGCTCAATTTTGTGGTAGGGGGTTTCTCAAAGCCCACATTATGGATTTAAGCTCTCTTAGGCGCATTTGAAAGGGGATGTGCTGAACCTGAACCAGTTTCATACCAAATTTGAATTTAAAACGCCTAAATGCATACTACATAATTTTCTGGCTTGCTTATTTAAAGCTCACAATTTTGCCTAACGCCTAAATGTCAGTTTAGTGAATTCCAGTAGGCGTTTCAAAGCTTTCAAGAACATTTAAGCGGCTTTACCGTTACATCGTTTACAACACGGCAAATTCTCGGATGTGGAAACATTTTCTGCCAGTCATTTTGTTGCCACTTTAACGCATTGGAGCAAGACGGAATTATTTTGTTTTCTCGTTAATTCTTGATATTTTGAAAAGTGCAAAAAACACTCAGAGAATACGAACAATTTAGCGATAGCCAGAAAACATTACGAAAATCGCAAATTGTGAGCTAATTCTCTGCCTCAAAAATAATTTGTTCTGATTTTAAAAATCGAAAATGCTTGTGTGCGAGCACAGCTTACACCGGGCCATAACAAATGGGGCACGCAGAAAAATAAGGCATATTTGAATCAACAAAACGTTTTGTTGATTTGAAAATCACGATTTTGGTTGAATCAACGCTAAACGTCAAAGCAACTTTTTTCAAAACAACATAAGTTTTTTGTGAAATTGAGAAAATCAAGGTTTGTTTCAACGCAAAATCGGTGTTGATTATATTCAACAAAAATTTTGTTGAACCAAACCTCGTACAGGCTGATTCTACAAAATATTTTTCTGCGTGGGCAAAAACCAGCGCTGAACTGAACTGAAGTTTGATGAAAAAATCATGTTGAGTTTTGAATTTTTATTTTGCTATTTCTTTGGAAAAAAAATTCAACTGCCGTTATCTTCCTTTTGTAAGTGTGGTGCCGCCCTAACATTATACCAGTTTGAGCAGGCAGGTCTAAGTCAGTGTTACCTAGAAGTGTAATAATCGTGTAGCTAGTGTCAGGCGGGGGAGTGTTTGTGTGGTGTGAGGCGAACAAGTTGTACTGCCGGAAGTGACCGAACGATCTGGACAGGTTTCCGGATAGAACCCCGAATAGGTCACCACAAATTGGCGACGAGGATGGGATCTGGAAGTTGGAACAGGTGCCGGTAAGGTTGTAAAGAATTGTTTACATTTGGAGGTCAGAAAAAACATGATGCAGTGAAGTTTAATTTAGGTGCTGCTTGAACAATCTACACTCATAAGTTTTGAAAAAATGTAGATTGGTAAACAATGGAAATCTTCGCTGTTCCCAGTCACGATATATTCTAGCAGAGCTGGTTCTGTCAGAGTCCTACTAGAATGGTGGAACATTTATGCTATAATGCTGTAAGAATATCCAGCTCTGTAAGAACTCTGCTAGAATCCAGCTAGGACGTCGTGACTGGGAAGAGGGTGCAACAAACAAACTTGTTATTTTTTCGGTGAAGTTTCGTGATGTTTTGGGAGTAGATTTGTTGACGAAAATTGGCCTGCCTGTTGGTGGACGACTTCCGTGGCGGAAACGAGAGCCAGTCGGATGTGTTGGATTTTGCAAAGATGCGGATATGACTGTTCAAGAAACCGTCCTTAAACCCAAGTATTCCTACGTCACGCAATTGAACTGATTTTTAAGTAACTTGAATACGTTGAACAGGAGCAGGCGCGGCCTTGGGCGTGGCTGAATGGCTATGTTGTTCGGTTTGTAAGCGGATGATCGTGAGTTCGACTCATCTGCTCCTGCTTTCCGTCGGATAAAGGAGTAAAACATCGGCCCGGCCTAAGTTGTTGTTAGGCCGTTTAGTGTTTAGTCATTCCAGGTGTAGGAACGTCTCGCTAATATAAGTATACAACATACCAATCCAAGTCGGCTCTACTGGAGTCGCTGGTCGGCGGTTGGACTTGCAATCACAAGGTCGTCAGTTCGAACCCGGGGTGGAAGGTTCCCAAAGACCTGGGAGTCGTCAAAGGGGATGGTTTGTTTTGTTGTTGTTGAATACACTAAGCTGTTGAGGCTTCGAGCCAGAATGAGACGGTAAGACTTCGAGTCAGCGCCGGAGGCTTCAAGCCAGTTAGAAAAGACGGGAAGACCAAGAGTCCGACCCGAGGCTTCGAGCCAGATGAAAACGAAACGGGAAGACCAAGAGTCCGACCCGAGGCTTCGAGCCAGATGAAAACGAAACGGGAAGACCAAGAGTCCGACCCGAAGCTTCGAGCCAGATGAAAACGAAACGGGAAGACCAAGAGTCCGACCCGAGGCTTCGAGCCAGATGAAAACGAAACGGGAAGACCAAGAGTCCGACCCGAGGCTTCGAGCCAGATGAAAACGAAACGGGAAGACCAAGAGTCCGACCCGAGGCTTCGAGCCAGATGAAAGAAAAACGGGAAGACTAAGATTCCGACCCGAGGCTTCGAGCCAGTTGGAAAAGACGGGAAGACCAAGAGTCCGACCCGAGGCTTCGAGCCAGATAAAAACGAAACGGGAAGACCAAGAGTCCGACCCGAGGCTTCGAGCCAGATGAAAACGAAACGGGAAGACCAAGAGTCCGACCCGAAGCTTCGAGCCAGATGAAAACGAAACGGGAAGACCAAGAGTCCGACCCGAGGCTTCGAGCCAGATGAAAACGAAACGGGAAGATCAAGAGTCTGACCCGAGGCTTCGAGCCAGTTGAAAGAAAAACGGGAAGACTAAGATTCCGACCCGAGGCTTCGAGCCAGTTGGAAAAGACGGGAAGACCAAGAGTCTGACCTAAGGCTTTAAAGCCAGTTAGTTAAAGGGAAGACCAAGAGTCAGTACCCTGGGCTTTGGAACAGATCGAAAATATGGGAATACCTGAAGTCAGAAACCGAAGCATGTTAAAGATGAAAGACTGGGAGACCCGGCGTCAGGACCGGAGGATTCAAATAAAAAAAAAAACAAGGAATGAAGAGACATCAGAACTCCAAGTCCATGGTTTAACGGAAAATGAGAGACATAAAAATAAGCAAAGGCCAAAGGGTCAGCAAAGATAAAAAAATCAGAAAGGCTAAGGGTCAATAAGTAAGGTAAAATGTTAAAGTGGTGTACGTGCTTGGAAAGGAACCGGTCAAGCAAAATTTCCAATGGGCAGCAGCGGTAGCGAAAGCAAGCCAGAGAGGATGAAGAAAAACACAAAGAAATTGCTCTCTCTACTTTATTCTGCTGTTTGTAAACCTATTTATAGATCCCTTTTCTTGGGAATTGTGAACTGACTCAAAATCAGTAAGAAAAGTAAAAAAAATAGGCTAAGAGCAAAAATTGTGTTGAGCAAGTAGCCAGAAAAAGTTGAGGCAGGTTAAACCCATGATCAAATTGGCAAATATCCGGCAAGGAATAATTTGCTGTGTTTTTGATAAGAAGTTCCATAAAATTTAAAAATAAAACAATTGGTTAGATCGCTAGAAATCTGGAGGAAAATCCGTCAGATGTCCTGAGCAACTTCCCTCTGACATCAGTCTATGACGCAACAGGCTTTGACAGGTTGAGCTCGTATTTGGATTTTTGTCTGCTTTCGTAATTACTTGTGTTCAGCTACCATCCTATTTAAAAAAAAGCTAAAAAAGCGCGATCGTTAATGGAACTCAAAAATAGGTGACCTCGAGTCAAAACTGCTGAGCCATAAAGAAAGCCAAAATTAAAAGTATCATCTGAATATCGAAATGATGTTAGCCGAGAAGTCGACTACTATAACAGAGACCGATATAGAATAACTTGATTTAAAATCTAAGTAAAAAGAAAAGGATTTTTCAACAGATTAGCAAAATAATAAGTCCTTAAATTAAAGGTTCGTTATTTCAATATGCTGAGTGAATTATTAGTGTTTAAAGATATTGCAGATTGCAGCGATTTTTAGACAACCGTGCAACTTGAGGAAAGCTCTATACAAAAGTGCACACCCAAGGGGCACACACACCTCAATCTACAGCAGAGAAAAATCTGTCTAAGACACACACCCAAAAGTTCTGCTTCAAATCGATGATAGCTTTTATCCTAGACACTCACCACAGTAGGCAAGCTGGGTGGAGAGGGTGTGTGCATTCAAGGGGGTGTGGCTGCCAATCCCCCGCGTTGTCAGACCAAAATCCAGCATAAAGCTGACAGACCAAAACTGTCAGACCAAAGCGGGTTTGGCAGCCAATCCCCCTGTCAGACCAAAGAGCAAAAGATAAACAAACTCAAGACACTGATATTGGTGAACACAAATTAGGCAAGACAATTTAGCAACAAAAATATTGTTTCAACAAAAAATATATTTTGGAGCTAAGAAAAATAGTCTATCGCCTATAAAATGATTCAATCAATTGACTTCTTATCGAAAACAGACAAAATAAAAAGATTTATAGCACTTTTTGTTTATTTAAAATTTCAACCAAATTTTCGGTGTTTACCTAAAGCATCTTGCAATGAAGTATGCGGAATTGTGAATCGTCTTCTTACTTCATCTCCTTGTGTGCATTCTGATGTGTGCATATTTAAGGTGTGAATATTGTCTGGCTGTGCGTCGAACTAGGCGCAAAATTGGAAATATCAATCAGAATAATACTTCTCTCAGCTGTTAGCAAATATCAAGGAAGAGTAGATCAATGGAACCAAAACAAAAGAAAATTGTCAGAATATGAAGTTTTAAAATCTCATATAGGATGCAAAATGTTTTGATTTGATTTAGGTATTATGATTCAAACAAAATGATAATTGATTGCGGACGAATAATATTATGTCTGATGAAAAAAGGGTTGCATGATCAACTCGTTGGGTAAAGTAAAAAAAAAAAGATAACATTTGTAACCAAATGGTTCAAAAGGAAAGTAAAATTCAAGGGCCCTACCAGAGTGTTATAAAAAGAGTTAGAAATAACATACACTCAGCCAAAAAACATCTTACAAGCCATAGGTAAACCATATAGATTTTTTCCATACGCTAGCCATATAGATTTTATAGGAAAACGAATTGATTTTTTTCCATAAGCAAACCTTATAAATATAATGTTGGAGAGTTGTTTGCTTTCATATGCAAACCTTATAAAATTCAGATGAGAGAATATAGCAAATTTTAATACTTATATTGCAAACTTATGAATATATTTAAATTATTTTTATTGAGAATACATTGATTTTTGCTGATATGTTAATGTTTATTTCAATTAAATTACAATAATAGAGAAAACAGAACAGAGCACTTATTTCTTATAAATCTAAGACCCGTAACGTTAAGCTGATGGAATGTCTTTCCGCATTCTTCTGTTAACGGCTCAGGCAAGATTGCTTCATTGTTGAAGCCGCACCGGGAGCAATATTTCGGTCAATCGGAGGAGTCTTAATTTGGCCAGGACAGACTTGTTAGCCCCCAGCTTTCTGGTGGCCTTCTACCTCTTCATTGTTGTGTCGTCCCCGAAGGAGTCCGTTTGACACCCTGGTTCCGTCATCGTCTTAGTATGCGTTTTCGGAATGACCTTGTCGACAATTCTCTTGTGCGGACCCTTCAAATGAATAAGTGCGGTCACGGCCTTCATAGCGTTGAGTTGCTTCGTTCCGGTGAACTTCAAGATGCCATAGGAACGTGCTTGACGGCAGCGGGTGACAATCGTTCCGATTATGAGACGGAGTGATTTTGACGGCGCCTGTTTCGAAGACCAACACTCGAGGGTTTACCAACTTCTTCTCTTGTGGACCAGGTTCGTCACGGAACGATGTGTGTCACTTTGTCGAGTTCTCGATGGGTTACGTCAGAGCCTAACATAGATTTAGCGATCCGGTCCCGTCAGATGGCGGCGATTGTCATGTTTGCGCTGAAATGTATTACATTTTTTTAACTTTGATTCATTTAGTTTACTTCAAAACACTCACGTTATTCTGTCTCAGCGTATGGCATATTAAAAGAATCCGGCAATGTCTCGGCTTTCCGGAGCGACGACTCTGGATTCGGTGTGCCGAGTAGGTATCACATAGAACCGCAACATTTTCTTCGATTTTCGGTTATATTCTATTCAAAATGCACCTGGAACAACAAAAAAACAGATTAGTTGCATTAAAAACGAAACAATTCATTTAAACTTACGGTTTCAAAAAACTATTCATAATCTCTCCTTTCGACTGTCCTGTTTGTTTAGCCATGGCGCATCATAAAATTTGTTTTCATATGGTCTGCCATATGGCTTTTTCACATATGCAATGTTGGTAGATTTCATAAGCTCACCATATAAAATCAATAGGAGCAACAATGAATCATTGAACAAACATATAGATTTCATAAAAGGTGATTTTGATATCGTTTATATGGGAGACCTTATGAAATTTAAAAGTTGTTTTGGCTGAGTGTAAGAATATCAAAGATCCTACTTTGGTTTTGCTCAATTTCGGGATTTGTTTGTTGTCAAGGAAGATTACACAATAATGACAGTGACGAAGAATAATACCAAATTTAGAAACACAAAACATCCACAAACTGAATTTTTAATGGCACAACTGAGGCACAGTAAGGGCAGAACAAATTATTATATGCCTAGCATTTAATTTCAGTTAACAGTAGTAGAAAACTGTCAGGTTTATTTAAAAACAACCATGCTAGCGACTCTAATGAAAGAATGATAACAAATGTGTCTCGTGAAAAAGGACAAATTGAGTACTAAGTCATTTAAACCAGCATCCAGCTAGATTATGTCATCCTAATATTTAATCAAAAGAATTGCCGAGAGGGGAAGGTGAAATACGGCGTTTCATTTCACTTCGCGAAATTTTGGATTACTTGTAAAAGCCTTAAGACGAAGTACTTCGTTAAAAATAGTAATATAAAGGTGTAAAAGTTTTCTAAACGTCTGAAAAGACATATACTAATATAAAACACACACAAAAACAGAACTGATCATTATATTATAATTAAGATAATTGGTAGTTTGACTCAGATTTAAAAGATTAAAAAAAGAAAAACAAAACAAAAAGATGGAATAAGGGAACGAACGACGAACTAAATCAAACAAGTGAACCAACGGTGGTAAATTATATGAATTTATAGAAAAGCACTTAACGCAAAATAGTTTACTCTATAAAATGTCAGCTAGACATCAAGTAGATTGGTATCGAGAATAGTTCAAGAAATTTGTTGTGTACTTAAACCTTGTCGAGAAGTAGGTGTAATCTCGTTGGAGTGAATATAGATTCACTATCTATAGACAAAACGAGATGTGGTGCCGCCCTAACATTATACCAGTTTGAGCAGGCAGGTCTAAGTCAGTGTTACCTAGAAGTGTAATAATCGTGTAGCTAGTGTCAGGCGGGGGAGTGTTTGTGTGGTGTGAGGCGAACAAGTTGTACTGCCGGAAGTGACCGAACGATCTGGACAGGTTTCCGGATAGAACCCCGAATAGGTCACCACAGTAAGAAAGGCTCTATCTCCGCCCAGGTGGGATTAAATCGGGTTTTATAGCAAAATCAGGTTAACCTAGCAACATGGAACGTTTTGCCCAAGTTAGGGTTGACTCTTTTGCTGTAATCTATAACCCTGCTGAGACGGAACCTAATTACATCCAGTGCTGTAAGACCCCTTTCCCAAAAAAATAAATTCGATTTTCAATGTTTCCATGTTTCACTTTCCATTTGACAAAATCGACGTATTGAATTTATAGTAATTCCAATATTAAATAAATGGTATTTGCAAGAGCAGTCGGTGGCCAGTCAATAAACCGTTGATCACCTTTAAATTCTTTTTGTCTAATTTCAGTAATTCCCGAGATGATTTTTCATTTGGGAAGAATAATCGTTTTGTCTGTCTGGAAGTACAGTGGACTCTCTTATTGTCAATATTGAAGGGACCGTCGAGAGCGGGAGTTATCATATTAAAGAACGATAAAAAGCAATTTATTTGAAGGGACTGAAAAATTTATTGACAGCTGGAGCAATATTGATATCGAGAAGATCGACAGCCAGAGAGTCCACTGTATCAGTAGTATTCCAAATAAATTGAACTGTTGACAATTCCCACCTTTACGTGGTGATTATTAGCTTTGATCGTAATTTCTCGACTCACGATCGAGATTTCTCGATCTTGATCTACCATCGAGAAATTACGCTCGTAATTTTACTGTTGAAAAATCTCAATCGTGGATCGAGAAATTACGATCGTATTTTGTAATACATTTTTTTATATATTTTAATTTAAACGGAAAATTAAAAAAATCTAAGTAAATTTTTTAGTGTGAAAAAATTACCAAATTAAAAAAAAAATCTAAAATTATTTCTTTTCAGTTCCAAACAATTTTAAATTTCAAAATATTTCAAAAAATTTAAAATTTTCAAAAACTTTAAATAACATAATTAAGTTCAAAAGTTCTAAAAATTTCAAAAATTTAAAAAAATAGTACAGTCTAGACTTGATTATCCGAAGGCTTCGGAAAAAAAATCACTTCGGATAATCAAAACTTAGGATAATCGAATCACGAATTTTTTTTTGCTGTCTTATTTTTGATTGTCGAGCTTAAGTATGACCCCTAAACTACGCGTAAGTGATTTACATTTTTATTAATCCAAGATGGCGGCCAATATGGCCGTGACGAAATGTTGAAAAAATGCATTTTATTATTTAAAAATCAATCAACTATTCAAATTTGACTAAAATGGGGTCGCAGAACTCGAATTTGATGTTCAAAACAAGAAAAAGAAAAAAAAAACAAAAAAAAAGATAAAAAATACTCATTTTTTGTTTTCTGTTCTCATTTTGAGTTGAAAATTTCGATTTCGTTACAAATCATATTATTTTTGTCATTGGATCTAAATCAAGTTTTTGATAAGTGAGATGAAAACTTTAAAAAATATTTTTAATGGGCTAACTGTCGCAAAAAATTCAAATAATTTTACTCATTGTGGCTGAACAAGATTGTTTAATCTTGAAATAATATTATGAAATTTAATTATATGCAAATCAGCGAAAACTTTTTAGTTTTACTAGTCGAATATTAAAAAAAACAGTTCAGTAAATGAGAAAACGCATACGCTACATTTTGTTTCAAAAAATAAAAAGATCTCATCAATAAAACAAGTAGAAACTTTTTCAAAAATTAGGAGATTTTTTTTTGTGTCACGTTTAAATTAAGTGAAGTTTTTTTCAGTTTATTAAAGAATAATATATAATGAAGCAAAAAAATTAGTTTCTGTGATTTAAACATAAGATTTTCCAAGTTATTGTAACATTTTTTACGTTCCGTGAAATTTACGTGAAATTTGGTGCTTTGAAATTGAGGTCCCCGTGAAATTTGTAATCGTCATTGATACTTTTTTTTATAGAACAGACTGGAACTCCAAAAAAGGGCCAACAAAATCAGTATCCAGTCCCTTCCTTGCCAGACTGTCTGCTATTTCATGTCCTAAAAATCAACAAAGCCCTGGAACCTGCCAAGAACACAATATAGATTCACATTATTATGAGAAAATTGGACGTTCTCAAACTAATCTTGATGCTGCTAAACGGTCAGAAAAATACAAATGTTTGTGAATGTGTAGTTCCTTTTGAGGTAACTACACAGAAAAAAAAAATCGGGTAAATTTACATCATTTATGATGTACCAAAAGTGCACGTCATTAATGATGCTAATTTACATCAAATTCATTGTAAATTTAAATGCCATCCGACGTAAACTTGCCGAACAAACTTCGCTTCCGAAACGTGTAATTTTCCGATGAAATCGATGTAATTTTACCGAATCCCTAAATTTTTACCCGTTGAATTTTGAATCTGATGTAAATTTCAAATGCTTCAGAAGCTCAACGTTGGTTGAAACGGTGAACTTTTGTTATCCTTTCAAGACACAAAAGTAAATCATTCCAAACTACTATGAGCTGATAGCAAGAAAATAAGTATCAGATTTAAAATTCAACGGAGCGATATGAAATAACACGAAACGTGCTGGCTCACTGAGAATGTAGATTGTGATTTTAGCTCTGCGGGATTTTAAAAGAAATAAATAACATTGATTGCTTACATTTATGAAAACAATGTTGGAATTAAGTTGATACGAAAGCCTTCAGCCGACACGTCCACCTGTTGCAGATGTGCGTACCCCATTTGGGCGAGGATGTCCATCATGATCTGTTTGCACTCCAGGTGGTCCAATGAAATGCTCCAATTACAGACTTGTGCGAGAGGCGGTCACAGATGACCAGCTGAAGCATGCAATCCCACGCCGGCTTTGCTTGAATCAGAACCTTGGACTATTGTCAACATCAAACCGAGAGCTGCAACTAAAGACATTATTATTTCCGAAATTGTATTTAATTTAGTAAATACTACTATAATCACCTGTGGAACTAAAACCAACTGAGTAGTGTAGTCATTGCTGCAAGTATTTGAGGTCCCCGACAAATGGATCGGCGTCGTGGGCGAGCTGCTTGGGAAAAAGAACAAATTGTTGACTCAAGCAATGGAAAGAGTTTAATTCAACTTACAAGCAACGAGCATAACAGAGTGCAACACTTCGGAGCCGCCATGTAACGTCGGATGACCTGACAATAGCAACTAAATGGCAGACCAAGTTACGGCGTCCAGCAGTAGATCGACACGACCTAGTCGTCTGATCTTAATCCAGATGATTCGTTGCGGTTTTGGAAGCTTCAGCGCTGTGCTGCGTGAAAAAAAAAACAATGTTTACAACTTAAACAGCATCTCCTTGGAGGATCTTACCGTTATCAATAACTCCAGCTTTTCCCTAGACCACAGCCTCGAGCAGCAGAGTTATCAGCCACGTACACGTTGGCCGTTCGCCGGAACGCGACTATAGCCGGTTTCAAATGAAACGGATTGAATATAATACGTCCAGATGGCGACGGTTGACTGTTGAGGCAGGATTTACAGAACATTTGAGGTTACCAGCTGAGCCGCGGTGAAACCTGGTAGCGACAGCAACACCAAAACAGCCAGCCAGCCGATTCTGACTCCAGAATGTTTTTGCCCACGCTGATTTGGAACTCCCCCACAGATACCACTGCTGATAAGATGCGACTTGAGGCTCAGGTTCCTCTTAACAACGGTTACAACGTGATCGCATTTGTCCGGATTTGCTCCTTCATTACCCGGATTTTCAGACACAAACAACAATCACACAAAAACTACCGTGAAGCGCGACAGGAGAAGCAGAAGAATAATTAATTCGACAGTTGCAAAACTACTTGTACTGACAAAAATTAAACATCAGGAAAAATTAAAAAGAAACCCGACACCCACGTAAACAAAAAAGCAATCGCAGCAGGCGGGTGGGTGGTAGGCGGCCAACTGAAAAGTGCTCTGTCAAACTCTGGCAAAATCAAAACAAATCATTCCTACACGTTGCAAGGGAATTAGAAAAATCCGTGCACGGTTATAGAAAAGCATTCATTTTTTTACTTATAATTGTAGGTTAAACCGTGTAAACACTGAATGAATTACCGTATCTATCATAAGCGTGTAAATGTGAGGATTTTCCCGAAAATTTGTTGTGACTTAGTATGCTTTTCTAGTGAGTGATGCTTATTCCGTTTTTTTTGCATCGGTTTGACCGGCGCCGCCGGAACGGTCACGTTGGGAACGGAGAAGTTGACCACCTTGTACATGTATCACCACTTGGCGTAGCTGAGGAACACAAACAGCGAACGCAATCGTGTAGAACTTAAGCAGAACAAAGTCGTCCACCTTGACCAGTGGTTTTGTCATCAGGCCCTGAAAGCTTTTGCTCTTGTCGAAAATTGATTCGACCTCCTTCGCCATCCGGATCATCATGAACTCCATGAAAAAGGTGCTGAACAAACCAAGAAGAGCAGCGCCGATTCCGTTTCTGAAGACGCAGTTAAGATGGAACCGGCAAAACTAGCAGTTCCGGTTGTTCCAGCGAACGGAACGGAAGGCATCACCAAAATACTGCGACCGATGCGGATGCTTTTCAGGATAAATTGGCCACTACGACGGAAGTCCTTGCAGCCGCACCAGAGGTCAAGGTTGCTGACTAGAAAGCTCCTACTGTAAGCTTGATAAACTGCAGCTGTGGATAACAAAAAAGGATATTTCGTAAGTTACAATCTAATAGAAATTTACGTACCCACAGGTGTACTGCTGTAATTCAACCGTAAGACCTTACCACAGTCTGCCAAACCGAGACGCAGCCAGATAACTAAACCCGATTGCATCGGAAAAGACCGCTTCCGGGATAAATGTTCAGGTTTGGACGCGTCCGCACGGATGTCAACAAACCTTGTGGATTGATAGTGATAAAACTTGTTGAGTCTCCTGCTGATGCAAACTTCCGCTGTGCTTCTGCTCCTCAATCCGCAACGTTTGTTTACATCCTCTGGACCGATCGTCTCCCAATCAGCTTGTCATGTTTTATTTACAGCAGAAATACTTTATTACTTCCAGCTAAAATTGCTTTGTTTTGATTTTGTCAGCCAGTTTTTCCAGCTTTTGAAACCCCGATTCTTTTTGCAATCGATTATTGTTTGTACCTGTACGAACAACACAAACACTATCACTAGCATCCTTAATCATCAAAACTGAACAATTTATCTACAAAACAATTCCGCACCATTCCACTCAATCGTTGATTATGTTGATCTGTCATTGACAGCAACAGCCAATGTTTTAATTGAAAGTTATGTGCCTTAAACATTTACATTGAGCATTTTTTACATTGAATAATCATTTACATGTTTTTCAAATTTCAAAGGTTGTCATTTGGCAACAGATTAATAGTCATTTACATGACAAACATGAATTACGTTTAATTTCAGTTTACATGAACCCTCTTTAAGTGTGATTTAACGCTTTACATCAGTTTTCAATTTTAAATTGAGCTTACTTACGTTGAAAGCATCGATTCAGTGCCGTGTAATTTTACACTTTTTTTTCTGTGTAGACGCCATTTGATTTTGCCGGGGCCGATTTTTCGAAAAAATGCCAAACTTTGAAGGTCTTTACCGAGCTCCAGAGTGCTCCAAATTTCAATGTTATATATACTAAAAGATGCGCAAGGATCTGGCCTACACGCCAATGATGTTGAAAATAAACGCTTCAGTGGCCAAAATGCCTCAAAAAGTGACATTTTTGAAAAAATCTTTTTTTACGGGTTAAATCCCATTTAAAATTGAAGGCCGGAGCGCTAGCTCCTGTTACGTCCAATCAAGCTCATATTTTGGATTTGGGCTTAGTATGCCCACCGGAACAAACCCTTGAATGCCCGCCAAAAAGTCATTTTTGTTACACTCTAATAACTAGTCTGTTTTCTCCTTTTTCAGCAGATATCTCCCTGTTAATTAGCATTGCCTCAATTCAGTTGATAATACATAAATCAAAGCCCTTCGCGTCCATAGCAGCTTCCACTTCACCAGGCAGTAGAGTGATATTTCCGAAAACCAGATTGTTCCTTCAGCAGCACACCAGTATTACGACATCGGTTGCTCTTTCACGATTGTTTCCACGACTTTCTTTACGGCGGCAACACGTAGATAGGTCTGCGACATTGACATATTGGACCATTAGATTTGACATTACGGATTAAGACCGCGGAAATAAAACAACGCTTTATTTTTTTGAGTATGTTTTTCGCTGGTCGATGTTTCGGAGTCATAATTTTAATTGAAAAATCTATTACAAACTAGAAAGTTACAGAGAAAAAGTGAACTTAACTTTTGAAAATAAAAGCTTGCTACCTTGTAATATAAAGTCTAGTTTGGAGGGGGGAGGGGCAGGCAGGGCGGCCGCAGGACATGTGAGTGTGTGTTTGTTTGTTTGTGTGCGCACTTGTCTGCTCGGTCAATCTCAGTAAAAAGTGTGTAAGGTATACGAATTAAATAATATTTTTTTATGTATAATTAATAAGAGTAGCGCTGTGAACTTACGACGACAAAAATGAAAATAAAGCGTTTGTGAGTGCGTGTGTTGTTTGTGTGTACGTGTGTTTGTATGTGTTTGTGTGTGGAAGTTCCGCTACAGTCCGGTGCTTGGAAATGCATTTGCTGTTTTTCTTTTTTGCTTTGCGAAGAGTAATAATAATAAGATGCTTTATGTTTAGTAAAACTGTCCACCATGGATCGGCTGGGCATGGTGGCTGTTGATAATCTGCTGGGTTGGTGTCGTGAAGAGGGACGGCGAAATAGCACCCCCGATGAGCTGCTGCTGGGCGACATTCTGGGTCGAAGTGGCCGCGCAGGCGATCGTCGGATTCATCGTCAGCTGCTGGGAGGGAGTGACCTGTTGTTGCGCGGACTGCTGCCGGCCGGTGCTGGAGATGAGTCCGGGATGAATGTTCGGTTGGTTGCCCATCGGCATCATGTTGCTGTTGATAATGGACATGTCAACCTCGCCAAGGCCATTGACGGTGATGCCATTTACGAGATTTACTGCATTTCGAGCACCTTGAGCATCGAGTTGACCCCAGTACGCTTCGCTTGGTGATGTGGTGTTAGAGCCTGGCGGTGCCGGAACGGGAGCACCGGTATATCGGAAGTACGGATTCTTAAGATCTAGCGTGTTGCAGGAGGTGATCATCGTGCCCTCCAGCTTCAAGTCGATTTCAACGTCATAGCTTTGTCTTTGATTAGCTGCCAGAACGACCTTGCCGGACAGGACCTGGCCTTGCTTGACGAAAATGGGCGTTTGCAGCAGGCAACGTACCTGGTACCAATGGGTGAGAGACTCCGTCGGTGCGGTCGACAGCCAAATCTGCGAGCACGACCCAGCAAACTCCACATCGAACCAGAAGGCCAACCCGTGGCACGTTCCCGTCTCCAGAATGTGGAACTCGACATCAATCTGAATGCGGTGCAAGTCCTTCTCGTCGGCGGTCAAAAAGTTGGTCGTGTGTCGGATCGATTTCGCCATGCAAATGCGTATGTCGAACGTGTCCACGATCGGCTGCCGGAAGTACTCCTTCATGGCCGCATCCCGCAGGGACACCAAGTTAACGCCGTGGAACTCGGACTGCATCCAAAAGTTTGCCTTGTTGTACTGCTCCATGTAGAGTGCCTCGTCCGTGAACGGCGCAACGTGCAAATCTCCCCGCGACGGGAACATCTTGCCCTCCGGCTTGAGCCACTTTTTGCCGTGCAAATAAGTCTCCAGCATGCGCTCGTTGTACAGCATGTAGCCCATCGGTTCCGAGATGATGACGTCCACCATTTCGGGCAGCTCAATCTCCTCAATCTTGCCGGCAATCACCGTAATCTTGCCGTTCAGATTGTTCGAGTGCACCAGCTGCTGGGCGTACTGGGCCATGTTGCTGGCCTCGACGGCGTAAACCTTGGCTGCACCAGCTTGAACGGCGAAAAACGAAAGAATGCCTGCGAAAGGAAAAGAAAGGTCGAATTTAGATCAGGGTAGTAAAAATATAAATCATAGCAACATCAGGTTTAGATTTGAAAATAGTATCGAGACCGCTTGCGTGTTGTGAGGCGATTAATCATGGCTCCAAATCCTATCAATATACCCCATCATCGAAATCCAAATTCGATCAAAGTTCATGCAAGGGCGTAATGCAACTTGGGGTACGAATCAGGGGCCATAAAACAAACAAAAAAAACTTTTAATTTTTTTATAGCGATTGTCCACGATTCATACAAAAAATATTTTTTTGTATGGAAATTGTCCACGATGGGGGTTGATTCGCAATTCGCAATTTTCAGTGTAAGAACGGGCCTTGACCAATCTTATGCACCAGGTTCCCGACGAACACGCACTGCCCTTACACCTACATCTCACCCTTGCTCTGAGTCAGTACGAGCAGCACGCTAGAACACGCTTTGAGTGTTCGTGCCAGGCATGCACACCTTCTTTTCCGGTTACGCATTTTAACTCGGCCGGGGGTGGTACATTAAGTAGGGTTTGATGTAAGTATAAGCGCCTAACCATTTATAGTGTGCCTATCAACTTTCATTAATGCAAAAACTGTTTTATTTTTAGTTTGAATTCAAAAACTTATTGTTATTTACTGTGTATTGTTTTCTCCTGAAATCTTCCCTATTGTTGAGTCTGTTTTTCTGTTGCTATTTCTTTTGTCGCGGTGTTTTGTTACAATTTTCGGTCCTAAGCATGTTAATCCTTTAACCATTCCATAAATTGAGTAAGGGCTCAAACCTCACTTGTTTGAAAAAAGGGTGAAGATTGAAAACAATTGACAGTAAAAGAGAATTTGTTTTATAAAAATCGAGTATCAATAGTAAGAGAATGATGAGCGTATTTTGAAGAATAAAAATGAGAAGCTAGAGGTATTAGATGTAAAATTAGACAATAGTTAATAAATAGAGATACAAAATAAGCTTAGATTATAGTAATGACAGGGTGACCACTCAAATCCCATTTTCAAATTCCCGACTTTTTCCCGACTTTTTTTCCAGACTTTTCCAGAATGCTCAAATAATACGCATTTCTGATCTAAAGAATGAATTCAAACAAAAAACATTCTATAAGAAAAGTCAATATTAACCACCGATTTTTTTTAAATGAATTGAAAAAAAACCAATTATAGACATTTTTTTGTAAATACAGGAACTAAACAACAAATAAAAAAAACTTCTAAAATGAAATTTCATTATTATGATTCACAGTAAAAACACGAACTGTGTCTTTGAAAAAAATATCGAAAGTTCAACAATACTTCTTACTTCCATGTTTTTTTTTAAATTATCAAAAGTATAGTTTTTGATACTTCGTTTCAACTGGAAATGACAAAAAGTTAAAGATAACTGAACATAAAATTTCGTTCCTATTTTTTTAAACTTCATCATCATTTTAAATCAAAGAATGATTAAAACATAATTGCTGATATTATTTATTCAAAGGATTTAGAAAAATGTCAAGGAATTCATAAAAAAAATTGCCATGTTCCCTTTTTAAGCACGCTAGAACACGCTTTGAGTGTTCGTGCCAGGCATGCACACCTTCTTTTCCGGTTACGCATTTTAACTCGGCCGGGGGTGGTACATTACGTAGGGTTTGATGTAAGTATAAGCGCCTAACCATTTAAAGTGTGCCTAACAACTTTCATTAAAGCAAAAACTGTTATATTTTTAGTTTGAATTCAAAAACTAGTTGTTATTTTACTTTTTCTCCTGAAATCTTTCCTAGTGTTGAGTCGTGTTTTATGTTGCTATTGCTTTTGTCGCGGTGTTTTGTTACAATTTTTGGTCCTAAGCATTTTATAAAAGTTTTTCAAAAGTACAATAGTAATATTTGGGTTAATTCTTTGATCACTCCAAAAATTGAGTAAGGGCTCGAACCTCATTTGTTTGAAGAAAAGGGTGAAGATTGAAAATAATGGACAGTGAAAGAAATATACTATTTGAAGAATCAATAGTAAAAGAAAGATAGTAATTAATGAAGTAGATAAAGAAATTAACAATAATTAATAAATAGAAGTAACAAACAAGCTTAGATTGTATTGAGGGCAATTTATAGGGCAGATGAAAAATTATTCAAATAGATAAATAAAGAAAAGGCACATGATAAACAAAATTGACATCGCTGCCAAATTAAGGGAAAGCAGAAAGTATGTTACAGCAGCATCAATTGGTAAAATAGAGTGAAAAAGCGTTGAGAAATAAGAGAATCAAATGAGTAAAATCGAATTCAAATGGAGGATAGTAAACAGAAGCCGCGTTAGAAAATCAGTGAAACAAAATAAACAGAAGATAGGTGGTAGCTGAGAATGAAGAGAAGAGAAACCCCGTTGTGTGATGTTTCAGGTACATCCACAGCAGTTGACTCAACATACTGCGAATCAAAACAATACCGTCTACAATCACAAATTACTTCCCTTTCCCACATTGTCGCGCCCCTTTCTTTTAGCCGTCTCGACTCTGACCCGCGGTGGTCAAAGGTTTACGATCCGTTTCCACAGGCCACCAGCTAGGTCATCATGAAAACCAAGCCAACGTGGAGGTAAGAAAATAGGACACTTGCAAGGAACCAGAGCTATACTGTCTTGATCAAGTATGATCTAACAGGACTACGGACGTAGTCAGTGACGCTCCTTCCAGGATGTTCCTCGCCTGAGCGTCAACTGAAGAGGTATCATCAGCATCATTCGCACTTGGCCTGCAAATAGTTATATTTCCTCAACTATACTTTATTCGAGAGCATTTTTAATCGTGATTCTAATGTCACCTTAGGCAAAGATTCCACCAACCTCAAATCAGGTCCAGAATATCTTCAAAAATGTATTTGCCAGGGCTTCGTCGGATAGGAAAGCAAGTGTTGACCTCGGCATAACGCCGGTCGGCAGTTGGACTCACAATCCAAAGGTCGTCAGTTCGAATCCCGGGGTGAATAATGGGTGCTTTGATGTAGAACGTGGTTTGGATTGCCTTACGGTTTCATGCACCATTATCAGGCAATTAGAAATTTCGTTCAAAAGAAGTAAAAAAAAAATGCCATGTACCCAACTGAACCCCACACTCCCCTACACACTGGGAATTATAATTTTCGATAGCGAATTGATGATAGCGTGCTATAAAACCGTAAAAGAACGAAAAAAAAAAAAAAATTTCTGCGCTACGCGCGTACGCAAGCAAGAGTTTACATCGATTGATGATGAATGGGGGTGATAGTAGCGAGGTGGTGAAGTTGGGAGAAAGAAACGCCAAAAGATGGATGATGCAAACACAGAACTGAACAGCTCCCCGCTCGGCCCGGCCCCCTGGCAGAAGTCAAGGTCACTCACCCGAGCCAGCGCCGACGTCCAGCACGATCTTGTTGTGGAAGTCCTGCGAGTTGCTGTAGATGGCCCGCTGGTAGGTGCTGGTCCGGACAAAGTCCTGCATCATGTTCTGCTGCTGGGACAGATAGCCGTAGAACTGGAAATACTGTGATGCTGACGAGTCCTCCGTGCGGAGGTTGAATACTGAGTTGACCTTGCCGGACATTTTCTGCAGCAGCGACCGGAACAGCTGGCAGTCGGCTTTGGAGGCAAACTTCAGGTAAAGCATCTCCCCGCCGGCAACGACGACGTGTGATGTGTGGCCATGGTTCAGGTGCGTCGTTTTCGCGTTCACCGGGTACTCTTCGAGCTGCTGGCCGCCGCCGCCACCGCCACCACCACCTCCTCCCTCCTTCAGGATCCGGACGCTCATGCCCTGCGGGTCATACCCACAGGCAATCGTCACGCTGTGGCCATATTTATTGACCAGGCAGTCATTGTCACCGATGATGAGGATGTTGCACCCGTGCAGTCTGGCCAATTGTTCGCACATTTTAACCCACACTGCTCTGTCTCTTTCTCGGCCGCCTTTATTCTTTGCTCTGGCAAGAGTTCTTTTCTTCCGGCAATCCGGCAGGGACACTTTCGGCGCTCACACACACGCACTCTGTTTTTCACCACCCGATTACGGAACAAAGCACCGGAATTTCACGCGGTTCCGACGCGGTCTCTTTTCACTAGGAACGGGACGGCGAAGAGTGAAAATTTTGCGATCCGTTCGTCCGTGTCTTCTCCGCGGTCTTGTCGCGATTCTTTCCTCCTTTGGGGCTGGCTGCTGGGACTCGGACGACGACGACGAGCATCGATGCTGAAAGCTGCAAGAACACACACACACAAACTGACTGACTGATGGCGGTCGATTTGGCAGGGATGCCAGCGCAAATTGGTTGTTGTGAAGTCTGCGATATCGAACCAAAATGTCTGCAGATAAATACCTATTGTACACACCCTTACCAAAAATCATGATTTTTTGAGTTCCAAATCCCACTTCTCATACGATTTTTTGAGTTCAGGTACTACAACCATAAAAATGGTTATATGGATTAAACTGAAAAATTCGTATCATGATTTTTTGTAAGGGTGGACGAATCCCGTGTCAGAAATTTACCAACACATTTAAAGTACCGTAAACTGGGGTCAATCGGGACACATGGGGCGAATAGACAAATCCAGCGAAAGCTCAACGCTGCTTTTTGATGGTGAGAGATTTGACAGCTCCCATACTAAATGTCTCGATTTTCATACTTTTTGTTAATTTTCTTCTAAAATAAAACACTTAACATATGAAAACTATATATTTTTGGTGCCCAAAATTCCTGCTGAATCGAATGGTGTACTTATCTCAATTGCAAATTTTTTGAACAGTTTTTATTTTAATAATATTCTAGACACATTTTGTGCACCTAATCAATCATTACTTTTATCATAAATAATCATTTTATTGCTTAAAAATGAGTTTTCCTGAGCTCCCATATTCAAATACATGGAAGCTGTCATTTCTAACACCATTGGCCACCTAGCGGCCATTTAAAACTGGATACGTCTATTGGGACAGCAGTTTTAACCATGTTGGCGCACAATATTTTGATTTTTCTGGTTGGTTTCGGTAAGAACAGACTCAGGCCAACAAAATGTGTACATCCATTTCCAAATTTAAATGCTTTAAGTGCTCTAAAAACTGCTGTCCCTATTCAGACTGTAGTCCCGATTCACCCCAGATTACGGTATGTTTACATGGCTGCTGGGAGATTGTTTGCATCAGGTTTCCATTTTCTTTTTAGCAAAAGTTTTTTGTCAGGCGACTTCTAGCTGGGTTTTTTTGACTGACCTCCCGATATGTCAGCCAACATACTTCGCAGCGAGGGGCGCGACAATAGTAAAATATTAAATACATTTAATTAATTAACTGCAGGAATTAAAAAGGGGCTGGAAACTCTAATATTACTTAGGAATACTGAGTATACTAATGATATTCCAGTATACTTGTTAGTATATGTAGTGAATGAGTGTGGCAGGGAAGAGAGAGAGAGTGAGAAGAGAGAGCGTTCATGTAGCGTAATGAGAGAGCAGGTCAGCAGAGAGAGATGTTGAGAATGTGTGCGTGAGAAAACGAGAAATAAATCAGTCGTGTGTTTTGCTTGGGCATGAAAAGACGCGTCTTGTTATTTGAATCCGAAATATTGGTAAATCGTGGAATAAATCGGGTGAAAGTCACGACAATGGCGCAGCAATTGCTCCCATCGCGAGTGCGTAGAGTAATTTTGTGAAAATTAAGTGAATTTTGCGTTTTTGCTAGGCGAAACGTATTTGCAGTGCAGCAGCAGCAGCAGCAGCCATGATGGCGTCGGTTTTTGTTTGACCATGGTGGTAGCAGAAGATTTGCAGCCGAGCTTTATTGTTTGGAATGACGGAGTGGCGATTTTTCACTTCCTTCAGTTGTGTTTGGATGGTTGAAGAAGAAAATTTACAGCAGCTGTGTTTGTGAGATTGTTTGGCGTGCGGCTATGAGCAGCCGCCATGATGGCGTCTGTGTTTTTTTCTTGAAGTTGTAGCAGTGTTGAAAATCTGACGCCTGTGACCTTGGTGGCAGTAGAGAGGTTACAAAGGAACTGTGTTGTGGGGAAAGACATAGTGGCGATTTTTGTTTTTTTGTGTGCTGTGTTTGGGTGGTTCTTTTTTGATGAAAGTTTACAGTAGCCCCCGAAAGAAAAAAAGTGAAAAGGAGAAAAAAAGATGACATCTATGTGGATGCGTTTCCCCCGCTAAGGTAAGACGAACGAAGTACAGATAAATGTGGGCCGGCCTTTCACGAAGGTTTTGTGTAGTAATCACGATTTTTCGATTTTGTAGTACCGGTGCTGGAATTGAAGAGTTATGTACGACTAATACTTTTCTCGAGTGTTGTTGTTTAACAACAAGATAAACGTTGTTGAGATTTAATCATGGGTAATTTAAATGCATAATGTTTGGACTGCTTCTTGTGAGAGCCCCGGATTGGTTCGGGTTAGTTTTGCGGTTAAAATTGTTTAATAATTGAAAGGCTGTATAAAAGTTTACAACATTTTGTATGCGATTTTAAGGTTTCCTTGTTTTATCGATCAGCAGAAAAATGTGAACGATCTGTTTGCCGGTCATTGGGCTGGAAGACTCGTGTTAAACTTGCCTGAACATTATCACGTTGAACCTTGAAAACAGCAATGTCGTTGTTTTTGTGCTTGAGTGCTTGAGTATGCGAGGATAGATTGTTGAAGTTATTGAACTTGAGTCCCCTGTGAGGATAGAGCGTGATATTTTGAGTTTTGAGCTTGGGTCCCCTGTGAGGGTAGAGCGTGATATTTTGAGTTTTGAGCTTGAGTCCCCTGTGAGGGTAGAGCGTGATTGTTGGAGTTTTTGGGCTTGAATTCCCTGAGAGGGTAGAGCGTGATTGCTGGAGTTTTGAGCTTGAGTCCCCTGTGAGGGTAGAGCGTGATTTTTGGAGTTTTGAGCTTGAGTCCCCTGTTAGGGTAGAGCGTGATTTTGGAGTTTTGAGCTTGAGTCCCCTGTGAGGGTAGAGCGTGATTGTTGGAGTTTTGAGCTTGAGTCCCTGTGAGGGTAGAGCGTGATTTTGGAGTTTTGAGCTTGAGTCCCCTGAGAGGGTAGAGCGTGATTGCTGGAGTTTTGAGCTTGAGTCCCCTGTGAGGGTAGAGCGAGATATTTTGAGTTTTGAGCTTGAGTCCCCTGTGAGGGTAGAGCGTGAATGTTGGAGTTTTGAGCTCGAGTCCCCTGAGAGGGTAGAGCGTGATTGCTGGAGTTTTGAGCTTGAGTCCCCTGTGAGGGTAGAGCGTGATTGTTGGAGTTTTGAGCTTGAGTCCCCTGTGAGGGTAGAGCGTGATTGTTGGAGTTTTGAGCTTGAGTCCCCTGTGAGGGTAGAGCGTGATTTTTTTCAGTTTTTGAGCTTGAGTCCCCTGTGAGGGTAGAGCGTGATTGTTGGAGTTTTGAGCTTGAGTCCCTGAGAGGGTAGAGCGTGATTATAAAAACTTTGAGCTTGAGTCCCCTGTGAGGGTAGAGCATGGAAGACGATTGTGATTGTTAGAGTTTTTGGGCTTGAATCCCCTGTGAAGGTAGAGCGTGATATTTTGAGTTTTGAGCTTGAGTCCCCTGTGAGGGTAGAGCGTGATTGTTGAAGTTTTGAACTTGAGTCCCTTTGAGGGTAGAGCGTGATTGCTAGAGTTTTGAGCTTGAGCCCCCTGTGAGGGTAGAGCGTGATTTTTGGAGTTTTGAGCTTGAGTCCCCTGTGAGGGTAGAGCATGGAAGACGATTGTGATTGTTAGAGTTTTTGGGCTTGAATCCCCTGTGAAGGTAGAGCGTGATATTTTGAGTTTTGAGCTTGAGTCCCCTGTGAGGGTAGAGCGTGATTGTTGAAGTTTTGAACTTGAGTCCCCTTTGAGGGTAGAGCGTGATTGTTGGAGTTTTGAGCTTGAGTCCCCTGTGAGGGTAGAGCGTGATTGTTGGAGTTTTGAGCTTGAGTCCCCTGTGAGGGTAGAGCGTGATTGTTGGAGTTTTGAGCTTGAGTCCCCTGTGAGGGTAGAGCGTGATTTTTTCAGTTTTGAGCTTGAGTCCCCTGTGAGGGTAGAGCGTGATTGTTGGAGTTTTGAGCTTGAGTCCCTGAGAGGGTAGACCGTGATTATAAAAACTTTGAGCTTGAGTCCCCTGTGAGGGTAGAGCATGGAAGACGATTGTGATTGTTAGAGTTTTTGGGCTTGAATCCCCTGTGAAGGTAGAGCGTGATATTTTGAGTTTTGAGCTTGAGTCCCCTGTGAGGGTAGAGCGTGATTGTTGAAGTTTTGAACTTGAGTCCCCTTTGAGGGTAGAGCGTGATTGCTAGAGTTTTGAGCTTGAGTCCCCTGTGAGGGTAGAGCGTGATTTTTGGAGTTTTGAGCTTGAGTCCCCTGTGAGGGTAGAGCATGGAAGACGATTGTGATTGTTAGAGTTTTTGGGCTTGAATCCCCTGTGAAGGTAGAGCGTGATATTTTGAGTTTTGAGCTTGAGTCCCCTGTGAGGGTAGAGCGTGATTGTTGAAGTTTTGAACTTGAGTCCCCTTTGAGGGTAGAGCGTGATTGTTGGAGTTTTGAGCTTGAGTCCCCTGTGAGGGTAGAGCGTGATTGTTGGAGTTTTGAGCTTGAGTCCCCTGAGAGGGTAGAGCGTGATTGTTGGGTTTTTGAGCTTGAGTCCCCTGAGAGGGTAGAGCGTGATTGCTGGAGTTTTGAGCTTGAGTCCCCTGAGAGGGTAGAGCGTGATTATAAAAACTTTGAGCTTGAGTCCCCTGTGAGGGTAGAGCATGGAAGACGATTGTGATTGTTAGAGTTTTTGGGCTTGAATCTCCTGTGAAGGTAGAGCGTGATATTTTGAGTTTTGAGCTTGAGTCCCCTGTGAGGGTAGAGCGTGATTGTTGAAGTTTTGAACTTGAGTCCCCTTTGAGGGTAGAGCGTGATTGCTGGAGTTTTGAGCTTGAGTCCCCTGTGAGGGTAGAGCGTGATTGCTGGAGTTTTGAGCTTGAGTCCCCTGTAAGGGTAGAGCGTGATTTTTGGAGTTTTGAGCTTGAGTCCCCTGTGAGGGTAGAGCGTGATTGTTGGAGTTTTTGAGCTTGAGTCCCCTGAGAGGGTAGAGCGTGATTATAAAAACTTTGAGCTTGAGTCCCCTGTTAGGGTAGAGCATGGAAGACGATTGTGATTGTTAGAGTTTTTGGGCTTGAATCCCCTGTGAAGATAGAGCGTGATATTTAGAGTTTTGAGCTTGAGTCCCCTGTGAGGGTAGAGCGTGATTGTTGAAGTTTTGAACTTGAGTCCCCTTTGAGGGTAGAGCGTGATTGCTGGAGTTTTGAGCTTGAGTCCCCTGTAAGGGTAGAGCGTGATTTTTGGAGTTTTGAGCTTGAGTCCCCTGTGAGGGTAGAGCGTGATTGTTGGAGTTTTTGAGCTTGAGTCCCCTGAGAGGGTAGAGCGTGATTATAAAAACTTTGAGCTTGAGTCCCCTGTGAGGGTAGAGCATGGAAGATGATTGTGATTGTTAGAGTTTTTGGGCTTGAATCCCCTGTGAAGGTAGAGCGTGATATTTTGAGTTTTGAGCTTGAGTCCCCTGTGAGGGTAGAGCGTGGATCATAAATATTTAAACTTGAGCCCCCAGCGAGGGTAGAGCATGGAAAATGATTTTTTTTAGCTTGAGTCCCCTGTGAGGGTAGAGCGTGGATATTGAATGTTTTAGCTTTAGTCTCCTGCGAGGTTAGAGCCTGGTAGATGAATCTTTGAGCTTTGATTCCCTTGCGAGGGTAGAGCCTGGATGATGACTTTTTTTTTTTTAGCTTGAGTCTCCTGTGAGGGTAGAGTGTATTTGCTGGAGTTTTGAGCTTGAGTCCCTTGTGAGGATAGAGCATGACTATTGGAGTTTGTGAGCTTAAGTCCTCTGAGAGGGTAAAGCGTGATTGCTGTAGTTTCTTTAGCTTGATTCCCCTGTGAGGGTAGAGCGTAATTTTTTGAGTTTGTGGGCTTGAATCCCTGCGAGGGTAGAGCATGGAAGATGATATATTTTTACCTTGAGTCCCATGAGAGGTTAGAGCGTGAAGGACAAATCTCTGAGCTTGAGTACCCTATAGGGTAGCGCGAGGATGTTTGAGCTTTGGCTTGAGTTTTGTGATTATAAAGCTTCGATGTGGGAGTCTTTTAGCGTGAATTCCATTAGAGGGTAGAATTTTAAATCACCTTCATGACTTAAATTAGAGCTCATGATTGGATTTCCGGGAAGATAGTATAACATAAATGATATCGATTTATTAAAGTTGGTAAAAGATTTTTCACATCTTCAATCTTTTAACGTGATAGTTTTAGAAATGATAGGCTCATAACCTACATTACTTAAATTTGAGCTCATGATTGGATTCAAGGAAGGTATAGTAGAAATAAATATTTTCGATTGTTGGAAAAGTTTTTTTTTTCTTTCTTCAAATTTTCAATACTGTTGAAGTGATGGTTAAAGAATAGATAGGCTCATAACCAGTACGATTTAAATTGACTTTATGATTGGATTTCAGAGAAGATTTAGTAAAAGATAAATTTTATCGATTGTTGGAGAAGTTGGAATTAAAAAAAATCTGATTTTCAATATTGTTGGAGAAATAAATTGAAATCGATTGACTTATAACCTTTACGACCTAAATTTGAGCTAATTTTTTTTGTCCAAAATATTCAAAATAAATAGAAAATCGGGTGAAAGTCACGACAATGATTGGAATTCATATATTGGTATATTATCGGTTGTTGAACAAGCTGGGTAAGAAATTGTTAAGATTTCCAATCTATTGAAGTGGTGATTGCGATAGGCTAAAACTTAAACTTGAGTTAATGATTTGATTCGGGGAGTTATATTGAAAGATAAATATAATCGATTGTTGGAAAAGTATGTAATTTTTAACGAAGTTTCAATCTTTTGAAGCGATGATTTAAGAATCGATAGGCTTATAACCTACACGGCTTAAATTTGAGCTCATGTTTGGATTTTAAAATATAAATATCGATTGTTGGGGATGTTAGGAATGATATTTTCAGATTTTAATATTGTTAAAGTTATGGTTTAAGAATCGATAGGCTCATAACCTACACGACCTAATTTAGAGCTTAATTTTGTGTCCGAAATATTCAAAATTCATGGAAAATTGGGCTCGACAATGATTGGAATTCGTATATTGTTATATTATCGATTGCTGAACAAGCTGAAGTGATGATTTAACAGACAATAGGCTTGTAACCTACACGACTAAAATTTGAGTTTATAATTGGATTCAGGAAGATCTATTAATAGATAAATATTATCGATTGTTAGAAAAGTTTGAGAAGACTTTTTTTAGATATCTTTGAGAAATGATTTATGAATAGACAGGTTTAAATTCGTGCTCATGATTGGAATTCAGGAAGATTTAATAAGAGGTAAATTTTATCGATGTTTAGGAAGTTGGAAATTTGTTTTCAAATTTCAATATTGTTAAAGTGATGGTTTGAGAATCGATAGGCATCACTTGCAAAACTTAAATGTAAGGTTATGATTGGATTCAGGAAGATGAAGCAAAACAATTTTAGGAATTTTATAGGAATTGTTTAGATTTTCAATCTTTTTTTTGAAGTGATGATTTAAGAAACGATAGGCTGTAACCTACACGACTTGAATCAGAGCTCCTAATAGAATTTCTGGGAAGATTGTAGGGTATATTTCCAGGTGTATTATTCAATCAATTAATTACACGATAGCTTTCCAAGTTGTCGTTTTTTATTTCTTTAATTGCAGGTAACCACGTTGACGTTGGGGTTCTGGCTGATATGTGTCACGATCAAGGATCCCGGAGAAGCATCTGCTGAAGCCGAATTCTGAGATGAGCTGAATTTTCCGCATAAAAGGATCACCAAGCTGATGTTAATCTGAATAAATGATTGAATTTTTAGAGTAGGAAAGAACGAGGATGTAGTGAATGAGTGTGGCAGGGAAGAGAGAGAGAGTGAGAAGAGAGAGCGTTCATGTAGCGTAATGAGAGAGCAGGTCAGCAGAGAGAGATGTTGAGAATGTGTGCGTGAGAAAACGAGAAATAAATCAGTCGTGTGTTTTGCTTGGGCATGAAAAGACGCGTCTTGTTATTTGAATCCGAAATATTGGTAAATCGTGGAATAAATCGGGTGAAAGTCACGACAGTATACTAACCGAAAAGCAATAAACTGTTAGTATATTAAGATACTCTCAGTATATTGGTAAGTATACTGGCGGTATGTAAAGGAAATAATTAGTATACTAACATATATTTTGATATACTGGTTAACATAATAAGTATAGCTCTATTAGTTTCCAACCCCTTGGGAATTAACTTTTGTTTACGATCATAGCATCGTCACCTCTCTTTACACCACATTGATTTGACCGACGACGTTTGACAGTTCAACATCGCGCGTGATTGTTGTTGTTGCGTTGGGTGGAAAATTGTTTTCTTAAAAATAAATTAACTGGCCCGTACGAGATCCTTTGGAGATGGTCATCGAGTTCAGGAGACCTGTTGCAGCTGGCCAGTACAGAGAATCATCAGGGTTTCCAATCAGCTGGAAGCTCGTCGTCTTCTGCGACTGGCGCACCGGGTACCTTCCGACGGGAACAAGTTCGATTTTGACAACATCCCGATTGCAATGGACGACAGGGAGCTACTAGAGGACAGTACCATCTCTACGACCTCCAACAGCAAGCGATGAACAGAGGCGCAACTTCCGAACCATGGCTTAAAGCTGATTTCCGAACCTATGACAAACGGGACCCGATCCGTGGCCTATTTACCAACCCTGATATCGGATCACAACTCGTTCAAGCCAGCAGCGTCGGCCAGATTGTCATCACAAGCTCTCCTACCACTCAGTCGAAGTCTACTTTGACGACCCTGAGCTAGAGTAGTCGTCGAGCGGACTCAAAATCCACGTCTCTCAAATCCACTCCAATCCGGCCATCATATTATTGCGAAAGTTCCATGAGCAGCAGCAGCTCCACAACAAAACCCCTTCCCTGCCAAGTGATGCCCCATCCGAAGTTGTAGTGGCCACCGCAGTTGATTTATTTGATTAGAAATCGTTGCGAGCCGAACATTCTCAGAAGTAACGGAGAAAGAATTCCGGTGGCAGCCGCCGCCGAGATGGAACCCGAGTTTAGAAGTTCGTCCAAGGTCGAACCGGTACCTGCGGCTGTCGCGCACTCGGGAGTCTCGTTGAGAGCCTCTTCCGAAGCAACCGAATCCAGTTCCAACGCTCAGCAATCATCCCAGCTGATCACCGTGCCGGCGGAAACATGGATGGACCATCGAACGTGCTGATCGTGGGAAGCATAAAAACAAGCAGATGATTCTTTATTTATTGTTTCAAACTCTAACAACTCAATGCCAAAAGTACCAACAAAGCAGCTGAATAAAAAACGAAATAATTATTGCCCTTTTTGTACGGCCATCGTCCTTTTCCTTCTTTTAGCATTTCGTAGAAATACATAATTTGTACACTTCCGGAACCACTGCACGGAACAGTTCCGTCCTGCCGTCTTTGGGCCAGTGCAACCGCCAGCAGCCATCCAACGATGTGGCCACGGGGAAATCCCTTATTCAAAGAAACCGCAGCCCATGTCGTCATCGTCCTCGAAATCGGACTCCCCCATCTTCTTTCCTCTTTCTTCTCCTCGGCGGCAGCGGCCGGGACAGCACCACCGGACGTAATCGAGGACAGCTTCTCGCGGCCGAAAGTGATCAGTTACTCGACGGACTTGCCATTCAGCTCGATGACCTCCTTGGTGATGCGGGTTGAGTCGGCTTCGATACCGACAGACCGGCGTTTCGTAACCTGCGCAACTGCGGCGAACGATGTACCACCTTTTGTAGCTACTAGAAATCTAAATTTACCAATTCCTTCCAAAAACAAATTTCAAACAAGAAATACTGACCTGCATCGCCACATTTTTCACCAAGAACAAATTAATCAACACAAACTTGACAGGCGGGTGTGCGAAGGAGACGCAAAACAAATCAATGTTTTTGACAAAGCAGGTTGGGCGCTGTCAAATGTTAGTTGACAAGAGGAATTTAATTCCTTAATACATTAAATGTGCAAATTAAATACATTAAGCCCAGTTTCACGCCCCTCGCTTCGCAGGGCTGTGACAGCTACAGCTCGATCATAGAGTTATCTACGCGCGCATGTATTGCGTGTACGTACACGAAAAAGATTGAGGTTAAATTTTGTACCAGCCAGCAAAACAAATGGCGTGCTAGTGTGCGTGAGAGCGGGCTTAGATAACTCTATTGTTTGCATCAAGACACTGTGACGAGGAGTTCGTCATTTTTGAGTTAAATTATATTTTTTCCATTGGGCCTAGAAAGCCTCATAAAGCCACTTCTTAGATTTAATTAGGGGAACTATACCCTTTCTCAGCCTATTTCTATTATCGGCCTATCAGCACTTTGATCATGAATTACAGCTTTCATAAAGTGTTTTTGACTGTTCCAAAGTAATGAATAGCTCAAATAAAAGTGAGCAAGCAACTCTCCATTGTTGAAACATCTGAAAATGTTGATTTAATAGCGGAAAACGGAAAAGTGATGAGAATTGGTCGAACGGCTTAGAGTGATTAGAATGGGCATATTTCCCCTAGCTTGTGTTTCAATATCAAATCCAAACCAAGGGTCCTGATTGCTCAAAATCAACCACTCCATTCGCGAGCATAAAAAGCAGGCGACGCGATACTGCCCTGATGAATTCCTACTGTTTGTCACTTTGAAACCATAAGGCTTTCTAGGCCCAGTGAAAAAAATATAATTTAACTCAAAAATGACGAACTCCTCGTCACAGTGTCCTGATGCAAACAATGATCGAGCTGTAGCTGTCACAGCCCTGCGAAGTATGTTGGCTGACATATCGGGCAGTCAGTTAAAAAAACCAGCTAGAAGTCGCCTGACAAAAAAAAATTGCTAGAAAGAGATAGGAAACCTGATGCAAACAAACGTCCAACTGTCATGTAAACATACTTTAAATGTGTTGGTAAATTTCTGAATAGAAAGCCTTATTCGCTCCCGAACACTCTCATTTCTACTCTCCTTCTCTCTCTGATCGGCTCAGTCTCCGAACGGCTCAGGCAGGCCGAACGTCGCCGATCACTCTGTAAACATTTTTTCTCTGATGCGCTGCGTTATACTCATTGATTTGGGTTGGCTAAATTCAATGTTATCAATTAAATTGTGCATTTGTTTGGATTTCATAACATTATAGACATCATTCAAAGAAACATCCACCAAGAAAAAATCAAATTGATGGCAAACTGAGGGCGAGAAAACAAAAAGACTGCCGCGCTGGCGTTTTGTGAGAATGGCTCTTCGCTGAGCATGGTAGTGTGTGAGTGCAAATATTTTCACGATGGATTTGTTCGCTGAGTGAACAGTTCGGGCCACTCGCTGGCTGCTTGCGATTATCATACGCTCATGAATGCTAGCGGGTTAGAATAGGCGACGAATGGATAGGCGATGAGTGAGTGGTTTCTGTTCATTGAACCGAAAATCAGGACCCTTGATCCAAACCACTATCAAATGCAAGTGTTTGGGCGATTGACTTTTTGGTATTTTTTGATACGTTATTTTCATTCGAGAGGCTCAAGGTTTTCAAGTGTTTTGCTAATGAATTTGACCCACTGTCTTGAACTATTTAAACTGATGATGAAAAAACTTGAAATTGATCTTAAGATCTACCCAAAACAGCCACTATCCAAAGTCAAGGTGATTTTCCTTTTGAATTTAATGTGTTTCACTGATTGATTTTAGCGCGACTTTTATCGAAGGCTAGAACGAGTAGCACAAAAAACTCTCCCGTATTCAACTGGCCGGCCGGAGCAGTGGTAGCGTGCACAACTAGCAAGCAAAAACTTGTATATCGCTCGAACGTATTATTTTTCAATACCATTTAAAATTCAAGTGTTTGGCTATTGAAGTTATTTCATGGTCAATCACAGAAATTTCAAGCGTTTTGCGATTGATATTTGAGTGCTCTGTACAGCAGGGCCAGATCATGTGCGAAACACTTCGATGCGCCTTGTGAGTTTTGCTCAGTGTGAGCTCGTGCTGTCACAGCCCTGCGAAGTATGTTGGCTGACATATCCGCCGGTCAGTCAAAAAACCAGTCGCCTGACAAAAAAACTTTTGCTAGAAAGAGATAGAAAACCTGATGCAAACAATCGTCCAGCTGTAATGTAAACATACTTTGAATGTATAGAGTTATCTACGTGCGCATGTATTGCGTATACGTACACGAAAAAGATTGAGGTTAAATTTTGTACCCGCCAGCAAAACAAATGGTGTGCAAGTGTGCGTGAGAGCGGGCTTAGATAACTCTATTGGTAAATTTCTGACTAGAAAGCCTTATAAAAGTGTGTAAAAGTGAACTGAAAAACGTGTAATGCTGATTCTCGGTTTAGAAACCTTTTACCTTAATGTTGAGTACAAACCGTGGGAATTTAGAAATGAAAATACACAAGTAACTCAAACAAAAATCAGCGTGTATGCTCACTCCAACGAATTGTCAATGTTAAACAAAGAATAAATGTGTCAAATTTTGAGCCAAACATTTCATTAGGGCACAAAACCAAAAACCGCCATTCGAGAAAATCGCTTGCAAAAAGTGGACAACTTGTTTCAATTCCTATTTAAAAAAGAAGCTTGACTGATGGCATTTTAACTGACGATTCGATAAATTACATCATTATCCTAAACTCTGCTTAAATGCTTCTTAATTTTTGTTGATTTTCGCAATAAAAATCATAATTTTAAAAAAAAATCGTTATTAGGCCCTTTTAGCCTTCCAACTGCTGTTCATAATGGGCCCTTTCTAAATGCAATTTCGAAGAGAATTAAAAGGGCACTAAAGCGCTGTCACCAGATTGTTGCTTTGAATGATGTTTACGGGCCCTTTTGTTTAGTTAGAAATAATGAGGAATTCAATAAAAATTTTGATTATTGGTGAAGTTTTGTGATTGAATAGTGTAGATAAGTTATGTGAAACATAAAAATTCTTCAAAAGTGTACTGAACAGCTGCCGCGGGACCGTTTTAAATATTGTTTTTTGACGAAGTTTTTTTCTGCAGAAATGCTTGATGAAAAGTAAACCAAACTTTGTTTTGAAGTGAATTAGTGTTAAGAATGTATGAAAAGTTCATTTTATAACACAAAAAGTTCCACAACTACTAAAAATTAACGAAAAACAAAAGGGCACATATTAACTTTTTTTTTGGTTTGGAGTGAAAATTGTTATGTGCCCTTTTGTGTTTTTGAATTTTTCAATGGTAAATAGTTTGCTATCAATCTGATTCTTGGAGGGCATGTAGGGAGTGTACTAATGAATGGAATAGTGGAATAATCCCGAATGTTTACGTTTTGGTTTTGTGCCCTAATGAAATGTTTGGCTCGATTTGATTAACAGTGAACAAATCGCTTGGAGGATGCTTGAAGCGTCCCACCAAAATTTGTTTCTGAATTTTAGGCGCTTCAACTGTTTTTTTTTTTTTTTTGTGAAATTAACGGTAACACTAGATAAAGTGTTTCAAAAATGTTCGAAGTGTGCTGCCGCCTGTGCTTGGAGCAGGTTCCGTTGAGCCGCGTCCAATCGCTGTACGACAAGCACCAGGACTACACAATAAGGGACAAAATCACGGAACTCTTTCAAATAGAGGTAAGTTTCCAAAGTATGGGCAAACATTTTTTAACATTTAATTTTCTGTCCAGTTTTCAGACACAGAGAAGCTCTCTACCGTTTGCAATGACTGCCTCGAGAAGGTCGAAACGGCCAGAAAAATACGATCCTTTTTCATCGAGGCAAACGACCGTTTCCGGCGAATTATGCTGGGGTGAGGCTTGGGAAGCGTTCGTTTTGCAGGCAGAATTCTAACTTTACTGTTTATTCCAGCTGTGAGGATAAGAAAGAAAGCAAGGAGCCCAAAAAGGACGAAGATTCTTTAGTGGTGAAAAGCGCGGCCGATACGGACGATGGCGATCCGGAGGATGTTAAAATGGAACCCAGCGAGTCGGCTGAGAAAATTGATACAATCGCTGAGTCGGAACCGGTTCCGAGCGATCAGGAGGAAGAGGAAGAACATCTGGTTATGTTGGAGGAAGTCGCTGAAGAAGATTCACCTGATATGAGTGTCAGCATTTACGACGGAAGCGATGAAACCGGGTCCGAGCACAAACCCGATGAGGAGGATGAATTTGAGTTACATGAGATGGAACAGGAAGAGGCAGAGGACGCAGTTGAAGTTTTGTCAGAAGTTTTTTCATCGGAGCAGGGTTGCGATCTGGAGGAGGAAGAACAGCGTTCGACCAATGAAGTTGTGGAATTGGATGAAGTTATCAAGAGGACGGTCTCGATTGGGGCTCCAGGCGATGAGGAGTTTAGCGTCGTCATGATTGAGTACCAATGTAACGTGTGCAACGAAGTATTTGAGGACAGAGTCTCCCTCATTCGGCACACAAATGGAACTCACATCAAAGAGTATTCGAAGAACTGTCGTCACTGTTTGAGCGTTTTCAGAACTGATGAGGAATTAAAGGAACATGACTGCATCGTAAAACCACGTCTCTTCAAGTGCTCCAAATGCAACCGGAGCTTCCAAAGCGTTAAAGAACTTCAAGATCACACAAAGATCTCCCATCGGATCTACGAGATTCCAATCACCAAGCCCCAACCACCAGCGCGTCGAAGCAATACCTTGAATCAATGTTCCCACTGTCCAAAATCATTCGCCAACAACCGAACGCTGGTGCGGCACGTTCAAGACGTTCACCCGGAAACAATTCAAACAATTCTTACCTGCCAGCGTTGCGAGCAGCAATTCGCCAACGAAGCTTCTCTCCAAGCGCACATGGCGGCGCACGAGAAAAACTACGAGTGTCGATTCTGCGGAAAGGTTTGTCCGACGTCGGTTGCCCTGGCCGGTCACGAAAATACCCACACCAAAGATCAACCCTTTCAATGCAACGAATGTGGGCGTAACTTTGCCCAGTACACCAGCATGCGACGCCACATGAAGATTCATTTCAATGAGAAAAAGTACAGTTGTGATCTGTGCCCGAAGCTGTTCCGGCAACGGTCTGTTATGCTCACTCATAGGCGCATTCACACGGGTGAAAAGCCGTTCGAGTGTGGAGTTTGCAAGAAGAGCTTCCGCGATCACAGCACGCTGGCCAAGCACAGGAGGGTTCACGAAAAGGACGGTGCAAAGCGGAGGAAATCGTTGATCGATTCTAATTGAGTTTCGTAAATTGTGAGAAATAAACCATTAACTTGTAAATAAAAAGAAAAAAAAATAAACAATTTTATTTGTTATTACCACTTTGGTATTCCGTTCAGAGTTTCTAGGATATAAAACTAAAAGTAACAAAGAATTAAAATGCATTACCGTATTGCCTTCTGAAACGCTATCCAAAATTGACATATATTTTTTGGGAATTTTGACGCCCTCATCCTCGTCAATTTCCAAACAAAAAAAACTCTGTCAATATGGATTGTCCCGATGACACTTTTTTTTCGTAATGTTGCCAATGAAAGTGTTACCTCAATTTTTTGTTTACCGATCTTCAAAACTTGTCAAAAAAAAAAAAAATCAGGACGCAGAAAAAAATCTTGCTAAAATATGAAATTTTTATGGAAAAACGAACGACTTAAAACACGTTGTATTACATTCATTGTTTGCATTTTTAATCAAACAAAAACTAAATAGGTTGATGCAGGGCCGTAGCCAGGATTTTTGTTCGGGGGGGGCTTGGGTGCAAAAATTCAAGGAGTATAAAAATCAGCAAATCATTTATACCATCACTTGGTTTTAATATAATTGGGTACTAAAGTCCTTTGTCAATTTTTGTGTACAACGGTAAAAAACACGATTAAAAACCATTTCTGATCACTTTTTTTCATTTTAATGCAAATTTTTTTTTTGACAAGACAACATTTTTTCGATGGATCAACTATGGTCCCCTTCGAACGAGCTGTCAAGTAGGAGCTTTTCTGTCAAGAAGGACCGCTAGGTTAATTTTTTAAAATTGATTTAAAAATCCATTTTAAACTCTTTGTGCTCGTACAAAGGGTCATTGTACTCATAAAAATAAGCTTTATCGCTGTAAACAATAATATCAGCAATCTAAGCTTAATTTTAGGACCCAATTATTGAGATGAATTTTAAAATTTTAATGTATGCAAAAAAGTTTTCGAAGATTTTCATATTAAGTTATCAATGTATTTATTGAAGAAACTCGTTCGTCATTTTTTTTTCTTTATTTTAACAGCTAGTTTGTATTAAAGGAGTAGAGAAAGTGTTTTTTTTTTACATTTTCTTGAATTGTTTAATTGTAATCCAATTTCGTGATAAACGTCGCTAAATTTAAAATATACTTAACTTGAATCAAATTTTTGAAAGCATAAATTTTTTTCAAAGAAATATCGATTTATCTAACCATAAGTATTATGTTTTCTGTATTTTATACTGAGAGAAATTTTAAACCGTCTGGATTTACATTTTCAGCTGTGTGATAATTGTGATGGTTTATCTAACATTTTTCATTTTTTCTAGCACAACATAAAACTCATAACTGGAATATTTGTTTTTCTCAAAATTTTAGAAACAAACTTAAACAATGTTTTATTTTAATTGTTCTAAGCTATTGAAGCCATTTCATATTTTGCGAAGCTCCTGGTGCTCTCAAAAATAAATAATTTTAATGAAATACAAAAAAAAATATAATCGTTGAAATTTCAGCTTCTGAAGTGTCTCCATGGCAACAAAAAAAAATTACGTCGAATCTCAAGTTTACATCAACTGAGTTTACATGTGATTCATTTTTCCGTGTCGAGTAAATTCACATTTTTTTTTCTGTGTAGGCCTATAATAAATATATATTTGAAGAAAAAAAATCAGTGCCTGTGTTTAATTTTAATGTGTTAAAAAATTTTGATAAAATGTATTAAATTAATTTTTAACGCCAAAATATTCACTGGAAGAGTTGTTAATAATGCATATGTAACCATTTTTAAATGCATATGTAACCGTTTCAAATTTTCCTCGATTGCATCAAACATTAAAACGAATCATGTTTAACTTTAATATTCCGACTAAACGCCATTTTCAAATTCATTACTCATTGTATTCTGAAAATTGGTCCAGAATTTGAGCAAAAATAAAATTTTAAAGCATGACAAAAAAAATTAATCAGATCTCAATTCTAAAGATTATTTTTTAATAAAATTTTAATCTATATACATGTTTAATAATTTAGGATTGTAACCATTTATTAAAATCGATGTTTGTTCAAGCAATATCTTGACTCTAGGAACAAAATCCTGCACATTTTATGGTTTAGAAATTTTATATTTACGAAACCTTGCTAAATTAAACATAAAGAAAACTTTATGTAAGAATTCATAAATTGATTAGTTTTATCCTGTAAATCTAATCTAAGTCTGCACTTGAATTCAAACATACCAATATTCGAAGCATCAAAAAAATAAGATTATTAAAACATAATTTATTGAAATGATTGAAAATTATTTTTTGAATATCTTTATTTAAAAATGATAAAAAATGTTTTTTTTTATAATTTAAGGATTTTTTTAGTTGTAATTAGGCTGGTACAAATGTTTTTAAAAGTTTTTGTCACCCCCCCCCCCCCCCTTCAATATTGGTCCGAAAATCAGGGGCAAAAAAATATTTTACAATAAACTTCAAAATTTCAATGAAAATTCAAGGGCAACTAGCTGAAATCAAATTAAAATACATTCTCCTGCGTTTAAAATCATTTTTAGCATGTTTGGGTTTATTAAAAATCTTAAGATTTTTGAAAATTTTCGATGCAAAATCTTTTTTTTCGATACAATTTTTGTTTTTGTCAGATCTTAGATTTTTTGAAAACTAATGATTGCAAAACAACTGAACTAGTGTAAAATGCATTTTAAAACACTTTTTTCATTTAAATGTGAAGATTATGGTTTGTTATTTAATTTTTTATATTTTTTATTTTTTTGCCCCCTTGACCTCGGCCAGGGCCGAGGGACAAAAACTTTTTTAAATATTTGCATCGGCCTTATTTTATATTTTTTTATGTATTTGATTTTTTTCATTTTTGGAATTTCTGATTTTTTTGAAATTATCATGTGTAATTATTATCTTAAATTTTTGTTTTAAAAGTAAAGAATACTTTATGTAAGAATTCTTAAATCAATTACATTTTCCTGTAAATCAAATCTTAGTATGAATTTTGCTACAAGAACTATATTTTACTTTCAAACGAAAATTTTAAAAAATGTCCTGTAGTACGGAGACTCTTAAAACTCCATACAAAAATCTCAAGGAACGGTCAAGAAAAGGTTTACGAAAAGACTTCTCTTAAGCGGTACGCAGCTGAAAAGGAACAGAAACAAAAAGCGTCGTTTGATATTTCTTCGGGAGCAATATGTGTTGATGAGATTTTGATTTGTTTATTTGGATGCGACTGAAAATAAAGTTTGAAAATAATGTATTCGCTTAAATAATATTGAAGAATTGCCTCATGAAGCTGACTTTCAAAACGCTGAATCTTAAAATGCTGAAATAAGGGAAAAGCCATTACAAAAATCACTTAATTTTCTGGTAAATATAAATTAATTTAGGAATACTAGAATTCAAACATAAAAATATTTAAAGCATCCAAAAATTAAGATTGAAAAAACATAATTTATTGGATTTTGAATAACTTAATTTTAAAATGATATTTTTTTTTAGTTTAGGATTTCTTAAGTATCAATTATTTTATTGATTTTTCAGTTTTAGATTTTTTAATTTTTGGAATTTCAGATTTTTTGATATTATTCTGTTGAATTGTTATCTTAAATTTTTTATGTTTTTATTATTTTTATTTTTGATTTCTGGCATTTCTTTGTCTTATACCAAAAATTTAAATCAAAAATTATGAAAATTTAGAAATTTGAAAGTGTAAAATTTTTAAATCTTCAATTAGCCGTTGCGAATATTATTCTGAAGTTTATGTCACTAAACTCTGACCAAAGTTGAGAGGGTTACAAATCAAAACTACAAGCTATGGTTTTATTATTTTAAAAGTGTTCAAAACACACTTTAAATCAGTACAGTTGTTTTGCATCATAAGTTTTCAAAATATCTAGCTGATGGCGAAATCCTTTTTTCGTGAGAAAAAACTTTCCGCGGTTCCGCGACATGTTACAAAAATTCTAAATATTTTTAAACGAGCCCAAACATGTCGTATATGATTTTCAAAGCAGGAAAAACATTTCAAATTTGTTTTCCGGACCGACCTGGTCGCTGGTCCTAAAAAGACTTAATCGAAATAAGTTATTTCCATTAAAATTGTGAAGCTATTTTTTTTAATATTGTATTTGCTCTCTGTTTTTTGGTCCATTTTGAAAAGGTGGCAACAATTGATATTCAGAAATAAGAAATTATAAAAAAAATAATAAAGAAATAAGAAATTATAAAAAAAACATTAAAATTTTCAAAATGCAAATTCTAATCTGTAAAATCCAAAAAATAGAAATTAAATAGTTTAAAAATGAATTATTGATCAGAAATTATATAATTTGAAAGTGATGTTTAATTAATTTAATTTCAGAGTTTTTGAATCCAAGCTTAATTTTTTTAACGTTTTGAATATTTTTATCATTTTATTTCTTCCTTTAAAAATCGCAAGCTCATGCACAAAGTGAAAATTAGTTGATAATAAGTATTCACTTAGTTGATCTTCCGATTTTTGATATATTAAATAAAATTTGGAGATTGGCCACGGTGGAAACTAAAAAATGTGACCAAAAGAAAGCATTTTGGACGAGTGGTTTCGGAAAAAAGGTTTACAAAAAAGTAATGAAAAAATACACACAGATATTTCTCAAGCATTTTTCTCTCAGGTCTTAGATATGTAACTAACCATATTCTTAAAACCAAAACGATAAAATTAGAATTGTATTTCTGATAATAGTCAAAATTCACTCAAATGTTTTTCATATTAAATGCTTTCGTTTTTGAAAACAAAATCTAAATATTTTTGAGAAATTATGATAAATTTTGAAAAATGTAGAGAAAAAACATGTATTAACAGTTTAAAGGTTTTAATGCAAATAAAGGAGGGCTATTAATTTTACAATCCAAATTCGACTAGCCGAAGCCTCAAAGATCCAAAGTTTCGATTATCCGAAGTTCGAAGGACTTCGGATAACCAAATCAGGAACAAATGAAATCGGCATGTTTTATTTGCTTGTTTTTAACATCAAATTCGGCATCTGTTTTTTTAATGGTCCAATACACCAAGTTTTTGCTTTTTGGGTGTTTTTTAATACCCCTGACGGTTTCAAAAGCACCCAAAAAGCAAAAACTGGAAATTTGGTTTATTAGACCTTTAAAAAAACCACCAGAAATATTTCTTGACCTCCATTTTGACCGCCACATTGAATTCAAAAATTCTAAATTATTTTATGGTTCTTCAGGGGTCATACTTAAGTTCTACAATCAATAATAAGACAACAAGATCTAAGGATTTTTGCTGTCCCTATTCAGACTGTAGTCCCGATTCGACCCAGATGACGGTAATTATTTCTATGAAGCCCCTTAGAGCAGTCCGCTCGGAAATTGCTATTTTCGAAGGTTAATAACTTTTTAGCAAAAAACCCAAAAAAATAAGGTGTCTTCGGGAAAGTTTTTCCAAATTTAAAGAAGATATTAGTTCTGAAAATTGATAAGAACTGGATAGTTATTGCGCCATCCATTGGTCAAAAACTGAAACAGTTGCTTTTCTCCATACAATTTGACGATTTTGCCCAAACTTGGTGGTCAGTGGTCAGAAAAAGCTCAAATTTTGGCTAGTGATGCGTAAATCTTTGATTTCAGGGGATAGCCCCAAGTAAGCCCAGATTTGGACCATCCTAACCAATGTAATGCTAAAACCACAAGATAAATGAGATGTTACTGAATGGAACAATGTTCAAATCTGCAGCTCAATTTTTAAATATCCAAATTTTAGATCCATAATCTACAAAAACTGAGCCCGGCAATGGACAGGCAAATTACTTAGTTTGATCAATCAATTCTTGATTTTCTATCTTACAAATTATTTCTGGGAAGAGAACATACAATCATTGATTTAAGATTTTTTTAAGGTAGTTCAATTTAAAAAAAAATGGAAAAAATTTCGGGGGGGGCTGCAGCCCGGAAGCCCCCCCCCCCTGGCTACGGGCCTGGCGTTGATGGCAAGCAATTTGTCGAGTTCAGAAATTTATTTAAGTTAAATAGAAGATGTCCAAGAACTGGTGTCCCGTTTCACCTTAAAGTTTTTCTTGCTCCAAAATTTTGAAATTTGGTAAAATTTCAAATTTTAAGCTCATTTTCCATATGTTCCCATTTAAAAAAGATATCAAAAAAATAACTTTTGACAAATTCCGGCGTTGCAACGTCACAAATTCGAAATATGTCTCGTATAATATTAAAAACTGTCTCAAACTCAAATATTACTACAGATTTTAATTGGGAATTGAAGTTTCTACATGTAGTAACTATGGAAAACTAATTTTAAGTTGATCAATAAACTGTCACTGAATCCGCTGTGTGAATGCCGGCCCCGATACTCTTCACGGGTGTTCCCCCCAGGAACAGAGAAAGATTTACTTACTTTTCTCGGGAGATGCGTATACGCGTATATTTATTGGTATATTATACTGGCCCTCAGTTTCTTCAAAGATTTGGGCTCGCTCCAACTGACACAATTGAATTTTAGTAAATTCCCTGCGAATGATTAAAGTTGTGAATTTCGAGCTTGTGCTTAAAAAAGCCAAGCGCCTCCATTGAATCATTCTATTCTGAGCAAAGTGAAATTCAATGGAGGCGCTTGGTTTCTTAGATTGATTTCATAGCATTTGGACCCGAAATTTACAACATTATTATTTCGTAGGAAACTCAATAAAAATCAATTCTGTCAATTAGAGCGTGTTCAGGCATGGCTTTCTACCTAAGGTACTCGCGATTGAGTGTGTTGTAGTGCGGTTGTCAAAATCGTTATCTCTGACTCTCTCACTCCACTGACACTGACATTGTTTATGTTTTGGTTTTCCTGGCACGGTCCATTGTTCGTTTGTTATTGTTTTGGTTTTAGTGGCATGGAGCCATGCACACACACTAATGCAAAGCAAGATCGCGAGTACCTGTGATATACAGCCTTGGTGTTCAGGGAGTCCAAATTTATCATACTTTCACGAAACTTAAGCGATTACTGACATCAACTTTAAGAATGTCGAGTTGTAATAAGCTCTCTAGGCCCAGTGAAAAAAATATAATTTTACCCAAAGATTACGTACTTCTCGTCACAGTGTCCTGATGCAAACAATGATCGAGCTCGAGCTGTCACAGCCCTGCGAAGTATGTTGGCTGTCATATCGGGCGGTCAGTCAAAGAACCAGCTAGAAGTAGCCTGACAAAAAAACTTTTGCTAGAAAGAGATAGGAAACCTGATGCAAACAATCGTCCAGCTGTAATGTAAACATACTTTGAATGTATTGGTAAATTTATGACTAGAAAGCCTTATAGAGTTATCTTCGTGCGCATGTCGATGCTTGTGTGCTCTCTTATACTAACTGACATTTTGGTAGTTACGAGAAAATCGATTTTTTAACTTTGAATTTCTGTTTCTGGGAAACTATTCGACAAAAAATTGTCCTAATAATTTTAAAGTATGCTCCTGACATAACTTAAAGATATGGTAAAATATGAAAACTTTTGAAATGCAAAAAAAAATTTGACAGAGAAATTACGAAAAAAATCATGCTTGCAATTAGCACAAGTGTGTCTTGAACAGTGATTTGTATGAGTTAGCACAAACGTGCACAGGGCGAATTTTGCAGTTGAGCTAAAATGCTTCTTCGATGGCAGAGTCGTGTATACTTCCAACCTGGCACTTGGTACAAAAGTGCGCAGAGTCATTTTATTGTAAAAATAGTAGTTATTTGTTGTTTCAATGTTTTTGCGTAGTAACTTTGAATTGTTGCTAGTTAAGGAACATTTTTCTCAACGATACTTTTTTAATAGACTTGTTTATCATTAAATTTATTGTGAAAATTGCAGTTTTTGAGAGCAACTACCGTTAAAACTTGAATTTTATGAAGAAAAACTTAGTGAAGTGTGAGGTTTCATAAATATAAGTATGATAATCCATGAAATAGCATCAATAAGACCAATTATGACGAAAACCGAATAGTTCTACGCTTACAAACAGAAGAAAATGATTTTGTAAAAACTTTGATCTAGTTTATTTTATTTCCATCATGTCATACGACCTTTTCAGAAATGCAAGATACCCAGGACACAAACCATATAATTGTTATGGTAGATTGCAGTTAGAACAAGTGTGTCTCTTGCAATGAATTCCTAGTTTGTATCGAATAGAACAAAAAAGCTCCAAAAAAAATCAAAACTTAGTCTTTGAACATGGACGACCCCTACAGTTGTGCTAAGTGTGCACTACTACGTGAATGATGTTGTTACGTGTTTTTTTTTTGGTTTGGACGATCCCTGCAGTTGTGCTAAGTTTGCACAACTTCTTGAATGGTGTTTGAGTTGGATATTTGGGTTAGGCTAAGTGTGAGATTGGTTAGTGGATGTTATTGTTACGTAGTTTTTTGTATTGGACGATCCCTGCAGTTGTGCTAAATGTGCACAACTTCTTGAAGGGTGTTTGAGGTGTATATTTGGGTTAGGTTAAGTGTGCCATTGGTTAGTGGATGTTGTTGTTACGTAGTTTTTTTTGTTTGGACGACCCCTGTAATTGTGCTAAGTGTGCAAAACAAGAGTTCCCAAATGAACCGGTTAGGCCAGGTTCACCTATTGGTTCGGCTTAAACCTCCCTTTGTGGTTCAATCCTGGTTCAGTGAACCATGAACCATTCGTTACACCGTGGCATTCGTACGTTTCAACGTAAAATTCGTTACACCGCATCATTCGTTACACCGTAACATTCGTTACACCGAAACATTTGTTTCACCGCAACATTCGTTACACCGCAACATTCGTTACATCGTAAAATTCGTTACACCGTAACATTCGTTACACCGCAACATACGTTTCACCGTAAAATTAGTTACACCATAACATTCGTTACACCATAACATTTTTTACACCGTAACTTTCGTTACACCGCAACATTTGTTACACCGTAACATTTGTTACACCGTAATATTCGTTACACCGTAATATTCGTTACACCGTAACATTTGTTACACCGTAACATTCGTTACACCGTAACATTTGTTACACCGTAACATTTGTTACACCGTAACATTTGTTACACCGTAACATTTGTTACACCGTAACATTCGTTACACCGTAACATTTGTTACACCGTAACATTCGTTACACCGTAACATTTGTTACACCGTAACATTTGTTACACCGTAACATTTGTTACACCGTAACATTCGTTACACCGCATCATTCGTTACACTGTAACATTCGTTACACCGTAACATTCGTTACACCGTAACATTCTTTACATCGCATAATTCGTTACACCGCATCATTCGTTACACTGTAACATTCGTTATACCGTAACATTCGTTACACCGTAACATTCTTTACACCGCATCATTCGTTACACCGCATCATTCGTTACACTGTAACATTCGTTATACCGTAACATTCGTTACACCGTAACATTTGTTTCACCGCAACATTCGTTACACCGCAACATTCGTTACATCGTAAAATTCGTTACACCGTAACATTCGTTACACCGCAACATACGTTTCACCGTAAAATTAGTTACACCATAACATTCGTTACACCATAACATTTGTTACACCGTAACTTTCGTTACACCGTAACATTTGTTACACCGTAACATTTGTTACACCGTAACATTCGTTACACCGTAACATTCGTTACACCGTAACATTAGTTACACCGTAACATTAGTTACACCGTAACATTCGTTACACCGTAACATTTGTTACACCGTAACATTCGTTACACCATAAAATTAAAACATTTTTTAAGTCGTTGTGCACACTCAGCCTAACCCACTTAGCACAACTGCAGGGGTCGTCCAATAAAAAAAAACTACGTAACAACATCATCCACTAACTAATCTCACACTTAGCCTATCCCAAATATCCAATTTAAAACATTTTTTAAATCGTTGTGCACACATAGCACAACTGCAGGGGTCGTCCATTAAAAAAAACTACGTAACAATAACATCCACTAATTAATCTTACACTTTGCCTAACCCAAATATCCAATTTAAAACATTTAAAACAACTGCAGGGGTCGTCCAATCCAAAAACTACGTAACAATAACATCCACCTACCAATGTCACACTTAGCTTAACTCAGGGGTCATCCAATTTAAAAAAACTCTGCCACTAAATAATTATTTGACACACTTCGTCTAACTTACAACTTCTTCGCGTATCCAAATGTGCACACTTGTGCTAATTGCCTTCCAAAATAGTGCTCCATAATATTGCTCAAACTAGTAAGGACACCTGGAAATTTACCATAATATTATAGTATAATCGTATTTTTATGGATTTGCGTGTTTTCAAAAGGTCAAGCCATGATGAAAAATAAGAGAGCACATCCATGATGCGTTCGAAAATGTCAGTTAGTACAAATGGTTGCAGGGCGATATCTCCGCGTAGGAAACGAATTTTTCAGATCTCTTAGTAGCGTTTTGCAGGGAATTTAATTAGCTAAAAGATGTCATCATTAACTCATTTTGGCCCAAAAGTCAGTTAGTACATCAGAGCACAGAGGCATCGATGTATTGCGTGTACGTACACGAAAAAGATTGAGGTTAAATTTTGTACCCACCAGCAAAACAAATGGTGGGTACAAAATTTAACCTCAATCTTTTTCGTGTTCGTACACGCAATACATGCGCACGTAGATAACTCTATACAAAATCCATACAAATTTGCAAAAATCATGAAAAAATCCTTATGTTTCACATCTTTTCCGATCTGTGGTCCAAAGTTCAAAATGTGTAAAAATATTTGAGAGTAATTTAATGTAAATTGGCACACCACTGGAAATCGACATTTTCTGATCATTGGATTTGCTGGAACAATTTTTTACTAACAAAACTTGCAAGAATCCCGAATTTCAGCAAAATCGGACCACCCCTTTATCGTGTGGTAGGTAAATTCTGCAACCACATGCTTAAAAATTCTTAATCTAGTGAAATTTCAATTTGGCCAACAAGAAAATATACGATTCTTATGTATGTCGAGAAAATTGCATGTGAAGTTTTCAATTGCGCAAAATGCCCCATATTTGGATCCAATCAAAAATCTGATCACAACATTCGATTCAATGTCGAACTTTTTGGCCATGGCCATTGGAAAACAGAATTTAAAAAAAAACGAAAGTCGCAAAATTTGTGACGGTGTCAAAAAAATGGGAGGTCCAAATTAGAAGATCTTGCATGGATTGGAGCATGATCAGAAAAAAGTCGATTTTTTAAGAGCGAGTCCACAAACAGGGCATACCCCTTTATTATGGACGTCGTTTGGACCTCACCAATCTGCCTGGAATTTTCGGGATGGGCAAATCGGGACACAAATTTTGAAGCCAAAATGATATAGTGTCTAAAATTAATTCAAAATTCAATTAAATTGCAAAATTCAAAGAAAAGGCTAAAAAGTGCAAAGTAGAGCGTCCAATTTCCCGTCCCGGGAAAAAAATTCCCGGGAATTCCCGGGATTTCCCGGATACAAATATTTCCCGTTTCCCGGGAAATTTGTAAATTTCCCGGGAATTCCCGAATTACAAGCAGAAGTATACATTTTCCTACCTTTTTGGCACCAATGTTTTGAAATTATACAAAAAATAATAATTGGAAATTTGATTTTTTTATTTCCATCTACTGTTCATATTAACTAATCAGCTTGTTTGTAAATTTCATGTCAAGGTTTAATTCAGATAATATTTATTTCTGAAGCATTCACCACTAGGAATATTGTTTGCTTATATGTTGGACAACAAAACTTACGCTGTCATGGAATGAATATAAACTACTTTATTTTTGACAACCATTTTTAATGTTTTTTTTTTGTAATATCATTTGAAATGAGATATTTACATCTTCCGGCCAAGATCTACATTGAGATTTGTTTGACTTTTTTACCTTGAACATGTTGGATGGAAATTGAACTAATATAATTAAATCTTTAAAAAAGGTTTTGTGTAAGAAGAATTTGTTTCTAACTATTCGAGAAATTACAGTTTGAAGTTATAAATTTATGAAGCATGTGAGCTACCAAGGGCGTAAGAGGGTTATATATGAAAAAATATTGTTGAATTTCAACCACTTTTAAATGCTCAAAATTATTTTAATCTAATTGATTTATTAGGCTGAATACCATATAACTAAAGTCATATCATAAAACCATGAAAAACCATTAAAACACAACTTCGTATCAAATTTTCAAGTAAAAAATAGTGTTTCGAGTTAAAAAGCGCTAGAAATTAGATTTTAAAGGTAAATTCAACGATTATTTATTTATTCACAAGTTGATTGTTTTGGTTTTTTTATTTGAACATTATGGTCACTGAGACAAATTTAAAAGCAATTTTATGGTTGTGGAGCATAGATTTTCACTATCCAAAGACTTTGATTTAAAAAAATCCTTCTCAACAAAAATACTTATAATATTTTCTTTCATTTGGGACGATTTGAAAGATTTCAAAATTAGAACGTTTATATATTTTCTCAAAGTTGCATGATTTTTTACAAGCAGTCAAGCCATTAATTGATCCTCACACTAATTTTGACTATTAAAGTTGCTGTTCTATACAATTTCGTTGCAAAAGATTAATCAGAAACAGGTTAGAATAATTTTCGTAAAATTTAAAATTTCCCGGGAATTCCCGGGATTTCCCGGGAAATTTGTTGAAAATTTCCCGTTTCCCGGGAATTTTGTAACCCCGGGAAATTGGACGCTCTAGTGCAAAGAAATTAAGGGTGGAACATCTGAATTGATGAAATCTAAAGAAAGTTACTGGCATTTTAACTGGAAAACAGCCCTATTTTGAAAATCAAATTAGAAAGTGTTCCTTTAATTTCAACTCGATTCGACCGGAGCTTGTAGGGGATATCCTGGGACTACCATCTGAGGCTGAGTATGGTTTGGGTAAGGCAGTTTAACATATAAAATAAACACTTTTTCTTTAATTGAATTGTGTGGGTGTATTTTTTTGCTTGGAAGACCACTTGGATCCATTTTTTTGGTGAGAATTTTATCAAATGTGTGTGTCAATTTCACAAAAGAAACATTAAAATGTTTATTTTCATTCATTATATTCTTTACAAATGAAAGGTTTAAAAAATAAGAAGCGGCCTTTTCTCGGTGACATTTGGTATCCTTGAAAACGGACCGGAGTTTGAATTTTTTTAGTCGCGCAAAAAGTTCGACTGTCTTAAAGTAGTTTCCCTTTCTTTATTTCACGAATTAGACAGTCGATAGTGGACAATTGTCCATACAAAAAAAAACCTTAACCTCATAAAAAGTTGTAAACTAACAGGTTATCGTTATAAATAAACGCACAAATTACAAAATTATTGATTCTTGATTACATAAATTTCATCGGCCATTTTCACTTTAGTATATTTTATAATAAATTTCAACCATACCTGCAATCTAATTCAAGAACCATTTATAGTAATACTACAATGTTTACAACCATCTCATTCATAAAGGAGGAGAAGTTTAGCAAATTACTACAGCCAATCCCAGGCAACTCTGATGTAAACAAACTAACCTCTCCAACCACGTGTTGCATGTAGAGGAGAAAATCGGGGAAAATCATTTCCCCTGCGAAGGAGTTACGCTTTATCTCAAAATAGGCCCTTTAGTTCGCGATTCGTTTTGAAAACGTCATCGTGCTTTGTGTTTTTATCTCGATTTCCATGCTGACAGATGGGAAATAGTAACACGTAGGAGAAGCTATCAGATCATCAGCATATGGAAATGTTTAAAAAGGTTTTGAAACCATCTTGGTTTTAAGATTGATTGATTATTTCAACAAGATCGACATAAGAATGTTTCGTGCTTTAGGAGGGTTATAGTTTGAGCAAAGCTATCGTATGTATTCAATTTTGAAGTTTTGTTTCGAAAAAAGGTTGCTTTACCTTACTCGATTTTCTTCGCCTGGGAAACATACCTATTATCATAACAGTAAATTTTGGTGTGAAATTTTGATGTATTTTCAAATTATCACAAATAAAATTACCCCAACTGACTTTAAACAATATCATTTTTTCAATTGTACCTAACCGAGTTATTTAGAAGCTTCTTTTCGAAGACTTTGAAAATTGTAAGCAAAGATAAGGGTTAAAAGGCCAAAAATAGGTTGAAATACGATAATAAGATTTCCCCCTCTAATGTTTGGTCCATTTAGTATTGAAACAAATTAAAAGTTTTTTTAAATGAACATGAGAAACCACCCATGGTTGTCCTTTTCCGTTGCTGAACAAGACCGTAATATCCTATCAGCACAACCTATCATACGCTTCAACGATCTAGTGATGTTTCCCTTATCAACAGCATGCATGAATGCGCTGAAAAGATAAAATATCAAAATCATCAAAACTAGAGCTGCTGCAGATAGGAAACAGTCGTTGGCCACCAACGGCGCCCGCCATGTCAGTTTGTAGATCTCGGAGGGGACGGTACGGGAATGTTAGTTAGCACAGGCTGCTACCAAGGGTGGGTTCTATACGATATCCACACCCCCGCGTGTGCCGGAAAACTACTTCTACTTGGGATTTTGTTAGTAGGAAAGGGTAATGGTCAGGATTCATCATAGAAGATGATGATGTGACCCAAATAATCGATATGTTGTGTTTAATGGGGTGTTGTATTATTCCCAAGGCAAGCAATCGGATGCTGCTGATGAGACTATTCCCGTTTATTTGTGATTTATTTACGATTAGATGGATTATCCTAGACAGCCGTTTGTGGAAAGATATATCCACAAAAAAGTAAAGTTCTTGTGGATTATAGAGTTTTTTTAAATGGTCCAAAAACAAAATTTATATTTTTTGCTTTTTTGGTGTTTTTGAATACTCCTGACTCAAGAAAGCTTGAAAAACTTACAAAAGCTAAAATTTTAATTCTTTTTATTGACCTATAGAAAAAAAATCTAGAAATTTTGACTAATTCTTATAGAAATAAATTAACAGTAATGTATGGTTGGTAATTAGTTATACCTAGAATCATTTCATCAAAATTCTTAAACACTTTTAATTTGCAGCAATTTTGTTTTACTGAAATCATCCTTTTTATTTGTATTTGGGTTGATCTTCCAAATAAATTTTCAAAGCAGTTTTAATAACGAATATGTGTTTTCCGGAAAATCTTGATTATTTTAGTTTCAATACTAAGCAGACAACACTCTAGGTGCTTAGAAGATGTCCACAATTTTCCATGTCTTGTGGACAACGCGCAAACGCACTCAAATTTTCCATCAGTTGCCAAATTCCTTTGCTGGATAGCCATCTTTGCAAAATCAAAAATCGATCTTGTGGTGGTGAATTTGGACCGCGAGAAAAAACTATTTTTTACTGTTTTAAAATAAGTTATTGTTATTCATTTTTGTACCAAACAGTTTTAGAAGTTATTTGTAATTGGTATGAGTAAAAGTTAGAAGATTTGTGGTGTTGAAACCCAAATTTATCTAGAATCAGCTAAGTTCATCAGCTGAGACCTAATTGAAGAAGTGCAATGCTATTGCCGATCGGCACCGAGTAACTGAAAAGCCAACTAAAACACAAACCAAACCAAAATGGATCGGCTGGATCCGTTTTAACGCCAGCAAAGGAATCAATCCACCGAAGGTTGCCAATTTTCCAACACCTCACCTAGGGCGTGGTTGCTGGAGCTCTCCAGCGTCCGCCATATTGCGAAAAAAGGGTGACGGTGAAAAATGCTTGGTAGAAAGCAGAGCATCAAAGGAGAATCGGTGCTGGCAGATTACGGTCCGGAGGAATCCCTTAACGAAAGCGCAGACATTGAGTGGGTCAACAAGGTGAATTACCACATTTGTTTGCCCAGAGGAGCATTAACAATCAATTTGTTGTATTTTTTTGTGTTATAGATGTTGTGGTTAAAAGATCGAAAAGTGTTTGTCTCCAGTAGTTTGATTGAGATGAATTTCGTTTTCCTCCCATTTCACCATCCTTCACCATCTGACAGTTTGTCTAGTCTAGCGTTACGTTACTCTACAGATCAAAACAAAATCTGACCATGCGCTGTAGAAGGTATTTTTTTACATCCATTGGAGACCGTTTTCCATTCTGTTTTATTCTCACTTACTTTCTTGATTCATTCTATACAATCGCTTTCCATTTAATGCAAACAGTGCAGCATGCCACGCTTTATTGCCATGGAGACGCGTGGTGTTTTGAAATTTGCTTAATCTACCAGGCGTCTCCATTATTATCGTTTGAAACATCCGCTGGCTACTTCGACGGTTTTCTGTAGATTTAGGTGCTAAATTACTCTGGAAGCTCTGGAGCCCGACCGGTCAAATAAGCCGCCTTCTTGGATTAAACATTTGGAGTGGCCGTAGAACTTTTTGAACATCATCGATCCAAAATATGTAATGCTTTTTTGTGATTCGGTTATCCGCCATGAAATTTGGCTATACAGCTAAAAAAGTAGTAATCCAGCTGCGTGTAAAAAGCCTGGGTGTAAAATAAATATTGCATTATCTTATGCAATTTTATGTAATTTTACACCCTGAAATATGTAGCCCATCAGTATGGGAATCCTACTTAACCGAAATGTCAAGCTCTTATATGCGTTTATCCTTACAGCTTTCCATCGGTTTGATGGCCGAGTGGGCTAAGGCACCAGCCCTTACTGTTGGTGCTGGGTTTGAATCCCGTTGGTTGCAACTTTTTTTTTTGTATTTGCAAAAATTGTACATGCAGTGTGTAACATTAAGTGTTTATTTTGACGAAGGTGTTGTGCATGCTTTTGCATGCGATTTTACCATCGGATTTTTTGCTGTGTAGAACTTGGGAAAACCAAGTCCAGACTGTAATTGAGTTTTTCAAAATCAATTAATTACAAATTCCCATATATTTTATGTTTAAATGTTTCGAATTCCAGTCGCATGCTTTTTTTTAAGAGTATTATTTTGCTACGTTTTTCTGTAATTCCTCAAGATTATTCCAATCAAGATTTCTTACAAAATAAAACTTCTCATTCCACTCCCATCCTATGCACAGCTATGGGTCCGCCGGCTCATGCGCCTCTGTGCGCTGGTATCGCTCACTTCGGTGTCCCTCAACACGCCCAAGACGTTCGAGCGATACCCGATGCTGCAGTACATCACCCTGTGCAGCGACATCGTGGTCACGCTGCTCTTCACCTCGGAGATGATCGCCAAAATCCACATCCGGGGCTTGATCAAGGGTGAGGCGCCCTACCTGAAAGATCACTGGTGCCAGTTTGACGCTTCCATGGTGAGCTTCCTGTGGGTGTCCGTGGTGCTGCACATCTTCGAGATGCTCGCGATAGTGCCAAAGTTCCACTACTTTACGATCCTGCGAGCGCCACGGCCCCTCATCATGATACGCTTCCTACGAGTCTTCCTCAAGTTCTCCATGCCAAAAAGCCGCATCAACCAGATCTTCAAACGGTCTAGCCAGCAGATCTACAACGTAACGCTGTTCTTCCTGTTTTTCATGTCACTGTACGGACTGCTCGGAGTGCAGTTCTTCGGTGAACTGAAGAATCATTGCGTACTGAACACGACGGATCCAGAGTAAGTTCGACTTGGGGGAAACGGGAAGATCATTCGTTCTGACTGGGTTTCGTTTAATTGCAGAGGACTAACCATCAACTCGCTAGCCATCCCGGATACCTTCTGTTCAATGGATCCCGACTCCGGTTACCAGTGTCCGACCGGGATGAAGTGTATGAAGATGCACTTTCTCACCAACTACGTGCAAGGATTCACGGGATTCGAGGATATCGCAACGAGTATCTTCACCGTCTACCAGGCAGCGTCTCAGGAGGGTTGGGTGTTCATCATGTACCGCGCGATCGATAGTCTTCCAGCGTGGCGTGCCGCGTTCTACTTTAGCACCATGATCTTCTTCCTGGCGTGGCTAGTGAAGAACGTTTTCATCGCTGTCATTACGGAAACGTTCAACGAGATCCGCGTCCAGTTTCAGCAGATGTGGGGCGTACGGGGGCACATTCAGAACAGTGCGGCGTCGCAGGTCATTACCGGCGATGACTCCGGTTGGAAGTTGATCACAATTGACGAGAACAAGCACGGAGGACTTGCTAACGAGACGTGTCACTTGATCCTGAAGTCACCGTACTTTAGGTTGCTCGTCATGTCGACGATCTTGGCCAACGGGATTGTGACGGCCACCATGCACTTTAAGCACGATGGACGACCGAGGCAGGTGTTTTACGAGCGGTATTACTACATCGAGATGGCTTTTACAGTACTGTTGGATTTGGAGACACTGTTCAAAATCTACTGCCTTGGGTGGAGAGGATACTTTAAGCACTCGATCCACAAGTTTGAACTGCTGCTTGCGATTGGCACAAGTCTTCACATTATACCGGGTTTGTACCTGTCCGGGTTCACATACTTCCAAGTACTACGCGTCGTTCGACTGATCAAGGCGTCACCAATGTTGGAGGGGTTCGTATATAAGATCTTTGGCCCCGGCAAAAAGCTAGGATCGCTGATCATCTTCACAATGTGCTTGCTGATCATCAGTTCGAGCATATCGATGCAGTTGTTTTGCTTCCTGTGTGATTACACCAAGTTTGAGAGCTTCCCGGATGCGTTCATGTCCATGTTCCAGATTCTCACCCAGGAAGCGTGGGTCGAAGTGATGGACGAGACGATGATCCGAACAAGCAAAACGTTGACACCACTGGTTGCCGTCTACTTCATCTTGTACCATCTGTTTGTCACCCTGATTGTGTTGAGCTTGTTCGTGGCCGTCATTCTGGACAACTTGGAACTGGACGAGGACATCAAGAAGCTGAAGCAGCTAAAGTTTCGCGAGCAGAGTGCTGAAATCAAGGAAACGCTACCATTTCGACTGAGGATCTTTGAAAAGTTTCCGGATTCCCCACAGATGACGATCTTGCACAAGATCCCAAACGATTTCACGCTGCCAAAGGTGCGTGAATCCTTCATGAAGCAGTTCGTGATCGATATGGAGCCGGAAGATCCGTCCTACTGCGAGGGTTACAAGCGACCCATGTCGGAGTGCTGGGAGTCCAAGGTCGTCTACCGCAAGCAGAAGCCCGTCAACGTGATGAACAAAACGGCCAAAGTCCGCTGCGTCGGAAGCAGCCTGCGCAAACTGGCCATCACGCACATCATCAACGATTCCAACAACCAACGACTGATGCTGGGAGATTCCGCCATGATTCCCGTTGCCGGCGTCAAGTCCGGCATCAAACAGCAGGGTACCATCACGCAGACTAAACCGTGGCGCATGGACCAGAAAAAGTTCGGCTCCCGGTCGATCCGACGCAGCGTACGAAGTGGTTCGATCAAACTGAAGCAAACCTACGAGCATCTGATGGAAAACGGAGACATTGGAGCGGCAAGCCGAGTGACCTCGTCCCGGGCGAGACCACACGATCTGGACATTAAGATTCTGCAGGCCAAGCGGCAGCAGGCGGAAATGCGACGCAACCAGCGCGAGGAAGACCTCCGTGAGAACCATCCCTTCTTCGATACGCCGCTGTTTGCGGTGCCTCGCGAGAGCAAGTTCCGGAAGATTTGCCAGCGGATTGTTCACGGGCGGTACGACGCCCGGTTGAAGGATCCGCTGACCGGGAAGGAGCGGAAGGTGCAGTACAAGAGCATGCAGTAAGTTTTGTACTTTTGCGTTAGTGGAGACTTTTTAGTATGATTTCTTTTTAAATTCCATTTCAGCAACTTTCTCGGCCTCGTAACCTACCTGGACTGGGTGATGATCTTCGTGACGACGCTGTCGTGTAACTCGATGATCTTCGAAACGCCCCAGTATCGTGTGATGGAACACGTGACGCTGCAGATCGCCGAGTACACGTTCGTCATCTTTATGAGTTTGGAGTTGGCGCTCAAGATTCTTGCGGACGGGTTGTTCTTTACCCCAAAGGCGTACATAAAGGACGTCGCATCGGTGCTGGACGTGTTCATCTACGTGGTTTCGCTGACGTTTCTGGTGTGGATGCCGCGCCAGGTTCCGAGCAATTCTTCCGCGCAGTTGTTGATGATTTTGCGTTGTTTACGACCGTTGCGAATCTTTACGTTGGTTCCGCACATGCGAAAGGTGGTTTACGAGCTGTGCCGGGGTTTCAAGGAGATTCTGCTGGTATCGACACTGTTGATCTTGCTGATGTTCGTATTCGCGAGTTATGGAGTTCAGCTGTATGGAGGTCGATTGGCGCGTTGCAATGATCCGACGATTTTGAAGCGGGAGGACTGCGTTGGAGTGTTTATGAGACGAGTTTTTGTGACCAAAATGAAGTTGACTCCGGGCGTGAACGAGTCTTACCCGGCCATGTTGGTGCCACGTGTTTGGGCCAACCCGAGGCGGTTCAACTTTGACAACATTGGAGACGCGATGCTGGCACTGTTTGAGGTACTCTCGTACAAGGGTTGGATCGACGTGAGGGATGTGCTGATCAAGGCACTGGGTCCGGTCCACGCGATCTACATTCACGTGTACATCTTCTTGGGTTGCATGATCGGATTGACGCTATTCGTGGGCGTGGTCATTGCAAACTACTCAGAAAACAAGGGCACCGCTCTGCTGACCGTAGATCAACGTCGTTGGTGCGATCTCAAGAAGCGACTAAAGATCGCTCAACCGCTGCATTTGCCTCCCCGACCGGATGGTCGCAAGTTCCGGGCTTTCGTGTACGACATCACGCAGCACATTGCGTTCAAGCGATGCATCGCCGTAGTCGTGCTGGTCAACAGTATGCTTCTGTCGATAACGGTAAGGTGTTCATGGAGTTGTCCTATTCTATTCGAACATCATCTCTTTTCTCCCAAATTACAGTGGCAAAAGGACGAGGTTCACACGGCGCGGCTGGTCATCGTGAGCACCCTGCTCACGTTCGTCTTCGTCATCGAGGTGGTCATGAAAAACATCGCCTTCACCCCGCGGGGCTACTGGCAGTCTCGGCGGAACCGGTACGACCTGCTCGTGACGGTCGCCGGTGTCGTGTGGATTTTCTTGCAAACAACACTGAGAGTATGTGCCCGTCGTGTGGTTGTCGAACCCAAATCTGTCGTGTTGTTTATCGCTAAACAAACGTCAACGCTAACCGCCTACTCTGATTTAAACGTCGTTCAACTTTTAACGCCGTTAATCAACTAATTTTTACGCACCCTTCCCAACGATGAAGATAGTTTGTTGCGAGTCACTTTCGGAGCAATGACTTGAGCAATGACCATTTTTTGATTGATGCATTCTGAATCAAGATTTGATTGTTCTTTTCGCTGAGTGGTACATTCTACAGCCTTAACGACGTTTATTTAATCGATAAACCTCACTGCAAATCTGAAATGCCTACTCCTTCTAACGTTTTCTTGTATCTTTCTTCCAGAGCGATTTATCATTATTCATTGGTTTTATGGTTGTCATATTGAGATTTTTCACAATAACTGGCAAGCATACGACCTTGAAAATGTTGATGCTCACAGTCGGCGTCTCAGTGTGCAAGTCCTTTTTCATCATATTCGGTATGTTTCTGCTGGTGTTCTTCTACGCCCTGGCCGGAACGATCCTCTTTGGGACGGTCAAGTACGGCGAGGGCATCGGCCGGTAAGTACCTCAAGTCCCCAAAACAAAACAACCCCCCCTCTGCACCGCCATTTCCATTCCAAAATTGCACAAAACGCACCACCACACGCACACACATTGCCATTATTTTTGACGCACTTTTCGAAAAAAAAAATCACTCCAAATCAAGCAAAATTCACTCGACAGGAAAAACGTGCCCGTGGCTCCCACCACACCACGGGCAGGGAATTATCCAATGAAGTAAACCGGATTTGTCCGCAGACTTTTCTCCCCTCTCTGGTGGGGAGACAGATAGATTGGGCTCTGCCCAATCTGACGACAAACCGAACTCAAAGAATAGTTTAGTTCATTTGATAATCCCCGAGTTTTTTTCGCCCTGCCGGGTGAGTTTCGCTTAGCTTAGTTTCAGTTTGTTTCATACATCTAAAATAATGTAGGAAATATTCAGCAAACTTTTTAAAATAATTAAAAAAAAATAGTGTAAATTGATGATTTTTCGAAAGGTTTCATCCTTTTTCAAATGCTCAAGATATTTTAAATTCCATTTTTACCTCTTTGAAATTGAGTTAAACATTAATCAATACAATCTCCAAAATTGGATTTAATGGTTGACAGAAAACCAACAATAGCAAGGCGCGCAAGCGTCATTGTGCTTTATCGGCCCAAATTTGAATGGGGAGGGGGATGCATTAACTTTTAAAAATAGACGCAATGGCCATTTTTTACAAATGAACTGAGAGAATAAGTTTTCAAAACAAACCATGTGCCGTGGGTTTCCTTAACAGATAGAACCTTTTGGAAATTTAATCAAAAACTGATATCAAAACATGGTTATTTATTTTAAATGTTTACACACCAGTGTGAATGATCAAACATATAATTCCAACGCTGATTACATCGTTTATCTTAAAATGTTTTAAAATGGTTTACCTCGTTTTAGCTGTAGTTTTACCTAAATTTTTGTGGAATTAGTCATATCAAACATTCAGTCAACTTTCCCAAACGTAATACAGTCATCCCACATATTCGGAACGGTTTCCAGATCGGCCAACGTTCAAAAATCATAGCACATCGATAATTGAACTTAATGATTCGCTTTTACCTTCATTTGAAAGCTTTTCTTGTGATCTTTCGAATGCTGTATCCAGAGGCGACGCGTGGCCAAAATGTTTACCTGTTCAAAAATTCTTTTTAGTAATTTTCAAGTTTTTTAGCTCAATCATGTTTAAAAAATATCTTTTATACATAATATAAAAAATTAGATGATGTTAGCAATATTGTTGTGAGAACTGTTGATCCCATGATTTTTATTAAAATAGAAACTCTTTCTAATTACAGCAATTATTATTCTTCAAGAAATGTAAAATTGAAATGCTTTTTACATTGTAGTTTTCTATAATTAGCTTGTTTTGTAAATAAAAAAAACTAAATCAAAACTTGAGGCGTAATCCAACCACAAGTTTTTCCCTGGAGTTTTCTTTAGAATGACTTCTCTTATGTTCCATTGGATTAGATTAGGGCAAAAAAAATATTTTTCTCAATTCTCACTAAGCAAACATTCCGGATGTTGACCATTCTAATCCTGAAATCACATGCTCTAGTTTCCTGACCAAAACAATTAGGCCATAAACATTGTATTTTACGATTCTCTTCAAAATTTTCCTGAAAAACTAGAGGGAAAAAATTTACATCGATGAAAATTATGAAAATCTACAAAAAAAAAATTAAAAACATCACTTCATAAAATTTTCCCAAAAAATATAAACGATCAAAACTCAATAATTCAAACCAAGTAGACATTATTACGACAGCTTTATTTTGATTTTTGTTTTTAGACAAACAACATGTAAAGGAAATTATTGTATGCTTGGTAGGTTAAAGATTTTGTTCTATTTTCTTCCAAATTATTTTGCAAATCTGTCGATGAACTTGCTTGCTCACTTTTAACTGAGCTATTTATTACTTTATTACAGTTAAAAACGCTTTTTGGAAGCAACATGCCGTTCTACTATTTATAACAATTAAAAAAGTTTTGCAAAAATATTTAAGCGAACACGCCAAATCGTCTTAGAATCATGGAACAGCCAAGCGCATTCGTATCCATAAAGCTCTCTATGAAAATGTAACGCGCACTGAAAATTCTCCCAAGCAGCCACCAACCTGTCCGAATTTCTCCATGCACGAGTTCCCATATAACGCATCCAAAAATACACAGAAAGACCCCCCTATTTGTACACGCTGGACGGTATGAATGTGGTAGTTCAGGGTGTGCATGAAAGCTTTTGCACAGTCGACATAAAAGCGCGCGAGCCGAGACGCGAGCAGGGAGAGAGCAAAATCTGGAGTTTTCTCGCTCTCTCTTTGAACTTTGCACTCTCCCTGCTCGCGTCTCGGCTCGCGCGCTTTTATGTCGACTGTGAACTACCACATTCATACCGTCCAGCGTATACAAATAGGGTGAGCTTTCTGTGTATTTTTGGATGCGTTGTATGGGAACTCGTGCATGGAGAAATTCGGACAGGTTGGTGGCTGCTTGGGAGAATTTTCATTGAAGCTCTATGATACGAATGCGCTTGGCTATTTCATGGTTCCAAGAAGAGTTGGCGTGTTCGTTCAATTATTTTGATGAACATATTTTAATTCTTTCTTCAGAAAGAAATCAAAATGATCACCTATCCTATGAACAGGTTGAACAGGTGGACGCGACGCCTCTGGCTGTATCGAACATCTGCAAATTTTAACTTTTATATGAAGTTTTTGAAGAATTACTTTGACCCTTGAAATCCACAAATTCGGAACACTTTTTTCTTACGAATGTAAACAAACTTTGGATCCCTCCAGGAGTACATATTTGTAACAAAATAATGACTTCACAAACTGCAACGAGTGATACTCAAGCTTAGTGATGTTTCATACATGGTCTGATAACTTTTTTTGTGAAAATATCAGTTAAATTCAGGTGTTCCACAATTGTAGGAGTCACAATAACATCCCACAATTATGAAACAGGCCATTTGGAGGCAGTGTTCTGCTACTCTGGACAAAATAATCTTGGAATGATGTTTTTTGTTCAAAAAGTACTACTTTTACTAGTGAAATAGCAAAATAATGTCCAAATGAAGGTTCTAAAAATAGTAAGGTCGACAGAAAAGCTACTTTTGGCATGCTATTGACAAATTATCATAAAAGTGTTCCGAATTTGTGGGTGTTCCGAATATGTGGGATGACTGTATTACAGTCCAAACTCGATTATCCGATGCCTCAAATTCCGATGTTCTATTATCCGCAGGTTTGAATGGGACTTCGGAAAATCGAATCACGAACAATATTGCATCACCGCAATTTTGACCACCATTTTGGATTTACACATTTTAAATCAATTTAGGGTAGTTTTGGGATCATACCTAAACTCAAAAATTAAAAATGATACGCAGATTTTTTTTTCTTGATTCGATTATCCGATTTCAAGGCCTTCGGATAATCGAGACTGTAGGGGAAATATAGCCTTTCTAATCAAACACCTATCTTCGTCATATGGAGAGTTTGATGCCAAGCTCCAAAAATGCTATTTAGGCTATAAACTTACCAGCAACAGCACCGCCTCAAGTAAGCACGCAAATTTATGCCATTTACTGGCCAAAAAGATCAAATTTAATGCACTTTTGGTCATAATTTCTATTTTGCGAGACCATTTCTCATCATTTTGGTGGCACACATATCCACACGCAAGATGAGAGCATAACTGCTTAACGAAAGTCCCCATCAATATCTTTTCACTTGCGCTAACGTTTTCAAAGCGCACAAGATATAAAATTGCTTCCAACTACCGGCAGCATGTTCTTTTGCACATTAGTTAGTCACTCACTTGAAAAATAATCCCGAAACATGTAAATAATTAGCAAGCGCCATCAAAAAAACAAACGCACCAAATCTTTTGACGTTTAATTTTTGACGACCCATTCCAATCGAAAGCTGAAGAAAACCGAGCGAGAAGCGAAAGCAAATAAAGAACAAAGGGTGGCCACCAACACGATTAGCAGCGCCTGTTGGAGTGAGTCAGTGATGCCAGGAAATTTTCTCTATAAATGCTACTTTTCGTGAGTGTTTGCTTAAAATTTCATCAATTTTGGCAACACTAAGCAGACCCAAAAGAGCGCTGGAAGAAAAGAGAACTAAGGTGAAAATAGGAAAATGGGCGTGGCCCGATGCATTCTCGAATGATTAGAATACGTTTGGGAAATATTTTTTTAAATGCTTGTAAAAGGAATAGAATAACTTTTAGTAAAAGTGAAAATAAACAGAAATGTTCACAAAAAGTTGCTTTACTCGTTGGTGTACTTGGTTTTAGTAAATTTCAAGGAACACTGCAGATTATCCAGCATCATTGAAACACGACTTTATTATGCTTAAAATGGGTATATTCCCCCTTCCATGTTTTTTTACTGTACAATTATTCCAGTCAAATCGGGATGCATCCGAATCCTGGATGAAATTCAAAATAAAGAAATAAATTTAGCACAATTCGACGTCGTTGTACTATCACGTGCTATACGTCGCTTTTTGACGTTCCGAGATAACCGCGTTTCAATGTTTGAGCTTGAATAAACAAAAACGAGAGCACGCGATGTAAACAAAAACAAACACGTTTTGTTTGTTTGACCTTTCTGTGCATTGCCCCGAAGTTTGGTTGAATTTGGTTGAATTCATAATTGAAAATGTTCACGCTAGTCGAGCTTGTATCGGTGTCAAACGCCTTCTGACCTGAAATCCCTTTGGCCAATTGGCGCACTTAAATCAATTTTCAGGCAGTGTCAAGATAGCACGACAAGATTGGAACTTCTTTCATATGAAGAGTGACAAAAATTTCCGGAGCTTTTTATTTTATTTTTATTGAATATCTCAGGATTGAAGTCGAATTTTGGGGATCTGTGAAGGTCAAAAGACGAGGCATTGTGAGCTACACAAAATGGCGTTCTCAACTCAATTTGGCCCAAAATGCGCGTACGACAAGTTTTGAAATTAGACCACTAAATCCATTGAAATGCTACACCCACAGTTGGCCAGCGCCATCTGAGAGAATAAAGAACACGATCTGGTAGTATAAAGGTACTGTGAACGGACACTGAGGATACATCCCGAGATTGGCTAGACCGTTATTCTCATGGGTTCATTTTCAAAACAGAGAGACTCGAACCCAAGACCTTTGACATATCGAAACGCGCATTTGCGGTATCAGCCACCAAAGTTCGATGACTATGAGATGGTCATTAGGCAATATAAGCCACTCAATGGGATGAACTGTTTCAATGAACAAATGAACACAATTTCGTGGTGGTTCACCCGCGAGAGGTTTATTCTTCCATTTAATTTTGGTAGAGCTATTCTCTCGGCTTTCTACGTTTTATTTTCAAAACATTCTAAAGATGTTTAAATCAACCCAAACATGCTAAAATAGTAGTTTATGCAACAAGTTGCAAAAAGAGGATTTTTCAGCACGATTCGTACATTTATCCAACGAGGTTCACCGAGTTGGATAAATACGAAGAGTGCTGAAAAAATCAAGTTTTGCAACGAGTTCCATACAACATTTTTTTGCAATTCAAAAAAAAACACACTGAGTGAAATTTTAATTCAAATTTTCATGTATTTTGTCATTAAATCGTTTAAATCAAAAAAATGTTGAAAAGTGTTACTTTTCAAAACAAGTGCTGAAAAGTTCAACTTTGGTGGCGGTCAAGAATGACAGGAAAAGTGAGTAGTTTCACGACGGAATTGCAAAAATGATTTTAAACGCAGGAGAATGCATTTTAAATCAATTTCAGCTGATTGCAATTAATGTTCCAATGAAATTTAGAAGTCTTTTGATTTTTTTTGCTTCCTGAATTTTCGGACAATTTTAAAGGGGGGTGATAAAAACTTTATATAAAATTTGTACCAGCCTTATTATAAACTTGTTTTTTGACACCAAAGTTGGATAATTTAACTAAACTTAATAATTTTTGTTTCCATCAGATCGAGCACGGAAGCAGATTTTCATGGGAAATGTCTCGGGTTTTTTGACTAGTTTTTCAGTAAAGTAGTATTATTCGGTAATAACCGCGACAAATACGAAACTAGCAATCAAAAAGAGTTTCTCCTACGCTACTAATAAATAAATAAAACAAACAAAAAGGGAATTCCAATTTTGCCTTTTTACATAGTCTTTGAAAAACATATCAACGATTATACTAAACCTTCACCATCATGCCCCATACATTACCTACTTGTACTATGCAAACACATCATTCCAACCGTAGTAAAATCAGCTTAGTGAGAAAGAAATGTCTCTAGAATTTGACGATAGTCCAGTGAAACGAGCGTACGTATCCCTTCATATATAGTTAAGATTTGCTTCGCTGTAACAAAATTTCGGACTTTCGAGTCTCGTTTAATTGTGCTAGTTTATTTTCCTTTTATAATATAGCTCTCCTCGGCCTTAGACACACATACTACTTCTAAAATTCTAAAAATAACTCTTTTCAATTCGTCCAGTTTGTCCATCGCTATGTTCAGTATAATGTACATTTATTTGAGTTGTGAAACTTTCCGTGTCTATGTTGTACTTAAACCTTCCTTTCGACTTTAATACTCTCGAATTAAACCATACTTTAACATTTTTGTCTCTAATCCTGAAAGTAACTTCTCTCAAAATTTCAAGGAAATAGAAACGAGGGAATCGAAATCGAAAGAAATTCTAACATATTTGCATGCCGGAATGCGATTCACTATCGAGTTGACCAATTGTGCCAAAACCTTCATTGATTTGATCGTTGTTCTAATTCGTTGCGTCCATTCTCTCTCTTTATATATAGATTGTCCATATATTTACATTCTCGAGTTTAGTTTGTTATTATCCCTTAATTTTTCAAAAACTATATTTGCTCCTCGTTTCCACCGGGCGAATGCATATTTCATAATCTGTAACTATATCAAACAAACACACACATACATTGTGATACTTTTGTGTCGCGCAGACGAAACAAAAAAGGGTCGAATGCTCCTTTCATTGCTTTCCAGTTTTTCGATGTTATAGAAATTATTTATATGACAAAATTCCTCTATTTATTCCCACAATTCAAATAAACGATAATCGCCTCACTACACCACGCTAGTTTGTTCACGTTTTATTCTTTCGATCGAATCATTTAGATGGGCGTGTCCACTAATTGTATAAAAAAGGAAGAAGAAGAAAAAAAGAGCTTAGTTGTTTCATCCTGGTAGTGGCCTTAGTCGAGGTGCTATTGTTGTGTGTTTTATCTGCTTTTTTTCTCTATTCTTTTTTCCGTTCCTACTTCCTTGTTCTCCAACTCATCTCCACTCGTCAGTCGGGCAAACTTTGGCTCGCCCGTAACCGGTGTGGCCATGCTGTTCCGGATCGTCACCGGTGAGGATTGGAACAAAATCATGCACGACTGCATGGTGCAGCCCCCGTACTGCACCCTGGCGGCCAACTACTGGGAAACGGACTGCGGTAACTTTACCGCCAGTTTGATCTACTTTTGCACGTTCTACGTCATTATAACGTACATCGTGTTGAATCTCCTAGTCGGTACGAAGTAGTCACAAACCCAAATCCAGACGCAAGTCATAACCTTTCTTTCCCAACCTGCAGCTATTATCATGGAGAACTTTTCGCTGTTTTACTCCAACGAGGAGGACGCCCTGCTCTCGTACGCGGACATACGCAACTTCCAGAACACGTGGAACATTGTGGACATCCACCAGCGCGGGGTAATTCCGGTGCGGCGCGTCAAGTTCATACTGCGGCTGCTGAAGGGCCGGCTCGAGTGTGATCCGCAAAAGGACCGGCTGCTGTTCAAGTACATGTGCTACGAGCTGGATAAGCTGCACAACGGCGAGGACGTTACGTTTCACGACGTGATCAAGTGAGTAAAGTAATTCTGCCTTCCGTATGACCAAAGAAGCGAGTAGTGCGGTGCCGGTGGGTATGCGCAGTCCTGTTTTTTCGTGTTATTTTCCATCTCTTTTGTGTCGTTGTTCGAGTGCATGGGGTGATTGGTTTTCTTCTTCTTTTTTTCATTTTTTTTTTAGTTCGTGCGTTCGTTGGCCGATGAGTTTTTTTTTTGTTATCTTTACATAGTTTTTGATAGAAACGATCAGATTTTTGTTTTTTGAGACAAGCAAGTCGTATTGCTGGATTAAGTCCTTTCCATATCATCAAGGATCGGAAGGCACGTCGACGAATATGTTTTAAGGTTTATGATATAACATAATTTTAATGAATGAAGCCCTTCCTACATCACCGTTGATCGGAAGGCACGCCGATGGAGAATTTCTAGAGAATCGAATTAATACTATATTTAAATCCCTAGATAGCTATCTTTCCGCAGCCGGCTGCCTAAGATTTTTAAAATTTCAACCGATAAACAAATTGCTTATGGTCGCATCACCTACCACAGTGAATCCTGACCTCATACCCATCTTACTATGCCCCGGACATAAAACCGGGTGGAAATAAAAGCCGACTGGCTTTCAATAAGGTTTCATGAAAGTTTTAATAGAGGCTTGAAAACCAGTTCGCAATGCCATGCCAAACGGTTTTATCGCATGCTTTGTTAAAACCTAGGGTGTTGTAGCTGTCGAGTGCCATTAGGCATGTAAAAAGCTCACTTAAAACCAACCCTCCAATATCTATTATTTATCCTTGCCATTTTTGTAAACCATCTCCATAATTTCATTTGGCAAGACGAAGGCTTATTTTTGCCAAAATAAAACCTATTTGGCATAAGACGTTTGAAGACGTATGAAATGTCATTTTTCCATAACTCCTGGCTAGGTTTTAACAAAGGTTTTATCAAGGCTTTGAGGATGTTGTTAGGATTCCGTTGTAAAGCCTTGAACTCCTATGTAGGTTTTTTAAATAGGCCGTAACAACCTTTTGCGGAGGTCCTTTTGGGTTTTAAGTGGGGTTTATCAAGGTTCTGGGGAGTTTGTTACGACTAAGGGGTTTTAATGTTGGTTTTGGCTGATAGGTTTTATAGCGGTTGTGACAGCTTTGATAAAGCCTAAAATGTTACTTGGGTGGTCAATAACGAAGTAGCAGCTACGGGTAGACACCAATGCTATGCTATGCTATGCCTTCCGTATGACCAAATAAGCAGTTTTGCATCATCAGTTTGTCCATATCGTTTTCCAAATATGGTACATATGTATTTTTTGAAGGATTGTTTTTATCGATTTGGTGTCTTGAGCAAAGCTGTAGGTATGGATGAGGACTACATTGATTGCCACACAAAACAATTTTCAAAAAAAACTATTTTACTTTTTTTCTATTATAAGTCACAGCTTTTCAATTAAAAAAATTGTGCCCATATTTGTCAATTTTTGACAAAATATCTTCGAAAGGCTGAGAAAATTCTACCTAATACCTTGTTATGCTTATATTTTTTAACTTTGTTTATCCTTCGGGAGTCACGTGTTTTGGCTTTTTTTACAAGTGTCCTTACAAAATGTGTACACGTACGCGACTGCCAGTGGGTATATGGCTTTGGTTGCTGAGAAATGGCCATGCAAATTTGAAAAAAAAACTATAAAAAATAAATTTGCTCAGTGTGCCTATTTACCCCTTGTTTTTTGAATACTGATACCGCGGGAATCGGTTGAATGTTAAATAATGATAATTTTGTGATAGTTTCTGCTCTTTTCAATCAACATAATTTATAAAATAAAACAAATAGTCCAACATTTTAAAAGACAAAAATAGCTCTTTAAAAAAATATTGATGATTTTAAAACCGTTTTTATATGGACAACTGTCGAATTTGCATGGAACATGATTTGGACAATTTGACAATGCAAATTGAATAATCAGGAGTTTGTTTTGAAAAGGTCCAATAAACCAAATTTTCAAATAAAACCGCCTTGAGTCAGGGGTATTGAAAAACACCCAAAGAGCAAAAACTGAAAATTTGGTTTATTGGACCTTTTCAAAAAAAAAACTCCAGAAATATGCTTTGATTTAAAGTTTTCAAAAATGGCTCCGCTAATTTTTTGCTCAAATGGGACGCGAATCATTTTCTTTACTTAAAATTCTCAATGGAAATAGCAGTAAAATTAAACATTATTTAAATCTTATGTAAGTATTTCCGGGAAATTACCGGGATTTTCCGGAAAAAAATATTTCCCGTTTCCCGGGAATGCCCGAAATACAAACGGAAGTATACTTTGCCTACCTTTTTGGCACCATTTTTTTTTAAATTATGCAGAAAATAATAATTAGAGAATCTGATTTGATTTTATTAAAAATATATTGAACTAATCAGCTTGTCAGTAAATTTCATGTCAATGTAAACATAGATAGCATTTATTACTGAAGCATTCACAACTAGAGAGCCTGGAGCTTATTAGAGAACGGACACTGATACTGGCACCTCTGCATGCACATCAGTCAAAATAGCTTGCAGCACTGCAATTGTCAAAGCAGCAGCGTGACTCTTTTCAGATTCTCTTTTGATCTGTCAATCAAGCCAAAACCAACTTTTTAAGACATAGTGTATGGTTGGTGTAAAGAAAAAATTAGGTGCTGCGTTTGCAAAAATTCCCAAAGACTTTCTGTAGAAAAAAAAACCCGAAGGTACCAAATTTTTAGTTTTTTTTCCCACGATGTTATTAGCGCCCGAAACTGACCATTTTTGCGCGGAATTAACGCACAACGACATAATGAGTTTATGAATCAGCAAAAGAAAACTTGAAAATATTTAACGAAATTTAAATTGAAAAAGAAAATTGAAATTGTTTTGTTTTCAGTTCGTGCTTTACACTTTTTCGAATAAAATATAAATCACCCAAATTACAATACTTCCCATCGATTGAACGCCAACTGAAATTTCTTCTGCTCGATTGGTACCTCCGTTTGGCAGTTCTCGTGCTTCGATTGGTAATTTTGTTTTGAGATGTTCGTTCTCTAATAAGCTCCAGGCTCTCTATTCACAACTAGGAATATTGCTTTCTTATATGTTGTGCAACAAAAATTACGCTATAATGGAATGAATATTACTTTTTTTATTTTTGACATCCTATTTTAACAGTGGCAGTGCGTGGCCGAATGGTTACGCTGTCCGCTTTGTAAGCGGATGATTCTGGGTTCGATTCCCATCTGCTGCAACCTTCCATCGGATGAGGAAGTAAAATGTCGATCCCAGCCTTGGTTGTTAGGCCGTTAAGTCATTCCAGGTGTAGGAGTCGTCTCCATGCCATAAATACAAACAACACACCAAACCAAACCAACTCCGGTGGAATCGCTGGCGGCGGTTGGACTCGCAATCCGAAGGTCGTCAGTTCAAACACTGGGGTGGAAGGTTCCTTGGAGTAGAAAGAGGTTTGGGTGTTCTCCCCATTCAAGCCTTCGGACTCCTACACCCAGAACTGGGCATCGGCATACGAGAGGATAAAGAGCACGATTCGGTAGTAAAATGGTACTGTGTGCGGACGGAGAGGATAAATCCCGAAATTACCGAGAGTACTTTACTCATGGTTCATTTTCCAAAAAAGTTCATCTATCAAAAAAAAGTACCGGTACCGAGACTCGAACCCAAGACCTTCGACATATTGAACCGTGCCTTTGCCGTATGGGCCACCATGGTTCGGTGACTAAGTGGCGGTCGTTTGTCCATATAAGCAACTCATAGGATGAACTGTTCCAATGAACGAATGAACACGCGAGAGGACTATACTCTCGCAATATAGCACTTTCCTCACGTTTCTTTTCGTGAGGACTATCCCCTCGTTCTTTAACTTTGGGTGTAGGTTCGAGCAGAAACTTGCAATAGAGACCACAAAATACCCGGGGGTCGTAAATGTGGATGGTTTGATTTTTTGATCCTATTTTAACGAAATTTGTTGTTAAATCACTTGTTAAAAAAAAATTACTTGTTGTGCTTCGAATTCCGGACACTGATAAAAGCTGTTTCGAAATCCGGACACTCGATTTTGCTTATAAACCGCACAAATTAAGACGAAAATGTTAGTGAATGGCATTCTTTAGGTCTCAAATAAGCTGTTAATATCAAAACAATCGATATTTTATTACTCTTCTTATTGAAAAGTGCCAGCAACAAAATTGGGCGAAAAGTTCATCGCCCGGAGATCGCGAGTTGGCGCGAGCGAATGAACACCGCGAAAAAAGATTCGGGGGTGCATTGGGGTTAAATGATTATTTCGTCATTCGGTTTAATTAGAAAATAATTATTTTTTCGTAAATATCGCTACTTTGATGCGATGTAATTAATTTTTACATTAAATTAGTAGTAAATTAAGTTTTCGCGAAAAAACTGGATTCCCCCCTGATTTCTGCAACAAAGTACTGGATGTTAGGCTCTTTTGAAAGAGCACACAATTTTGAACCAAGCTGCATCAATAACTCGAAATCGATGAAAATGCATATGAGACATTAATGCGATCAGGGACAGTATAAACCTCCGTTGATCAAATAGCTATCTAGGCCATGACTTCCGGGAGTTCTTGGATACCCAGATTTGAGGATGGCTCCTTATCAGTGTTTTGTGGAAGATCCCTTATATAAATGTTTCGTTTAATTGTAAATAAAATTAAAAAAGAAAATCCCGTTTTACGCCAAAACCCCGCAATAACGCTCCATCGATTTGCGCTCAAACCACGAAATAACGCTCCCCCGAGTTGCGCTCTTCTTCGGTTTGCGGGGGAGGGGGCTCAAAAAGAGCGCACACTTGAAAGATTAGTCTATGTTTGTTTTTCATGCTAAACACTGCAAATATTAAACTTACCAGAAGTTCCGGATTACCGAATCTTTTGCCCCGGAATAAGCCCCTGGTGGATTGAAAAACCTTCTCCGCAAATCAAATGCAACCGGAAGCAACCCGCCGGTAAAATCGATTGCCGCAGTGCCCAGAACCCTCGCAGAACTAGTTTTACAGATCGGAATCATGTCGGGAATTCCCGGGAAATTTGTTGAAAATTTCCCGTTTCCCGGGAATTTTGCAACTCCGGGAAATTGGACGCTCTAAAGTACTCCCAATTGTTTTTGCTAGCTTATATCAAAACATATATAAAATGTATTTGGATAAAAGTTTTGTATTTATACATCTGAATTTATCATTCTTGTAGATTTTTTTGGAATTAAATAAAAATCAAAATATTAGGATAGTTTTTTATTCGATTGCTAACAATTTAATAATTAGTCAACTTGTTGGTAAAAGGGCAACTTTTTAATCACGAATTAAATTTGAAATTTGTTTATACCTCGTGCCGGAGGGACTGTACGACCCCTTCCAATTTTTCATAAAAGTCGCTTTGACATCAAATTTCCAAAAAAAAAATCACAATTTCAGGCGTAAATTTATTTAAAACACGTTTGTGTTTGACCGAAACCATCCAAAAATATCACATTGTTGCGCAAAGCATAGAAAAACAGCTGTCCCGATTCGTCCCAGGTGTCCCGATTCGCCCTAGATAACGGTAGCAGTCTATCAACGACCGATGTGAGAAGGGTGACTAAATTAAAATAGCAGGTAGCGCTGCGGGTTAATTAAATATTCTTCCAATAATTATTCTTTCTTCAATTGGATGAATTTATAAGTCGCCCTGGCTTTTTTTAGTCTGGTAGTGTAGACTCAATTTCAAATGAGCTTACAAGTTATGCAATCTTGTAAGTTCTAGAATTCAACTTCCAATTCCAATTGTAATTCAAGTTCTATTAATGCTCACAATTCTCAACTGTCATGTGTAAAGCAGTTTATCTTACTAATCCAAAGGACAGGGGAACGAATCCATCCGTGAGCTTTTCAACGATTTCCAGCAGTCCAGAACTATCTCGCTGGCAGCAGATGGTAATCAATCCCAGGTCCATTCATAGTTAGTCAGCCAGCAGCCGTTAATTTTTCAAGTGACTTTCCAGCCTTTCCACAGTGAGGAAGGAAAAGATAAAAGTGATTTCTGTTTTGTTTGCTATTTAACTTCTTGATCATAAATTAATTGTGATTTACGAAACCTCTCATTTTAGCATGCTGTCGTATCGTTCGGTGGATATCCGAAAGGCACTGCAGCTGGAAGAACTGTTGGCTCGCGAGGAGTTCGAGTACATCATCGAGGAAGAGGTGGCCAAGCAGACAATCCGCACGTGGCTCGAGGGATGTCTAAAGAAAATCCGCGCCAACAACGTTACGGTATGGAATGGGTTTTGGGTTGATGAGCCTCAAATGGCACTAACAAAATTCTTAAAATTCAGAGACAGCAAAACTCCCTCATCGCTGGTTTGCGAGCGGAAAATATCCAGCGGCAGCAACAGCAACAGCAGGAAGCCGCCGATGAACTGGCACTGAACAAGGAGGTCAGTCTCGAGCCGGACACGGTTGAACTTCCGGTGAAGGAGGTCGAACACAACGCCAAGGGGAGGAAAAAGAGTCAAAACCTGAACCGGTCGGATTCAACGGGAAGCAGCAGCGGCCGGAAGTTTCTCGCGCCAACGCTTTCCGATCCGCAGGCCAAAAATGAAAAGGATCGCTACATCAGCAAGAAAAAGTCCCAACGGCAGTCCGGCACCAACACCAAGAACATTACCCAGATCAACGAGCTGAATCATGGCCACACGTTGCACCAGCACTATCACCACATTGCCCATGGCAGCGAAATGCAGCAAACCAGCAACAGTAAAGTGGGTCATCCGCACATTAGCATGGTCTACGAGGTGCACGACTGGTGGCAGGAACAGGTGACCTGTCCGCACAGCGAAGACGAAGAGTAGCGAGTTTGGTAGCGATTGGTATTGGATGTTGCTTAGAAGAAGTTTTTTAAGTTTTAACCGAGTTTTACGAGGAGTATTGTCTGTTGAGTAGGTTTGATTTGTACTGATGCACACAATGTTAACGAAAAATGTATTAGTAAGTATTGTATACTTTGTTGAGAGAGTTCAACAAACCACACATAATGTCCGGTTTTATAGGTTTATATACAGAAATATGTTGATTTATTGCCAATGCAGGAAATGGGAACGAGAATAGTGATATTTAGAAATAAAATAAACCCACCCAGGATAACTGATTTTTTCTCCTCTAATCTCACATTCACGACAACATAATATTTTCTGCATTTCGATTGGATAGTAAATAAGTTAGTTAGAGTTAAATTAAAAAGTGGTGCGAGATAAACATATGCAGGGTGGCCACTCAAGTCGGGAAATCGGGAAAAAGTCGGGAATTCGCCAAAATCCGCCAAAAATCGGGAAAAGTCGGGAATTCTGAGCATACTTGATTGAAAATTATTTTTTAACTCTTGAATAATTTTGTAATATTTTGTAAAATTTTCAAATTGAATTTACTCATTTCTGCCTTAGTAACTTACCGTAAAACGGGGTGACTTTGATAGGTTTGCGATTTTTCCGCAAAATGAAGAGTACAATTAAAATACGTAAGGAATGGTTTAGAACTGACCGTGGTAGAGAAGTGTTCAAGGTACCTCATGAAGAACTTTTCATAAAATTTTGACAAGTTTAAAAAGTTAGTAAACTATAGTTAAGAAAATGTTGATGCAAGTCATTATTTTAAACTTCTCAAAGTGTCATGATTTTCTTAATGTACATGATTTTTAATCGGAAAACGGAATGCATTTTCGGATTCTTGGACAATTTTCACTAGGAGAAGGTTAAAAGAGTTTGTAAATAATAAATAATATGTGTTTTTGAAACACAATTAAACAAAAAACTCAAAATTTAAAGGCAATTTCAGTTGAACAAATTTCATGTAAAATGTGAAACCTTGTGATTCGTGCTTCGAATTCAGTATAAAATGCAATATAAATCGATAATTTTACAAACAAAACTAGTTTCAACAAATTTCAGGCAAAATTCCGACTTTTTAACAATTTTACCTAAAATTTATATGTATTTTGCAAAAAAGCTTATACACTTAGTTAACTATATATAAACATTGATTTTTTTCTTAAAAACTTATCAGGTACTTTAGTGATGGTACATTTAGCGTACAAATAATGTTTGAACATCTTAAATATGATTTTAACAAGAAAAACTATGACTATCAAAGTCACCCCGGAATTAAAACTAAGAATTTTTAACGTAACTATTTTTCTAAACATTAGTGAAAATACTTTTTTTCCGAAATAGTGCATGGACTTTGTGTGGTCTACCCCAGTACATGTTTTAAAAATAATAATCTTGAGAAAAACCTTACCTGTTGGAAAATATTGTAAAAACAACTTGGAATTCTATCAAAGTCACCCCGGTTTACGGTTCTTTAAATTTAAGGTTTTTTTTCACTATTTCAATATATTTTAGTATAGAAAAGCTGTTAAAGGCATTCAAAATCTTAATGAATATTGGAGTCTTTGACACAGATTTTCATAATATTTTTTTATGAATCAAATGATCGCTTTAATTTTTGTTCATCAAACAAGAGGTAAAGTTAATGAAAAAAAAAAATAGAGCATAATGGCCAGCTTAGGATTATGATTCTATTTCATTTTGTCACATAATTGGATATTTGGTAACATATTCCAACTTGAGTTTGGCAATGGTTTTTTTTTTTGGTGAATATTTCTAGTTGTTTAACTAAATTCATTTAGTAATTTAAAATATTTTTTCCAAATGTTGCCCTTGAACTTTTTTTTTGTGAGTATGGGTAAATTACCTACCATAGATATAGCTTGATTTTCAGTTTTCGGAAAAAGAAAATATTGAAATTGCTTAAAATAAGTGGGAAAACATAAAATCATATCAAACTTAATTTTCATTAAAGAAAAAAAAACAGTTAAATACTGACCACTAGAATAATTAAAATTGATTAGAAAATTTAATATCAAAAATTACCAAATTAAAATTAAATTTTATGAATTCCTTGACATTTTTCTAAATTCTTTGAATGAATGATAACAGCAATTATGTTTCAATCATTCTTTGATTTAAAATGATGATGAAGTTTTGAAAAAATAGGAACGCTATTTTTAGTTCAGTTATCTTTAACTCTTTGTCATTTTCAGTTGAAACGAAGTATCAAAAACTATACGTTTGCCAATTTAAAAAATAACATGGAAGTTATAAGTATTGTTAAACTTTCGATTATTTTTTCAAAGACTAATTGTTTGTGTTTCTACTCTGAATCATAATAATGAAATTTCATTTTTGAAGTTTTTTTTATTTATTTACTGTTTAGTTTGTGTATTTACAAAAAATGTCTATATCTGGAGTTTTTTTTAAAAGGTCCAATAAACCAAATTTCCAGTTTTTGCTTTTTGGGTGTTTTTAGAACCGCCTTGAGTCAGGGGTATTAAAAAACACCCAGAAAGCAAAAACTGAAAATTTGGTTTATTGGTCCTTTTCAAAAAAAACTCCAGATATTTGATTTTTTTTTAAATCATTGTGATTTTTTTTCGCTGGTTAATATTGACTGTTGTTATAGAAAGTTTTTTGTTTGAAATCATTCTTTAGATAAGAAATGCCTATTATTTGAGCATTCTGGAAAAGTCGGGAAAATGTCGGGAATTTGAAAATGGAATTTGAATGGTCACCCTGCATATGGGAAATCGGACAAGCTTTCCGGTAAAAATATTTACGAGACTGAAAATCAAGTCTGTCATATAGAAATTGCCAAAAATGACAAAATACCACAAATACAACATTTTTATTTTAAAAATTGCTGTATCTTTACAAGGATTGGAAATAGGACAATGGTCAATATGAAGACTTTTAAACTATTAAATTCATCATCTTAAAATACAATTTTCAAACTCAAAAATCTCATAGAAGAGGCGTGTATTTTTCCTTCAGTGAATTGTTTTGTCCCGCCCGTGTGGATCAATCGGACCGCGCACTGGACTCACAATCCAGAGGTTGCTGGTTCGAATCCCGCGGCGGGCGCTCCAAAAATTCTAAGTGTAAATATGGTCGCTCCGTGCCGTACTCAAACACAGCCCAGGGAGGCGGAGTCTCTTGTCGCAAAAAGAACTATACACGCCTGTGGGTCCGTTGACGAAACCGCAAGGTTTAAGAGGGCCACATTATAAGGTGTTACGTCGATTCCGTTTTTTTGTGTATTTTTTTCAGAAAGCCCGTCCAATTTCCTAAAAGTTTGTCTCTAACCACTTTTTCATACGATGTAATGCAGGGTTGTTACGGGAGAGTCGAAAAAAAATCCGCGCCAAATCCGCGCCGAACTAAAACCCAAAACCGCGCGAAATCCGCGCCATATAAAAATATCGCGACCAACATTTAAGAAATTTTATTTTTAATTAAGAAAAATTAAATCAGAAAGTATTTGATTAAAAACTCGTTTTATGTTTAAAGGAATGAAAGCAATAAACCCGTTTTAAAAAAATACCTCAAGAGACGGTGGAGGAAAGGGTCATGAAAAAAAAAGATTCTTAAGAATTGAAGAATTTAGGAATTTAAGAATTTAAGAATTTAAGAATTTAAGAATTTAAGAATTTAAGAATTTAAGAATTTAAGAATTTAAGAATTTAAGAATTTAAGAATTTAAGAATTTAAGAATTTAAGAATTTAAGAATTTAAGAATTTAAGAATTTAAGAATTTAGGAATTTAAATTTAAGAATTTAAGAATTTAAGAATTTAAGAATCTAAGAATTTAAGAATTTAAGAATTTAAGAATTTAAGAATTTAAGAATTTAAGAATTTAAGAATTTAAGAATTTAAGAATTTAAGAATTTAAGAATTTAAGAATTTAAAAATTTAAATTTAAGAATTTAAGAATTTAAGAATTTAAGAATTTAAGAATTTAAGAATTTAGAATTTAAGAATTTAAGAATTTAAGAATTTAAGAATTTAAGAATTTAAGAATTTAAGAATTTAAGAATTTAAGAATTTAAGAATTTAAGAATTTAAGAATTTAAGAATTTAAGAATTTAAGAATTTAAGAATTTAAGAATTTAAGAATTTAAGAATTTAAGAATTTAAAAATTTAAAAATTTAAGAATTTAAGAATTTAAGAATTTAAGAATTTAAGAATTTAAGAATTTCAGAATTTCAGAATTTAAGAATTTAAGAATTTAAGAATTTAAGAATTTAAGAATTTAAGAATTTAAGAATTTA